>NC_064883.1:47724289-48356789 GCF_929443795.1 Astur gentilis | reverse complement strand
CCCTAAGGCAAGGCCCTAACCCTAAGGCGACACCCTAACCCTAAGTCAAAACCCTAAGGCAACACCCTAAGGCAAGGCCCTAACCCTAAGGCGACACCCTAACCCTAAGTCAAAACCCTAAGGCAACACCCTAAGGCAAGGCCCTAACCCTAAGGCGACACCCTAACCCTAAGTCAAAACCCTAAGGCGACACCCTAAGGCAAGGCCCTAACCCTAAGGCGACACCCTAAGGCAAGGCCCTAACCCTAAGGCGACACCCTAAGGCAAGGCCCTAACCCTAAGGCGACACCCTAAGGCAAGGCCCTAACCCTAAGGCAACACCCTAAGGCAAGGCCCTAACCCTAAGGCGACACCCTAAGGCAAGGCCCTAATCCTAAGTCAACAGTGTAACCCGACATTCTAACCATAATTCAACACCCGAAGGCAGGGCCATAACCCTAAGGCAAGGCCCTAACCCGAAGACAACACCCTAATCCTAAAACAACACCATAACCCTAATTCAACACCCTAAGGCCACGCCCTAACCCTAATTCAACACCCTAAGGCCACGCCCTAACCCTAATTCAACACCCTAAGGCCACGCCCTAACCCTAATTCAACACCCTAAGGCCACGCCCTAACCCTAATTCAACACCCTAAGGCCACACCCTAAGGCAAGGCCATAACCCTAAATCAACAACCCAAGGCGACGCCCTAACCCTAAGGCGACGCCCTAACCCTAAGGCAACACCCTAAGGCTATGCGCTAACCCTAAGGCAACATCCTATGCCAATACCCTAACCGAACATCCTAACCCTAGAGCAACGCTCTAACCCTAAGGCAACATCCTAACCCAACACCGTAACAGCCCCAACCTTTAACCCTGACCCCTAACCTTAACCCTAATGACCCTGACCCTAACCCCTAACTCCCTAAACCCCTGACCCTAATGACCCTCACCTGACAGCTCAACCCCACACCCTAACCCCTAACCCAACACATTAACCCTAGGGTGACGCACTCCCCCTGACCCCTAACAGAACACCCTTACCCTAACCTGGAAACGTAATCCTAACCAGACACCCTAAACCAACAGCCTAACCCTAACATGACACCCTAACCCTAAGCTCTAAACCTAAACTGACAACCTAATCCTAACCCCTTGACAGCTGACCTGTGACTGTTGACCCCTGACCCCAATGAAGTTTGACCCTAGGCCCTGTGAGCTTTGACCACTGACCATGCTGACCTTTGACCTTGACCCCATGACATTTGACCACCTCCCCCATACGCTCCTATTGCTGTTGCACCTACCCCTCTACTCTAGATCCCTGGGCAGAGCAGCTCCAAGCCAAACGCACCCACGCACACCACACAAAACGTAGCAACGAGGTGATCCAAAGAGTGAGAGAAAACTCTCGGCAAGAAGAATGACTCCCGGACAGGAGCTGCCAGCCGGCAAGATGACCTACGGTGTCCAAGACCACGAAGCCAGGAGCCTTGATGACGGCCCCAAAGAAGAAGAGGCAAAAGGAATGACCCATTACAAGATGGTACCGTCACGACCGAGATTGTGGACGCGCAAGAAGCCTGTCATTGAGACCTAGGCACGGCAAGGGGCAGGGAAGAACTCCCGTCCCGAGACAACGCACGGCTAGAGAGCAGAGCTGACAAAGCAGCCCACAAGAGCGCCGCAGAAGAGAACCGTCGGAAACCTTCCGACGCCGATCCACGCTTCAGACCTCCAACCGCAAGAAAAGCAGCACCTGATTAGCACGGTGCCTATGAACAATGCCATACAAGACGCGAGGGACTGATGCCAAATCACACGCCACGCTCCCCAAGCGCAAAGACGGATTACGGCGTTGAGACCTGAACAAGGTCAAAGGCACACAAGACAGAGTACACAAAGTACACACCACCACAGACACAGACCAGAACTGCCCTGCCCAGCATGCGCTGCTCTAGAGCTGAAAAGTGACACGCTCCCTTCGCCTGCCCACAGAGGACTGCTCCTGCCCTCCTACTCTACTTTAAAACCGCTGCCAGCACTTCCCAGCTCTGTCCCTCCCTCCCTCCCGGCCGCTCCCCAGCCCATGTCCCTCACCTTACCTTTCAGAAGGCCAAGGGTACAAATCCAGCCTCCGCACAACTGACATCGGCTAACTGGGACCATCTGGCAGTCGGAAGGTTCCTCTTCCTCGTCTGCAGTGAAGACAGTCAAAAAAAATCAAACCACCACCAACACAATCAGAAGATGCAGTAAGTAACCCGTCAGCCAACACCAGGTACTTTCCCAACAGCCCACTTCATCACACACACAGTGTTATGCCTACCTGCTCTTTCCAGGGTCACCCCCTGCAGCCATCATCTCTCAGGGTACCTGACAAAGCAAGACACACAGAATTAGCACAGCCCTCGCAAGAAGGCACCAGCCCCACGCTCCTCCTCTCTAAGACACAGCTCGCCTACAACACTCATGCCATTCCAAAGGTGGCCCGCGCAGTGCCTGCAAAACAAAAGGTAAAGAACCAAATGAGCAATCACCTAATACTTTGATATTCAACACGGACCCAGCCGACAACCACCTCACCTCCTCAGGCTGTACATTGCCCTGCGTCTTCACCCCTCTGAGGTTACATGCACCACCTGGAAAAACCAGAGATGCATGCCGAGAGGCTGCCCGAAACTGCAGCCTGCCTGGTCTGATTCGCAACTCCCTCGCCCTTACCTTGGCCGCTCAACTACCCCGCTCTGTCATCAAGAAATTTCCACATCAAGGCATGCATACCGTCTGCAAAAAACACAAACGAGATGCTTTCAACTTTGCCAACAATACAACACCCCCAAAAAAACAGTTCCTTTAACCTAGCAGTCAGGACTCACCTTGCCCGAGTCACCTCTGCTACCCATGGCCCGCTTCGCCCCTTGCAAGAGCAAGATAGCCTCCAGAACAGAAGGTAAATGCTGAACCAGGCAGCCCCAAAATACTTTGCTATTCAACACCAACCTGGCCGACGACCACCTCACCTTCTCGGACCACCATGTAGCTTAGGAGGAGACCTTACAGTGCACTTCACGGTACATAAAGGGTGCCCATAAGAAACCTGCAGAGGGACTTTTTACAAGGGTGTACAGCCATAGGACAAGGCGGTAACGGCTTTAGTCCTAATGAAGGTACATTTAGTTTAGGCATTAGACAGATGTTTCTCACTAGGGGTGGTGAGGCACTGGAACACGTTGCCCAGAGAACCTGCGGGTGCTCCCTCCCGGGAAGCATTCAAGGCCAGGTCAAATGGGGCTTTTAGCAACCTGGTCTCACAGAAGGTGTCCCTTGGAGGGAAGGGGAGTTGAAGTACATGATCTTTATGGTGCCTTCCAAACCATTCTATGATTCTATGACATCCAAATCCCACTGCAAAACTCCTCTGAGAAGGGCTGGTCAACCCTCCTCCCTTTCCCAGCAGTCCCAAAACTTAAGGAACCCCTTTTCTTCTCCTCAACTGTCAGGAAAGGAACTCCACTGCTTCCTGACACCTCCTGCCCTCAATCTGCACTCCTGAACCCCCTTCAGTGCCTACTCCTCAGGAGCCACTCTTCTGAGCCACATCCCAAATTCTGGGGGCATCCCCTAACCTACAGCTCCCCAGAGACTCTGACCTCTGCTCCATGCCCACAAAATAAATTCAAGTCCCAAGGCTTGTAATCTATGAAGGGCCTGCCACCAGCTGCAAGGATTCTAGGGACAACTTGGCATTCTGTGGGCAATGAGGAAAGGCCATGAGGCATCCCAGACCCTGAAAGCCATTCTGCCTCACAGCCCTGCTGCTTTCTTCAGTAGTACTAAAACTCCATATACAAATACATACAAGATGCTCACCCTAACCCCTACTAAACAATGTCACCATCATTCCTCTTAAGAGAGATATCATCAACTTACACAGTATACAACAAAACTGGTGAAAAAACAAGGTTCCATTTTCATTACAGTTGGAAATTCCAGGAAAACACAATGCATCAATTAAAAAAAAAACAAAAAAAAGAAAACAAAGCCTACTATGAAACCATCTTTCTACCCCTGAACACTCAAAACAAAACTACTGATCTGAACAAAAGAAAGAAAAAAAAAAAAGCTGCATAAAAGTGTTACTTTCTACCACACAGGCTGCTGAACCTTGACTGGTCCTCAAGCTCTTATCTGAGGCAGACACCTCTTCCCAAAGGGCTGAGCCAACTCAAATGCTGCAAAGCACTCAAGGAAGAGCTGAGCAGCAACACCAGAGAAACCCAGGAGCACAATGAGCTCCCCCAGCAGAGGCTGTGGCTCAAATACCCCCAAGGCCCCGCCCACCACCCTTAGCACAATGACCTGGGAAAGGGGAAGAGCAAACCACCAGAAGTTATAGACTCAGCTGGAGGGGCAGCAGCACTGTTTTCACCTGCATTAAATTTACAGCAAATGAGACCCTGAACAGAGAAAGTAACCCCCCCAGGAAATGGCATTACTTACTCCTACTCCTGTGCTACAGCTACACCTATTGCATCAGCAATGGGACCAGGTCAGGAATTAAACTTAACTTGTCTGGGAGGTAGATAAAAAAACCCATAGATAGCCTTCTAAATTAGGTAGATGACCTTCTAAACAAGGGATGCTTGCAACTCAGCCAACAACAGAACCCTTTAAAGGAATAGTTCCTTTAACCCAGCAGTCACAACTTGCCTTACCCGAGTCACCTCCGCTACCCATGGCCCGCTTCGCTCCTTGCTTGCGACCTTCCAAATACAAGGAAAAAAGAACCCGGTCAGCTAGTCCTACTGCCACCAGCCACATATTCTGTCCGATTCCTTTCACACACCAACCTTCTTATGCTCCGCTCCCCTCCTCCGTCACACACAGATTGTCCCTCGGCATCTGAAAAAAATCCCATATTGAAAGAGTCACCTGGCTGCAGAGCAAGAGCTTCACAATTCCAGAGGTCTTGATTCCATCTACGAAGCCCATCTGGAGTGCAACTAGAGCCTGCCCTGTGAGAAAAAGAAAAAAATAAGAAAAGGCCAAAACTTTAAGCCCACACCATGCAAGACATAACATCTCAGAGACTCAAATCTGCTTCATTAAACCTCAACAGCCCACACCACACAGCTCCAAACACCTCTATAAAACACTGTCAGTGTGGCCATCCAAAAAGCCCACCGACAGCTACCCAATCTCAGATGACTTTACAACCCTTGCCTAAACAATCAAGGCAAATCAATGTTACACCCAGAGACTCCTATAGCTGTTGCACCTAGCCCTGACTCCAGGTCACCGGACAGAGGAGCTCCAAGCCAAACGCACCCACGCATACAACACAAAACGTAGCGACGAGGTGATTCAAAGAGAGAGAGAAAACTCTCCACAAGAAGAATGACTCCCAGACGGGAGCTGCCATCCGGCAAGATGACCTATGGCGTCCAAGACCACGAAGCCAGGAGCCTCGACGACGGCCCCGAAGAAGAAGAGGCAAAAGGAACAACCCGTTACAAGATGGTACTGTCACGACCCAGATCGTGGACGCGCAAGAAGCCTGTCATCGAGACCTAGGAACGTCAAGGTGGGGGGAAGAACTCCCATTCCGAGACAACGCACGGCTAGAGAGCAGAGCTGTCAAAGCAGCCCACAAGAGTGCCGCAAAAGAGAACCGGCGGGAACCTTCCGATGTCGATCCACGCTTTCGACCTCCGAGCGCAAGAAAAGCAGCACCCGACTGGGACGGTGTCAATGACTAAGGCCGTTCGTAACCCTAGGGACTGCTCCCAAAGCGCACGCCACGCTCCCCAAGCGCAAAGACTGATGACGGTGCCGAGACCCGAACAAGGTCGAAGGCCCACAAGACAGACTACACAAACTACACACCACCACAGACACAGGCCGGAACTGCCCTGCCCGGCACGCGCTGGTCTCGGGCTGAAAAGCGACCCGCTCCCTTCACCTGCCCACAGAGGACGGCTCCTGCCCTCCTCCTCTAACGTTAAAACCCCTCCCGGCACTTCCCAGCTCTGTCCCTCCCGGCCGCTCCCCAGCCCACGTCCCTCAACTTACCTTTCAGAGGGCCGAGGGTACGAATCCAGCCTCCGCACAAATCACATCGGCGAACTGGGACCATCCGGCAGTCGGCAGCTTCCTCTTCGTCATCTGCAGTGAAGACGGTGAAAAAAACAACCACCACCAGCAGAAGAGGCAGCAAGTAACCCATCAGCCAACACCAGCTACTTTGCCAAAAGCCCTCACAGACACACCGCAGCGTTACGCTTACCTGCTCTTTCCGGGGTCACACCCTGCGGCCATCTTCTCTCAGGATACCTGAGAAAGCAAGAGGCACAAAATTAGCACAGCACTCGCGAGAAGGCACCGGCCCCACGCTCCTCTGCCCAAAGGCGCAGCTCGCCTCAGACGCTCGTCCCGTTCCAAAGATGGCCCGCGCAGCACCTGCAAAACAAAAGGGAAACACTTAACTGAGCAACCACCCAATACCATGATATTCAACATGGACCCAGCCCACACACACCTCACCTCCTCAGACCGCACATCGGCCTGCGGCTCCACCCCAATCCTGATGTGACTCCCTAAACCTAAGCTCTAAACCTAAACTTACAACCTAATCCTAACCCCTTGACAGCTGACCTGTGACTGTTGACCCCTGACCCCCATGAAGTTCGGCCCTAGGCAGGCCCTGTGAGCTTTGACCACTGACCATGCTGACCTTTGACCCTGACCCCATGACATTTGGCCACCTCCCCCATACGCTCCTATTGCTGTTGCACCTACCCCTGACTCCAGATCCCCGGGCAGAGCAGCTCCAAGCCAAACGCACCCACGCACCACAAAACATAGCGACAAGGTGATTCAAAGAGAGACAGAAAAATCTCCGCAAAAAGAATGACTCCCAGACGGGACCTGCCAGCCGGCAAGATGACCTATGGCGTCAGAGACCACGAAGCCAGGAGCCTCGACGACAGCCCCGAAGAATAAGAGGCAAAAGGAACGGCCCGTTACAAGATGGTACCATCACGACCCAGATCGTGGACGCGCAAGAAGCCTGTCATCGAGACCTAGGAACGTCAAGGTGGGGGGAAGAACTCCCATTCCGAGACAACGCACGGCTAGAGAGCAGAGCTGACAAAGCAGCCCACAAGAGCGCCGCCAAAGAGAACCGGCGGGAACCTTCCGACGTCGATCCACGCTTTCGACGTCCGAGCGCAACAAAAGCAGCACCCGACTGGGACGGTGTCGATGACTAAGGCCGTTCGTAACCCTAGGGACTGCTCCCAAAGCGCACGCCACGCTCCCCAAGCGCAAAGACTTATGACGGTGCCGAGACCCGAACAAGGTCGAAGGCCCACAAGACAGACTACACAAACTACACACCACCACAGACACAGGCCGGAACTGCCCTGCCCGGCACACGCTGGTCTCGGGCTCAAAAGCAACCCGCTCCCTTCCCCTGCCCACACAGGACGGCTCCTGTCCTCCTACTCTAACTTTGAAACCCCTCCCGGCACGTCCCAGCTCTGTCCCTCCCGGCCGCTCCCCAACCCGCGTCCCTCACCTTAAGTTTCAGAGGGCCGAGGGTACGAATCCAGCCCCCGTACAAATCACACGGGCGAACTGGGACCGTCCGACAGTCGCCAGCTTCCTCTTCGTCATCTGCAGTGAAGACGGTGAACAAAACAACCACCACCAGCAGAAGAGGCAGCAAGTAACCCATCAGCCAACACCAGCTACTTTGCCAAAAGCCCACTTCTTCACGCCCACCACAGTGGTACACGTACCTGCTCTTTCCAGGGTCACACCCTGCGGCCATCATCTCTCAGGGTACCTGACAAAGGAAGACGCACAGAATTAGCACAGCCCTCGCGAGAAGGCACCGGCCCCACGCTCCTCCGCCCTATGGCGCAGCTCGCCTCAAACGCTCGTCCCGTTCCTACGGTGGCCCGCGCAGCACCTGCAAAACAAAAGGGAAACGCTTAACTGAGCAACCACCCAATACCTCAATATTCAACACGGACCCAGCCCACACCCACCTCACCTCCTCAGACCTCACAGCGGCCTGCGGCTCCACCCAAACCCTAACACGACACCCTAACCCTAAGCTCTAAACCTAAACTGACAACCTAATCCTAACCCCTTGACAGCTGACCCGTGACTGTTGACCCCTGACCCCCATGAAGTCTTGCCCTAGGCAGGCACTGTGAGCTTTGACCACTGACCATGCTGACCTTTGACCCTGACCCCATGACATTTGGCCACCTCCCCCATACGCTCCTATTGCTGTTGCACCTACCCCTGACTCCAGATCCCCGGGCAGAGCAGCTCCAAGCCAAACGCACCCACGCACCACAAAACATAGCGACGAGGCGATTCAAAGAGAGACAGAAAACTCTCCGCAAAAAGAATGACTCCCAGACGGGACCTGCCAGCCGGCAAGATGACTTATGGCGTCAGAGACCACGAAGCCAGGAGCCTCGATGACAGCCCCGAAGAATAAGAGGCAAAAGGAACGGCCCGTTACAAGATGGTACCGTCACGACCCAGATCGTGGACGCGCAAGAAGCCTGTCATCGAGACCTAGGAACGTCAAGGTGGGGGGAAGAACTCCCATTCCGAGACAACGCACGGCTAGAGAGCAGAGCTGTCAAAGCAGCCCACAAGAGTGCCGCAAAAGAGAACCGGCGGGAACCTTCCGACGTCGATCCACGCTTTCGACCTCCGAGCGCAAGAAAAGCAGCACCCGACTGGGACGGTGTCGATGACTAAGGCCGTTCGTAACCCTAGGGACTGCTCCCAAAGCGCACGCCACGCTCCCCAAGCGCAAAGACTGATGACGGTGCCGAGACCCGAACAAGGTCGAAGGCCCACAAGACAGACTACACAAACTACACACCACCACAGACACAGGCCGGAACTGCCCTGCCCGGCACACGCTGGTCTCGGGCTCAAAAGCAACCCGCTCCCTTCCCCTGCCCACACAGGACGGCTCCTGTCCTCCTACTCTAACTTTGAAACCCCTCCCAGCACGTCCCAGCTCTGTCCCTCCCGGACGCTCCCCAGCCCGCGTCCCTCACCTTAAGTTTCAGAGGGCCGAGAGTACGAATCCAGCCCCCGTACAAATCACACGGGCGAACTGGGACCATCCGGCAGTCGGCAGCTTCCTCTTCGTCATCTGCAGTGAAGACGGTGAAAAAAACAACCACCACCAGCAGAAGAGGCAGCAAGTAACCCATCAGCCAACACCAGCTACTTTGCCAAAAGCCCACTTCTTCACGCCCACCACAGTGGTACACGTACCTGCTCTTTCCAGGGTCACACCCTGCGGCCATCATCTCTCAGGGTACCTGACAAAGGAAGACGCACAGAATTAGCACAGCCCTCGCGAGAAGGCACCGGCCCCACGCTCCTCCGCCCTATGGCGCAGCTCGCCTCAAACGCTCGTCCCGTTCCTACGGTGGCCCGCGCAGCACCTGCAAAACAAAAGGGAAACGCTTAACTGAGCAACCACCCAATACCTCAATATTCAACACGGACCCAGCCCACACCCACCTCACCTCCTCAGACCTCACAGCGGCCTGCGGCTCCACCCCAACCCTAACATGACACCCTAACCCTAAGCTCTAAACCTAAACTGACAACCTAATCCTAACCCCTTGACAGCTGACCCGTGACTGTTGACCCCTGACCCCCATGAAGTCTTGCCCTAGGCAGGCACTGTGAGCTTTGACCACTGACCATGCTGACCTTTGACCCTGACCCCATGACATTTGACCACCTCCCCCATACGCTCCTATTGCTGTTGCACCTACCCCTGACTCCAGATCCCCGGGCAGAGCAGCTCCAAGCCAAACGCACCCACGCACCACAAAACATAGCGACGAGGCGATTCAAAGAGAGACAGAAAACTCTCCGCAAGAAGAATGACTCCCAGACGGGAGCTGCCAGCCGGCAAGATGACTTATGGCGTCAGAGACCACGAAGCCAGGAGCCTCGACGACAGCCCCGAAGAATAAGAGGCAAAAGGAACGGCCCGTTACAAGATGGTACCGTCACGACCCAGATCGTGGACGCGCAAGAAGCCTGTCATCGAGACCTAGGAACGTCAAGGTGGGGGGAAGAACTCCCATTCCGAGACAACGCACGGCTAGAGAGCAGAGCTGTCAAAGCAGCCCACAAGAGTGCCGCAAAAGAGAACCGGCGGGAACCTTCCGACATCGATCCACGCTTTAGACCTCTGAGCGCAAGAAAAGCGGCACCCGACTGGCACGGTGCAGATGAGTAAGGCCGTTCGAAACCCTAGGGACTGCTGCCAAAGCGCACGCCACGCTCCCCGAGCGCAAAGACCAACGACGACGTCGAGACCCGAACAAGGTGGAAGGCACGCAAGACAGACGACGCAAACTACGCACTGCCACAGACACAGGCTGGGACTGCCCTGCCTGGCACACGCTGGTCTCGAGCTCAAAAGCAACCCGCTCCCTTCCCCTGCCCACACAGGACGGCTCCTGTCCTCCTACTCTAACTTTGAAACCCCTCCCGGCACGTCCCAGCTCTGTCCCTCCCGGACGCTCCCCAGCCCGCGTCCCTCACCTTAAGTTTCAGAGGGCCGAGAGTACGAATCCAGCCTCCGCACAAATCACGTCGGCGAACTGGGACTGTCCGACAGTCGCCAGCTTCCTCTTCATCATCTGCAGCGAAGATGGTGAACAAAACAACCACCACCAGCAGAAGAGGCAGCAAGTAACCCATCAGCCAACACCAGCTACTTTACCAAAAGCCCACTTCTTCACAGACACACCACAGTGTTACGCGTACCTTCTCTTTCCAGGGTCACACCCTGCGGCCATCATCTCTCAGGGTACCTGACAAAGGAAGACGCACAGAATTAGCACAGCCCTCGCGAGAAGGCACCGGCCCCACGCTCCTCCGCCCTATGGCGCAGCTCGCCTCAAACGCTCGTCCCGTTCCTACGGTGGCCCGCGCAGCACCTGCAAAACAAAAGGGAAACGCTTAACTGAGCAACCACCCAATACCACGATATTCAACACGGACCCAGCCCACACCCACCTCACCTCCTCAGACCTCACAGCGGCCTGCGGCTCCACCCCAACCCTAACATGACACCCTAACCCTAAGCTCTAAACCTAAACTGACAACCTAATCCTAACCCTTTGACAGCTGACCTGTGACTGTTGACCCCTGACCCCCATGAAGTTTGGCCCTAGGCACTGTGAGCTTTGACCCTGACCCCATGACATTTGACCACCTCCCCCATACACTCCTATTGCTGTTGCACCTACCCCTCTACTCTAGATCCCTGGGCAGAGCAGCTCCAAGCCAAAAGCGCTCACGCACGCAACACACACAATGCAAAAAGTACCAACGAGGTGATGCAAAGAGAGAGAGAAAACTCTCGGCAAGAAGAATGACTCCCGGACGGGAGTTGCCAGGTGGCAAGACGACCTACAGCATCCAAGAACACGAAGCCGGGAGCCTCGACAACGGCCCCAAAGAAGAAGAGGCAAAAGGAACGGACTGTTACAAGATGGTACCGTCACAACCGAGATCGTGGACGCGCAAGAAGCCTGTCATCAAGACCTAGGAACGTCAAGGGGTGGGGAAGAACTCCCATTTCGAGACAACGCACAGCTAGAGAGCAGAGCTGACAAAGCAGCCTACAAGAGCGCCGCAAAAGAGAAGCGGCGGGAACCTTCCGACGCCGATCCACGCTGCAGACCTCCGGGCGCAAGAAGAGCGGCACCCGACTGGCACGGTGCCGATGAGCAAGGCCATTCGAGACCCGAGGGACTGCTGCCAAAGCACACGCCACGCTCCCCGAGCGCAAAGACTGATGACGGCGTCGAGACCCGAACAAGGTAGAAGGCACGCAAGACAGACAACGCAAACCACACGCCGCCACAGACACAGGCCAGAACTGCCCTGCCCGGCACACGCTGGTCTCAGGCTGAAAAGCAACCCGCTCCATTAAATCTTACCAAACAGGACGGCTCCTGCCCTCATACTCTTTTGAAACCCCTCCCGGCACTTGCCAGCTCTGTCCCTCCCTCCCTCCCAGCCGCTCCCCAGCCCGCGTCCCTCACCTTACCTTTCAGAGGGCACGAATCCAGCCTCCGCACAAATCACATCGGCGAACTGGGACTGTCCGGCAGTCGCCAGCTTCCTCTTCATCATCTGCAGTGAAGACGGTGAAAAAAATAACCACCACCAGCAGAAGGGGCAGCAAGTAACCCATCAGCCAACACCAGCTACTTTGCCAAAAGCCCACTTCTTCACAGACACACCGCAGTGTTACGCTTACCTGCTCTTTCCAGGGTCACACCCTGCAGCCATCTTCTCTCAGGATACCTGAGAAAGCAAGATGCACAAAATTAGCACAGCACTTGCGAGAATGCACCGGCCCCACGCTCCTCCGCCCTTAGGCGCAGCTCGCCTCAAACGCTCGTCCCATTCCAACGATGGCCCGCGCAGTGCCTGCAAAACAAAAGGGAAACAGTTAACTGAGCAACCACCCAATACCACGATATTCAACACGGACCCAGCCCACACCCACCTCACCTCCTCAGACCGCACATCGGCCTGCAGCTCCACCCCAACCCTGACATGACACCCTAAACCTAAGCTCTAAACCTAAACCGACAACCTAATCCTAACCCTTTGACAGCTGACTCGTGACTGTTGACCCCTGACCCCCATGAAGTCTGGCCCTAGGCAGGCCCTGTGAGCTTTGACCACTGACCACGCTGACCTTTGACCCTGACGCCATGACATTTGACCACCTCCCCCATACGCTCCTATTGCTGTTGCACCTACCCCTGACTCCAGATCCCCGGGCAGAGCAGCTCCAAGCCAAACGCACCCACGCACACCACACAAAACGTAGCAATGAGGCCATTCAAAGAGAGAGAAAAAACTCACCGCAAGAAGAATGACTCCCGGACAGGAGCTGCCAGCCGGCAAAATGACCTACGGCGTCCAAGACCACGAAGCCGGGAGCCTCGACGACGGCCCCGACGAGTAAGAGGCAAAAGGAACGGCCCGTTACAAGTTGGTACCGTCACGACCGAGATCGTGGACGCGCAAGAAGCCTGTCATCGAGACCTCGGAACGTCAAGGTGCGGGGAGGAACTCCCATTTCGAGACAACGCACGGCTAGAAAGCAGAGCTGACAAAGCAGCCCAGAAGAGAGCCACAAAAGAGAACCAGCAGGAACCTTCTGACACCGATCCACGCTTTAGACCTCTGAGCGCAAGAAAAGCGGCACCCGACTGGCACGGTGCAGATGAGTAAGGTCATTCGAAACCCTAGGGACTGCTGCCAAAGCGCACGCCACGCTCCCCGAGCGCAAAGACCAACGACGACGTCGAGACCCGAACAAGGTGGAAGGCACGCAAGACAGACGACGCAAACTACGCACTGCCACAGACACAGGCTGGAACTGCCCTGCCTGGCACACGCTGGTCTCGGGCTCAAAAGCAACCCGCTCCCTTCCCCTGCCCACACAGGACGGCTCCTGTCCTCCTACTCTAACTTTGAAACCCCTCCCGGCACGTCCCAGCTCTGTCCCTCCCGGACGCTCCCCAGCCCGCGTCCCTCACCTTAAGTTTCAGAGGGCCGAGAGTACGAATCCAGCCTCCGCACAAATCACGTCGGCGAACTGGGACTGTCCGACAGTCGCCAGCTTCCTCTTCATCATCTGCAGCGAAGATGGTGAACAAAACAACCACCACCAGCAGAAGAGGCAGCAAGTAACCCATCAGCCAACACCAGCTACTTTACCAAAAGCCCACTTCTTCACAGACACACCACAGTGTTACGCGTACCTTCTCTTTCCAGGGTCACACCCTGCGGCCATCATCTCTCAGGGTACCTGACAAAGGAAGACGCACAGAATTAGCACAGCCCTCGCGAGAAGGCACCGGCCCCACGCTCCTCCGCCCTATGGCGCAGCTCGCCTCAAACGCTCGTCCCGTTCCTACGGTGGCCCGCGCAGCACCTGCAAAACAAAAGGGAAACGCTTAACTGAGCAACCACCCAATACCACGATATTCAACACGGACCCAGCCCACACCCACCTCACCTCCTCAGACCTCACAGCGGCCTGCGGCTCCACCCCAACCCTAACATGACACCCTAACCCTAAGCTCTAAACCTAAACTGACAACCTAATCCTAACCCTTTGACAGCTGACCTGTGACTGTTGACCCCTGACCCCCATGAAGTTTGGCCCTAGGCACTGTGAGCTTTGACCCTGACCCCATGACATTTGACCACCTCCCCCATACACTCCTATTGCTGTTGCACCTACCCCTCTACTCTAGATCCCTGGGCAGAGCAGCTCCAAGCCAAAAGCGCTCACGCACGCAACACACACAATGCAAAAAGTACCAACGAGGTGATGCAAAGAGAGAGAGAAAACTCTCGGCAAGAAGAATGACTCCCGGACGGGAGTTGCCAGGTGGCAAGACGACCTACAGCATCCAAGAACACGAAGCCGGGAGCCTCGACAACTGCCCCGAAGAAGAAGAGGCAAAAGGAACGGACTGTTACAAGATGGTACCGTCACAACCGAGATCGTGGACGCGCAAGAAGCCTGTCATCAAGACCTAGGAACGTCAAGGGGTGGGGAAGAACTCCCATTTCGAGACAACGCACAGCTAGAGAGCAGAGCTGACAAAGCAGCCTACAAGAGCGCCGCAAAAGAGAAGCGGCGGGAACCTTCCGACGCCGATCCACGCTGCAGACCTCCGGGCGCAAGAAGAGCGGCACCTGACTGGCACGGTGCCGATGAGCAAGGCCATTCGAGACCCGAGGGACTGCTGCCAAAGCACACGCCACGCTCCCCGAGCGCAAAGACTGATGACGGCGTCGAGACCCGAACAAGGTAGAAGGCACGCAAGACAGACAACGCAAACCACACGCCGCCACAGACACAGGCCAGAACTGCCCTGCCCGGCACACGCTGGTCTCAGGCTGAAAAGCAACCCGCTCCATTAAATCTTACCAAACAGGACGGCTCCTGCCCTCATACTCTTTTGAAACCCCTCCCGGCACTTGCCAGCTCTGTCCCTCCCTCCCTCCCAGCCGCTCCCCAGCCCGCGTCCCTCACCTTACCTTTCAGAGGGCACGAATCCAGCCTCCGCACAAATCACATCGGCGAACTGGGACTGTCCGGCAGTCGCCAGCTTCCTCTTCATCATCTGCAGTGAAGACGGTGAAAAAAATAACCACCACCAGCAGAAGGGGCAGCAAGTAACCCATCAGCCAACACCAGCTACTTTGCCAAAAGCCCACTTCTTCACAGACACACCGCAGTGTTACGCTTACCTGCTCTTTCCAGGGTCACACCCTGCAGCCATCTTCTCTCAGGATACCTGAGAAAGCAAGATGCACAAAATTAGCACAGCACTTGCGAGAATGCACCGGCCCCACGCTCCTCCGCCCTTAGGCGCAGCTCGCCTCAAACGCTCGTCCCATTCCAACGATGGCCCGCGCAGTGCCTGCAAAACAAAAGGGAAACAGTTAACTGAGCAACCACCCAATACCACGATATTCAACACGGACCCAGCCCACACCCACCTCACCTCCTCAGACCGCACATCGGCCTGCAGCTCCACCCCAACCCTGACATGACACCCTAAACCTAAGCTCTAAACCTAAACCGACAACCTAATCCTAACCCTTTGACAGCTGACTCGTGACTGTTGACCCCTGACCCCCATGAAGTCTGGCCCTAGGCAGGCCCTGTGAGCTTTGACCACTGACCACGCTGACCTTTGACCCTGACGCCATGACATTTGACCACCTCCCCCATACGCTTCTATTGCTGTTGCACCTACCCCTGACTCCAGATCCCCGGGCAGAGCAGCTCCAAGCCAAACGCACCCACGCACACCACACAAAACGTAGCAATGAGGCCATTCAAAGAGAGAGAAAAAACTCACCGCAAGAAGAATGACTCCCGGACAGGAGCTGCCAGCCGGCAAAATGACCTACGGCGTCCAAGACCACGAAGCCGGGAGCCTCGACGACGGCCCCGAAGAATAAGAGGCAAAAGGAACGGCCCGTTACAAGTTGGTACCGTCACGACCGAGATCGTGGACGCGCAAGAAGCCTGTCATCGAGACCTCGGAACGTCAAGGTGCGGGGAGGAACTCCCATTTCGAGACAACGCACGGCTAGAAAGCAGAGCTGACAAAGCAGCCCAGAAGAGAGCCACAAAAGAGAACCAGCAGGAACCTTCTGACACCGATCCACGCTTTAGACCTCTGAGCGCAAGAAAAGCGGCACCCGACTGGCACGGTGCAGATGAGTAAGGCCGTTCGAAACCCTAGGGACTGCTGCCAAAGCGCACGCCACGCTCCCCGAGCGCAAAGACCAACGACGACGTCGAGACCCGAACAAGGTGGAAGGCACGCAAGACAGACGACGCAAACTACGCACTGCCACAGACACAGGCTGGAACTGCCCTGCCTGGCACACGCTGGTCTCGGGCTCAAAAGCAACCCGCTCCCTTCCCCTGCCCACACAGGACGGCTCCTGTCCTCCTACTCTAACTTTGAAACCCCTCCCGGCACGTCCCAGCTCTGTCCCTCCCTCCCTCCCGGACGCTCCCCAGCCCACGTCCCTCACCTTACCTTTCAGAGGGCCGAGGGTACGAATCCAGCCTCCGCACAAATCACATTGGCGAACTGGGACCATCCGGCAGTCGCCAGGTTCCTCTTCGTCATCTGCAGTGAAAACGGTGAAAAAAACAACCACCACCAGCAGAAGAGGCAGCAAGTATCCCATCAGCCAACACCAACACCAGCTACTTTGCCAAAAGCCCACTTCTCACAGACAGACCACAGCATTACGCTTACCTGCTTTTTCCGGGGTCACACCCTGCGGCCATTTTCTCTCAGGATACCTGAGAAAGCAAGATGCACAAAATTAGCACAGCACTCGCGAGAAGGCACCGGCCCCACACTCCTCCGCCCTAAGGCGCAGCTCGCCTCAAACGCTCGTCCCGTTCCAAAGATGGCCCGCGCAGCACCTGCAAAAAAGGGAAACGCTTAACTGAGCAACCACCCAATACCACGATATTCAACACGGACCCAGCCCACACCCACCTCACCTCCTCAGACCACACATGGGCCTGCGGCTCCACCCCAACCCTGACATGACACCCTAAACCTAAGCTCTAAACCTAAACTGACAACCTAATCCTAACCCTTTGACAGCTGACCCGTGACTGTTGACCCCTGACCCCCATGAAGTTCGGCCCTAGGCAGGCACTGTGAGCTTTGACCACTGACCATGCTGACCTTAGACCTCAACCCCATGACATTTGGCCACCTCCCCCATACGCTCCTATTGCTGTTGCACCTACTCCTCTACTCTAGATCCCCGGGCAGAGCAGCTCCAAGTCAAACGCGCTCACGCACGCAACACACACAACGCAAAACGTACCAACGAGGTGATCCAAAGAGAGACAGAAAACTCTCGGCAAGAAGAATGACTCCCGGACAGGAGTTGCCAGCAGGCAACATGACCGACGGCGGCCAAGACCACGAAGCCAGGAGCCTCGACGACGGCCCCGAAGAATAAGAGGCAAAAGGAACGACCCGTTACAAGATGGTACCATCACAACCGAGATCGTGGACGCGCAAGAAGCCTGTCATCAAGACCTAGGAACGTCAACGTGCGGGGAAGAACTCCCATTTCGAGACAACGCACAGCTAGAGAGCAGCGCTGACAAAGCAGCCCACAAGAGCGCCGCAAAAGAGAACCGGCGGGAACCTTCCGACACCGATCCACGCTTCTGACCTCCAAGCGCAAGAAAAGCGGCACCCGACTGGCACGGTGCAGATGAGTAAGGTCATTCGAGACCCTAGGGACTGCTCCCAAAGCACACGCCACACTCCCCAAGCGCAAAGACCGATGACAGCGTCGAGACTCGAACAAGGTGGAAGGCACGCAAGACAGACGACGCAAACCACACACCGCCACAGACACAGGCCAGAACTGCCCTGCCCGGCACGCGCTGGTCTCGGGCTGAAAAGCGACCCGCTCCATTAAACCTTACCAAACAGGACAGTTCCTGCCCTCCTACTCTAACTTTTAAACCCCTCCCAGCACTTCCCAGCTCTGTCCCTCCCTCCCTCCCAGCCGCTCGCCAGCCCGCGTCCCTCACCTTAACTTTCAGAGGGCCGAGGTTACGAATCCAGCCTCCGCACAAATCACATCGGCGAACTGGGACCGTCCAGCAGTCGCCAGCTTCCTCTTCGTCATCTGCAGTGAAGACAGTGAAAAAAACAACCACCACCACCACCAGCAGAAGAGGCAGCAAATAACCCATCAGCCAACACCAGCTACTTAGCCAAAAGCCCACTTCTCACAGACACACCAGTGTTATGCTTACCTGCTCTTTCCAGGGTCACAGCCGCCAGCCATCATCTCTCAGGGTACCTGACAAAGGAAGACACACAGAATTAGCACAGCACTTGCGAGAAGGCACCGGCTCCACGCTCCTCCGCCCTAAGGCGCAGCTCGCCTCAGACGCTCGTCCCGTTCCAACGATGGCCTGCGCAGCACCTGCAAAACAAAAGGGAAACGCTTAACTGAGCAACCACCCAATACCACGATATTCAACACGGACCCAGCCCGCACCCACCTCACCTCCTCAGACCGCACATCGGCCTGCGGCTCCACCCCAACCCTGACATAACTCCCTAACCCTAAGCTCTAAACCTAAACTTACAACCTAATCCTAACCCCTTGACAGCTGACCCGTGACTGTTGACCCCTGACCCCCATGAAGTTCGGCCCTAGGCAGGCACTGTGACCTTTGACCACTGACCATGCTGACCTTAGACCTCAACCCCATGACATTTGGCCACCTCCCCCATACGCTCCTATTGCTGTTGCACCTACTCCTCTACTCTAGATCCCCGGGCAGAGCAGCTCCAAGTCAAACGCGCTCACGCACGCAACACACACAACGCAAAACGTACCAACGAGGTGATCCAAAGAGAGACAGAAAACTCTCGGCAAGAAGAATGACTCCCGGACAGGAGTTGCCAGCAGGCAACATGACCGACGGCGGCCAAGACCACGAAGCCAGGAGCCTCGACGACGGCCCCGAAGAATAAGAGGCAAAAGGAACGACCCGTTACAAGATGGTACCATCACAACCGAGATCGTGGACGCGCAAGAAGCCTGTCATCAAGACCTAGGAACGTCAACGTGCGGGGAAGAACTCCCATTTCGAGACAACGCACAGCTAGAGAGCAGCGCTGACAAAGCAGCCCACAAGAGCGCCGCAAAAGAGAACCGGCGGGAACCTTCCGACACCGATCCACGCTTCTGACCTCCAAGCGCAAGAAAAGCGGCACCCGACTGGCACGGTGCAGATGAGTAAGGTCATTCGAGACCCTAGGGACTGCTCCCAAAGCACACGCCACACTCCCCGAGCGCAAAGACCGATGACGGCGTCGAGACTCGAACAAGGTGGAAGGCACGCAAGACAGACGACGCAAACCACACACTGCCACAGACACAGGCCAGAACTGCCCTGCCCGACACGCGCTGGTCTCGGGCTGAAAAGCGACCCGCTCCATTAAACCTTACCAAACAGGACAGTTCCTGCCCTCCTACTCTAACTTTTAAACCCCTCCCAGCACTTCCCAGCTCTGTCCCTCCCTCCCTCCCAGCCGCTCGCCAGCCCGCGTCCCTCACCTTAACTTTCAGAGGGCCGAGGTTACGAATCCAGCCTCCGCACAAATCACATCGGCGAACTGGGACCGTCCAGCAGTCGCCAGCTTCCTCTTCGTCATCTGCAGTGAAGACAGTGAAAAAAACAACCACCACCACCAGAAGAGGCAGCAAATAACCCATCAGCCAACACCAGCTACTTTGCCAAAAGCCCACTTCTCACAGACACACCAGTGTTATGCTTACCTGCTCTTTCCAGGGTCACAGCCGCCAGCCATCATCTCTCAGGGTACCTGACAAAGGAAGACACACAGAATTAGCACAGCCCTTGCGAGAAGGCACCGGCCCCACGCTCCTGCGCCCTAAGGCGCAGCTCGCCTCAGACGCTCGTCCCGTTCCAACGATGGCCTGCGCAGCACCTGCAAAACAAAAGGGAAACGCTTAACTGAGCAACCACCCAATACCACGATATTCAACACGGACCCAGCCCGCACCCACCTCACCTCCTCAGACCACACATCGGCCTGCGGCTCCACCCCAACCCTGACATAACTCCCTAACCCTAAGCTCTAAACCTAAACTTACAACCTAATCCTAACCCCTGGACAGCTGACCTGTGACTGTTGACCCCTGACCCCCATGAAGTCTGGCCCTAGGCAGGCACTGTGAGCTTTGACCACTGACCATGCTGACCTTTGACCCTGACCCCATGACATTTGACCACCTCCCCCATGCACTCCTATTGCTGTTGCACCTACCCCTGACTCCAGATCCCCGGGCAGAGCAGCTCCAAGCCAAACGCACGCAACACACACAACGCAAAACGTACCAACGAGGCGATTCAAAGAGAGACAGAAAACTCTCCGCAAGAAGAATGACTCCTGGATAGGGGTTGGCAGCCGGCACGATCACCTACGGCGTCCAAGACCACGAAGCCAGGAGCCTCGACGACGGCCCCGAAGAAGAAGAGGCAAAAAGAAAGGCCCGTTACAAGATGGCACCGTCAAAACCGAGATCTTGGATGCGTAAGAAGCCGGTCATCTTGATCTAGGAACGTCAAGGTGCGGGGTAGAACTCCAGTCCCGAGACAACGCACGGCTAGGGAGCAGAGCTGACAAAGCAGCCCACAAGACTGCCGCATAAGAGAACCGGCAGGAACCTTCTGACGCCGATCCACGCTTTAGACCTCTGAGCGCAAGAAAAGCGGCACCCGACTGGGACGGTGCCGGTGAGTAAGGCCATTCGAAACCCTAGGGACTGCTCCCAAAGCGCACGCCACGCTCCCCGAGCGCAAAGACTGATGACGGCGTCGAGTCCCGAAGAAGGTCGAAGGCACACAAGACAGACTACACAAACTACACACCACCACAGACACAGGCCGGAACTGCCCTGCCCGGCACGCGCTGGTCTCGGGCTAAAAAGCGACCCGCTCCCTTCACCTGCCCACAGAGGATGGCTCCTGCCCTCCTCCTCCTCTAACGTTAAAACCCCTCCCGGCACTTCCCAGCTCTGTCCCTCCCGGCCGCTCCCCAGCCCACGTCCCTCAACTTACCTTTCAGAGGGCCGAGGGTACGAATCCAGCCTCCGCACAAATCACATCGGCGAACTGGGACCGTCCGGCAGTCGACAGGTTCCTCTTTGTCATCTGCAGTGAAGACGGTGAAAAAAACAACCACCACCAGCAGAAGAGGCAGCAAGTAACCCATCAGCCAACACCAGCTACTTTGCCAAAAGCCCACTTCTCACAGACAGACCACAGCATTACGCTTACCTGCTTTTTCCAGGGTCACACCCTGTGGCCATCTTCTCTCAGGGTACCTGACAAAGGAAGACGCACAGAATTAGCACAGCACTTGCGAGAAGGCACCGGCCCCACGCTCCTCTGCCCTAAGCCGCAGCTCGCCTCAGACGCTCGTCCCGTTCCAAAGACGGCCCGTGCAGCACCCGCAAAACAAAGGGAAACGCTTAACTAGCAACCACCCAATACCACGATATTCAACACGGACCCAGCCCACACCCACCTCACCTCCTCAGACCACACATGGGCCTGCGGCTCCACCCCAACCCTTACATGACACCCTAACCCTAAGTTCTATACCTAAAATGACAACCTAATCCTAACCCTTTGACAGCTGACCCTTGACTGTTGACCCCTGACCCCCATGAAGGTCGGCCCTAGGCACTGTGAGCTTTGACCACTGACCATGCTGACCTTAGACCTTGACCCCATGACATTTGGCCACCTCCCCCATACGCTCCTATTGCTGTTGCACCTACTCCTCTACTCTAGATCCCTGGGCAGAGCAGCTCCAAGCCAAAAGCGCACCCGCACACAACACAAAACACACCAATGAGGTGATTCAAAGAGAGAGCGAGAAAACTCTCGGCAAGAATAATGACTCCCGGACAGGGGTTGCCAGCCAGCAAGATCACCTACGGCGGCCAAGACCAGGAAGCCAGGAGCCTCTACGACGGCTACGAAGAAGAAGAGGCAAAAAGAAAAGGCCCATACAAGATGGTACCGTCACAACCGAGATCGTGGATGCGCAAGAAGCCTGTCATCTTGACGTAGGAACATCAAGGTGCGGGGAAGAAGTCGTGTTCCGAGGCAACGCACAGCTAGTGAGCAGAGCTGACGAAGCAGCCCACAAGAGCGCCGCAAAAGAGAACCAGCTGGCACCTTCCGACGCCGATCCACACTTCTGACCTCCGAGCGCAAGAAAAGCGGCACCCGACTGGGACAGTGCCGATGAGTAAGGCCGTTCGAAACCCTAGGGACTGCTCCCAAAGCGCACGCAATGCTCCCCGAGGGCAAAGACTGACGACGGCATCGAGACCCGAACAAGGTCGAAGGCACACAAGACAGACTACACAAACTACACACCACCACAGTCACAGGCCGGAACTGCCCTGCCCGGCCCGCGCTGGTCTCAGGCTGAAAACCAACCCGCTCCCTTCACCTGCCCACAGAGGACAGCTCCTGCCCTCCTACTCTAACGTTAAAACACCTCCCGGCACTTCCCAGCTCTGTCCCTCCCTCCCTCCCGGCTGCTCGTCAGCCCACGTCCCTCACCTTAACTTTCAGAGGGCCGAGGGTACGAATCCAGCCCCCGAACAAATCACATAGGCGAACTGGGACCGTCCGGCAGTCGCCAGCTTCCTCTTCATCATCTGCAGTGAAGACAGTAAAAAAAACAACCACCACCAACACAAGGTGAAGAGGCAGGAAATAACCCATCAGCCAACACCAGCTACTTTCCCAACAGCCCACTTCATCACAGACACACCACAGTGTTATGCTTACCTGCTTTTTCTAGGGTCACAGCCTGCGGCCATCATCTCTCAGGGTACCTGACAAAGGAAGACGCACAGGATTAGCACAGCCCTCGCGAGAAGGCACCGGCCCCACGCTCCTGCGCCCTAAGGCGCAGCTCGCCTCAGACGCTCGTCCCGTTCCAACGATGGCCCGCGCAGTGCCTGCAAAACAAAAGGGAAACGCTTAACTGAGCAACCAGCTAATACCTCGATATTCAACACCGACCCAGCCCCCACCCACCTCACCTCCTCAGACCGCACATCGGCCTGCGGCTCCACCCCAATCCACCCCAACCCTGACATGACTCCCTAACCCTAAGCTCTAAACCTAAACTGACAACCTAATCCTAACCCCTTGACAGCTGACCTGTGACTGTTGACCCCTGACCCCCATGAAGTCTTGCCCTAGGCAGGCACTGTGAGCTTTGACCACTGACCATGCTGACCTTTGGCCCTGACCCCATGACATTTGACCACCTCCCCCATACGCTCCTATTGCTGTTGAACCTACCCCTGACTCCAGATCCCCGGGCAGAGCAGCTCCAAGCCAAACGCACGCAACACACACAACGCAAAACGTACCAATGAGGTGATCCAAAGAGAGAGAGAAAACTCTCGGCAAGAAGAATGACTCCCGGATAGGGGTTGGCAGCCAGCAAGATCACCTACGGCAGCCAAGACCACGAAGCCGGGAGCCTCGACGACGGCCCCGAAGAATAAGAGGCAAAAGGAACGGCCCGTTACACGATGGTACCGTCACGACCGATATCGTGGACGCGCAAGAAGCCTGTCATCGAGACCTAGGAACGGCAAGGGGCGGGGAAGAACTCCCGTTCCGAGACAACGCACAGCTAGAGAGCAGCGCTTCCAAAGCAGCCCACAAGAGTGCCGCAAAAGAGAACCGGCGGGAACCTTCTGACGCCGATCCACGCTTTAGACCTCTGAGCGCAAGAAAAGCGGCACCCGACTGGCACGGTGCAGATGAGTAAGGCCGTTCGAAACCCTAGGGACTGCTGCCAAAGCGCACGCCACGCTCCCCAAGCGCAACGACTGATGATGGCGTCGAGACCCGAACAAGGTAGAAGGCACGCAAGACAGACGACGCAATCCACACACCGCCACAGACACAGGCCGGAACTGCCCTGCCTGGCACACGCTGGTCTGGGGCTGAAAAGCAACCCGCTCCCTTCCCCTGCCCACACAGGACAGCTCCTGTCCTCCTACTCTAACTTTGAAACCCCTCCCAGCACTTCCCAGCTCTGTCGCTCCCTCCCTCCCGGCCACTCCCCAGCCCGCGTCCCTCACCTTACCTTTCAGAGGGCCGAGGGTACGAATCCAGCCTCCGCAGAAATCACGTCGGCGAACAGGGACTGTCCGGCAGTCGCCAGCTTCCTCTTCATCATCTGCAGCGAAGATGGTGAACAAAACAACCACCACCAGCAGAAGAGGCAGCAAGTAACCCATCAGCCAACACCAGCTACTTTGCCAAAAGCCCACTTCTTCACAGACACACCGCAGTGTTACGCTTACGTGCTCTTTCCAGGGTCACACCCTGCGGCCATCTTCTCTCAGGGTACCTGAGAAAGCAAGAGGCACAAAATTAGCACAGCACTTGCGAGAAGGCACCGGCTCCACGCTCCTCCGCCCTAAGGCGCAGCTCGCCTCAAACGCTCGTCCCGTTCCAACGATGGCCCGCGCAGCACCCGCAAAACAAAAGGGAAACGGTTAACTGAGCAACCACCCAATACCACGATATTCAACACGGACCCAGCCCACACACACCTCACCTCCTCAGACCGCACATGGGCCTGCGGCTCCACCCCAATCCTGACATGACACCCTAACCCTAAGCTGTAAACCTAAACTGACAACCTAATCCTAACCCTTTGACAGCTGACCCCTGACCCCCATGAAGTCTGGCCCTAGGCAGGCCCTGTGAGCTTTGACCACTGACCATGCTGACCTTTGACCCTGACGCCATGACATTTGACCACCTCCCCCATACGCTCCTATTGCTGTTGCACCTACCCCTGACTCCAGATCCCCGGGCAGAGCAGCTCCAAGCCAAACGCACCCACGCACACCACACAAAACGTAGCAATGAGGCGATTCAAAGAGAGAGAGAAAACTCTCCACAAGAAGAATGACTCCCGGACGGGAGCTGCCAGCCGGCAAGATGACCTACGGCGTCCAAGACCACGAAGCCAGGAGCCTCGACGACGGCCCCGAAGAAGAAGAGGCAAAAAGAAAGGCCCGTTACAAGAAGGTACCGTCAAAACCGAGATCTTGGATGCGTAAGAAGCCGGTCATCTTGCCCTAGGAACGTCAAGGTGCGGGGAAGAACTCCCGTTTCGAGACAACGCACAGCTAGTGAGCAGAGCTGACAAAGCAGCCCTCAAGAGCGCCGCAAAAGAGAACCGGCGGGAACCTTCCGACGCCAATCCACGCTTTCGACCTCCGAGCGCAAGAAAAGCGGCACCCGACTGGGACGGTGCAGATGAGTAAGGCCGTTTGAAACCCTAGGGACTGCTCCCAAAGCGCACGCCACACTCCCCGAGGGCAAAGACTGACGACGGCGTCGAGGCCCGAACAAGGTCGAAGGCACACAAGACAGACTACACAAACTACACACCACAGACACAGGCCGGAACTGCCCTGCCTGGCACACGCTGGTCTCAGGCTGAAAAGCTACACGCTCCCTTCACCTGCCCACAGAGGACGGCTCCTGCCCTCCTCCTCTAACGTTAAAACCCCTCCCGGCACTTCCCAGCTCTGTTATTCCCTCCCTCCCGGCCGCTCGCCAGCCCGCGTCCCTCACCTTAACTTTCAGAGGGCCGAGGGTACGAATCCAGCCTCCGCACAAATCACATCGGCGAACTGGGACCGTCCGGCAGTCGGCAGCTTCCTCTTCATCATCTGCAGTGAAAACGGTGAAAAAAACAACCACCACCAGCAGAAGAGGCAGCAAGTAACCCATGAGCCAACACCAGCTACTTTGCCAAAAGCCCACTTCTCACAGACACGCCACAGTGTTACACTTACCTGCTCTTTCCAGGGTCACACCCTGTGGCCATCTTCTCTCAGGGTACCTGACAAACCAAGACGCACAGAATTAGCACAGCCCTTGCGAGAAGGAACGGGCCCCACGCTCCTCCGCCCTAAGGCGCAGCTCGCCTCAGACGCTTGTCCCGTTCCAACGATGGCCCGCGCAGCGCCTGCAAAACAAAAGGGAAACGCTTAACTGAGCAACCACCCAATACCACGATATTCAACACGGACCCAGCCCCCACCCACCTCACCTCCTCAGACCGCACATCGGCCTGCGGCTCCACCCCAACCCTGATGTGACTCCCTAAACCTAAGCTCTAAACCTAAACTTACAACCTAATCCTAACCCCTTGACAGCTGACCCGCGACTGTTGACCCCTGACCCTCATGAAAGTCTTGCCCTAGGCAGGCACTGTGAGCTTTGACCACTGACCATGCTGACCTTTGACCCTGACCCCATGACATTTGACCACCTCCCCCATACACTCCTATTGCTGTTGCACCTACCCGACTCCAGATCCCCGGGCAGAGCAGCTCCAAGCCAAACGCACCCACGCACACCACACAAAACGTAGCGACGAGGCGATTCAAAGAGAGAGAGAAAACTCTCCACAAGAAGAATGACTCCCGGACAGGAGCTGCCAGCCGGCAAGATGACCTATGGCGGCCAAGACCACGAAGCCGGGAGACTCGCAACGGCCCCGAAGAAGAAGAGGCAAAAGGAACGGCCCGTTACAAGATGGTACCGTCACGACCCAGATCGTGGACGCGCAAGAAGCCTGTCATCAAGACCTAGGAACGTCAAGGTGGGGGGAAGAACTCCCGTTCCGAGACAACGCACGGCTAGAGAGCAGCGCTGCCAAAGCAGCCCACAAGAGCGCCGCAAAAGAGAACCGGCGGGAACCTTCTGAAGCCGATCCACGCTTTAGACCTCTGAGGGCAAGAAAAGCGGCACCCAACTGGGACGGTGCCGATGAGGAAGGCCGTTCGAAACCCTAGAGACTGCTTCCAAAGCGCACGCCACGCTCCCCGAGGGCAAAGACTGATGACAGCGTCGAGACCCGAACAAGGTGGAAGGCATGCAAGACAGATGACGCAAACCACACACCGCCACAGACACAGGCTGCAACTGCCCTGCCCGGCACGCGCTGGTCTCAGGCTGAAAACCAACCCGCTCCATTAAACCTTACCAAACAGGACAGCTCCTGCCCTCCTACTCTAACTTTTAAACCCCTCCCGCCACTTCCCAGCTCTGTCCCTCCCTCCCTCCCGGCCGCTCCACAGCCCGTGTCCCTCAACTTAACTTTCAGAGGGCCGAGGGTACGAATCCAGCCTCCGCACAAATCACATCGGCGAACTGGGACCGTCCGGCAGTCGCCAGGTTCCTCTTCATCATCTGCAGTGAAGACAGTGAAAAAAACAACCACCACCAACACAAGCTGAAGAGGCAGCAAGTAACCCATCAGCCAACACCAGCTACTTTGCCAAAAGCCCACTTCAGACGCACACCACAGTGAAAAAAACAGCCACCACCAACACAAGCAGAAGAGGCAGCAAGTAACCCATCAGCCAATGCCAGCTGCTTTGCCAAAAGCCCACTTAATCACACACACACCACAGTGTTATGCTTACCTGCTCTTTCTAGGGTCACAGCCTGCGGCCATTATCTCTCAGGGTACCTGAGAAAGCAAGACACATAGAATTAGCACAGCACTCGCGAGAAGGCACCGGCCCCACGCTCCTCCTCCCTAAGCCGCAGCTCACCTCCAACGCTCGTCCCTATCCAAAGCTGGCCCACGCAGCGCCTGCAAACGAAAAGGTAAACACTTAACCGAGCAACCACCTACTACGTCAATATTCAACAGTGACCCAGCCCACAACCACTTCACCCCCTCAGACTGCACATCGCCCTGCAGCGTGGCTCCTCTAATGCTGCATGCGCCACCTGCAAAAACCAAAGTGGGAGACGCATGCCGAGAGGCCGCCTGAAACTGCAGCCTGCCTGGACCTATTCGCAACTCCCTCTCCTTTCCCTTGGCTGCTCAACTACCCCACTCTGTCATCAAGAGCTTGCCACCTCAAGGCATGTGTATTGTCTGCACAAACACAAACAAGGGATGCTTTCAACTTTGTCAACAATACAACACTCCAAAGGAACAGTTCCTTTAACCCAGTAGTCATGACTCACCTTGCCCGAGTCACCTCCGGTACCCATGGCCCGCTTCGCTCCTTGCTTCCTACCTTCAAAATAAAAGAAAAAAAGAACCCTATCAGCTAGTCATAGAGCCACCAGCTGCATTTTCCCTCCAACTCCAAGCACAGACCCACCTCTTTAAGGCACTCCGCTCCCCTCCTTCGTCATTTGGGGCACGCATCTTGTCCCTCTGCATCTGAAAAAACCCATATTGAGCAATTCAGCCTGGATGCAGAGCAAGAGCTTAACAACTCCAGAGATCTTGATTCCATCTAGGAATAGCAGTACTCCAGCTACAACCAGCCACTTAAAAAAAACAAAACAAGAAACCCAGGGCCAAACTTTAAGCCCATCACATGCAAGCCTCAACGCCTTAGAGACTCAAATCCACTTCACCACCCCTCAACAGCCTCTGCCACAAGCCTACAATCATTTCCGTAAAAAAATCTCCACGTTGCTGTCCACACAGCCCACCAATGCCTACTCGATCCCAGATCGAGTACTACCCTCGCCTAAACCGTCTAGGCACAGCAACGTTTCACCTGTAGACTCTTATCGCTGTTCCACCTACCCCTGACTCTAGATCCCCGGGCAGAGCAGCTCCAAGGCAAGCATACCTGTGCACAGACCAACACAAGACAGAATACTACAGACAAGGTGATTCAGAGAGAGAACTCTCGGCAAGAAGAATGACTCCTGATGGGAAGTGCCATCCGGCAAGATGACCTACAGTGTCCAAAACACTGAGGCAAGGAGGCTCTACGGCAGACCCCTAGGAGTCCAACGTAACAGCCCGGCAGAAATTGGTACTGTCAAAACCGAGACCCTGGATGCGCCAGAAGCCTGTCATCAAGACCTAGGAACATGAAGATGCAGGGGAGAACTCCCCGTCTGAGAAAACAGACATCTAGAGAGCAGAGCTGCCAAAGCAGCCCAAGAGAACGCCGCAAAAAGCAATGGCTGGAATCTGCCGAGACCGATCCATGCTGTAGAGCTCTGAACGCAAGAAAAGCAGCACCCGGTTGGCACCGTGCCGATGAGCAAGAGCATTCGAAACCCTCAGGATGGCGCCTAAAACGCATGCTGCGCTCCCCCGGCACAAAGCGCAATGAGGACATTGAGACCTGAGGAAGGTCTAAGGCACAGAAGACAGGCTACACAAACTGCACGCCACCACGGACACAGGCTGGAACTGCCCTGCCCGGGACACACTGCTCTCATGCTGAAAGGCAACCCGCTCCATTTGCCTGCGCAAAGGCAGCTGCTTTGGGACAGCCCTCTATCCTGCGCTAACTTTAGAACTCCTCCCTGCAATTCCCAGCTTTGTCCCTTCCTCCCAGCCTCTCCCCAGCCTGGGTCCCTCAACTTAGCTTTCAGAAGGCCAAGGGTCCAAATCCAGCCTCCACAAAACCACACAGGCTAACTGGGATGTTCCCGCAAGGGGACATATTGCTCTTCAACATCTGCAATTAAAAAAACAAACGAACAAACAACAAATCAGAACAGGGAGTAAGCATCCCGCTGGCCAACGCCAACTACTTCCCCAACTCCCACCTCCTCACAAGTGCCACCGTGTTCGCTTCCCCGCTCATTCCAGAGTGAGACCCTGCAGCCGTAGTCACTCGTGGTACCTAAGGTACCGAGAGACACCAAGTGAGCATGGCGCTCATGAGAATTCATCAGCCTCACGCTCCTCCTCACTAATCCACAGCTCACCTCAAATGCTCACCCAATTCAAAGATAACCCACACAGCACCTCCACAACAGAAGGTAAACGCTGAACCGAGCAGCCACATAATACTTTGCTATTGAACACTGACCTGGCCAACGACCGCCTCACCGTCCCGGTCCGCTCACCGGCATGCAGCTTCGCAGGAGATCTTATAGCTGACTTCACGGGACATAAAGGGTGCCTATAGGAAACCCGCAGAGTAACTTTTTACAAGAGTGTACAGCAATAGGACAAGGCGGTAACGGCTTTAGTCCTAAGGAAGGTATATTTAGTTTAGGCATTCGGAAGACGTTTCTCACTAGGGGTGGCGAGGCACTGGAATGCGTTGCCCAGAGAACCTGCAGGTGCTCCCTCCCTGGAAGCATTCAAGGCCAGGTCAAATGGGGTTTTCAGGAACCTGGTCTCACAGAAGGTCTCCCGGGGGGGGGGGGGGGGGGGTGGGGGGCATGGAACTAGAGGATCTTTACGGTGCCTTCCAACCCAAACCATTCTACAATTCTATGACATTCAAATCCAACCGCAAAACTCCTCTGAGAAAGGCTGGTGAACCCTCCTCCCTTTCCCAGCAGTCCCAAAAATTAAGAAACCCCTTTTCTTCTCCTCAACACTCCGGAAAGGAACCCCACTGCTTCCTGACACCTCCTGCCCTCCATCTGCACTCCTGAACCCCCTTCAGTGGCTACTCCTCAGGAGCCGCTCTTCTGAGCCACATCCCAAATTCTGGGGGCACCTCCTAACCTACAGCTCCCCAGAGACTCTGAGGTGTGCTACATGCCCACAAAGTAAAGTCAATTCCCAATCTATGAGAAGCCTGCCACAAGCTGCAAAGATTCTAGGGACAACATGGCATTCTGTGGGCAATGAGGAAAGGCAATGAGGCATCCCAGAACCTGAAAGGCATTGAGCCTCACGGCCCTTCCACTTTCATCAGTAATACTAAAACTCCATAATCTAATACATACAAGACACTCACCCTAACCCCTGCTAAACAATATCACCATCAGTCCCGTTAAGAGAGATATCATCAACTTTTACAGCATACAGCAGAACTGGTAAAAAACCAAGGTTCCATTTTCAATAAAGTTGGGAATTCCAGGGAAACACAATACATGAAGAATTAAAAACAAACCAAAACAAACAATGCATACTATTAAACCATCTTTCTACCCCTGAACACTCAAAACAAATCTACTGACCTGAAACAAAAGAAAGAAAAAAAAGCAGCTGTATACAAGTGTTACTTTCTACCACACATGCTGCTGAACCTTGACTGGTCCTCAAGCTCTTACCTCAGGCAGACACCTCTTCCCAAAGGGCTGAGCCAGCTCAAAAGCTGCAAAGCACTCAAGGAAGAGCTCAGCACCAACACCAGAGAAACCCAGGAGCACAATGAGCTCCCTCAGCAGAGGCTGTGGCTCAAATAGCCTGAGCCCCCGCCCACCACCCTTAGCACAATCACCTGAGAAAGGGCAAATCACCAACAGTTATAGGGTCAGCTGGAGGAGCAGCAGCACTGTTCTCACCTGCCTTAAATTTACAGCAAATGAGACCCTGAACAGAGAAAGTAACCCCCCCAGGAAGTGACACTACTTGCTCCTGTGCTACAGCTACACCTATTGCATCAGCAATGGGACCAGGTAGGGAATTCAAATTAATTTGTCTGGGGTGTAGACAGAAAACCATAGATGCCCTTCCAACCTAGGTAAGAAACTAGCTCATTAAATGCAATGACATTGTTTTTACCAAAATTGATGGGCTTCAGTTTCCTATAAAAAAAGCCAAAACACTCTGGGGTTATACTTCATTTCTAGCAAGGCTGTGCATACCACCTTACTTCTACCAGAACTACCTTCTGGATAGGAATGAATTAAAAAGCCGAATTCCATCCCTTAAGAATTCCATCTCCAAAATATCTCTGGTTGCAAAACAAATTCTTTACTGTGAATAGCCAATGATGCAGAGTCCCCCTGAGCATGTCTCCAGCTGACTCCCTTAACAGAGGTACAAGAGACCCAAAGCACAAAAGACACCACAAAAACCCATGGAAATACATGGGGGGGGGACCAGGCAGCAACCATGCCACAGAAGGGCAGGGGGGCAACAACAGCCCCTGCAGTCATGCAGGAAAGGGTCAGCTGAAGCCATAGCCCCGCACTTTGGGGTGGGTGAGTGGCAGCAGCCACAAATGACACCAAGAAAACATGGAACTTCAGGGATACAAAGCAGGTGGGGGGAAGGGGGCAACACCTCCACCAATCAGCATGGGAAAAAACTCACAGGGAAGGTGGGTTAGATGGATAATTTGCAGTGGTAAGATACATGCGCAGGCTGGGGGGGGTCATGCAAGAGGTTTATCTTCACCAGGGGCTCCACCTAGGTAATCCACAGCAGGTAAACTCACCTGGGATCATCTGCAACAGCAATTCCACTCTGGGGAAACCTCCTAACCTACAGCTTCCCAGAGACTCTGAGCTCTGCTACATGCCCACAAAGTAAAGTCAAGTCCCAAGGCTTGTAATCTACAAGGGGCCTGCCACAAGCTGCAAAGATTCTAGGGACAACATGGCATTCTGTGGGCAATGAGGAAAGGCATCCCAAACCCTGAAGGGCACTGTGCCTCATGGCCCTTCTGCTTTCCTTAGAAATACTAAAACTCCATATACAAATACATACAGGACATTCACCCTAACCCCTGCTAAACAATGTCACCATCAGTCCCATTAAGAGAGATACCATCAACTTACACAGCATACAGCAAAACTGGTGAAAAAAACAAGGTTCCATTTTCAGTAAAGTTGGGAATTCCAGGAAAACACAATACATGAAGAATTAAAAAAAACCCAAACAATGCATACTATTAAACCATCTTTCTACCCCTGAACACTCAAAACAAATCTACTGACCTGAAACAAAAGAAAGAAAAAAAAAAGCAGCTGTATACAAGTGTTACTTTCTACCACACATGCTGCTGTACCTTTGTTGCCGAAAAACTCGGAATAAAGAACTTATCAACACCAATTTAGTGTAGATAAGCAGACACTTCTTTATTGACGGCCGGGTGCGCGGGTGAGTCCTCTCACGAACCACGCACCCCGAACACCAAAATCATACACCTTATATTAAACTTATTCATTCATATTCATTAGATTTCCAAAAAATGTTATACATATTCATTAAATTTCTGGGAAGTTATTAGCATATGTTAATGTCCTTTACGCATGCGCATTGAAGGTCTCTGGTGGTCTTCTATAGCCCTCTGGTGGTCTTCCACAGTCTTCCTCACTTTGTCCGATAGTTGACCTCTTAGGTGATTCTGCGCAGTACAACTTTCGCCATCATATATTTGATTACATAAAATACATTCAATGTTAATTCCCAAATTTAACCTTTTCAATGATTGGTCCTCAATCACGTCACTTTATTAATATTCTTATACTAAGACACTCATTGGCTGATTTCACCTGGTTCCACTACCTGTAATGTTGACCAAAGTGGGGTTTCATGTAACAGAACTAAGGTCCATAACGATCTCTCTCTCGGTCTCCTAAAACAAAACACTACAAAGCTAACAAATCAGTCAAAGTTTCTATGGTTAACTAATTTTAAACAATACTTATTCTTTTATTATTGTGCACAACACATCTTGTATGTTCCTAAATTTCTTATGACTATACTGTTGTTATAATCTACTCAAAATCACCTTAAATCTCAAACTTGTTTAACTAAAATATATATATTTTATTACTTGTTATCTAAATCCTAAATGTTCCTACTAAATGATTTTGGCCAATTCCTCCGGCCTTGGTACAGGGTTATACAGAGGATTTCACAGCAGCTGTTGGTTGTTGGTTAAATATATGAAATGCCATAAAAATATATAATTCTATATTCCTATTAAAATTGAATATGATTAATTCTAATAATAACAAATCAATAATAAATCAGTAACATTTCCCTCTAAATCAGTAACATTTCCCCCCTTTGAAAGTATTGAAAATTATTTCAATACTTTCACATTATCTACATAACATTTCTCTACTAGTACTTAACAAATCGTTATTTGTTTCAGCATATTGTGGTGGTGGACTGTACTCTGGTAGAACAATTGGAACTTCTCTCATGATCATGCGATTGACTGCAATTCTGTTTGTAAGTTGTCTCTTTAGACAACCATACGTCAGCATGATCATCATAAAAATAATTAACAACAGAAACAGAGTTTTAATTATAGATTTTAACCAAGAACTCAGATTCCATCCTAACCCGCTAAAGATTTTTCCCAGCCAATCTTCTGACATATCCTCTCGAATGGCCTCGGTTTCTTTCTCAACTTTGCTCAATAGCTCCAGATCATGTTCTACGTCTTGAGTAACATTAGGAATATGAATACAACAATGGTCTAATCTATCCTTAAGGTATCCACACACTCCATGTTCTTTAAGTAAAAGTAGGTCTAGGGCCATTCTATTTTGAAGAGTCATCCTGGAAGTTGCCTGCAGTTGGATATTTAATTCCTTAAACCCTTTCTTCGTAATGTTCGCCAATTTTTCTACCTGACCTGTTAGATGATAAAGCCATTCTCTATTTCTGTATGAAGCTATGGGGTTCAAAAGAGATTCAAGAGCCCAGCCAATTTTTACTCCTGTTGATGGTTCATTCCATATATCGTCACCTGTTTCAGACCTCTTAGTCCGTTTTAACCTTAAATTCTCCAAAGGCCCTTTGAATGGTGATTTCTTCCAAATCGGACACAATGTTGGCATGCCTAAGCTAATTTGCTTTACTGTACCATCCAGTGATAATTGAGTTGTCCAGGTTCCATCACTTAATGCCCAAACTAAATGTCCTGGACTCTGAATGGTAATTTTTCTACAACTAAAAAAGGTTCCCCTTTTAGGTAGGAATGTTTCAGTTAGTTTGAGATCATTTTTAAGTCCTCTACACAAGCAGCCATATTTCAAGGCCGCAGCCAAAGGGGGAATTCTTTCTATTGCTGGGTCTGTAGTACTACAATCATAAACCTTTTCACATTTCCACCAAGATACCATTTTCTCTTTTATCCGCAGTGAACTCGTTCTGTCATTTATAGATGGCCAGGCTGTAACAACTAATCCATCCCAAGTAATACACCAAGAAGTTTTGGCCATATACTGAAATTGAAACATTATGGCCATAGACCATATCGAATCCCAGCTAACTGGGTTTCCTGGGATGGTCTGATTAGTCTCATTACATTTCCATTCCATAATACTCCGACTTTCGTTAGTTTTGACTTGTACATCATACGAGCACCATCCCATAGGACTACCCATAGCAAACATATCTCCTAAAGGGGAGGCCGGGGTGAATTGATGATTCAATAATTTCAGACAATCTACTTCCCTGCCCATCCATTTCCATTGTTTTCTGATAACCTTTACCTGCTCAAACCATTGTGTCACTGGCACTTGTTTACAGTGAGTGGTTTCGTTTTTGTGTTCCAGGATGGTTAAATTCATGGTTAAAATTCCCCAAGGGATAGTTTCCCCTACTGCTCTTGGTATTGGTAAACAAGCAGTGATCTGAGTAACATTTTGTAAATGGGCAAATCCTTTAATCAATCCTAACATCAAATTTTCCTCAACCGATTTTTCTGGAATGCCAATCAATTGCTCTGTTTCTATTTGTCTCTTGTTCCTATTCATCAGTTCCGTCCAGGTTTCCACCAACACCATCTGCCAAACTACTATGAATAGAACAATCACAAACCGATATAAAAAATTAGACATGTTTTAGAGTCAGTTTCAAAGTCTTCGGGTTACGGCTGATGATCTTCCATGTAGCAGGTGCTTTCTTCACTCGAGTGTAGTGTATCCAAGCCTCTGATTCGGCAATCTTAATCGCCGTGAAGGTGGTTAACAGTACCTGGAAAGGTCCTTTCCAACGTCCTTGCAAGGGTTCAGAAGCCCACGTTTTCACGTAGACATAATCTCCTGGTTGGAAGTCATGGACCGGAGCTTCCAAGGATAATGGTCTATTCCACACTACAATCCTCCGAATCACGGCCAAAGTTTTTCCTAGGGAAAGCAAATAGTTATACACATCTTGTTTTCCTTTTACATGCATATTTGGGTTTGGTTCCGGGGACTCATAAGGTTTCCCATACAACAATTCATAAGGACTGACTGAGGTTCCACTCTTTGGTTGTACTCTGATCCTTAATAATGCCAATGGAAGTGCTTGAGGCCATTTTAAATTAGTCTCCTGACAAATTTTACTTATTTGCCTTTTTAGAGTTTGATTCATCCTCTCCACTTTCCCACTGGATTGCGGTCTCCATGGGGTATGCAGATCCCATGCTATACCCAGAATTTTACTAACATTTTGAATTACCTCCGCAACAAAGTGTGGACCTCTGTCAGAAGAAATTCCTATTGGAACTCCAAACCTTGGAATTATTTCTCGTAGTAACCACTTTACTACTTCCTTTGTTTGTGTGGAACGACAGGGAAGAGCTTCTGGCCATCCTGTAAAAGTATCAACCCCCACCAGAATGTACCGATATCCATTCTGCCTAGGTAATTCTGAAAAATCTACTTGCCAGTAATCTCCAGGCTCTGTACCAGATTTTATTCGACCCATTTGTACCTTTTTCCTGACCACTGGATTATTTCTCAAACATACTTCACATTTTGCAGTTATCATTTTTACCATTCCTAACATTTTAAGCGATACTACTTGTTTTTGTAAGGAGGATGCTAAGGCTTCTGCTCCCCAGTGACATTCCTGATGTTTCGTTTGAATTATTTCTCTCATCAGAACGGGTGGAAGTACCACCTGTCCTGTAGGTGTTACCCACCATCCGGCTTGATTTTTCTTAGCATTTAATAATTGGCCTAACTTGTCATCCTCTTCTGAATATCTTGGTTCCTCCCTGGGAAGAGTTACTGTTTTGGAGGGAATTAGTGCCATTTGCCATGCTCGTTCCTTGGCTACCTTTCTTGCTGCTCTATCAGCAAAATTATTTCCAGTAATTTCCTTTGTGTTTCCAATTTGGTGTGCTTTACAGTGCATGATTGCTACCTGCTCTGGTTTTTGAACTGCCTGTAATAATTTTAAAATTTCACCTTGATGTTTAATATTTGATCCCTGAGAGGACAACAATCCTCTTTCTTTCCACAGTGCCCCATGGACATGTACCACCCCAAAGGCATACTTTGAGTCTGTCCAAATGTTCACTTTTTTGTTTTCGCTTAATTCCAAAGCTCGAATCAAAGCAATAAGTTCCGCCTTTTGAGCTGAAGTATTACTTGCCAATGCTTTTGCTTCTATAACCGTGGTATCTGTTGTTACCGCATATCCAGCGTATCGGATTCCTTGTTCCATGAAGCTGCTACCATCAGTATACAACTCCCAGTCCGGTTGCTCCAGTGGTACATCTTTCAAATCTTCACGACTGGAATAAACATATTCAATAGCAGCCAGGCAATCATGTTCCAATTGTCCTTCTTCCTGTATAGAACTTAAAAACACTGCCGGATTTACCAGGTTAGTCGTTTTCAAAATTACATCATCCTGTTGAGTTAGTATTACCTGGTATTTCATCATCCTGCTCGGAGATAACCAATATCCCCCCTTTTGTTCCAAAACAGTTTTCACCATATGTGGGACATAAACTATTATAGTTTTTCCCATCGTCAATTTCCGAGCTTCTTGTATAAGCATTACTGTTGCAGCCACCGCTCGAAGGCAATTTGGCCATCCTTTACTCACTGTGTCCAATTGTTTGGAGAAGTATCCAACCGGTCGCTTCCAGCTCCCCATCTTCTGAGTTAACACACCAAGTGCCAAGCGTTGTCTTTCATGAACGAACAACTGAAAATCCTTGGTTAAATCAGGAAGGCCTAAAGCAGGTGCAGACATTAAAGCACGTTTTAACTCCATAAAGGCCCTCTGCTGTTTTGGACCCCACACAAAGGAAGAGTTCTTTAGGGCTTCATACAACGGTTTAGCTATTAAACCGTAGTTCATAATCCAGAGACGACACCACCCGGCCATTCCCAGAAATGCTCTGAGTTCGTGGATGTTTTTCGGCTCAGGTATGCTACAAACAGTCTCTTTGCGATCTTTTCCCAATTGTCGCTGCCCTTTTGAGATCTCAAAGCCCAGATATATCACAGTCTGCCGTGCTATTTGAGCTTTCTTCCTGGATACCTTGTACCCATTTAGTCCCAGAAAGTTTAAGAGATCAATGGTTACCTGTATGCAGGTAAATCTTTCCTCCGTAGCAATCAGGATGTCATCCACATATTGTAAAAGTAGGTGTTCAGGCCTTGGTTTGTCCTGTTTCCAAATTTCAAGCTCTTTTGCTAGTTGGTTCCCAAAAATTGTCGGGCTATTTTTAAATCCTTGGGGTAATCTTGTCCACATTAACTGCATCTTTCGCCCTGTCTGTGGATTCTCCCATTCAAAAGCAAACAGCTTTCTGCTTTCTTTCTCCAAAGGTATACAAAAGAAAGCATCTTTCAAATCAAGCACTGTAAACCACTGATGAGTCTCCTTTAACGCTGTTAGCAACGTATAAGGATTTGCTACCACAGGATATATATCCTTGACTATCTGATTCACTGCTCTCAAATCTTGCACCAACCTATATCCACCTGAGGGTTTTTTGACTGGTAAAATAGGAGTATTATATTCCGATTCACATTCCTCCAAAATTTTGTACTCTATGAATTTATCAATCAATTTCTTCAGTTCCTGTCTAACTTCCGGTTTAATTGGATATTGTTTAATTTTTACTGTTCCTGCATCTTCCTTTAAATCTATTTTTACAGGTGCTGCCAATTTTGATTTACCAGGTATATCTGTTTCCCACACTATGGGAATTACTGCGAATTCCACCTCTGGTGGAATTTCCTGTTCTTCCACTTTCTCTTGTATCATCAGGATTTCTCCGGTTTTTGACTCAGGTATTTTCAAAAAGAGTTCTCCTTCCTCAAACACGATTTGTGCATTTAACTTGGATAACAAATCCCTTCCTAATAAGGGTATCGGGCATTCTGGTACATACAAAAATTCATGTGTAATTATTTTATTTCCAAACTTCAAATCCAGGGGTTGCAAGAATGGTCTGTTTTCTTCTTTCCCTGTTGCTCCCACTATGTTCGCTGTTTTTGTTCCAATTTTTCCTTTACATGTATTTAATACAGAAAATGTCGCTCCTGTATCCACTAAGAATTTAACTTCTTTTTCTCCCAGCTTAATTATAACCAGAGGCTCAGCTGGGTTCCCCTCCGGTCCCCTTCATTCATCCAAAACCATCATTCTGGCTACCTCCTTTTGAATATTTTGTCCCGAACACTGCTCATTTCTGGGACAATCTCTTTTCCAATGTCCTTCCTCCCTACACAAAGCACACTGATTGACTCCTAAGGGGGTGTTAAAATTTCGGTTACTAAAATTTCTAAATCCTTCTCGTCCACTGATACCTCGCCCTTTTCCTCTACCTCGTCCTCTGTCTGCTGTACCTGTCATTACTGCCAATAATCTATTTTCTCTGATTCTCCTTTCCTCCTTTTCCCTGTTATTATATACTTTCCATGCTACCTCCAGCATTTTATTCAAACTCCTTGAATCCTCTCCCTCCAGTTTCTGAAGTTTCTTTCTTATGTCTGGTGCCGATTGTCCCATGAAAATCAAAGCCAGCTGTATCTGGGCTGCCTCTGTATCTATCTTTAAATCAGTATATTTCCTGGCAGCTTCTTTCAGTCTCTCCAAAAACGCTGATGGAGACTCGTTTTTATCTTGTCTCACCTCATATATTTTAGACCAATTCAAAGATTTAGGCATAGCATGTTTAATTCCATATAAAATCCATTTCTGATACCGTCCCAACTTTTCTCTATGTTCCTCCTTATTTGGATCCCACTGCGGATCCCCAGACGGAAAATTCTGCTCTATTGTTCCACCTGTTATTCCACTTACTACAGCCACTTCTGCCTGTGCTTTGCCAGTCTTTAGTACCATCTGTTTTTCTGTATCATCCAACAAATTATCCAAAATCACCTGTAAATCACTCCAATCCGGATTTTGCGTTCTGATTATAGTATCCACTACTCTACCTACCCTCTCAGGATCTTCCCTATATACTCCAGCTGCCTGCTTCCAAGCCATCAAGTCCGTGACCGAAAAGGGCACTTTTACATACACCGGCCCGTCATTCCCAACCCCCTGACGCAAGGGAGCTATTGCCTGTGCCTGCTGTCGAGTCCTCCGAGAAATGGGGGTATGAATTACAACTTCAGATGGTCCTTCCCCCAGATCTTCTATTCCACTGCTTTCTGCTTCCATCCGTTCCCTATGCCCTTGATTCCAATTCCTTCCCCTCCTAGGAGGGGATATATCCAACTCCAGCCCTTCATCTTCTCTGGGAACAATTTTCTCCTTTACACACTCTTTTCCAGTGTCACACACCAAACAACATTTCTTCCCTTTCCTATTGTCAGATGTTATAGCCATCACCAAATTGTCTCTACTAGTTAGCTTACATTCTTCCTGCCAATCCCGTCTCTGTCTTAAATAAAAGAATAAATCCACATATGGCATTTCATCCTGTTTCCCTTCCCTTTTACAAAACAACATTAATTGCAAGATAGTGTTATAATTCAGTGTTCCATTCATAGGCCACCTTTCCTGATCTTCTAATATATACGAAGGCCACCAATTATTACAATATTCAACCATTTGATTTTTCCGCAAATCATCCTGAAAATCTTTCCAGTGTGCTAATAAACATCCTAACGGAGAGTTTTTCGGTATCTTTGCATCAGTTGACAAATTTCCCATACTCCTACTTTTAAATATTCTGGCCAATGCCATTATATTAATGCCCGATACTAGATAACTATTATATATCAAATATCAAATATCAATATTCAATTTTTAAATGTCCGATACCAAACCAATATCAAATGTCAGATATCAAATAAATATTGATGACAATTGTTGCCAGGTAATGGAGTCCACCTACTCGACTAGGGCACGGACAAAGCCGACTTCCCTAGGCAAGAGTCATAACCAATATCCCCTGGCAAGTTATATATCAAATACCATACAAAATATATAATTACTCAAACCCACACTTCATTCTTCCATACCCCACACTCAGTTCGTGCACGTCTTACACTTACAACACTCACACCCACACCTTTTCACAAAAATATACGTATATTCTTAAAGATTCCTTAAAAATTGGGACTCAAACCCAAAACTCCAAAATGCTTTTGAAGCTGGGACTGGCTTTTGAAGCTGGGACTCTAACCCAGAATCCTCAAAAGTTGTGGGACTCTAACCCACTCCAAAATGCTTTTGAAGCTGGGACTCTAACCCAGAATCCTCAAAAGTTGTGGGACTCTAACCCACTCCCAAATTGTCCAACCCAGCAATAGCTTTCGCTTATGTCTTACGGGCAGACGCCTAGGCTTCCACTTCCTTCAGGATCCTTCAGTCCAACCCTGCGCAGCTTTCGCCGCGTCTGACAGGCAGACGATACGGTGGGACTCTAACCCACCGGTGGGACTCTAACCCACTTTAGTGGGACTCTAACCCACTATCCTTAATATAAAAAGAAAAGAAGTGTCTTACCAAAATCCAGGGGACGTCGCAAAGAGCCTTATGGATCGGGGATCGATGGGTATCCCCGAGAAATCCTCGGTGCCGGCTGGAACCGATCAGGTCCCCGACTCCTCCGGTCTCTCTCAGCGAGGTCCCATCTGGGTCGCCAGAAACTGTTGCCGAAAAACTCGGAATAAAGAACTTATCAACACCAATTTAGTGTAGATAAGCAGACACTTCTTTATTGACGGCCGGGTGCGCGGGTGAGTCCTCTCACGAACCACGCACCCCGAACACCAAAATCATACACCTTATATTAAACTTATTCATTCATATTCATTAGATTTCCAAAAAATGTTATACATATTCATTAAATTTCTGGGAAGTTATTAGCATATGTTAATGTCCTTTACGCATGCGCATTGAAGGTCTCTGGTGGTCTTCTATAGCCCTCTGGTGGTCTTCCACAGTCTTCCTCACTTTGTCCGATAGTTGACCTCTTAGGTGATTCTGCGCAGTACAACTTTCGCCATCATATATTTGATTACATAAAATACATTCAATGTTAATTCCCAAATTTAACCTTTTCAATGATTGGTCCTCAATCACGTCACTTTATTAATATTCTTATACTAAGACACTCATTGGCTGATTTCACCTGGTTCCACTACCTGTAATGTTGACCAAAGTGGGGTTTCATGTAACAGAACTAAGGTCCATAACGATCTCTCTCTCGGTCTCCTAAAACAAAACACTACAAAGCTAACAAATCAGTCAAAGTTTCTATGGTTAACTAATTTTAAACAATACTTATTCTTTTATTATTGTGCACAACACATCTTGTATGTTCCTAAATTTCTTATGACTATACTGTTGTTATAATCTACTCAAAATCACCTTAAATCTCAAACTTGTTTAACTAAAATATATATATTTTATTACTTGTTATCTAAATCCTAAATGTTCCTACTAAATGATTTTGGCCAATTCCTCCGGCCTTGGTACAGGGTTATACAGAGGATTTCACAGCAGCTGTTGGTTGTTGGTTAAATATATGAAATGCCATAAAAATATATAATTCTATATTCCTATTAAAATTGAATATGATTAATTCTAATAATAACAAATCAATAATAAATCAGTAACATTTCCCTCTAAATCAGTAACACCTTGACTGGTCCTCAAGCTCTTACCTCAGGCAGACACCTCTTCCCAAAGGGCTGAGCCAGCTCAAAAGCTGCAAAGCACTCAAGGAAGAGCTGAGCACCAACACCAGAGAAACCCAGGAGCACAATGAGCTCCCCCAGCAGAGGCTGTGGCTCAAATAGCCTGAGTCCCCGCCCACCACCCTTAGCACAATCACCTGGGAAAGGGCAAATCACCAACAGTTATAGGGTCAGCTGGAGGGGCAGCAGCACTGTTCTCACCTGCCTTAAATTTACAGCAAATGAGACCCTGAACAGAGAAAGCAACACTTACTGGTAACAACAATACCTGCTCCTGTACTACAGCTACAACTATTGCATCGGCAATGTGACCAGCTAAGGAGTTAAACTTAATTTTTCTGAGGCATAGACAGAAAAATACACATGTGCCTCCAAACTAGATAGGAAACAGTATAGGACAGATAGGAAAGAATGAAAAAGCAGTAATATGCAGCATCATAAAAGTCGACATAGAAGGAAAATTCAAATAGTGATGGGCTACAGGACAGGAAAGAAATAAAAAATAGGGACAGAACTGGTTAACAGAGATAGAAAATTTTGAAAAGTAACGGAACCAGTAATAATGGAAAAGTATGAAAAATAGGGACAGCAAACTAAAGAAATGAAGATGTAGAAAACAAAATCTAAGAAGTGACAGGACAGACAAGAAAGTATTAAACAATATAGACAGCAAACTACATAGAGAAATAGAAATGAAATTTAAAGGTGATGGAGTGCAACACAGCGGAAAAAAACTTAAAAACAAAGTGAACTGGATAAAAAGTGACACCGAAAGAAAATTTTAACAGTGACAGCATTACAGAAAGGCTAGAAAAAAAAATAAGGCTAGGGTGAATAATAGAGAGACACAGAAAAAGTAAATGTAAGAAGTGGCAGGGTACACAAACAGCCAGGAAAAAATCAAAAAGCTGTGGTACACTGCTTGCTAAAAATAGACATAGAAGGAAAATGTAAAAAATGATGGCATACAGGACAGGAAAAAAGTTTAAAAATGGGGAGAGAAAGATAGATAAATAGAGATATGGAAAGAAAACTTTAAAAACAAGGTGGTGCAAGACAGGTGAAAAAGCTAAAAATATACAGACAGTGAACTAACCACAGAAAGAAAATTTAAAAAGCAACCGCTTACAGGACATACAGGAAAGAACTCAAAAATAGGGACAGCAAACAGACACAGAAAGAAAATTTTAAAAGTGAGATGGTACAGGACAGAAAATAAAATTAAAAAACACAGACAGTGAATAGGTTAAAGTAGGCATAGAAAGCAAACTGGAAAAAAGTGACAGGTGTCATGGTTTAACCCTAGCTGGCAACTAAGCACCACCCAGCTGCTTGCTTGCTGCCCCCCTGCAGCAGGATGGGGGAGAAAAATCAGCAAAAAACTAAAACTCACAGGTTGAGATAAAGGCAGTTTAATAGGTAAAGCAGAAGCCACACAGACAAGCAAAGCAAGACCGGGAATTCATTCCCCACTTCCCCTCAGTGGGCAGGTGTTCAGCCATCTCCAGGAAAGGAGGGCTCCATCCTGTGTAACAGTTACGTGAGAAGACAAATGCCATTGCTTTGATTGTCCCCCCTTCCTTCTCCTTCCCCCCAGCTTTATATGCTGAGCATGACACCATATGGTCTGGAATGGCCCTCGGGTCAGTTGGGGTCAGCCGTCCTGGCTGCATCCCCTCCCGGCTCCTTGTTCGGCCCCAGCCTGCTCCCTGGTGGGACATGGTGAGAAGCAGAACGGCCCTTGACTCTGTGCGAGCGCTGCTCAGCGATAACAAAAACATCCTTAGGTTATCAATGCTGTTTTCGGCACAAATCCAGAACCGAGCCCCATACGAGCTACTGGGAAGAAAATTAACTCGATCCCACCCAAAACCAGCACAACGGGGTACGTGACAGAGGCAAAAGAATTAAAAAATGGGGACAGCTAACTAAACAAACAGACATAGGAAGAGAATTTAAAAGGTGATAGGCTACATGACAGACAGGCATAACTTAAAGACAGTGAATAGGTTAAAGTACACATAGAAAGAAAAAGTAAAAAGCAATGGGGTACACAATAGTCAGGAAAAAATTAAAAAACAGTGATACACAGCTTGATACTAGTAGACATAGAAGGAAAACTTAAGAAGTGATTGGGTACAGGACAGGAAAAAATTTTTAAAATAGCCACAGTGAACTAAAACTGAAAGATAGAAAGGAAATTTAAAAGTGACACAGGGGCACAGGACAGAGTGGAAAAAAAATAAAGACAGCAAACGGGATAAAAGTAGACATAGAAAGCAAATTTTCAAAGAAACAGGGTACAAAACAGACAGGAAATGAATAAAAAATAGCAGTAGGCAGCTTTATAAAAGTAGGTGTAGCATCCTGGTTTAACCCTGGCCGGCAGCTAAGTACCATACAGCTGCTCACTTACTTGCTCCCCAACAGTGGGATAGGGGGATAATGGGGAGGATAAACGTGAGAAACTCAAGGGTTGAGATAAAAAGATTAATACTTAAAAAGACATTTTTAAAAAAAAAGTTGTAAGAAGAAAAAAAACCCCAGCAAATGAAAACTATTGCTCACCACCAACTGATCAAGACTCAGCTGTTCTCTCAACCACTCTATAAGCCCCCCCCACCCCAGCGCCCACCCGTTCTCCAAACCGCCCTGAGCCCTCCCATGCATGTTCACTCAGGCACCCTGTGAAACCCCCCACGCACCAGTTCTCTCAGCCGCCCTGAGAGCCGCCCCCACCCCCGCGCACACATTCTCAGCTGCCCTCTGAGCGCCCCCCCTGCACGCACATTCTCTCAGCCGCCCTCTGAGCGCCCCCCCACCCCCATGCGCACGTTCTCTCAGCTGCCCTGTGAGCACCCAGAGCACCCCCCAGCCTCCACAGAGGCAGCCCCCACCTCCCCCGGGCCACCCCCGCCTCTGACTTTCCCGGTCCAGGGGCGCCCCACCCGCTCACCTTCTCCCTCGGGGCAGCCGCAGCCCAGACACCCTTCAGCTCCACTCCTGCCTGGGCTCCTGGCAGCCCCTCTTTGACCCCTCCCACAGCAGGAAATTCCCTAGCAGCCCCCCCCCAGCCCCTCCCCCGAGGCCCCGCCCAGAGCAGTCCGACCATGCCCCTCCCCCTAGGAAGATCAAGGAGCACGGAAGAACTCCCATTCCAAGACAACACACAGCTAGAGAGCAAAGCTGCCAAAGCAGCCCAGAAGAGTGCCGCAAAAGAGAACCAGCAGGAACCTTCTGACACCGATCCACGCTTCAGCCCTCTGAGCACAAGAAAAGCAGCACCTACTTGGTACAGTGCCGATGAGTAAGGGCATTCGAGACCCTAGGGACTGCTCCCAAAGCACACTCCACGCTCCCTGAGCACAAAGACTGATGATGGCGTCGAGACCCGAACAAGGTCTAAGGCACACAAGACAGTACACAAAGTACACACCGCCACAGACACAGGCCGGAACTGCCCTGCCCGGCACGCGCTGGTCTCGGGCTGAAAAGCAACCCGCTCCCTTCACCTGCCCAAACAGGACTGCTCCTGCTCTCCTACTCTCACTTTAAAACCCCTCCTGGCAATTCCCAGCTCTGTCCCTCCCTCCCAGCCACTCCCCAGCCCGCATCCCTCAACTTAACTTTCAGAGGGCCAAGGGTACAAATCCAGCCCCCGCACAAACCACATCAGCTAACTGGGACCATCTGGCAGTCGCCAGGTTCCTCTTCATCACCTGCAGTGAAGACAGTAAAAATAAAAACACCACCAACACAATCAGAAGAGGCAGTAACCAACCCATCAGCCCACACGAGCTACTTTCCCAACAACCTACGTTAATCACACACACACACACCACAGTGTTATGCTTACCTGCTCTTTCCAGGGTCACACCCTGCCGCCATCATCTCTCAGGGTACCTGAGACAACAAGATGCACATAGTTAGCACAGCACTCATGAGAATTCACCGGCCCCGTGCTCCTCCTCCCTCAGCCACAGCTCACCTCAAAGGCTCATCCCATTCCAAAGCTGGCCCGCGTAGCGCCTGCAAAACAAAAGGTAAATGCTTAATCAAGCAACGACCCAATACTTCAATATTCAACACCGACCCAGCCCACAACCACCTCAGCTCCTCGGACTCCACATCGGCCCGCGGCTTCACCCCTCCGAGGCTGCGTGCACCACCTGCAAAAACCAAAGCGGAAGACGCATCCCCAGAGGCCGACCAAAACCGCACCCTGCCCATTTGATTCGCAACTCCCTCTCCCTTACCTTGGCCGCTCAACTACCCTGCTCTGTCATCAAGAGCTTGCCACCTCAAGGCATGCGTATCATCTGCAAAAAACACAAACAAGGGATGCTTTCAACTCGGCCAGCAATACAACACTGCAAAGGGACAGTTCCTTTGACCCAGCAGTCACGACTCACCTTGCCCGAGTCACCTCCGCTACCCATGGCCCGCTTCGCTCCTTGCTTGCGACCTTCCAAATACAAGGAAAAAAGAACCCGCTCAGCTAGTCCTAGTGCCACCAGTCACATCTTCCCTCCGATTCCTCTTACGGACCCACCTTCTTATGCTCCGCTCCCCTCCTTCGTCGCACACAGCTTGTCCCTCTGCATCTGAAAAACATCCCATATTGAACGAGTCACCTGGCTGCAGAGCAAGAGCTTCACCATTCCAGAGGTCTTGATTCCATCTACGAAGAACCTCTGGAGCACAACTACAGCCTGCCATGTGAGAAAAATTAAAAATAGTAAAAAGGCCAAAACTTTAAGCCCTTCCCATGCAAGACCTGAGACCTTAGAGACTGAAATCTGCTTCATCACCCCCCAACAGCCCATGCCACACAGCTCCAATCACCTCTGTAGAACACTATCAAGGTGGCTGTCCACAAAGCCCACCAATGCCTACTCGATCCCAGACAACTTTACAACCCTTGCCTAAACCATCAAGGCAAATCAACATGTCACCCATAGGCTCCTATTGCTGTTCCACCTACCCCTGACTCTAGATCCCCAGGCAGAGCAGCTCCAAGCCAAACGCACCCACGCACACAACACAAAACGTACCAACAAGGTGATTCAAAGAGAAAGAAAGCACTCAGCAAGAATGACGACTCTGGGATGAGAGTTGCCAGCCGGCAAGATGACCTACAGCGTCCAAGACCACGAAGCCAGGAGGCTCTACGACCGCCCCAAAGAAGAGGCAAAAGGAACGGCCCGTTACAAGAGGGTACTGTCAAAACCGAGATCGCGGACGCACAGGGGGCTGTCATCAAGACCTAGGAACATCAAGAGGCAGGGAAGAACTCCCATTGCGAGACAACGCACGCCTAGAGAGCAGAGCTGCCAAAGCAGCCCACAAGAGCGCCGCAAAAGAGAACCGGCGGGAACCTTCCGACGCCGAACCACGCTGCAGACCTCCGAGCGCAAGAAAGCGGCACCCGATCGGCGCAGTGCCGATGAGTAAGGCCATTCGAGACCCTAGGGACTGCTGCTGAAGCACACGCCACGCTCCCTGAGCGCAAAGATTGATGACTGCGTCGAGTCCCGAACAAGGTTGAAGGCACGCAAGTCAGACTACACAAACTACACACCGCCACAGACAAAGGCCGGAACTGCCCTGCCCGGCACGCGCTGGTCTCGGGCTGAAAAGCAACCCGCTCCCTTCACCTGCCCACACAGGACGGCTCCTGCCCTGCTACTCTAACTTTGAAAACCCTCCCGGCAATTCCCAGCTCTGTCCCTCCCTCCCTCGCAGCCACTCCCCAGCCCGCGTGCCTCAACTTACCTTTCAGAGGGCCGAGAGTACAAATCCAGCCTCTGCACGACTCACATCGGTTAACTGGGACCGTCCGGCAGTCGCCAGGTTCCTCTTCATCATCTGCAGTGAAGACAGTAAAAAAAAAAACCAAACACCACCAACACAATCAGAAGAGGCAGGAAGTAACCCATCAGCCAACACCACCTACTTGCCCAAAAGCCCACTTCATCACACACACCACAGTGTTATGCTTACCTGCTCTTTCCAGTGGCACACCCTGCGGCCATCGTCACTCATGGTACCTGAGACAGCAAGACACACAAAATTAGCATAGCAGTCGTGAGACTCACTAGGCCCGTTCTCCTCCTTCCTAATCCACAGGTCACCTTGAGCACTCATCCAAATCCAAAGGTGGCCCGCACTGCGCCTGCAAAATAAAAAATAAATGCTTAGTCAAGCAACCATGTAATATTTGATATTCAACACCAACTCAGCCCACAACCACCTCACCTTCTCAAACTCCTCATTTGCCTGCGGCATGGCTCCTCTGAGGCTGCGTGCCCCACCTGCAAAAACCAAAGCAGGAGACACATGCTGAGAGGCCGCCCGAAACCTCACCCTGCCCGGACCGATTCCCAACTCCCTCTCCTCTACCTTGGCCACTCAACTACCCCGCTCCGTCATCAAGAGCTTGCCACCTAAAGGCATGCATATCGTCTGCAAAAAACACAAACAAGGGATGCTTTCAACTCTGCCAACAATACAACACCTCCAAAGGAACAGTTCCTTTGGCCCAGCAGTCACGACTCACCTTGCCCGAGTCACCTCCACTACCCATGGCCCGCTTCGCTCCTTGCTTGCGACCTTCCAAATACAAGGAAAAAAGAACCCGCTCAGCTAGTCCTAGTGCCACCAGCCACATCTTCCCTCCGATTCCTCTCACGGACCTACCTTCTTATGCTCCGCTCCCCTCCTTCGTTGCATGCAGCTTGTCCCTCTGCATCTGAAAAACATCCCATATTGAATGAGTCACCTGGCTGCAGAGCAAGAGCTTCACAATTCCAGAGGTCTTGATTCCGTCTACAAAGACCATCTGGAGTGCAACTACAGCCTGCCATGTTAGAAGAAGGAAAAAAATAGAAGAAGGCTAAAACTTTAAGCCTTTCCCCATGCAAGACCTGAGACCTTAGAGACTCAAATCTGCTTCATCACCCCCCAACAGCCCATGCCACACAGCTCCAATCACCTCTGTAGAACACTATCAAGGTGGCTGTCCACAAAGCCCACCAATGCCTACTCGATCCCAGATGACTTTACAACCCTTGCCTAAACCATCAAGGCAAATCAACGTGTCACCCATAGGCTCCTATTGCTGTTCCACCTACCCCTGACTCTAGATCCCCGGGCAGAGCAGCTCCAAGCCAAACGCACCCACGCACACAACACACACAAGACAAAACGTACCAACGAGGTGATTCAAAGAGAGAGAAAACACTCAGCAAGAAGAATGACTCCGGGATGAGAGTTGCCAGCCGGCAAGATGACCTACAGCGTCCAAGACCACAAAGCCAGGAGGCTCTGCAACAGCCCCAAAGAAGAAGAGGCAAAAGGAACGGTCCGTTACAAGATGGAGACTGTCAAAACCGAGATTGCGGATGCACAAGAAGCCTGTCATCGAGACCTAGGAACATCAAAGTGCGGGGAAGAACTCCCATTCCGAGACAACGCACGCCTATAGAGCAGAGCTGCCAAAGCAGCCCACAAGAGCACCGCAAAAGAGAACCGGCAGGAACCTTCCGACGCCGAACCACGCTGCAGACCTCCGAGCGCAAGAAAGCGGCACCCGATTGGAACAGTGCCGATGAGCAAGGCCATTCGAGACCCTAGGGACTGCTGCCAAAGCACACACCACGCTCCCTGAGCGCAAGGATTGATGACTGCGTCGAGGCCCGAACAAGGTCGAAGGCACGCAAGACAGACTACACAAACTACACACCGCCACAGACAAAGGCTGGAACTGCCCTGCCCGGCACGCGCTGGTCTCAGGCTGAAAAGCAACCCGCTCCCTTCACCTGCCCACGCAGGACGGCTCCTGCCCTGCTACTCTAACTTTGAAAACCCTCCCGGCAATTCCCAGCTCTGTCCCTCCCTCCCTCCCAGCCACTCCCCAGCCCGCATCCCTCAACTTAACTTTCAGAGGGTACGAATCCAGCCTCCACACAACTCACATCGGTTAACTGGGACCGTCCGGCAGTCGCCAGGTTCCTCTTCATTGTCTGCAGTGAAGACAGTAAAAAAAACCAAACACCACCAACACAGTCAGAAGAGGCAGGAAGTAACCCATCAGCCAACACCAGCTACTTTGCCAAAAGCCCACTTCATCACACACACCACAGTGTTATGCTTACCTGCTCTTTCCAGGGTCACACCCTGCTGCCATCATCTCTCAGAGTACCTGAGACAGCAAGATGCACAGAATTAGCACAGCAGTCGCTAGAAATCACCGGCCCCATGCTCCTACTCCCTCAGCCACAGCCCACCTCAAAGGCTCATGCCATTCCAAAGCTGGCCCGCATAGCACCTGCAAAACAAATAGGTAAACGCTTAACCGAGCAACCACCCAATACTTCGATATTCAACACCGACCCAGCCCACAACCACCTCACCTTCTCAAACTCCTCATTGGCCTGCGGCATGGCTCCTCTGAGGCTGCGTGCCCCACATTGAAAAAACAAAGCGGGAGACGCATGCTGAGAGGCCATCTGAAACCTTAGCCTGCTTGGACCTATTCCCAACTCCCTCTCCTCTACCTTGGCCGCTCAAATACCCCGCTCTGTCATCAAGAGCTTGCCACATCAAAGCATGCGCACTGCCTGCAAAGTCAAACAAGGGGCGATTCCAACTTTACCAACAATGCAACACCTCCAAAGGAACAGTTCCTTTAAGCCAGTAGTCAGAGCTCACCTTGCCAGAGACACCTCCAGCACTCATGGCCCGCTTCACTCCTTGCTTCGCAACTTAAAATTAATAAAAGAAAAAAGAAATCCCTATCAGCTAGTCATAGAGCCACCAGCCGCATCTTCCCTCCCACTCCACTCACAGATCCACCTCCTTATGGCACTCCGCTCCCCTCCTCCGTTGCTCTGGGGCACGCATCTCATCTCTCTGCATCTGAATAAAGCCCCATATTGAACGACTCAGCCTGGATGCAGAGTGAGAGCTTAACAAGTCCAGAGACTCTGATTCCCTCTAGGAATACCAGTACTCCAGCTACAACCAGCAATTTAAAAAACAGTACAACCCTCTTATCGCTGTGCCACCTACCCCTGACTCAACTGCCCCAGGCAGAGCAGCTCCAAGCCAAGCAAACCTGTGCGCGGACCAACACAACACAGAAGACTACAGACAAGGTGATTCAGAGAGAAAACTATCAGCAAGAAGAATGACTCCCAGATGGGAGGTGCCATCCGGCAAGATGACCTACAGCGTCCAAAACACTGAGGCAAGGAGGCTCTACGGCAGACCCCCGAGGAGTCCCACGTAACAGCCTGTTAAAAGATGGTACTGTCAAAACCAAGACCATGGACGCGCCAGAAGTCTGTCATCAAGATCTAGGAACATCAAGAGGCAGGGAAGAACTCCCAGTCTGAGAAAACGGACGACTAGAGAGCAGAGCTGCCAAAGCAGCCCAAAAGAACAATGCAAAAAGCAACGACTGGAATATGACGAGACCAATCCATGCTTTAGAGCTCCGAACACATGAAAAGAAGCACCCGATTGGCGCTCTGCCGATGAGCAAGAGCATTCAAAACCCTAGGGATGGCACCTAAAGCGCATGCCGCGCTCCCCCGGCAAAAAGCGCGATGAGGACATCGAGACCTGAGGAAGGCCTAAGGCACAGAAGACAGACTACACAAACTGCACGCCACCATGGACACAGGCTGGAACTGCCCTGCCCGGGACACACTGCTCTCATGCTGAAAGGCAACCCGCTCCCTTCGCCTGCCCACACAGGACGGCTCCTGCCCTCCTACTCTAACTTTAAAACCCCTCCCGGCACTTCCCAGCTCTGTCCCTCCCTCCCAGCCTCTCCCCAGCCCGGGTCCCTCAACATAGCTTTCAGAAGGCTGAGGGTCCCAATCCATCCTCCACAAAACCACACAGGCTAACTAGGATGTTCCTCAAGGGGACACATTGCTCTTCAACATCTGCAATTTAAAACACAAACAAACAACAAATCAGAAAAGGGAGTAAGCATCCCACTGGCCAACACCAACTACTTCCCCAACTCCCACCTCCTCACAAGTGCCACCATGTTCGCTTCCCCACTTGTTCGACTCAGACCCTGCAGCTGTTGTCACTCCTGCTACCTAAGGTACCAAGAGACAGCAAGTTAGCATGGCACTCATGAGAATTCATCAGCCCCACACTCCTCCTTCACTAATCCACAGCTCACCTCAAATGCTCATCCAATTCAAAGAGAGCCCACACAGCACCTCCAGAACAGAAGGTAAACGCTGAACCGAGCAGCCACATAATACTTTGCTATTCAACACCGACCCGGCCGACTACCGCCTCACCTTCTCAAACCAGCATGCAGCTTTGCAGGAGACCTTATAGCACACTTCACGGTACATAAAGGCTGCCTATAAGAAACCTGCAGAGGGACTTTTTACAAAGGAGTACAGCAATAGGACAAGGCCATAACGACTTTAGTCCTAAAGAGGGTACATTTAGTTTAGGTGTTAGAAAGACATTTCTCACTAGGGGTGGCGAGGCACTGAAACACGTTGCCCAGAGAACCTGCAGGTGCTCCCTCCCTGGAAGCATTCAAGGCCAGGTCAAATGGGGCTTTCAGGAACCTGGTCTCACAGAAGGTCTCCCGGGGGGGGGTGTGGGGTGGGGGCATGGAACTAGAGGATCTTTATGGTGCCTTCCAACCCAAACCTTTCTACAATTCTATGACATTCAAAACCAACTGGAAAACTCATGAGAAGGGCTGGTGAACCCTCCTCCCTTTCCCAGCAGTCCCAAAACTTAAGAAACCCCTTTTCTTCTCCTCAACTGTCAGGAAAGGAACCCCACTGCTTCCTCAATCTGCACTCCTGAACCCCCTTCAGTGGCTACTCCTCAGGAGCCACTCTTCTGAGCCACATCCCAAATTCCGGGGGCACCCCCTAACCTACAGCTTCCCAGAGAATCTGAGCTCTGCTACATGCCCACAAAATAAAGTCAAGTCCGAAGGCTTGTAATGTAAGAGGGGCCTGCCACCAGCTGCAAAGATTCTAGGGACAACGTGGCATCCTGTGGGCAATGAGGAAAGGCATTGAGGCATCCCAAACCCTGAAAGGCACTGTGCCTCACAGCCCTTCTGCTTTCATCAGTAGTACTAAAACTCCATATTCAAATACATACAAGACACTCCCCCTAAGCCCTGCTAAACAATGTCACCATCAGTCCTGTTAAGAGAGATATCATCAACTTATACAGCAGAACTGGTGAAAAAAAACAAGGTTCCATTTTCAAAAAAGTTGGGAATTCCAGGGAAACACAACACATGAAGAATTAAAAAAAACAACAGTGCCTGCTATTAAACCATCTTTCTACCCCTGAACACTCAAAACAAATCTACTGACCTGAAACAAAAGAAAAAAAAAGCAGCTGTATACAAGTGTTACTTTCTACCACACATGCTGCAGAACCTTGACTGGTCCTCAAGCTCTTACCTCAGGCAGATACCTCTTCCCAAAGGGCTGAGCCAGCTCAAAATCTGCAAAGCACTCAAGGAAGAGCTGAGCACCAACACCAGAGAAACCCAGGAGCACAATGAGCTCCCTCAGCAGAGGCTGTGGCTCAATTAGCCCACACCTCCACCCACCACCCTTAACACAATCACCTGGGAAAGGGGAAGGGCAAACCACCAGCAGTTATAGAGTCAGCTGGAGGGGCAGCAGCACTGTTCTCACCTGCCTTAAATTTACAGCAAATGAGACCATGAACAGAGAAAGTAAACTCCCCCAGGAAAGGACACTAATTGCTCCTGTGCTACAGCTACACCTATTGCACCAGCAATAGGACCAGGTATGAAATTAAATTTAATTTGTCTGGGGTGTAGATAGAAAACAATAGATGCCCTTCTAAACTAGGTAAGAAACTAGCTCATTAAACACAATGACATTGTTGTTGTTACCAAAATTTATGTGCTTCAGTTTCCTATAAAAAAACCAAAACACTCTGGGGTTATGCTTCACTTCTAGCAAGGCTGTGCGTACCACCTTACTTCTACCAGAACTACCTTCTGGATAGGAATGAATCAAAAAGCAGAATTAGATCCCTTAAGAATTCCATCTCCAAAATATCTCTGGTTGCAAAACAAATTCTCTACTGTGAATAGCCAATGATGCAGAGTCCCCCTGAGCATGTCTCCAGCTGATTCCCTTAACAGAGGTACAAGAGACCCAAAGCACAAAAGACACCACAAAAACCCATGGAAATACATGGGGGGGGGGGACCAGGCAGCAACCATGCCACAGAAGGGCAGGGGGGCAACAACAGCCCCTGCAGTCATGCAGGAAAGGGTCAGCTGAAGCCATAGCCCCGCACTTTGGGGTGGGTGAGTGGCAGCAGCCACAAATGACACCAAGAAAACATGGAACTTCAGGGATACAAAGCAGGTGGGGGGAAGGGGGCAACACCTCCACCAATCAGCATGGGAAAAAACTCACAGGGAAGGTGGGTTAGATGGATAATTTGCAGTGGTAAGATACATGCGCAGGCTGGGGGGGGTCATGCAAGAGGTTTATCTTCACCAGGGGCTCCACCTAGGTAATCCACAGCAGGTAAACTCACCTGGGATCATCTGCAACAGCAATTCCACTCTGGGGAAACCTCCTAACCTACAGCTTCCCAGAGACTCTGAGCTCTGCTACATGCCCACAAAGTAAAGTCAAGTCCCAAGGCTTGTAATCTACAAGGGGCCTGCCACAAGCTGCAAAGATTCTAGGGACAACGTGGCATTCTGCGGGCAATGAGGAAAGGCATCCCAAACCCTGAAAGGCACTGTGCCTCACGGCCCTTCTGCTTTCTTCAGAAATACTGAAACTCTATATACAAATACATACAGGACATTCACCCTAACCCCTGCTAAACAATGTCACCATCAGTCCCATTAAGAGAGATACCATCAACTTACACAGCATACAGCAAAACTGGTGAAAAAAACAAGGTTCCATTTTCAGTAAAGTTGGGAATTCCAGGAAAACACAATACATGAAGAATTAAAAAAAAATACATACTATTAAACCATCTTTCTACCCCTGAACACTCAAAACAAAACTACTGACCTGAAACAAAAGAAAGAAAAAAAAAAAAGCAGCTGTATACAAGTGTTACTTTCTACCACACATGCTGCTGAACCTTGACTGGTGCTCAAGCTCTTACCTCAGGCAGACACCTCTTTCCAAAGGGCTGAGCCAGCTCAAAAGCTGCAAAGAACTCAAGGAAGAGCTGAGCACCAACACCAGAGAAACCCAGGAGCACAATGAGCTCCCCCAGCAGAGGCTGTGGCTCAAATAGCCTGAGTCCCCGCCCACCACCCTTAGCACAATCACCTGGGAAAGGGCAAATCACCAACAGTTATAGGGTCAGCTGGAGGGGCAGCAGCACTGTTCTCACCTGCCTTAAATTTACAGCAAATGAGACCCTGAACAGAGAAAGCAACACTTACTGGTAACAACAATACCTGCTCCTGTACTACAGCTACAACTATTGCATCGGCAATGTGACCAGCTAAGGAGTTAAACTTAATTTTTCTGAGGCATAGACAGAAAAATACACATGTGCCTCCAAACTAGATAGGAAACAGTATAGGACAGATAGGAAAGAATGAAAAAGCAGTAATATGCAGCATCATAAAAGTCGACATAGAAGGAAAATTCAAATAGTGATGGGCTACAGGACAGGAAAGAAATAAAAAATAGGGACAGAACTGGTTAACAGAGATAGAAAATTTTGAAAAGTAACGGAACCAGTAATAATGGAAAAGTATGAAAAATAGGGACAGCAAACTAAAGAAATGAAGATGTAGAAAACAAAATCTAAGAAGTGACAGGACAGACAAGAAAGTATTAAACAATATAGACAGCAAACTACATAGAGAAATAGAAATGAAATTTAAAGGTGATGGAGTGCAACACAGTGGAAAAACTTAAAAACAAAGTGAACTGGATAAAAAGTGACACAGAAAGAAAATTTTAACAGTGACAGCATTAAAGAAAGGCTAGAAAAAAAAATAAGGCTAGGGTAAATAGAGAGACACAGAAAAAGTAAATGTAAGAAGTGGCAGGGTACACAAACAGCCAGGAAAAAATCAAAAAGCTGTGGTACACTGCTTGCTAAAAATAGACATAGAAGGAAAATGTAAAAAATGATGGCATACAGGACAGGAAAAAAGTTTAAAAATGGGGAAAGATAGATAAATAGAGATATGGAAAGAAAACTTTAAAAACAAGGTGGTGCAAGACGGGTGAAAAAGCTAAAAATATACAGACAGTGAACTAACCATAGAAAAAATTTAAAAAGCAACCGCTTACAGGACATACAGGAAAGAACTCAAAAATAGGGACAGCAAACAGACACAGAAAGAAAATTTTAAAAGTGAGATGGTACAGGACAAAGAATAAAATTAAAAAACACAGACAGTGAATAGGTTAAAGTAGGCATAGAAAGCAAACTGGAAAAGTGACAGGTGTCATGGTTTAACCCCAGCTGGCAACTAATCACCACCCAGCTGCTTGCTTGCTGCCCCCCTGCAGCAGGATGGGGGAGAAAAATCAGCAAAAAACTAAAACTCACAGGTTGAGATAAAGGCAGTTTAATAGGTAAAGCAGAAGCCACACAGACAAGCAAAGCAAGACTGGGAATTCATTCCCCACTTCCCCTCAGCAGGCAGGTGTTCAGCCATCTCCAGGAAAGGAGGGCTCCATCCTCTGTAACAGTTACATGAGAAGACAAATGCCATTGCTTTGATTGTCCCCCCTTCCTTCTCCTTCCCCCCAGCTTTATATGCTGAGCATGACACCATATGGTCTGGAATGGCCCTCGGGTCAGTTGGGGTCAGCCATCCTGGCTGCGTCCCCTCCCGGCTCCTTGTTCAGCCCCAGCCTGCTCCCTGGTGGGACATGGTGAGAAGCAGAACGGCCCTTGACTCTGTGCGAGCGCTGCTCAGCAATAACAAAAACATCCCTGGGTTATCAATGCTGTTTTCGGCACAAATCCAGAACCGAGCCCCATACAAGCTACTGGGAAGAAAATTAACTTGATCCCACCCAAAACCAGCGCAACGGGGTACGTGACAGAGGCAAAAGAATTAAAAAATGGGGACAGCTAACTAAACAAACAGACATAGGAAGAGAATTTAAAAGGTGATAGGCTACATGACAGACAGGCATAACTTAAAGACAGTGAATAGGTTAAAGTAGACATAGAAAGAAAAAGTAAAAAGCAACGGGGTACACAATAGTCAGGAAAAAATTAAAAACAGTGATACACAGCTTGATACTAGTAGACATAGAAGGAAAATTTAAGAAGTGATTGGGTACAGGACAGGAAAAAATTTTTAAAATAGCCACAGTGAACTAAAACTGAAAGATAGAAAGGAAATTTAAAAGTGACACAGGGGCACAGGACAGTGTAAAAAAAAATAAAGACAGCAAACAGGATAAAAGTAGACATAGAAAGCAAATTTTCAAAGAAACAGGGTACACAACAGACAGGAAATAAATAAAAAAATAGCAGTAGGCAGCTTTATAAAAGTAGGTGTAGCATCCTGGTTTAACCCTGGCCGGCAGCTAAGTACCATACAGCTGCTCGCTTACTTGCTCCCTGTTATAAATTGAGACTACAACGGATCATAATCCAATTGAAAATTTTATTAATTGTAGCAAGTAGAATATGAGCAAAGACAGCGCTGGGCGGCAGGGGAGTCTATGTTCCGCCAACTGCCGCGCCAAACAGTTCTAACAGTCTCCTTTTATCAGTCATCCAGTTCCGCATTCAGGTCTTTACTCTGCGCATGTCCCAGTTGTTGTTAGGGGGTCTTTTTCTGCCTCCTGGTGGTCGTTGAGGCCGAAGGCTTGAAGTCTTCCTCAGTTACCTTTAGATGACTTTTTCTTCAACTTGCTGTGTGGTATTTCTCAGAACTGTGTTATAAGCTTCTTTAACAAACACTTCTAAGCAAAGCAATAGCTATTTCCCATAGTCTTACATCTTGCGGTTTGACACTTCTTTAAACAAGGCAATAACTGATTCTCATATTCATACATCCTTATCTTTAGCAATCTCACAAAATAGTTTTGCTTTAACTTGTACAAGCGGTATCTGATTAGGCTTATATAAGCAATTATGGCCATCTTTTCTTTAATTATTTAATCTTTATATTGGGCTTAACATAAATCTTAATAAACAATACTCTAGTCTCTAGTTTCTCACAATCCCCCCTTTTTCTTTTTATCCTTTTATTGTTTATTAGATACTACTTTCATTTTCGACACTATAAGCCAACCTTTTCCCACAACTCCAACATTTATCATAACATTCACAAGGTAATATTTCACAGTTACACTCATAACATTCTCGTGGCATAGTACACTCACAATAATCTTCATCTTCATTGATAAATACCTTCTCATTTTCTTTCTCCAACTTCGTGGTTAAAATAAGCAGTTTGGTCATATCAAGCCGTTTCTTAATAAAATGCAAAATATAGCGTAATATACAAGGCCCAAATAAAAGTCCTAAGATTAACATAATAAGCGGTCCTGCTAAAGTAGACAGCAAAGTGGTTAGCCAAGGTGAAACATTAAACCAGTTTTCATACCATGGTCTACCTGTTTCAAAATTCTTTCTGCGTTGTTCCAATCTTTTCTGAAGTTCATTTGGAAGCCATTGCGTCCAAAACTACTCCCGTATGATCAGCAAAGGAACAGCATTCTTCGTTGAGGGCTACACACAACCCCCCTTTTTCTAATAACAACAAGTCTAGTCCTCTTCTGTTTTGCAGCACTACTTCTGATAAAGATTTTACTGAAGTGGCTAAACGTTCAATGGATTGTTCTATTCTTTCTAAATCTTCATTTACGACCTGTTGTAGACCTTGCAATTCTTGACTTTTTACCAAAGAGGCTATACCTGTGCTTGCCCCAACTCCGCCTGCTATCAACAGCGTAGCCAGGGTTATCGCTGTAATTGGTTCTCGTTTTTGTCTGTTCAGATCTCCTTCAAAATGGTGTAACACCTCTTCAGAGGTGTGATATATTAGACGAGGAACAATAATTACCTGTACACAAAACTGAGATTGGTTAAACACATTTAGGGATATGCAAGGCGTTATTCCGATGTCTGAGCAAACCCATTTAGCTCCCGGTGTTGGGATAGCCCATTTGTTAGCTCGGTTCTTATGTTCCTTTATGTTAGCATTAGTGATTGTTTGATTACACAAAGGCTGATATCTTTCGGGCACTGTACCTATACATTCTCCTTGACCTGTTACCAATTGAATAGTAATTCCTTGCGTATGGTTCTTCTGGTCATCCCATGGGCATTCTTGTGGGTTTATACCACTAGACCATTGAATCCTATCTGATATTCCGGTTGCCTCAAAATATGGTGGTCTAACATTGTAACATAACCAGCAGTCCTCAGTTAAATTTGGTTTGCTTTCATTAAGGGTACGATAAGAGGCTTGTATTAAATCCCATAAGGGGTCTTTAAATTTTGATACTCCTGAATTCCTAACCAAAGAGGACTCAGTCACCGTGTAGTATGGACGAGTGGTTGTCTTAGGGAAGGTGGGTGGATTCAATATTTTATTCGGCCCAACAGGGAGTGAATCATGTGGCATTTTAATTTTTCTTATGAGAAAGTGTCCTCCCCAATCTTTAGGAATCCCTCCATAGACACGTATTCCCCATGTTCGTCCTACTAACCACACATCTTCTAGGAAATGCAATACTTGAAATTTGATGTGGGTACAGACCTTTTTCCGTGGAGCTACATAATCCACATCGCGCAGACCTGCAAGATCTACACCTGTATCTTCGGGTACACATCCGTTAGGAGTCCAGGTTGCTCTTATATATTTATCAGGAGTCTTTACTGTCCAGCCCGAGGCTATTGTCTCACATCCCCAATAACCACAATAATAGTGTCCGGGATAATTACAATAAGGCTGTCCAGAGGCCGGGCATATATAAAATGGAGGTCCTTTTTCACAAGGTATTGGTACTAAATCACAAAGTTTCACTACAAATTCAGGTGGCCCTGGGTTGCTAAAAGTGGCTATTGTTTTCGTTCCTTCCCAAGATATTAGTTCCCATTTAAATGGCTCATGTGGGTTTCCCCCTTCTGCCTGGGGTATTATCAATAATACAATTAACGGTATACCAGGAAAAAGGGTGTTCGTTAATTTTTTACTTAATTTTAGTAAACTCTTACCAGTCCTGGGGAAGTTCAGCCATGATTGCCTTTGCATCCCATTTTTCTGATTCATTTCTCCACAGTTGGTTTCTCTTCTGCCTCGCCCGTCGACTCGGTTGCTTCGAGCCACGGGGTGTACCATCTTCTCGGCAGCAAGGGAATTCTTCAGGAGAATAGCTGTTTCGGGTTTTCTGCCTGTGTACATAGGCCTCCCACTTCGCAGCTTTAATTAATGGGGTCAGGCAAGGTACGGTTACTACTTCCCTCCGACACCGGACAGTTACGATCTCAGTTACAAAGGGGACTGGTTGATTTGGGTGGTAACAATAATATTGAGGATGTATTCCTTTAGTAAAGATATCCCACCATTGGAGGGATCCCTTTACTATTTCTCGTTTTTGTTCAAATTGTTTCAATTTCCAATCAGTTAATGATCTTTCAAATTTATAGCATTGCTCGCAGACTCCGTTTGGAGGGTATCCTTCATGGCAATGCACCCACCATTTGTCCTGGCATACCTTGCATTTAAAACATACAAATGGATAACAATCACACTGTTGGTCGTTACACCTTAATTGTAAGTTTTGTATATAGTTGTTTCTTATTCCCATAAAATCCCTATATTCTATATTAGGTTGCATGAATATTTAACAATTTTTACGACCACACTTAGTATGTTTCCACAAATAATACACCACTAAAGATCCTATTAAAGCAATTACAAAACAAATCACACACTTTACACCAAAGGGCAAGGCTTCAAAATAATCAAACCAAGTATATATCATTACTTTATCTTCTCAATATAATCTTGGTGTCACCTGGTGCACTGACCACCTTCCAGTGGGGTTTTGTTACCGGGCCTTTAATGCGACTGGCATGAGTCCATCCACGCTCAGCAGTCCGGACAGCTGTTTCTGTGGTAAGTAAAACAAGATATGGTCCCTCCCAGTTGGGTCTTAGGGTTTCTTCTTTCCACGTTTTAATTAGTACCCAATCCCCAGGTTTAAGATTATGAATTTTTAAATCCAACGGCGGTCGTTGTACAATCAGTCCACGTTCCCAAAGCTTGTTACGATGTTCTGCTAATTGTAAAACATAGTCATTAATCACATGGTTCCGAATTAAAATGTTTGTTTGTGGGCTTTCAATCCGATAGGGCATTCCATACACCATTTCGAATGCTGATATTCCCACATCCGTTCGGGGTCTAGTTCTAAGGATTAATAGTGCCATGGGTAGGCACTTAATCCATGATAATTTAGTTTCTATCATTAATTTAGTTAGGATAGTTTTGATTTCTCCATTCATCCTTTCAACTTTTCCCGAACTCTGTGGGTGCCATGGTGTATGGTATTCCCACTTAATTCCTAAGTTTCCTGTTAGATCTTTAACAATTTTTGACACAAAGTGTGTTCCCCTGTCCGAGTCAATTACTTCAGGTACTCCATATCGAGGTATAATGTTTTCAAGTAACACTTTAGTAACTTGGTTAGCAGTTGCCTTGGAGGTAGGAAAAGCTTCAACATAATGTGTTAAATGATCCACCATCACTAATAAATATTTGTGACGCCCGCTCCTGGGTAGTTCAGTAAAATCCACTTGTATGTGTGAAAAAGGTCTGTATGCTGGGGAACGTCCTCCAAGAGGTTTTTGTCTCATGTTGTTTCGATTGACCTTTTGACAGGTCTCGCAGGCTGCTGTGACTGTTTTTGCGATGTTGTATACACCTATACAGGCAAACAGTTGATTAAAATGATCAACTAATGCCTGGGTTCCCCAGTGTGTTTTACTATGTATTTTTGAAAATATTTCGAGTGCTATGCCCTTCGGCAAAACTTCTCTCCCATCTGGTAATATATATTTACCATCTTGTTCTTTAGCTCCCATTTGTTTTAATTTTTCTTTTTCTACAGACTCAAAACTCAAATTTTTACTAATAGATGTCTGTTTTATAGTTAAAATCGTATTATAATTGCCTGCCACTCGTTTTGCTTCCATATCAGCTGCATTATTTCCCCTGATTTGGTAACTTGTACCCCGTTGATGTCCCTTCATATGTACAACTGCTATTTTATTCGGCATTTTTAATGCCTCCAGAACTCGTCGAATTAATTCTGGGTGTATCAGTTCTTTTCCCTGTGAGTTAACAAATCCCCTTTCCTCCCATATTTTTCCAAAAGTGTGTACTACTCCAAACGCATAGCGTGAATCTGTATATATAGTTCCATCTTTTCCCTTGAGTGACACTAACGCTTTCCATAATGCATACAACTCACAAGCTTGAGCTGACCAGCTGGCACTCAGGGGACCTGATTCTATTGTCTTAAATTCTCCTTTTTCCAATTTAATGATGGCATATCCAGACAATCGTTTACCTTCTACTATTCGTGATGACCCATCTATAAATAATATTTCTCCACATTGTAGTTCTTCTTCTTCTAAGTCTGGCCTAATGTGTGTCTGTTGTTCAATTGTTTGAAAACAATTGTGTAATAGTTCATTACTTTCTCCTGGATACAAAAATTCAGCTGGGTTAATTGCTCCAATCGTTTTTAGAGATAGTTTAGGGGATTCTATAAGTATTCCTTCATACTTTAATAATCGGCTATCTGTAAGCCATTTTTCTGCTTTTTGTTGTAACACTCCCCTGATATTATGAGGCGCATATAAGATAACGTCTCCATTAAAAGTAATGCGATTTGTTTCTTCGAGTAATAAGGCTGCAGCAACAATTATTTGTAAACAACTTGGCCAACCCCTGCTTACAGGGTCCAACAGCTTTGATAAATATGCCACCGGTTTCTTTTGTCCAGCCCATTCCTGAGTTAAAACTCCAAATGCCGTTCCTTCATATATATTAACAAATAAATGGAATGGCCGCTTTAAATCTGGTAAGCTTAAAACCGGTGCTTGGCTTAGTTCTTTTTTGAGACTGACAAACTGTTCTCGATCTTGCAGGGTCCATTTGGGTATTTTGTCTTTAGGCAGTTGTTCATATAAAAATTTAACTTTAAAACTATAGTTCTCTATCCATTGCCTACAATACCCAAATAGCCCTAATACCTGCCGAATTTGTCTCTTAGTGACAGGCATAGGTAATTCCAGAATTGCTTTAATGCGCTCTGGATCTAATATCTTCTTGCCGTTAAACAAATAATGTCCTAAATATTTCACTTTTTCTTCCACAAATTGTAACTTTTCTTGTGATACCCGTAGTCCTTTTTGGGCAAGAAAATTTAGAAGTTGAATGGTTTCTTTTCTTACATCCTCCTGATTATTTCCTGCTATAAGCAGATCATCTACATATTGCAAAAGTACGTTTCCCTTTTGTACCTGGTATTCCTTTAAGAGTTCTTCCAGGGCCTGTCCAAACAAATTAGGGGACTCAGTAAACCCCTGGGGGAGCACGGTCCATCTCAATTGCTGTCTGCGGCCTGTCTCTATATCTTCCCATTCAAAGGCAAAATAATCACGGCTTTCTTCTGCCAGTGGACAGGCCCAAAAGGCATCTTTTAGATCAACCACACTATACCAGGAGTTATGTGGTCCTAACTTACTTAGGAGTGTATATGGATTTGCTACTACAGGGAACCGGGTGATAGTTCTTTTGTTTATTTCCCTTAAATCATGTACGAGCCGATATTTCCCATTTGGTTTCTTATTAAAGGGTGACATACACGGCTCTAAGATGCCTTGTGTTATTAATCGATCAATTTCTGGTTTTAATCCTCTCCGTCCTTCTAGAGATATGGGATATTGTTTTACCCTCACAGGTATGTGGGGTTCAGAAATTTGGATTTTAATTGGTGGGATTTCCAGTCTACTAATTGTGTCCGGAGAGTATCAGACATCGGGGTTGAATTGTTTTTGATCTTCCACGGTCAAAGGATAAGTAGACACTGTTAGTTCTTGATTTTTTACTTTAATTTCTAATTGCAATTCGACAATTAAATCTCGTCCCAGTAGATTAAATTCTGCTTCAGGGACGAGCAAGAGTTCACCCATTCCAAATTTATTTTCAGTTTCGAATACCACATTTTTGATTTTGCTGACTTTAAAGGGTTCTCCTTTTGCCCCGATTACTTGTACTTTTTCAGGAGAAACTTTACATCCCTCAGGTATTTGCTTAATAGTTGATTTCTCAGCTCCAGTGTCTACTAAAAAGGTGAACTCTTGTTTATGGGGACCTATTTTTAATTTTATCAAGGGCTCGTGATGACTTCGGTCCCCTAAGATATAGAGCCCCTGACTCTCCTATTCCGTTTTTAATATTTCTTCATCCTTGATCCTTTCTCTGCAATTCTTCTTTATATGTCCCTTCTTTCCACAGTAAAAACAACATCTCTGTTCCCTCTTTACTACTACGTTCCCTTGTTTCATTCCAGCCGATACGTGTTCATTAGTCCGCCCTTTGTGATCCTCTCTTACCGCTGCTACCATCATTCTTACTTGTCGTTTACTACTCTCTTCTTCCCGCCTTACGTAGACTTTCTGAGCTTCCCGCAATAATTCATCCAATCCTTTATTCTGCCAGTCTTCTAACTTTTCAATCTTCTTTCTGATATCTTCCCATGATTTGGCCACAAACTGAGTCTTGAGGAGCACTTGCCCTAAAGGCTTGTCTGGGTTTACCCCAGAGTACAGCTGAAGGGCTTTCCTCAATCGTTCCAGCCACTCAGTAGGGCTTTCGTCTTTCTTTTGGATTTCATTAAATGCTTTATTGATATTCTGGCCACGGGGTACTGCTTCTCTAATTCCCTGAATTACTATAGTTCTCAGGTCCTGCATATGACTTCTATGCACCGGATCCTGATTATCCCAGTTAGGTCTTTGAAGTGGCCATTTAATATCTGCTTGGGGTCCCTGGACGTGTTGAGCATCCCACAGTCTCATTCCTGCTCGTCTAATCATATCTCTTTCCTCGGTAGTAAATAATTGACCAAGGATAGATTGCATCTCATCCCAAGTATAAAGGCTTGGTCCCAAAAATTGATCTAATCTTTCTGCCACTCCGAGTGGGTCCTCAATTAAGTTTCCCATCTCGGTTCTTTTAAAATCTCGCAGGTCAGCCGAATTTAGGGGTACGGAAATGTATCCGATCACAGGTTGAGGTCCCCCCATGGGTATTTCCCTTAGGGGATACATCTGAGTTGCCCCTGTTTGACTTCTAGTTACACGTCTCGGAGGAGGGGGAGACCCCTGTTCCGACCCTGATGGGGGAGTGGGCGCTCTGGGGACCTCTGGAGGAGCTGTGGGAACAGGAGGAGGAACGTAAGGAGGGGGAGTCAGAAGGTTTTCGTCCAATTCTTCCTTCTTTTTCTTTTGTTTACTTTTTAATTCATTCAATGGATAAAGTCTAGCTCCTGGTCTTTCCAGCCAAACTTCTGCATATTGACTCTCCTCTGGGTTAAGAGGTTTTTTATTATTAACCCAGAGGTTTAATTGTTGTTTTACCCAATCTTCATCTGACCCATAGACTGGCCAGAAGACATTTTTAAAAATCTTCTTCCCTCCCCATATCTTAGTACAATATTCTATCATCTTCTGTTTATCTTTCCCTACAGTGCCAGGGAAATATCTCCAATTGTCTAAGATATATGCCAGAGGGGTATTCCTAGGTACAGTAGGTACCCTTCCCATGGGAGTCGAAGGCTTGCTGCCCTTCGCCCCCATCTTCTGGACTATCCGCACACACACTCACGCACTCCCCTTATTTCTGGCCCAGTCCCTCGCGGGAGGTGGGAACCGCAGTACTAAAGGGTCCACACTCACTTGGTTCAGTATATCGAACCTCTCAGTCGTTATAGTCCAGGAAAACCCAATCCCGCCCGAACGGCAAACCCGCGACCAAATATCGCAATATACTCACGCGTCCTGCGTCTTCATCCGGACTCCCGTGCACAGAATTTTTATGGGATTTTACCGGTTTCTCCTTTGCTCACTATTCTAGAATTTAGGTTCGTCGGTAAGGTTGGGGTAGGCTGTTGGTCGCGGGGCCGCGAATTGTCGCGGGGCGCGCCTCCCCGGAGGACCAAAGCCCACCGTTCCTTATCCGAGTCACGGCACCAAGAATTGTTATAAATTGAGACTACAACGGATCATAATCCAATTGAAAATTTTATTAATTGTAGCAAGTAGAATATGAGCAAAGACAGCGCTGGGCGGCAGGGGAGTCTATGTTCCGCCAACTGCCGCGCCAAACAGTTCTAACAGTCTCCTTTTATCAGTCATCCAGTTCCGCATTCAGGTCTTTACTCTGCGCATGTCCCAGTTGTTGTTAGGGGGTCTTTTTCTGCCTCCTGGTGGTCGTTGAGGCCGAAGGCTTGAAGTCTTCCTCAGTTACCTTTAGATGACTTTTTCTTCAACTTGCTGCGTGGTATTTCTCAGAACTGTGTTATAAGCTTCTTTAACAAACACTTCTAAGCAAAGCAATAGCTATTTCCCATATTCTTACATCTTGCGGTTTGACACTTCTTTAAACAAGGCAATAACTGATTCTCATATTCATACATCCTTATCTTTAGCAATCTCACAAAATAGTTTTGCTTTAACTTGTACAAGCGGTATCTGATTAGGCTTATATAAGCAATTATGGCCATCTTTTCTTTAATTATTTAATCTTTATATTGGGCTTAACATAAATCTTAATAAACAATACTCTAGTCTCTAGTTTCTCACACTCCCCAACAGTGGGATAGGGGGATAATGGGGAGGATAAACGTGAGAAACTCAAGGGTTGAGATAAAAAGATTAGTAATTAAAAAGACATTTTTAAAAAAGAGTTGTAAGAATAAAAAAACCCCAGCAAATGAAAACTATTGCTCACCACCAACTGATCAAGACTCAGCTGTTCTCTCAACCACTCTATAAGCCCCCCCCACCCCAGCACCCACCCGTTCTCCAAACCGCCCTGAGCCCCCCCATGCATGTTCTCTCAGGTACCCTGTGAAACCCCCCACCCCCGCGCGCCAGTTCTCTCAGCCGCCCTCTGAGCCTCCCCCCCACCCCCGCGCGCACATTCTCTCAGCCGCCCTCTGAGCGCCCCCCCCACCCCCCACCCCCATGCACACGTTCTCTCAGCTGCCCTGTGAGCACCCAGAGCACCCCCCAGCCTCCACAGAGGCAGCCCCCACCTCCCCCGGGCCACCCCCGCCTCTGACTTTCCCAGTCCAGGGGCGCCCCACCCGCTCACCTTCTCCCTCGGGGCAGCCGCAGCCAGGACACCCTTCAGCTCCACTCCTGCCTGGGCTCCTGGCAGCTCCTCCTCAGCCCCTCCCACAGCAGGAACTTCCCTAGCAGCCCCCCCCTCAGCCCCTCCCCCGAGGCCCCGCCCAGAGCAGTCTGACCACGCCCCTCCCCATAGGAAGATCAAGGGGCACGGAAGAACTCCCATTCCAAGACAACACACAGCTAGAGAGCAAAGCTGCCAAAGCAGCCCAGAAGAGTGCAGCAGAAGAGAAACAGCAGGAACCTTCTGACACTGATCCACGCTTCAGCCCTCTGAGCACAAGAAAAGCAGCACCTACTTGGTACAGTGCCGATGAGTAAGGGCATTCGAGACCCTAGGGACTGCTCCCAAAGCACACTCCACGCTCCCTGAGCACAAAGACTGATGATGGCGTCGAGACCCGAACAAGGTCTAAGGCACACAAGACAGAGTACACAGAGTACACACCGCCACAGACACAGGCCAGAACTGCCCTGCCCGGCACATGATGGTCTCGGGCTGAAAAGCAACCCGCTCCCTTCACCTGCCCAAACAGGACTGCTCCTGCTCTCCTACTCTCACTTTAAAACCCCTCCTGGCAATTCCCAGCTCTGTCCCTCCCTCCCAGCCACTCCCCAGCCCGCATCCCTCAACTTAACTTTCAGAGGACCAAGGGTACAAATCCAGCCTCCACACAAACAACATCAGCTAACTGGGACCATCTGGCAGTCGCCAGGTTCCTCTTCATCACCTGCAGTGAAGACAGTAAAAATAAAAACACCACCAACACAATCAGAAGAGGCAGTAAGTAACCCATCAGCCCACACAAGCTACTTTACCAACAACCCACGTAATCACACACACACCACAGTGTTATGCTTACCTGCTCTTTCCAGGGTCACCCCCTGCGGCCATCATCTCTCAGGGTACCTGAGACAGGAAGAGGCACATAGTTAGCACAGCACTCATGAGAAGTCACCGGCCCCATGCTCCTCCTCCCTAAGCCACAGCTCACCTCAAAGGCTCATCCCATTCCAAAGCTGGCCCGCGTAGCACCTGCAAAACAAAAGGTAAACGCTTAATCAAGCAACCACCCAATACTTCAATATTCAACACCGACCCAGCCCACAACCACCTCAGCTCCTCGGACTCCACATCGGCCCGCGGCTTCACCCCTCCGAGGCTGCGTGCACCACCTGGAAAAAACAAAGCGGAACACGCGTGCTGATAGGCCGCCCAAAACTGCGGCCTGCCCGTTTGATTCGCAACTCCCTCTCCTCTACCTTGGCCACTCAACTACCCTGCTCTGTCACCAAGAGCTTGCCACCTCAAGGCATGCGTATCGTCTGCAAAAAACACAAACAAGGGATGCTTTCAACTTGGCCAACAATAAAACACTCCAAAGGGACAGTTATTTTGACCCAGCAGTCACGACTCACCTTGCCCAAGTCACCTCCGCTACCCATGGCCCGCTTCGCTCCTTGCTTGTGACCTTCCAAATACAAGGAAAAAAGAACCCGCTCAGCTAATCCTAGTGCCACCAGCCACATCTTCCCTCTGATTCCTCTCACGGACCCACCTTCTTATGCTCCGCTCCCCTCCTTCGTCGCACACAGCTTGTCCCTCTGCATCTGAAAAACATCCCATATTGAACAAGTCACCTGGCTGCAGAGCAAGAGCTTCACAATTCCAGAGGTCTTGATTCCGTCTACGAAGTCCCTCTGGAGCGCAACTACAGCCTGCCATGTGAGAAAAAGAAAAAAATAGTAAAAAGGCCAAAACTTTAAGCCCTTCCCATGCAAGACCTGAGACCTTAGAGACTGAAATCTGCTTCATCACCCCCCAACAGCCCATGCCACACAGCTCCAATCACCTCTGTAGAACACTATCAATGTGGCTGTCCACAAAGCCCACCAACGGCTACACGATCCCAGACGACTTTACAACCCTTGCCTAAACCATCAAGGCAAATCAACGTGTCACCCATAGGCTCCTATTGCTGTTCCACCTACCCCTGACTCTAGATCCCCGGGCAGAGCAGCTCCAAGCCAAATGCACCCACGCACACAACACAAAACGTACCAACGAGGTGATTCAGAGAGAGAAAACACTCAGCAAGAAGAATGACTCCAGGATGAGAGTTGCCAGCCGGCAAGATGACCTACAGCGTCCAAGACCACAAAGCCAGGAGGCTCTGCAACAGCCCCAAAGAAGAAGAGGCAAAAGGAACGGTCCGTTACAAGATGGAGACTGTCAAAACCGAGACTGCGGATGCACAAGAAGCCTGTCATCGAGACCTAGGAACATCAAAGTGCGGGGAAGAACTCCCATTCCGAGACAACGCACGCCTAGAGAGCAGAGCTGCCAAAGCAGCCCACAAGAGCACCGCAAAAGAGAACCGGCGGGAACCTTCCGACGCCGAACCATGCTGCAGACCTCCGAGCGCAAGAAAGCGGCACCCGATTGGAACAGTGCCGATGAGCAAGGCCATTCGAGACCCTAGGGACTGCTGCCAAAGCACACGCCACGCTCCCTGAGCGCAAGGATTGATGACTGCGTCAAGGCCCGAACAAGGTCGAAGGCACGCAAGTCAGACTACACAAACTACACACCGCCACAGACAAAGGCTGGAACTGCCCTGCCCGGCACGCGCTGGTCTCGGGCTGAAAAGCAACCCGCTCCCTTCACCTGCCCACGCAGGACGGCTTCTGCCCTGCTACTCTAACTTTGAAAACCCTCCCGGCAATCCCAGCCGCTCCCCAGCCCGCGTGCCTCAACTTACCTTTCAGAGGGCCGAGGGTACAAATCCAGCCCCCGCATGACTCACATCGGTTAACTGGGACCGTCCGGCAGTCGCCAGGTTCCTCTTCCTCGTCTGCAGTGAAGACAGTAAAAAAAACCAAACACCACCAACACAATCAGAAGAGGCAGGAAGTAACCCATCAGCCAACACCACCTACTTGCCCAAAAGCCCACTTCATCACACACACCACAGTGTTATGCTTACCTGGTCTTTCCAGGGTCACACCCTGCGGCCATCGTCACTCATGGTACCTGAGACAGCAAGACACACAAAATTAGCATAGCAGTCGTGAGACTCACTAGGCCCGTTCTCCTCCTCCCTAATCCAGAGGTCACCTCGAGCACTCAATCCAAATCCAAAGGTGGCCCGCACTGCGCCTGCAAAATAAAAAATGCTTAATCAAGCAACCATGTAATATTTGATATTCAACACCAACTCAGCCCACAACCACCTCACCTTCTCAAACTCCTCATTGGCCTGCGGCATGGCTCCTCTGAGGCTGCGTGCACCAACTGCAAAAACCAAAGCAGGAGATGCATGCTGAGAGGCCACCTGAAAGCTCACCCTGCCCGGACCGATTCCCAACTCCCTCTCCTCTACCTTGGCCACTCAACTACCCCGCTCCGTCATCAAGAGCTTGCCACCTAAAGGCATGCATATCGTCTGCAAAAAACACAAACAAGGGATGCTTTCAACTCTGCCAACAATACAACACCTCCAGAGGAACAGTTCCTTTAAGCCAGCAGTCACGACTCACCTTGCCCGAGTCACCTCCACTACCCATGGCCTGCTTCGCTCCTTGCTTGCGACCTTCCAAATACAAGGAAAAAAGAATCCGCTCAGCTAATCCTAGTGCCACCAGCCACATCTTCCCTCCGATTCCTCTCACGGACCCACCTTCTTATGCTCCGCTCCCCTCCTTCGTTGCACACAGCTTGTCCCTCTGCATCTGAAAAACATCCCACATTGAATGAGTCACCTGGCTGCAGAGCAAGAGCTTCACAATTCCAGAGGTCTTGATTCCGTCTACGAAGACCATCTGGAATGCAACTACAGCCTGCCATGTTAGAAGGAAAAAAATAGAAGAAGGCTAAAACTTTAAGCCTTTCCCATGCAAGACCTGAGACCTTAGAGACTCAAATCTGCTTCATCACCCCCCCCAACAGCCCATGCCACACAGCTCCAATCACCTCTGTAGAACACTATCAATGTGGCTGTCCACAAAGCCCACCAACGGCTACACAATCCCAGACGACTTTACAACCCTTGCCTAAACCATCAAGGCAAATCAACGTGTCACCCATAGGCTCCTATTGCTGTTCCACCTACCCCTGACTCTAGATCCCCGGGCAGAGCAGCTCCAAGCCAAATGCACCCACGCACACAACACAAAACGTACCAACGAGGTGATTCAGAGAGAGAAAACACTCAGCAAGAAGAATGACTCCAGGATGAGAGTTGCCAGCCGGCAAGATGACCTACAGCGTCCAAGACCACAGAGCCAGGAGGCTCTGCAACAGCCCCAAAGAAGAAGAGGCAAAAGGAACGGTCCGTTACAAGAGGGTACCGTCAAAACCAAGATCACAGACACATAAGGGGCTGTCGTCAAGACCTAGGAACATCAAGAGGGAGGGAAGAACTCCCATTCCGAGAGAACGCACGCCTAGAGAGCAGAGCTGCCAAAGGAGCCCACAAGAGCGCCGCAAAAGAGAACCGGCGGGAACCTTCCGACGCCAAACCATGCTTCAGACCTCCGAGTGCAAGAAAGCGGCACCCGATTGGAACAGTGCCGATGAGCAAGGCCATTTGAGACCCTAGGGACTGCTGCCAAAGCACACGCCACGCTCCCTGAGCGCAAAGATTGATGACTGCGTCGAGGCCCGAACAAGGTCAAAGGCACACAAGACAGACTACACAAACTACACACCGCCACAGACACAGGCTGGAACTGCCCTGCCCGGCACGCGCTGGTCTCGGGCTGAAAAGCAACCCGCTCCCTTCACCTGCCCACGCAGGACGGCTCCTGCCCTGCTACTCTAACTTTGAAAACCCTCCCGGCAATTCCCAGCTCTGTCCCTCCCTCCCTCGCAGCCACTCCCCAGCCCACGTGTCTCAACTTAACTTCCCGAGGACCGACGGTACGAATCCAGCCTCCGCACAACTCACATTGGCTAACTGGGACGATCTGGCATTCGCCAGGTTCCTCTTCATCATTTGCAGTGAAAACAGTAAACAAAACCAAACCACCAACAACACAATCAGAAGAGGCAGTAACCAACCCATCAGCAAACACGAGCTACTTTCTCAAAATCCCACTTAATCACACACACACACACCCCCACCACAGTGTTATGCTTACCTGCTCTTTCCAGGGTCACACCCTGCCGCCATCATCTCTCTGGGTACCTGAGACAGCAAGATGCACAGAATTAGCACAGCAGTCGCTAGAAGTCACCGGCCCCATGCTCCTACTCCCTCAGCCACAGCTCACCTCAAAGGCTCATGCCATTCCAAAGCTGGCCCGCATAGCACCTGCAAAACAAATAGGTAAACGCTTAACCGAGCAACCACCCAATACTTCGATATTCAACACCGACCCAGCCCACAACCACCTCACCTTCTCAAACTCCTCATTGGCCTGCGGCATGGCTCCTCTGAGGCTGCGTGCCCCACGTGGAAAAAACAAAGCGGGAGACGCATGCTGAGAGGCCACCTGAAACCTTAGCCTGCTTGGACTGATTCCCAACTCCCTCTCCTCTACCTTGGCCACTCAACTACCCCACTCTGTCATCAAGAGCTTGCCACATCAAAGCATGCACACTGCCTGCAAAGTCAAACAAGGGATGATTCCAACTTTACCAACAATGCAACACCTCCAAAGGAACAGTTCCTTTAAGCCAGTAGTCAGAGCTCACCTTGCCAGAGACACCTCCAGCACTCATGGCCCGCTTCACTCCTTGCTTCGCAACTTAAAATTAATAAAAGAAAAAAGAAATCCCTATCAGCTAGTCATAGAGCCACCGGCCGCATCTTCCCTCCCACTCCACTCACAGATCCACCTCCTTATGGCACTCCGCTCCCCTCCTCCGTTGCTCTGGGGCACGCATCTCATCTCTCCGCATCTGAATAAAGCCCCATATTGAACGAATCAGCCTGGATGCAGAGCAAGAGCTTAACAAGTCCAGAGACTTTGATTCCCTCTAGGAATACCAGTACTCCAGCTACAACCAGCCATTTAAAAAAACAGTACAACCCTCTTATCGCTGTGCCACCTACCCCTGACTCAACTGCCCCAGGCAGAGCAGCTCCAAGCCAAGCAAACCTGTGCGCGGACCAACACAACACAGAAGACTACAGACAAGGTGATTCAGAGAGAAAACTATCAGCAAGAAGAATGACTCCCAGATGGGAGGTGCCATCCGGCAAGATGACCTACAGCGTCCAAAACACTGAGGCAAGGAGGCTCTACGGCAGACCCCCGAGGAGTCCCACGTAACAGCCTGTTAAAAGATGGTACTGTCAAAACCGAGACCATGGATGCACCAGAAGCCTGTCATCAAGATCTAGGAACACCAAGAGGCAGGGAAAAACTCCCAGTCTGAGAAAATGGACGACTAGAGAGCAGAGCTGCCAAAGCAGCCCAAAAGAACAACGCAAAAAGAACCGACTGGAATATGATGAGACCAATCCATGCTTTAGAGTTCCAAACACATGAAAAGAATCACCCGATTGGCGCTCTGCCGATGCGCAAGAGCATTCAAAACCCTAGGGACGGCACCTAAAGCGCATGCCGCGCTCCCCCGGCATAAAGCGCGATGAGGACATCGAGACCTGAGGAAGGCCTAAGGCACAGAAGACAGACTACACAAACTGCACACCACCATGGACACAGGCTGGAACTGCCCTGCCCGACTGGGCCTGACCTGGCCGACTACCGCCTCACCTTCTCGGACCAGCATGCAGCTTTGCAGGAGACCTTATAGCACACTTCACGGTACATAAAGGCTGCCTATAAGAAACCTGCAGAGGGACTTTTTACAAAGGAGTACAGCAATAGGACAAGGCCATAACGACTTTAGTCCTAAAGAGGGTACATTTAGTTTAGGTGTTAGAAAGACATTTCTCACTAGGGGTGGCGAGGCACTGAAACATGTTGCCCAGAGAACCTGCAGGTGCTCCCTCCCTGGAAGCATTCAAGGCCAGGTCAAATGGGGCTTTCAGGAACCTGGTCTCACAGAAGGTCTCCCGGGGGGGGTGTGGGGTGGGGGCATGGAACTAGAGGATCTTTATGGTGCCTTCCAACCCAAACCTTTCTACAATTCTATGACATTCAAAACCAACTGGAAAACTCATGAGAAGGGCTGGTGAACCCTCCTCCCTTTCCCAGCAGTCCCAAAACTTAAGAAACCCCTTTTCTTCTCCTCAACTGTCAGGAAAGGAACCCCACTGCTTCCTCAATCTGCACTCCTGAACCCCCTTCAGTGGCTACTCCTCAGGAGCCACTCTTCTGAGCCACATCCCAAATTCCGGGGGCACCCCCTAACCTACAGCTTCCCAGAGAATCTGAGCTCTGCTACATGCCCACAAAATAAAGTCAAGTCCGAAGGCTTGTAATGTAAGAGGGGCCTGCCACCAGCTGCAAAGATTCTAGGGACAACGTGGCATCCTGTGGGCAATGAGGAAAGGCATTGAGGCATCCCAAACCCTGAAAGGCACTGTGCCTCACAGCCCTTCTGCTTTCATCAGTAGTACTAAAACTCCATATTCAAATACATACAAGACACTCCCCCTAAGCCCTGCTAAACAATGTCACCATCAGTCCTGTTAAGAGAGATATCATCAACTTATACAGCATACAGCTGAAGTGGTGAAAAAAACAAGGTTCCATTTTCAAAAAAGTTGGGAATTCCAGGGAAACACAACACATGAAGAATTAAAAAAAACAACAGTGCCTGCTACTAAACCATCTTTCTACCCCTGAACACTCAAAACAAATCTACTGACCTGAAAAAAATAAAGGGGGGGAAAAAAGCACAGCTGTATACAAGTGATACTTTCTACCACACATGCTGCATAACCTTGAGTGGTCCTGAAGCTCTTACCTCAGGCAGACACCTCTTCCCAAAGGGCTGAGCCAGCTCAAAATCTGCAAAGCACTCAAGGAAGAGCTGAGCACCAACACCAGAGAAACCCAGGAGCACAATGAGCTCCCTCAGCAGAGGCTGTAGCACAATTAGTCCAAGCCTCTGCCCACCACCCTTAACACAATCACCTGGGAAAGGGGAAGGGCAAACCACCAGCAGTTATAGAGTCAGCTGGAGGGGCAGCAGCACTGTTCTCACCTGCCTTAAATTTACAGCAAATGAGACCATGAACAGAGAAAGTAAACTCCCCCAGGAAAGGACACTAATTGCTCCTGTGCTACAGCTACACCTATTGCACCAGCAATAGGACCAGGTATGAAATTAAATTTAATTTGTCTGGGGTGTAGATAGAAAACAATAGATGCCCTTCTAAACTAGGTAAGAAACTAGCTCATTAAACACAATGACATTGTTGTTGTTACCAAAATTTATGTGCTTCAGTTTCCTATAAAAAAACCAAAACACTCTGGGGTTATGCTTCACTTCTAGCAAGGCTGTGCATACCACCTTACTTCTACCAGAACTACCTTCTGGATAGGAATGAATCAAAAAGCAGAATTAGATCCCTTAAGAATTCCATCTCCAAAATATCTCTGGTTGCAAAACAAATTCTTTACTGTGAATAGCCAATGATGCAGAGTCCCCCTGAGCATGTCTCCAGCTGACTCCCTTAACAGAGATACAAGAGCCCCAAAGCACAAAAAACACCACATGTTCATGCTCCTTTCCATGGAGGGGCATGGAAATACATGGGGGGGAAGAGGAGCAGCCATGTCCCAGAAGGGCAGGGGGGCAACAACAGCCCCTGCAGTCATGCAGGAAATGGTCAGCTGAAGCCACACCCCTGCACTTTGGGGCAGGGGGGGACACACAGACAGGACAGCAGCCACAAATAATACCAAGAATACATGGAACTTCAGGGATACACAGCAGGTGGGGGGGAAGGGTGTGACACCCCCACCAATCGGCATGGGAAAAAACTCATGGGTTAGATGGATAATTCGCAGTGGTAAGATACATGCACAAGAATATGCACATGCTGGGGGGGGCCATGCATAAGGTTTACCTTCACCAGGGGCTCCACCTAGGTAATCCACAGTAGGTGAACTCATCTGGGATAATCTACAACAGCAGTTCCACTCTGGGGGAACCTCCTAACCTACAGCTTCCTAGAAACTCTGAGCTCTGCTACATGCCCACAAAGTAAAGTCAAGTCCCAAGGCTTGTAATCTACAAGGGGCCTGCCACAAGCTGCAAAGATTCTAGGGACAACTTGGCATTCTGTGGGCAATGAGGAAAGGCATCCCAAACCCTGAAGGGCATTGTGCCTCACAGCTCTTCTGCTTTCTTCAGAAATACTAAAACTCCATATACAAATACATAGAGGACATTCACCCTAACCCCTGCTAAACAATGTCACCATCGGTCTCATTAAGAGAGATATCATCAGCTTACATAGCATACAGCAAAACTAGTGAAAAAAACAAGGCTCCATTTTCCAATAAAGTTGGAAATTCCAGGGAAACACAATACATGAAGAATTAAAAGAAAAAACCAAACACAAACAAACAATGCATACTATTAAACTGTCTTTCTACCCCTGAACACTCAAAACAAAACTACTTACCTGAAAAAAAGAAAAGGGGAAAAAAAAGCTGCATACAAGTGTTACTTTCCACCACACATGCTGCAGAAACTTGGCTGGTCCTGAAGCTCTTACCTCACACAGACACCTGTTCCCAAAGGGCTGAGCACCAACACTAGAGAAACCCAGGAGCACTATGAGCTCCCTCAGCAGAGGCTGTGGCTCAAATACCCCTGAGCCCCCGCCCACCACCCTTAGCACAATCACCTGGGAAAGGGGAAGGGCAAACCACCAGAAGATATAAAGTCAACTGGAGGAGCAGCAGCACTGTTTTCACCTGCATTAAATTTACAGCAAATGAGACCCTGAACAGAGAAAGCAACACTTACTGGCAACTACAATACCTGCTCCTGTACTACAGCTACAACTACTGCATCGGCAATGTGACCAGCTAAGGAGTTAATTTTAATTTTTCTGAGACGTAGACAGAAAAAGACATGTGTGTCTTTAAACTAGGTAGGAAATTAGCTCGTTAAATGCAATAACAATGTAGTTATTAAAATCACATCGGTCAACGGCGAGGCCAGCAGATGCAATGGTAAGTTGGCGGCTAAGCGCTAGATTGAGGCAGACCGGGAGGTTCCCGAGGTCCAGGAGCCCCGGGGAAGAGCAGAGGGACCGTGCAGAGCAGGCAGCTCTCACGAGACAGGCTGCCGCTGCATGGGCATTGCCAGGGGCAACTGTGGGAGATTTAAATGGCCCTGAGGAGCACAGGAAGCAGGGTGTGGTGCGTCAGAAAGGTGTGCCGTGGTGCGGCAGTTTGCGCGGCAGTTCGTGAGGGCAGGGCGCAGCCCCCCCCCCCCCCCCCCCCAGCTCAAGCAGGCTACTGAAGCGGTAGGCATCATCCTCAGGAGACGACCCCAGTATCGCTGCCACTGAGGTGAAAGCCATCGCTAGGAAAAATGCGGTGACGCAGACTGAGCTCCCATGTAAACGTGCAGCTGTCCGGGTATCTGGCTGCGGGGAGTGCCCAAGTCTATCACTGATGCTGGAGGGCAGCAGGGACACCTCTTGTGTGAGATGTGACCAGGTAGATGATCTGCTCAGCCTGGTGGCAGAGCTGAAGGAGGAAGTGGAAAGGTTGAGGAGTATCAGGGAGTGTGAGAGGGAGATAGATTGGTGGACCCACACCCTACCATCCCTGGGGCAGAGGCAGCAGATGGAGGCTCCGCGAGAAGCGGAGGTTCCCCTGCCCCCTCGCCACCGAGCAGGAGGGGACCTAAGAGATGCAGGGGAATGGATACAGGTCCCTGCTCAGCGAGTCCCCTCCCGGTCTCCCTCACCTTCCCAGTTGCCCCTACGGAACAGGAACGTGGCTCTGGAACTTGAGGACCAGGTCAATGAAGATCAGGGTGTAGGTTAAGCCCTATCCAGGGAGGTGCCCAGGCTCAGTCGGGCAGCCCCACGCGTTCCCAAAGCCCCTGAAAAAAAGAAAAAGGAGGGTAATTGTCATAGGCGACTCCCTTCTGAGGGGGACAGAGGGCCCAATATGCAGTCCTGACCCATCCCACAGGTTGAGGAGGAGAGGGAAGGCCGATAAGGCAGATATTGTGCTGAGAGTCTGTAACAGACCGCCTGACCGGGTTGAAGAGACGGATGAATCATTCTACAAGCAGCTGGCAGGGCACTGGGGCGATTAGTGGAAGGAGCACAAGTAGTGTTTTCCTCAATCCCTTAGTGGCAGGGAAATATACTGAAAGGAACAGGAAACCACACCTGGTGATGACGTGGCTCAGAGGCTGGTGCCATCGGTGGCGTTTGGGGTTTTTTGATCACGGGGAGGTTTACATGGCACCGGGCTTGCTAGTGACAGATGGTATCCGGCTATCTCAAAGGGGTAAAAGAATCCTCGCTCGTGAGATGGTGGGCCTCATAGAGAGGGCTTTAAACTAGGGTTGAAGGGGGTAAGTGTTGAGGAATGGTTAATGGAACAGGGTCACAAGTCTGCAGAGGCATTGTGCAAGCAAGAAGATTTCTGCTTCGACAAGACAGTGGCGAAAGTAAGGAACTTTGTGAAGAGAAGTTGTGGTTGAAGAAATGTAAAAATAAGTAGCCTGTAACCGCAAGTACGTACAGTATGTGAGTGTAACTTTTTTATCATGTAACCAATAAGAGAATGACTAGTAGGCATATGTTATAGAACTCATATAAAAGAACCCTGTTAGAAATAAACATTGAAGATGCTTGCAGGATCTCATATTGAGTGTTCTGTGTCTTCCCTGCTCGAAACTCTCTGCAAGTGGTGCCCAAACAGGGACCGACAGGGACTTACACTTTCCCTGTGGAAACCAGTGGAGAGGAAGAGATCGACGGAAAAGTCCTGCCGTGCAGCCAGCAGGAGCCTTTGCACATGTGATAATGCAGATGGAAATGGGTCCCAAGAAATGTCTGGAGTCCATGCGTTTGGCTCGGGAAGGCCTGTCAAACGTAAGGGAAGCTCCAGCCACTCCATCATATATGTCAATCAAACAGGGAACCTAAGAGCCTTTGTGGATAGGCTCACAGCAGCCTTGAATAAGGCAAATATGCCTCCGGCTCTAAAAGCTGCACTGTTGCGACAATGTGCTTTGGAAAACGGTAACGCTGCCACCAGAGCTGTATTGGTTACTTTGCCAGCTGATGCATCAATTGAACTAATGTTAGAACATATGAGCAAGGTCCCTGTAGGTCCACAAGCAATGTTAGTGGAATCATTGGAGAAACTAGGGGAAAAGTTAATTGAAGGTCAACAACAGCAACAACAAGCCTTTGCAGCCGCCCTTGCACCTTTAAAACCAGCAGGGGGCAATAGAGGCTTTAATGACAGTAGGGGTGGAAAGTTTAAGTGTTATAGATGTGGAAAGCTAGGTCACAAGAGACAACAGTGTAGGGAGCCAGGAGTTTGGTGCCAGAACTGCCGGCAAGACACCCACAGTACCACTGCGTGCCGTCGATCGGGAAATGGGATGTCGAGCGCTAGGGGTCGCAGCGTGAGGACACCAATCGCGGCTCCGGTATCATTGAGGGACGATCTTACGCCAGCTCCAGAGCCACATCTCAACTCACCCCAGCGGGACAACCATCTCCAGCAACGCTTGGCAGCCTCGGATTGGACTTGGCAACAGCAGTAGATGTTACACTTATTGACACTAAACCACAAAAGATTGCTACAGGAATATGCGGAAAAATAATTATAAATAGCGAGAGACAAGGGGCATTGCTGTTGGGACGTTCATCAAGTGGAATAAAAAGAATATTTGTGCTGCCTGGAGTAATAGACAGTGACGTTGAAGGTGAAATCTATACTGTAGCACAAACTTTGTTTCCTCCAATTGTTATACCGAAGGGAAGCAAGATAGCACAGTTGGTGCCATTGTTACAATTAACCAAGGGAATGACAACTGGAAATCAGCAAATTAGAGGTGATAGAGGATTCGGCTCGACAGGAGGATTAATGATGTTATCCATGCCTCTCACAGAAAGACCAATAACAACAGTCACTCTGGAAAATAAAGGAGAGTTATTTTACAAGCCTTGTTGGACACCAAAACTGATATTTCTATCGTCGGCGAACATTTTTGTCCAGAATCGTGGCCAACAAGGACTGGTGCTGGAGGCGTGGAAGGAGTTGGGGGAACAGCTAGTGTTCAACAAAGTCAGGATAGAATTGTAGTTTATCTAGATGGACAAAGAACCAATGCCACAATTACTGTAATGCCCTTCCCTCATGGAGTTTCAGCCTTGATTGGATGAGATATTCTTCTCCAGTTAGGAGTAAGATTGACAACTGAGTCGCCTTTTTAGGAGCGGTCACTGATTGGACTTTCCCGATTCCATTAGTTTGGACAAATGATGAACCTGTCTGGATCAAACAGTGGCTGCTAAGGAAGGAAAGTCTGGAACAAGCAGAAATATTGGTAGATGAACAATTAGCATTGGGACATATTAAACCTTCAACTAGCCCGTGGAATACACCCATTTTTGTTATCAAGAAAAAATTGGGCAAATATCAGCTATTACATGATCTCAGAGCAGTCAATGAACAGATGCAAGCCATGGGAGCGCTTCAACCGGGAATGCCTAGCCCAGCTATGTTACCGATAGGCTGGCATTTATTAATTATTGACTTAAAAGACTGTTTTTTCACCATCTTTTTACATCCCAGAGATACTGAGCGCTTTGCTTTTACGTTACCATCGGTTAATCGAGCTGGCTCAGCTCGCAGATTTGAATGGATTGTACTTCCACAAGGCATGAAAAACAGTCCTACTTTATGTCAACTTTTTGTGGACGATGCCCTGAGAGAAATCCGATCAACCTGGGACAAGACGATAATATATCACTATATGGATGATATTTTGTTGGCCCAACAACAACCATTTTCTGCAAACCAGGAACAATATCTTGAAGAGACATTATATAAGCATGGTTTGAAAATTGCAACAGAAAGGATACAATGTCAACCAGTGTGGAAATATTTGGGATGGCTTATTACAGACTCCCAGGTACGGTCACAAAAACTAGAAATACAGACTGATGTCAAGACTTTGAACGATGCACAAAAGCTGCTAGGAGACTTACAGTGGCTGAGACCAATAGCGGGAATTACCAATGAGGAGTTAGAAGTTTTACGACCTTTGTTAAAGGGAACTGATCCGTCCTTACCAGTGAAATTATCAAGTCTGCAAGAAGAGACAATAAGAAACATCTCCACTGTCATTACATCTGGTATGGTGGACCGCTTTGATCCAGCTTTACCTGTCGATCTCACTATCTTACACTCCAAGAATCGGTTCATAGGTACATTAACCCAATGTAAAAAGAAAAAGGGGGAGCCTCGGGTTTTAGAGTGGCTCTTTACGTCTTTGCGACCAAAAAAGACGATACGACAAAAAGATGAAAATTTGGCAGAGTTAATTCGTAAAGGTAGAATGTGATTGTTACAGATTTTGGGTAAAGAACCGGGAACAATTTATCTCCCAATTCGGCGAGAAGATTTGGACTGGTGGTTACAACATTCGGAAATGTTGCAATTGAGTTTATTGACCCAGGGTGTGTCTATCAGTTTAAGCCCTTTAAAAAGTCCAGTGCTAAAATGGATGTCTGGAACAGGATGGATTGAAAAACCAAAGAGAAGTGAAGCTCCTATTAAGAATGCATTAACTGTTTATACAGATGCGGGTAGAAAATCGCAGACAGCAGCTGTCACCTGGGAAGTGAATGGACAGTGGAGTCATCAGATAATTGCAGCAGAAAAAGGAGATTCGCTGCAATTGTTAGAATTGTCAGCAGTCGTATGGACTTTTGTTAAGTGGATAAATGAACCAATTAATGTTGTTTCTGATTCGTTATATGTGGCTGGAATAGTATACCGAATAGAAGGAGCAAGGATAAAAGAGGTTAACAATCCTAGATTGTTTGAGTTATTACGGCAACTTCAATCTGCCGTACATCAACGGTCAGAACCATATTGCGTGATTCATATTAGAAGTCATAAATGGTCAGAAGGTTTGGGTGAAGGTAATCAGAAGGCTGATCAATTGGTATCTTTGACTGTACCTCTAAGTGAGTTTGTGAAAGCTCGTGAGGCACGTGAAGCCTTTCGCCAAAATGCCAAGGGACTGTTCAAACAATTCAGAATTACCATAGATGAGGCTAAAGGTATTGTACGAAGCTGTCCAAAATGTAGCCGTTTTGGTCCGGGTTTGGGAATAGGAGTAAACCCCAGGGGTCTTGGTCCGAATGAACTATGGCAGATGGATGTAACCCATGTAAATGGATTTGGGCGTTTAAAATATGTTCATGTAACCATTGATACTTACAGTAAATATATATGGGCAACAGCTCAGGCTGGAGAAAAGGCACTCCATGTAGTTAGACATCTTACTACATGTTTTGCTGTTATGGGGGTGCCTCAAGAGATTAAGACTGATAATGGTCCAGCATATATCAGTACAAAAGTTCAAAAATTTGTGCAAATGTGGGGGGTGAAACATGTAACAGGTATACCACACTCACCCGCTGGTCAAGCTATTGTAGAAAGAACACATCAAGTATTAAAACGATATTTAGTAAAGAATGATGATACTGTGGATATACAAGAACATCTAGCTCGTACATTGTTTACTTTAAATCATCTTTGTATTCTGGGGCAAGATCAGCCTGCAGCCTGGGTTCATGATATAAAGCCAAAACCAAAGTCTGCTGAGTCGCCAAAAATTAGGGTTAAATATAGAGATTTGAAAACTGGGATTTGGCAAGAACCAGCTGAAGTTGTTTATCAGGGAAGAGGTCACATGTGTGTACTTACCCCAACAGGGTTACAGTGGATTCCATCCAGGTGGACTAGACCAGCTGTAAACGATGTTTCTACTGAGATGCCTGGTTTGTAAATAGAACTATAGACTGTTTAGTCATTACTAACAATTTTGAACCTTCGCTTGCTTTATAACAGAAAATGGATAGAATTATAACTGGGATGATGATTTTAATCACATTGTCTGTTATCTTAGGAAAGGGATTGGGAAACCTTCACAAGATTGATCTTCGACAGAATATGTGGATTACTTGGGCTAACGAGACAGGACAGGATTCATTTTGTCCATCATTAGCTACCCCATCTGATCCGTTTCGTACGTGCTTAATTGGGGTCCCTTTAAAAAACATGAGAGGATTTGGGCCTTGGACAACAGCCAAAGTTTATGATGATCTAAATCAGGCAAAGACTGATTTCTGTACCATTCGGCCTGGATTAACCACAAACAATTGGTGTGACATATTAAATATCTCCATAAATCCTTTGGGAGCCCAAACACATAGCATTATTAAGAAATTGAATGTTACTGGTATAGAGCCTCAGGAACTTAATATTTTGGTATCTGTACCTGGAGATTATTGTTTAACTTTTGGGGATTATCAAGGTAAAGATTTAGTTAAAATTAAGAACTTTAGACCTGAAAAGCCAAGAAATGATAGTATCTGGATTACCCCTAAATCTTTTTGGTACTATAACATTACTGGTTATTGTAATGGTTGGAATTGGCCCGTAACCAGGTATGGCAAAGTAAAAAAAGGCAAAAATGTTACCACCAGGACTATTTCTTATTTGTGGGGATCGTGCTTGGCCAGCTATACCTACAAAAGCACAAGGAGGACCGTGTTATCTTGGCAAATTAAAGTTGTTTGCCCCCAGCATTCATCAGTTGTTGAATATGAGTAATATAAGTCACAAATCTAAACGTGCTAGATGTGATACATATCAATTGGGACCTGAATGTAAAGATAATGTGGAATTGTGGGAACGCCCGACTGTTATTTTAGCATCTCTTTTTACACCCCAAGCTGCCTCTGCCAAAGCACTAACCCAATTAAAACGGCTAGCTTGTTGGACAGGAAAACAAATTAATATTACCTCCAGAATAGTAGATGAACTCATCACTGATGTCGATGGTATACGGCATACCTTATTGCAAAATCGAGCTGCCATTGATTTTTTGTTGTTAGCACAGGGACACGGTTGGGAAGAGTTTGAAGGAATGTGTTGTATGAATCTTTCTGATCACTCTGAATCTATTCATAAGAAACTTTCCCAATTGCAAGATAACATGAAAAAGCTTACCGTTGTTATAAATCCTGTTGATGACTGACTTGAAAATGGGGAATTACCGGTTGGTTAAAAACCTTGATGAAGGTAGGCATTCGGTTTTTTGTTATTATCATTATTGTACTTGTTATTATTTGTCGTACTTTATCTTGTGTGAAGAAGGGTCTAGAATCAGTTGTGAATCCAGTTTGGATTGTTCAACAAAAAGAAAAAGGGGGAATTGTTGAGGAATGCTAAATGGAACGGGGTCACAAGTCTGCAGAGGCGTTGTGCAAGCAAGAAGATTTCTGCTTCGACAAGACAGTGGCGAAAGCAAGGAACTTTGTGAAGAGAAGTTGTGGTTGAAGAAATGTAAAAATAAGTAGCCTGTAACCGTAAGTATGTGCAGTATGTGAGTAACTTTTTTATCATGTAACCAATAAGAGAATGAGTAGTAGGCATATGTTATAGAAATCATATAAAAGAACCCTGTTAGAAATAAAGATTGAAGACGCTTGCAGGATCTCATATTGAGTGTTCTGTGTCTTCCCTGCTCGAAACTCTCTGCAGGTAAGGGATAAGACTAGGTGCACCAGAGATGAGCCTGGGGGCAGCGTGTACCGATGTTACGGGTGGATTCGATAGGCCAGCTCGAATGCATCTATGCCAACGCACGCAGCACAGGCGATAAATGGGAGGAGCTGGAAGCCATCGCGCGGCAGGATACATATGACTTACTCCCCATCACGGAAACACGGTGGGACGCCTCCCGTGAGCGGAGTGCTGCGACGGATGGCTACGAGCTCTTAAGAAGGGATAGGCAAGGTAGAAGAGGTGGCGGGGTGGCTCTCTATGTTAGGCAGGGTTTGGACAGTACAGAGCTACCAGAGTGCGATGACAAGACGGAATGCTTATGGGTAAGGATGAGAGGGAAGGCCAATAAGGCAGATATTGTGCTGGGAGTCTGTTACAGACCGCCCGACCGGGTCGAAGTGACAGATGAATCGTTCTAAAAGCAGCTGGCAGTAGTCTTAGAATCGCGTGCCCTTGTTCTTGTGGGGGACTTCAAGTGTCCAGATGTCTGCTGGAAATATGCCACAGCAGAGAGTAAACAGTCTAGGAGGTTCCTGGAGCGTGTGGAAGATAACTTCCCAACACAGGCGGTAGGTGAGCCGACCAGGGGAGGAGCCTTGCTAGATCTATTGTTTACGAACAGGGAAGGAGTGGTGGGAGGTGTGATGGTCACAGGCCTTCTTGGGCTTAGCGACCATGAAATGACAGAATTCTCAATTCTTGGTGAGGCAAGGAAGGGGGTTAGCAAAACCAGTGGTCTGGACTTGCGGAGGGCAAACTTTGGCCTCTTTGAGGCACTGGTTGAGAGAGTCCCTTGGGAGACGGTCCTGAAGGGCAAAGGGATCCAGGAGGGACGGACGTTCTTTAAGAAGGAAATCTTAACAGCTCGGGACCAGGCTATTCCCCCATGCCGCAATGTCGAATCGCTGAGGAAAACAACAGGCCTGGCTGAACAGGGGGCTTTTGCTAGGAGTAGGGAAACAAAAGGAGAATCTATCATCTCTGGAAGAAAGGGCGGGCAACCTGGGAGGAGTGCAGGGATCCTGTTAGGTCATAGAGAAAGGAAATTAGAAAGACAAAAGCTCAGCTAGAACGAAATCTGTCCGCTGTCATAAGAGACGACAAAAAATGTTTTTACAAATATATTAACGGTCAAAAGAATCCCAAGGAGCATATCTATACTTTAAGGGATACAGAAGGGAACGTTGCCACCAGAGATGAGGAAAAGGCCGAGGTACTTAATGCCTTCTTTGCCTTAGTCTTTAAGAGGGAGGTCAGTTGTCCTCAGGGTACTCTTGCCTCCTGAGCTGGAAGCTGAGTATGAAGAGCAGAATATATCCACACCCCCCCCCCCGTTAATCCAGGAGGAAATAGTTAGTGACCTACTACGCTATCCAGATGCTCACAAATCCATGGGACCAGATGGAATCCATCCAAGAGGGCAGAGGGAACTGGCAGAGGTGCTTCCCAAGCTGCTCTCCATCATCTATTGGTGATCCTGGTCAACGGGGGAGGTCCCAGAGGACTGGAGGCTTGCCAGTATGATGCCCATTTACAAGAAGGGTTGGAGGGAGGATCCAGGGAACTACGGGCCTGTCAGCCTGACCTTGGTACTGGGGAAGATTATGGAGCAGTTTGCCTAGAGCGCTCATGTGGCAAGTCTGGGACAAGCAGGGGATTGGGCCTGGTCAGCGTGGGTTTATGAAAGACAGGTTCTGCTTGACCAACCCGATCTCCTTCTATGACCAGGTGACCTACCTAGTGGATGAGGGAAAGGCTGTGGATGTTACCTACCTTGACTGCAGCAAGGCCTTTCATACTGTATCTCATGGCATACTCCTCAAGAAGCTGTTGTCTCCTGTCTTAGACAAGCGTACTCTTTGCTGGGTGAAAAACTGGCTGGATTTGATTCCATTCTAGGGAGCAGAACAGAGATGTAGCAAGAAAGGAAAAAAAGGAAGGGAGGGAGAACAAAGGGAGAGAGACACAAAGACTGGAAGAAGGACAAAGGGATGACAGAGGGAAAAAATAGCGATAGGCTGCAGGAGAGAAATGGAGGAGTTCAAAAAAGACACAGGGAGCATGACAGAACAAGAGTGAGAAACAAGGGACAGAACAGGACAGCACTGGAGGAAAAAACAACTGTGATAGGCTGTCAGAGAGATATGGAGGAAGAGAGAAAAGAGAAGGGACAGCTAACTCGAGAGGGGGATGCAGTTAGAAAGGATGGTAGAGGGAAGAAAACAGAGAAATACAGAAAAGATGGCAAGAGGAAGCAGGGCAGAGGGACAGCAATAGAAGAAAAAAGGGACAGGGATCTGGACAGATGGAGAAAAAAGCAGGAGGAATAGATACAACGTGATACGATGGGACAGGAAGTAAGATAGCGTGACAGACGATAATCATGACGAGATAGAGAGAGACTATGAAAAGCGCAGGAGATTGGAGAGAGAAAAAGAAAAACAGGAAGGACAACAGGGACAGTGAAATACAGACTAAAAAACCCCTCACATATTACACACATATAATCCACTATCAAGCCCACTTCAGAGTTACACAGTACCTCAGCCCCTTTAAGAAAAGTAACACCGCGCCCGAGCCCATTTCGGCGGCGCACCGCGCCCGAGCCCATTTCGGCGGCGCACCGCGCCCGAGCCCATTTCGGCGGCGCACCGCGCCCGAGCCCATTTCGGCGGCGCACCGCGCCCGAGCCCATTTCGGCGGCGCACCGCGCCCGAGCCCATTTCGGCGGCGCACCGCGCCCGAGCCCATTTCGGCGGCGCACCGCGCCCGAGCCCATTTCGGCGGCGCACCGCGCCCGAGCCCATTTCGGCGGCGCACCGCGCCCGAGCCCATTTCGGCGCCGCACCGCGCCCGAGCCCATTTCGGCGCCGCACCGCGCCCGAGCCCATTTCGGCGCCGCACCGCGCCCGAGCCCATTTCGGCGCCGCACCGCGCCCGAGCCCATTTCGGCGCCGCACCGCGCCCGAGCCCAATTCGGCGCCGCACCGCGCCCGAGCCCATTTCGGCGCCGCACCGCGCCCGAGCCCATTTCGGCGCCGCACCGCGCCCGAGCCCATTTCGGCGCCGCACCGCGCCCGAGCCCATTTCGGCGCCGCACCGCGCCCGAGCCCATTTCGGCGCCGCACCGCGCCCGAGCCCATTTCGGCGCCGCACCGCGCCCGAGCCCATTTCGGCGCCGCACCGCGCCCGAGCCCATTTCGGCGCCGCACCGCGCCCGAGCCCATTTCGGCGCCGCACCGCGCCCGAGCCCATTTCGGCGCCGCACCGCGCCCATTTCACATTTATGGAGCTACAGCTCCAATTTCAGAGTTGTGCAATCACTGGAGCCAGGAATGCACCCCCTTTCCATTAACCCAGCAGCAGCTACATTTTCCTCAAGGTATCTACAACTCGCCCTTGGATGCCTAATTCCAACAGACACTTTCACTCACTTCAACAGCTAAGTTTACCTATGGGCACTAAACACCCATGCTTCCCTCTACGCTTCCCTTTAATTGCCATTAGTACTGTGATTCCCACAAGGACACAGAATTACCTGTCTTCCTTTCATTTTATTTTTAGTGCTTCATTTGATCCATTACTCATTCCACATACTTTCAGCTATGTCAGTATTTAAAGTCCAATTCTACGATGTACTTTTTGTACAATATATAGAAAAGACTTATGGCCTCACTGCTCAAATATTTGACACTATTAGTTGTAGTCCTCTTTTATTACTTATTTTTACAAATACATTTAAACTCAAAAAAATTAGCATTGCCTGAAGAAGAAATGCAACTATTTAGTACCTGCAGTGCTCTACGGAGTGGTCTTTTCCACATTCCTCGCTCCCATTACATCCGTCGCTGCACATCCAGAAGCTTTACTCCCTGAGGTGACATTACCTGCACGATCCCCGTTAACGGGCAGCAAACGAGGGAGCTCCGATCATCTTGACAGACCATCCACTTCCACACCTCGACACAAAACCAGAAATTGAAAAATATCATTACATCACAAGCTACAAAGAACACCCAAATATTTTACAAACCCACCACAAACAAATAGAGTTACGCTCACGCACTTCACAACCCTGGCCTACTCCATGCTGGCCATCTAGTCCAACTCCCCCCACCCTTCGCCCACAAAATCCTCAACTGTCTTCTAAAGACCATCCACCAAACAACATATTTCCCTGCACTGACTGGCAATTACCAGGTTCCAGGGGAGCACTCCACGGGAATGCCGTTCCCGGGAACCTTGAAAAAAATCACCCTGCCAGTGAAAACCCAGGCACGAGCCAAAGTCCTGTCCAAACATTGGCAATAAACATTGCCTCATGGAGCAGCTGGGGCCAGGGAAAAGAAAAAAATTGGGGCAGGGGAGGACACACCAAAAACCAACCCAGATCCCAGCTAGGCTTTTTTATTCTAAGTTTCTGGGTTTTTTTCCCTAATTCCTTGAAAAAAATCTCAGGTCTACATCCAACCTGAAAGGAATAAAACCCCAAAAACTCGAAACCACATAACCCTACGAGGTTAGACACATTCACAACACACCACTCATTCAGACAAAACACACGCCAGCCCACACTCTCACCTCATCTATCCTACCGCCCACAGGCCTGGAGAGGCCGTCACCCCGTGCCTGCGGCAGCAGGGGCCTCAAAAATTGCCCTACCTGCAAAAACCCGGGCCCCAGCCCAACCTCCTTCCAACCTCCCCACAAACTGCCCATCCGTTACACCAATGTTTCAACACGCACCATCATCTCCACCATCCGCTCATGTTCAACCCGATACTGAGCTTTCACAGTGCCACGTGTCACAGTCCAACCTCCATAGCAGCCATGTCACCTAAACGCAAGGTTCCTTCAAGCACCTCTCGTGCCCTGTCATCACCTGCAAAAACAACACACAAAGCTTGTCAACAGACACTTCATCCTCGAGAGAGAAGTCAAGTCCTCCACTGCTCCCCTACCCTGCTTCCCACTTATTCCAAAAATAACACATCCTCACAGCCAGTGTCCTCCATGGCACTTGAAAAAACCAGAGCATCACAAACACAGAGCTCTCCCAAAGTTACCGATCGCTCCACGACCCGTCACGCTGCTACTCAGACCTCAAGGCCTTGACCAGTTCTAGAGACCTGCCACAAAGCATCCGCATAAACAAGATGAACACCATTGCCCAGTTCCTGCCTTACTCAATGCTAGTTTACAGTCCAATTGTGATCCCCTCAACTCTTTGCATGCAAAGAGCCCAAAGACATTAAACCTTCTACGCTGCCTCTACAATGCCATACAGGACACACACGAACGTAGAGCCATGTAATTCACATGCAAATGTAATGCCATACAAGGCAGTACTCTTACCTTGGTCAAGGCAAAACAACTCGGAGCACTGCCATACCAGTCAAAACAGAACAGGGCCAATGCAAGAGATTCTCACGTGACAGTCAATACAAGTACAGACCAAAACAATACAAAACCAATACAGAACCATAGAACGCAAGGCAGTCTCAGGTGGCAATCCATACAAGTACAGAGCACTGCAATACAAAACACAATGCAGGGCCAGGCAATGCGAGGCAGTCTCACATGACAGTCAATACAAATACACAACAAAACAACACAGGGCAAAGGCAAATACAGACCAATACAATGCAAGAAAACTGCAAAACACAGCAAAGCAAAGCAGTCTCATAGAGCCACCGGACGCATCTTCCTTCAGAGTCCACTCATGGACCCACCTCCTTACAGCGCTCTGCTGCCTTCCCCCATCACTCTGTGGGACGCATCCTGTCCCTCCACATCTGGAAAAAAAACCCCCACAAACATATTGAACGAGTCACCTGGATGCAGAGCAAGAGCTTCACAACTCCAGAGGTCTTGATTCCATCTACAAAGTCCATCTGGAGTCCAGCTACAGCCTGTCATTTAAAAACAAAAAAAAAAAACCAAAAAACCCAACAAACAAACAACAAAAAAAAAACCACCCCCCCACATACCCCCCCCACTGTAGGTTTCAATTATATGGAACTTAGTTACTGGACCTGAAAGTAGCTCATGGTTGCAAGAGCGTTCCAGACACCTTTGAAGGCCCTGAACAGAACAAAGAAGACGACAGAAGAAGAAAGATCCCAATTAGAAAAACACAGGTGCACATTCCACGATAAAGGGAACTTGGCACAACCGACCTCAATTCAGGGGCTTATCTCGAACGATTGGACTAAGACAAGTTTTGCATGCTCTAACATCGCCAATTATATCCTGTGTGTATGCGCGTGTACAGAGTGAGTATAACTAACTGTATCTTAGGTTTATATGCGTGGACAGTATCGATGTAACCAATCACCGCTTACGCTTGTGCGCGTGGACACCACATGCTTGCATGCAGCAGCCAATCAAAGCTTCTAAACAACTTAGAGAATTGTATAAGAATGATCAGCTAAGCTCAATAAAGGGGCAACTTTAATCATCATACTGGTGTTCTATCGTCTGGGTCCCACACGGAGTAACCCTAAACCCTACACCCCACCAACCAAAAAAAAAAAAACAGGGCCAGACTTGGACCCCATCACGTGCAAGTCTTAACACCTTAGAGAGTCAAATCTGCTTCACTGCCCCTCAACAACCCCTGCCACACGGCTCCAATCATCTCCGTGAAACACTATCGGCACAGCTGTCTGCGCAGCCCACTGATGGCTACTCGAGCCCAGATGACTGTACAACCCTCACCTAAACGGTCTAGGAGCATCAACGTTTCACCCGTAGACTCTTATCGCTGTTCCACCTACCCCTGACTCTACATCCCCGGGCAGAGCAGCTCCAAGCCAAGCACACCGTGTGCAGAACGTCACCACACGGAACGCTACCAACGAGGTGATTCAAAGAGAGAGAAAACTCTCGGCAAGAAGAATGACCCCTGGACAGGAGGCGCCGTCAGGCAAGATGACCTACGGGGCCGCAACCGCGGGGCCAGGAGGCTCCACAGCAGACCCAGAGAAGAGGAGTCAAATGGAACGGCCCGTTACAAGGCAGCACTGTCAAAACCCAGACGACAGATGCGCCAGAAGCCTGGTGTCGAGACCTAAGGATGTCAGGATGCGGGGAAGAAGTCCCAGTCCGAGAAAACAGACGGCTAGAGAGCAGAGCTGCCAATGCAGCCCAAAAGAATGCTGCCAAAGAGCACCGACCGGAACCTGCCAAGACCAATCCATGCTTTAGAGCTCCGAGCACGAGAAAAGAAGCACCCGATTGGCACCGGGCCGATGAGCAAGAGCATTCGAAACCCTAGGGACGGCACCCGAAGCGCGTGCCTCGCTCCTCCGGCGCAAAGCGCGACAAGGACCTCGAGACCCGAGGAAGGTCTAAGCGCACAAGACAGACTACACAAACTACACGCCACCGCGGACACGGGCTGGAACTGCCTGGTCCGGCACACACGGGTCTCGTGCTGAAAAGCAACCCGCTCCCTTTCCCTGCGCAAAGGCGACTGCATTGGGACAGCCCTCTCTCCTGCGCTAACTTTAAAACTCCTCCCTGCAATTCCCAGCTTTGTCCCTTCCTCCCAGCCTGGTCCCTCAACTTAGCTTTCAGAGGGCCAAGGGACCAAATCCAGCCTCCACAAAACCACACAGGCTAACTGGGATGTTCCTCAAGGGGACACATTGCGCTTCAACATCTGCAATGAAAAAAAACAAACACAAACAAATCAGAAAAGGGAGTAAGCATCCCGCTGGCCAACGCCAACTACTTCCCCAACTCCCCCCTTCTCACGAGTGCCACCGTGTTCGCTTCCCCGCTCATTCCAGACTCAGACCCTGCAGCCGTCGTCACTCATGGTATCTAAGGTACCAAGAGAAACCACGTTAGTGTGGCACTCATGAGAAGCCATCGGTCCCACGCTCCTCCTCGCTAATCCACAGCTCACCTCAAACGCTCATCCAATTCAAAGACAGCCCACACAGCACCTCCACAACAGAAGGTAAACACTGAACCGAGCAGCCCCATAATACTTTGCTATTCAACACCAACCTGGCCGACGACCACCTCACCTTCTCGGACCGGCATGTAGCTTAGCAGGAGACCTTACGGTGCACTTCATGGTACATAAAGGGTACCCATAAGAAACCTGCAGAGGGACTTTTTACAAGGGTGTACAGCCATAGGACAAGGCGGTAACGGCTTTAGTCCTAAAGAGGGTACATTTCGTTTAGGCATTAGGAAGACGTTTCTCACTAGGGGTGGCCAGGCACTGGAACACGTTGCCCAGAGAACCTGCGGATGCTCCCTCCCTGGAAGCATTCAAGGCCAAGTCAAATGGGGCTTTCAGCAACCTGGTCTCGCAGAAGGTGTCTCTGGGGGACTTGGAACTAGAGGATCTTTATGGTGCCTTCCAACCCAAACCATTCTACGACTCTATGACATTCAAATCCAACTGCAAAACTCCTCTGAGAAGGGCTGGTGAACCTTCCTCCCTTTCTCCAGCAGTCCCAAAACTTAAGAAACCCCTTTTCTTCTCCTCAACTGTCAGGAAAGGAACCCCACCGCTTCCTGACACCTCCTGCCCTTAATTTGCAACCCTGAACCCCCTTCAGTGGCTACTCCTCAGGAGCCGCTCTTCGGAGACACATCCCAAATTCTGGGGGCACCTCCTAACCTACAGCTCCCCGGAGACTCTGAGCTCTGCTCCATGCCCGCAAAATAAAGTCCAGTCCCAAGGCTTGTAATCTACGAGGGGCCTGCCACCAGCTGCAAAGATTTTAGGGACAACGTGGCATTCTGTGGGCAATGAGGAAAGGCATCCCAAACCCTGAAGGGCACTGAGCCTCACGGCCCTTCTGCTTTCTTCAGAAATACTAAAACTCCATATACAAATACATACAAGATGCTCACCCTAACCCCTGCTAAACAATATCACCATCGGTCTCGTTAATAGAGATATCAACAACTTACACAGCAGAATTGGTGAAAAAAACAACGTTCCTTCTTCAGTAAAGTTGGGAATTGCAGGAAAACACAATGCATGAAGAATAAAAAAAAAACCAACCCCCAAAAACCCAAAACCAATGCATACTATTAAACCATCTTTCTCCCCCTGAACTGATGCAGAGACTGACGCTAGGCCTAGTAGATGTAGAAATAGAACGTATGTTTAGACTCAGTGTATTGCTAAATAAAAGACTCAGGAATTTGTTAGAAGGTTAACAACTGCCTCCGTAAGTTGATTTACATAGACAAGCCAAGGACATAAAGCACAGGATTCCCATGTCTGTAATATAAGACAAAATAACATGCCCTCTTTGAGAAGGTATTCTGTTTGATAAGAAAATATGTTATCTCTTGTGATGACTGAGCCAAAAGCTAGGTGATAAGCAGAGAAGTTGTTTGTGGGGCCCAGAAGGGGATCGTACTGCGCAAACTCATACAACAAAGTCCAAACAGCGGACAAGTGAGGAAGACTATGGAAGACCACCAGAGGACTCCAGAAGACCACTGAAGACCTTCAACACGCATGCATAAAGGACATTTATATATGCTAATGACTTCTTGGAAAATCAATGAATATGTATATTATTTCTCAGAAATTTTATGAATATGTATGTAAGGCACGTATTTAACCTATACAATTAGTCCCAGCCAGGAAGCACGTTTGGAGGAGCGATCCCCTGTGCTTCCAGCGCTGCAATAAAGAATACTTAACTCCATCGCCGAATGCTCATTTGGAGAAACAGAGCACTCGAAACAAAATTACTGACCTGAAAAAAAAAAAAGTTGCATACAAGTGTGTCGTGGTTTCAGCCCAGCCGGTAACAAAGGACCACGCAGCCGCTCGCTCACTCCTCCTGCCCCCCTCCGGTGGCATAGGGAGGAGACAGAGGAGAGAAAAGGAAAAAAAAAAAAAAAAGGGAACCTCAAGGGTTGAGATAAAGGCAGTTTACTGGGACAACACAAAACAAAATTGCAACAACAACAACAACAACAGTACTAACAAAACAGTAAACAAAAAGAGTGATGCACAGTGCAAATGCTCACCACCTGGAACCTGACGCTCCGCCGCTTCCCCCACCGAAAGTTGAGCGCTCTCCGGGCCCGCTCCCCATTTATATACTGAGCATGATGTCACATGGTATGGAATAGCTGCTTGGCTAGTTCAGGTCAGCTGCCCCAGCTATGCCCCCCACATCCCAGGTTCCTGTAAAAATTAACTCTATCCCAGCTGAACCTAGGACAAAGTGTTACTGTCTATCACGCATGCTGCTGAACCTTGACTGGTCCTGAAGCTCTTACCTCAGGCAGATACCTCTTCCCAAAGGGCTGAGCCAGCTCAAAAGCTGCAAAGCACTCAAGGAAGAGCTGAGCACCAACACCAGAGAAACCCAGGAGCACTATGAGCTCCCTCAGCAGAGGCTGTGGCTCAAATAACCCCGAGCCCCCGCCCACCACCCTTAGCACAATCCCCTGGGAAAGGGGAAGGGCAAACCACCAGCAGTTATAAAGGCAGCTGGAGGGGCAGCAGCACTTGTCTCACCTGCCTTAAATTTACAGCAAATGAGACCCTGAACAGAGAAAGCGACACTTACTGGCAACTACGGTACCTGCTCCTGTACTACAGCTACAACTGTTGCATCGGCAACGTGACCAGCTGAGGAGTTAATCTTGATTTTTCTGAGGTGTAGACAGAAAGAGATACGTGTGTCTCTAAACTAGGTAGGAAATTAGCTCGTTAAATGCAATAACAATGTAGTTATTAAAATCACATCAGTCACCGGCGAGGCCAGCAGACGCAATGGTAAGTTTGACGTGCGGAAAACAGACTCCACAATCAGCGAGACTGTAAAGTAGGTATGTGCATTCAGCGCTGGGCGGCACGGGGGGTAGTCCCACCAAAGTTGTGCGCGCCCGACTTGGCGGTTTGCCTCAAGTTTATACCATCGGGTGTTACATATTTACAATACGCTTATACATATGCATGACCTATCCCCGCTTCATATTAAAATTAGCTCTGAGAGGTCATTTCCATAGTCCCCTCCCAACTGCACCTGCGCAGGGCCTCTTTATGGTGGTCGTCTGGTGGTCGCAGAGATGAAGATGGATGACTCCTCTTCGTCACCGCTAGTAACCTCTTTCCTTGCGCAGGCTCAGCGATTTCTTGGTATTCACCCAAGCCGCAAGACCAGTCTTACCTGGCTCTTGGGGCCTGCTCCTGCTTCTTACCAAGGATTGTCTTTACCTCATTGGCTGGTTCTTGGGACCAGCTCTTCTTATCAAGGACTGTCTCTACCTCAGCTAATTTCAACGATGTAAGCACTAACTTTCACCCCCCTTTTATTATGTCTACTAAGATTCTTTTGACTCCCCTTGTCTCAGTCCCCCCTTTTCTAGAAAATAGTAAATTCTTTTACTATATTTAATCCTAGTACTTCTAACACATTATTTCCCTATCTAGCAACCTCTCAAAGTATTTGTTGGTCTCGAGTCCTCGTCATAACTGATTCTTTTTCCATTCACTGTAAGAGTCTCCTGTACTCTTACAGCACAAGAGGCCACATCGAACCACTATGCAAAGGACCACCGACAAGAGAATGATGATTATTATAGTGACAAACAAATGCTTTAACCACGTCAAATTTGGCAACCAGGAGGTTAGTTTTTCTAATATGCCTGTCGAGCCCCAAGAAGCGTCATCTTGGGAAACTTCATGTAGTATTTTAGTCCTTTCCCATATCTCCTCAAGATCGGTTTCAATTCATTGGTTTGATTGATATAGGTACAGCAAGTTTGGTTGATAACTACACATAAGTCCCCTTCTTTTGCTAAAAGCATGTGCAATCCCATTCTCTCTTAGAGCACTACTTTACTTGGGGATTGCGTTTCCAGTTGCAACCCTCGAATTGCATCAATTGTAGCACTTTCTACAATCTCTCACGTAGCAGATATATTCACAACAGCTTTCTCCAACTCGCTCACCCCTAAAGAGGGGATTAACCATCGGACAAAACTATGGTACCCAGTACCTCGAATACCTAGTGGGTTTTCAGCCCGTTTTACACGGAGCCAAGGCGTTCTCAAAAACCCTCGGGGAGGCGAAGCTCCCTCGAATATACCGGCCTGAGGTGCAAGGTATCCTTGAACACAGTGTTCCTTCCAGTTCTGGGGTGGTAAACTCTTTCTGGCCCTGCCATCCCCACAGAGCCACCAGTAGCCTGGCCCTGTGTTGCATCTTGGACCGAGATGCGTCTCCCTTCTGTCTTGCTCTTGCCCCTTCTTCCCTGGCCCACCCTTTGGTTTCCAGATATAACAGAAACTGATACTTAAGTTTAGCCCAAGACATTCTAATTTTCCTTTATCAAAAGTTCCCAGATTTTCCACAAGGCTACAATTATCCAATTATCCAATATCCAAATATTATCAGTAATATTTAAGCAACGGACAGTAAGTAAAAGCTCTTTAGGGTTGGGCACCTCCAGATCAAAGTTGGGTCCCCCGTTGGGTATTTCCTTTTCCATGAGGGCATGATCCATTCCTGTCTGGCCCATCTTTAAGAAGAGATGTCCAATTTGCGGTCGGGATTCCTAAAAAGGGGAGTTCCATGTTCCCCCGAGGAAGGGGATTACGTACCCAACAATCTGATAAATTTAGTGTTGGAGCAGCGGAGGAATGCACATAAGTCGACCCAATATGAGTGATAGAAGTGATTCAACTTTATTTGCACGGATAGCTCATATTTATACAGTTTGCGATAATTATACCTACTAGTCCTAATAGGATTGGTACATTGCTAATGTTTATTCATTACTAAAACACACCCACTTGTGATTTGCAGCTATGCGTGTTCCGTAACTTTCTCATGGGAACTTCTTCAAAAGTTACTTATGAAGTTATGCCAAGGTCATACCGTCCCCGTCTTTCTCCTGATAACAGCGAAACCAGCTGTTGTTTTTCTCCTGATATCAGCAAAGCCAGCTATTTTCGGCCAAGGCCTAGTCTTGCTGCTCAAACTGACATTCTTTCACACAGAACTCTGCTCGCACAACTTTTCTATAGACCCATGTCCTTCTTCATCAAGCGAATTCCCAACAATTCCCCCTTTTTCTTTTTGTGCGATTAGAGCTTGGTGTGTCAGCCTTGAGACTCCTCTCATCATGTACCCATACGCAATCCTGACTATTACACAGATTAATATCAATATACCTAACCATCGTAAGGCTTCCTTAATCCATGCCATTAGCCATGGTGTTATCCTGCCGAATATTGACTCTAACACTCCATCAAACCAACTAGTTTCTTGCTGGATCTTTGTGTATGTTTTTTCAGCCAATCTATTTGTTTGTGTATAGATTGAGGTAAAATTTTAACACCTGCTGTATTGCGCTTTGCAAAGATCTATGAACACAATTAAACACAGTAAAAACAACATTATACCTAATAAAATACATAAGAATAAAAGACTGTTCAGGTAATGTCAATGACACACAAAAAGAGATTTGATTAATAGCTTTAGCTAGTGACACCCAAACATTCTTACTGTCCCACGGCATTAACCGATGTGGATCAATCACCGGTGTCACTGTCATGCTGCTTACTACAGTCAGTGTGTTCCATATCAATCTCAGCATAAGGTTTCAAATTTATGGGTAAATCAGGAACATATCTGCCAGACATGGATGATGTGATTTTTTTTTTTTGTCCAATTGCTGCCAAGGCTTGCCGTCCCGGTGCACTTAGTTGTCTTGTAGAAGTTAAGCTATCGCTGCCCCGCAATAAATCCAGCAGCGTGTTGGGAAGTGGCTTGCTGAAAAAGGACATGGGCCTGTGGAAAAGTTGTGCGAGCAGAGTTCTGTGTGAAAGAATGTCAGTTTGAGCAGCAAGACTAGGCCTTGGCCGAAAATAGCTGGCTTTGCTGATATCAGGAGAAAAACAACAGCTGGTCTCGCTGTTACCAGGAGAAAGACAGGGACGGTGTGACCTCGGCATAACTTCATAAGTAACTTTTGAAGAAGTTCCCATGAGAAAGTTACGGAACACGCATAGCTGCAAATCACAAGTGGGTGTGTTTTAGTAATGAATAAACATTAGCAATGTACCAATCATATTAGGACTAGTAGGCATAATTATCGCAAACTGTATAAATATGAGCTATCCGTGCAAATAAAGTTGAATCACTTCTATCACTCATATTGGGTCGACTTATGTGCATTCCTCTGCCGCTCCAACAAATGGGGACCGAAGAAAGGGGAATTGGAGCGACGGACACTGAGAAGCACCGGTAGCAGCGACCGGGGGGCAAAAGATTAACTGAACGCTGATCGTCTTGGTTGGTGCGTTAACTCTCGTGCCTGGACCGTCCAAAAGGGGTTCGCCGTTAGTGAGGGCTACTGGAAGAAGGCTGCAAAGACTTTTTAACCGAGGTGCCTTAATCAAGGTACCACCCAGGAGTATCAAGAAGCCGGCCGGCAATGGATCAAGAGGTAGCCCTAAAATTATTACTGTGCTTTTTAGAAAAGCGGGGGGTAAATTGCGTTAAGCAAGTTTTGGGATTAGTTGCTTTAGGTCGTGTTAAGGGATGCTTTAAGAATCCGGATTTATTATTTGAGGAGAGTGAATGGCGTAGATTAGGAGACGTATTATGGGATATGGTAATTGACGATGATAAATCAGCTAAAAAACTAATGAAGCAAGGACAGAAACCTTTCAATTAGTGTGGGTACAGCTTTTGAGCTTAGTACCTGGAATGCTATCGGAACCTCCCTATGGGATGAAATTAGTGACGGGTCCAAAGAAGTTAAAGGTCTTGCAACTTTATGGAAATTGATTAAGACAACTCTGTAAGAAATGAAAGCAGATCGTAAAGCGTCTGCATCTGCTTTTGCTGCTCTCTCTCTCCAACCGCAAGCGAAAGGGAAAAACGGGGAGAAAAACATAATGCAGCGAGAGAGACTTTTTGGAGCTTGTTCGCCTGCTCTTGTGCCCTTGACTTCTGCTCCACTCCCTGGGACTGCCGATATTAATCAGCCATCCGACAGTTCCCAAGCCTCCCTAACCGTACGATTAAAGGAAACCCTACAGAATCAGGGAGTGAGTAAAAATCTGCCTACGAAAACACAGCCCCCAGATACCACCGTTCAACATGAACAAATTATACCTAGCATACACCCTGATTCAAATAATGCAAACAAGGATTTGGTTACTCTAATAATAGAACACAAAGAGACAATGTTAGAATTGTTAAAGGAAATGCAGAAAAGAGACGGGGAAACCAACCGCACCCGTGATAGACACGGAGCCGCTTGTAATAGCCGCTGCAGAAGAAAGGCAGAGACATTGGAGGGGTGTAATAAAAGATGCCATTATAGAAGGGACTATGCTCCAAGCATTCCCAGTTATTGCATCAAATGGACAGAAAAAATGGGAGGCGTTTGACTGGAAGGTTATTGAGAAATTAAGGAATGCTGTGAGTCAGTACGGAATCAAATCTGCGTTAACTCACCAAATACTGCAATTCATTTTTTCTGCTGATACGCTGATACCTCAAGATATTAAAAAGCTAGCATAGTTGATTTTGACACCTGCCCAAATGTTAGTGTTTTTCCGGCAGTGGGAGACGTTCTGTGATAGGGAACAAGCAACATCACGACAGCAAACAGATCCCTTATGGAGAGTAACCACGCAGATGCCGATGGGTACTGGGCCCTTCGCATCAGGGAACGCTCAGTTACAATGTGTCACTGAGGTTCATCATCTATCACAGATCTTGGCGTATCAAGCTTTTCTTACCGTACCAGACAATATGCACAGCCATGCTTTTACCCAGGTGAAACAGGAGAATACAATTTATGACCACCCTGACATGAACGAGGGCATGAATGAAAACATGTTCAAAATACTCGCTTTTGAAAATGCTACTGAAAAGACACGCAAAGCATTGTGTAATTTGCCGAAAAATGCAGACGTCGTTGATATGATAGAATACACGGATCGATCAGTGGACTCACAGAAAGTAGCCTATGCTGCCACAGCTCTCCAAGGAGCTACAAAGAAACACAAGGCCAGTAAGACACCCTTGGTCAAGTGTTCTAACTGTGGCAAACGTGGACACATTAGGAGCAAATGTACAGGTACTGTTACCAGTAAGTGCTGCAACAAGTGTAAGAAAGATAACCATACCACCAAGAATACAGGAAGAAGGGAAACTTTACACCGACCGCGAAGGCCTCTCACGCGGCGACACAAATGCAAGGGGCTTGAGCTGCCAGCCCTCAGGCAGCCTCGCAACCACCAGATCCGCCACCGCAGGAAGCTCCGGAGTGGATGTGGAAACCGCAGTCAACATAAAGGGACCATTGGGGTTTGGACTTAGTGCATTTTTAATGCGGCAATCTTCAACAGCTCTAGAAGGAATTCTGGTGCTCCCAGGGCTTATTGATGCAGATTATTGTGGGACTGTGAAAATTATGATCCATGTTGTAATCCCTCCTGTTTCTATTCCTAAAGGTACCAGAATAGCACAATTAGTTCCATTCAGGTCGTGCGTTCCGAACCCGGGTGAAGTACAACGTGGAGACGGTGGATTCGGCTCCACAGGGAAACCGCAGGTATACTTTGCCATGGACACAACAAGAGGTAAACTAGAAAAGGTAGTGCAATTGGAAGGGCCCAATGGAGTTGTCGTCAAGAAACTGATGAGAATCAATACAGGAGCTGATGTTACGATTATTTTACGATGCATTTGGCCTCCATCATGGCCATCGATCAATCCAAATTTTGGTATTGCTGGGATAGGGGGCACACAAGCCACCTTAGTAAGTCAGCTACCGATTACATTTGTGTTCCCCGATGGTGAACACATTACGACGTGTCCGTATGTCATGACTACCCCAACTGAATTGTTTGGCCTCGTAGGCCATGATTTATTGAGCCAAATGAAGGCAATGTTAGTGACGCATCCTTTTTAGGAGCGGTCACTGAGAGGTAGCCAATTCTGAAAATTAACTGGAAAACAGATGAGCCTGTTTGGATTGATCAGTAGCTGCTAAATTCTGAAAGGTTGCTAAAAATACAAGGGTTAGTTGAAGACCAATTGAGAGCGGGACATGTTGTCCCTTCTACTAGTCCATGGAATACATCAATATTTACCATTCCCAAGAAAAGTGGGAAATGGAGACTGTTACATGATCTCAGAGCTGTGAATGCGGTGATGGACAGTATGGGAGCCCTGCAGCCAGGTTTGCCGTCTCCAGTTATGCTTCCAGAAGAATGGGATTTGTTAATTATAAATCTAAAAGATTGCACCCAGATGGCGCTGAACGGTTCGCCTTTTCGGTACCATCGATTAACAAGGCAGATCCCTATAAGAGATACCATTGGGTCGTGTTACCGCAATGAATGCGCAATTCCCCCACGATGTGTCAGGTGTATGTGGCCTGGGCATCAGAGCCTGTAAGAAAGCAGTTACCTCAGTAACTTGCCACAGGATGAGATTTTAACTCAATTGCAGGACATCTTAAGCCATCGCGGAGTAATAATCACTCCTGAAAAGGTGCAAAAGGCAGCACCTTGGAAGTATTTGGGGTGGCACATAGATGTTAGCAGTGTTAAACCTCAGAAGGTTCAAATAACATGAGAAATTTCAACATTACATGATGTCCAGAAGCTTGTGGGAGATATTCAGTGGGTGCGGAATCTTCGCGGTATCACTAATGGCGATATGACCCCTCTGGTAGAACTCTTGGGTATGAGAACACTGTGCAGATGAGAAACGGGAAATGACAGAGCTGACCAATTGGTTGCAGCGCCACGGGAGCCTCCTCCAGGGAATCGTTTTCAACAAAGCACGGCAATCACATGCGTTCTTGCACCAACCCGCTAGGATGTTAACAAAGCAATTTGACTTACCACTTACTGACGCCCAAGGTATCTTTAAAGCATGCCCCGATTGTCAAAAGGAAGGGCTGGGCTTGGGCTGTGGGGTTAACCGACGAGGTCTTTCGCCATTGCAGTTGTGGCAAATGGATGTCACCCATGTCACGTGGTTTGGTGCAAAGCGTTCTGTGCATGTGTGTATTGATACCTATCCTGCTGCCATGCGGGCCACGGCACGAACTGGAGAAAAGGCCTTACATAGTGAATGACATCTTCACGCTTCTTTTGCAGTACTGGGTGTGCCTAAAGAAATTAAGACGGACAACGGCCCAGCCTATGGTTCTACACGATTTGCTCGATTTTGTAATTTGTGGGGAATTCACCACGGTACCGGTATTCCACATCTTCCCACAGGACAGGCTATTGTCGAATGGGCCAACTAAACCCTAAAAGAACATGCTGCAAAAACAAAAAGGGGGAACCCAGGGCTTATTCCCAGAGGAACGATTGGCCACAGACTTATTTGTGCTAAATTATCTTAGATTGACAGGTGATCACAAAGACCCACCAATGGTAGTGCATCATGTTCTTTTACAGGCAGAAAGGACGCAACAAAGTACAGGAATCATGGTAATGTATGAGGACCCAGAATCCGGGAAATGGTGCGGATCAGCAGAAGTAAAACTTACTGGGAGATCCCGGCTAAGTGGGTCAAGCCATGGCTTCGCACTGATGCTGGACCCGGAATTGTCCCAATGGCGACTGGCACGGCACCGGCGGGTGCTGGAGCCACTGATCCGACAGATTCTAACTAATAGAGTATTACTAGCAGACACTAAGTCCTTCAGAGAGGTTTTTAGAACAGCGTGCCTTATTGTATATAGAACTTGCTTTACGTAAAAAGTGTGTTAAGCATAATTTGATTAAACATAGCGTGATTACGGGAAGACAGTGTGGGGTAAATGTAAAAGTTAGTTAAAGCCAAAATCAGGGGTAAGATCTATTTCCATTAATAACCTGGGAACGAGGTTGATTGTGTTTCCACAGATACAGGCCCACGATGGACTCCTGTTCAATTTGCATGACCATCATCATCTGGAGCATCATAGATGATGTGACAATATGAATACTACCTCAGCCGAAAACTAATGTATAGGTCACCTTGGCTAACATAACAGGTCAAGGTTCTCTGCGCATCGCAACTGTGTCGTAAAGCCCACGAACAAATAGACAAGATGGCTATGACTTGTGCAGCGCGCCTGGCCAGCAAGCGCATGCGTCATAGATTGCAACCGAGGTGGACTTTTGGCACCCGCTGGCCACATGTGCTAAAACCCGTTCCTCTGCAAATGTATAAATACCGGGATTTTCCGAAGAGCATCGAGCTGGTGTACGGTAAGGCCGTCATTGCCTCTGTGGGGATGCCCACGGAAAGCTGGCACCTACTGATTGCTGGGCTGAGTTCGTGGAGCAAGATGGCACAAGAATGTATGGATGGTTCATTTTCCTCATAGTCCTCATGGTCTGGGTCATTAGGGGTAACAGGTTGGCTCAAAGAATTATGGGCATTATTGTAGTTACTGTGAGTTTAGCTATTGTAATAGTTTTACCTTGTTCAGCTTATTAAGGAAAATGGCATCCCAAGTTATTACACAAGCCTGGATTGCTCAAAAACAAAAAGAGGGAGAAAGATTTAAACGGACACCTACAGTGGATTCGACCTTGTTGTGGTATTACAAATACAGACTTACAGCCGCTGCTGTTGGAGCGGCGGAGGAATGCACATAAGTTGACTCAATATGAGCGATAGAAGTGATTCAACTTTATTTGCACGGATAGCTCATATTTATACAGTTTGCGATAATTATGCCTACTAGTCCTAATAGGATTGGTACATTGCTAATGTTTATTCATTACTAAAACACACCCACTTGTGATTTGCAGCTATGCGTGTTCCATAACTTTCTCATGGGAACTTCTTCAAAAGTTACTTATGAAGTTATGCCAAGGTCACACCGTCCCTGTCTTTCTCCTGATAACAGCGAGACCAGCTGTTGTTTTTCTCCTGATATCAGCAAAGCCAGCTATTTTCGACCAAGGCCTAGTCTTGTTGCTCAAACTGACATTCTTTCACACAGAACTCTGCTCGCACAACTTTTCTATATACCCATGTCCTTCTTCATCAAGCCATTTCCCAACAGCTTAGTACCATCGAGATACTCTGTCATATTTAAACAAGTATTTCGATCCCAAGCCTGCCCCTTGCACAAGGTCCAACTCGGGAACGTAACAATCAACGTCTCACCAATTTGAGCTTCAAAGGTCCTTTTTCTTGTGAAGTCCATTGTCCTTTGGGTGCCTTCTTCACCCTAGCGTGATGGATCCGGGCATTCCGTTCCTTGATCTTAATCGTGGTGAAGGAGGCAAGTAGTACTTGAAATGGTCCTTCCCACGGCAGCTCCAGAGTTTTTTCTGTAAGAGACTTTATATACACATAATCTCCTGGTTGTATATTATGCACAGGCCCATCCAAACCTCTCCCTCGAGTCCCTACCGCATGCTTCCTGATTTTATTAAGTTGCTTACCTAACGCCACCATGTAAGAAGTCATCATTTCATCCCCCGCTTGTACAGACACCCCTCTCTCTATCCCATAGGGTTGTCCATACAGAATTTCAGAGGGGCTCAGTCCTCCTTTTGCCCTTGGTCTCATTCGTATACGCAGAAGGGCTTAAAGGGAGAGACTGAGGCCATGTCAAATTTGCTTCTTGTCCTAATTTCACAATTTGCGGTTTGATTAAGGGGCTCATTTTTTCCACTTGACCGCTCGACTGGGGGTGATCTGGAGTATGAAGCTGCCAACCTATACCCAAGTGGCGGCTAATTTGTTGTACTATTTTTGAGACAAAATGTGGTCCTCTGTCAGAGGATACGATTGCTGGAACCCCAAAACGTGGTATTCTCTCTTGTACCGGTATTTTAGTTACCTCCCGAGCTTTAGCCGTTCTTGTTGGGAATGCTTCTGGCCAACCTGAAAAGGTATCAGTTAATACCAATAGATATTGATACCCCCCCCTTTTCTTGGAAGGTCTGTAAAATCAATTTGCCATTGTTGTCCAGGCCCATTGCCTTTTTTAATCTGGCCCATTTCCAGCTTGGGGGTGCTCTTAGGATTAGTCTGGAGGCAAAGATCACACTGTTGTGTGATCACGCTGTCTCACCGTGGTGTATAAATTCCTAGCCGCAATTTCTCCTATCAAATGATTATACAGAGCTTCTGTTCCCCAATGTCTTTTCCTATGTTCCTCCCATATCAAATGCCATACTAAGCAAGAGGGAACGATTAGCTTTCCCTGTGGGGTATGAGCCCACCCCTCTTCATTATATGACCCTTCTAAACCTGTAATGAGCTTTTGATCTTCCTTAGTGTATTCTGGCTTACCTTCTAGGGAAATGCACCTATCAGGAATTAAGGCCCCTTCTGTTTTTACCTGTGTTTTGGCCACTTGTTTTGCCTCTCTGTCCGCCAGCTCATTCCCTTTTTCCAAATCTGAGCTCGCTTTCTGGTGTGCCTTAATATGCATAATTGCCACTTTCTTAGGGAGCTGGACAGCTTCCAGTAACTTCAGAATTTCTTCTGCATGTTTGATATTTTTCCCTTGAGAACTCACTAGTCCTCTCTCCTTCCAAATTGCTCCATGTGCGTGTACAACTCCAAAGGCATATTTTGAGTCTGTATAAATGTTCACAACTTTGCCCTGGGCCAATTCCAGGGCGCGGGTTAGAGCAATTATTTCTGCCTTCTGTGCGGAGGTGTTCGTGGGCAAAGCCCCCGATTCTATTACCTCTTGGCTGGCGGTGACGGCGTATCCCGCGTGTCGATTACCGTTTAGGACGTAACTGCTTCCGTCTGTGAAGCGAGTTTCCCCGTTTTCCATGGGGCCGTCTTTCAGGTCTGGGCGACTGGTGTATGTTGCTTTGATGGTTTCCAAACGGTCACGATGTACCGGTTCTCCTGGGTTCCGGCTGAGAAAAGAAGCTGGGTTGACAATGTTAGCGACTACAATCTCCACGTCATCCTGCTCTACCAATATAGCTTGATATCTCAGGAATCTCTGTGGAGAGAGCCAGTGTCTGCCTTTTGCTTCCGGTACTGCTGATACTGCGTGAGACACCAGAACAGTCATCTTCTGGCCCAGAGTAAACTTTCGGGCTTCCTGTGTATTTAGTATCACAGCTGCAACCGCCCACAGGCATCCAGGCCAACCTTTTGCAGTCGTGTCTAACTGCTTAGAGAGATAGGCAACTGCCCGTCGAGACGGGCCCAGGTTTTGTGCCAATATTCCCAGGGCAATGCCCTGCTTCTCATGGGAGTAAAGAAGAAACGGCTTACTCGCATCTCGGAGTCCTAAGGCCGGGGCCGACATCAAAGCCTTTTTCAGTAGCTCAAAGGCTCGTTCGGTCTCCTTATTCCACTCAACGTGTTTCTGCTCAGTGGCTGTCAACGCATACAGTGGTTTAACAAGCAATCCATAATTATCGATTCACGATCGGCACCACCCTGTCATTCCCAGAAAAGTCCGTAACTCTTCTACTGTCTGAGGTCTCCCAGTTTGGCATATTGCCTCTTTACGGGCCTGTCCCAAAGGTCTTTGTCCCGCACTAATTTCATAGCCCAAATAATTCACTTTGCCTTGCATTACCTGTGCCTTTTTCTTGGACACCCGGTACCCCTGAAGTCCCAGGAAATTCAACAGACTCACCGCCCACGTCATACAATCTTTCTCTGTTTTGGTGGTGATCGGGATATCATCCACATACTGCAACAGCTTCCCCTCCTCAGACGGGGCTTCCCAGGATTCCAAGTCTTTCGCAAACCGATTGCCAAAAACGGTAGGCCTATTCTTAAATCCTTGTGGCAAGGCCGTCCAAGTGAGCTGGGTCTTTCGACCGCTCTTGGGCTTTTCCCATTCAAATGTGAGTAAGTTTTGCCTGGCTTCATGGAGAGGGAGGCAAACGAAAGCATCCTTCAAATCTAAAACACTAAACCAAGTCAATTCAGGTGTTAGTACGCTTAACAGGGTATATGGGTTGGCCGCTACCGGGTAAAGATCTTCAGTTATCTTATTCACTGCCCGTAAGTCTTGGGCCACCCGATATGACCCATCGGGCTTCCGAACAGGTAATATAGGGGGATTGAATTCAGACTCACACTCTTTTAATAGTCCCAACTACAAAAAATTTTGTATCACCGGCCGGATTCCTTCTCTGTCTTCCTTCTTTAGGGGATATTGTTTAATTCTTACCGGCTTTTGGCCTTCCTTGATCCTAACTTCAACAGGTGGAGCACTTTCCGCTCTTCCAGGTGCATCGGTAGCCCATACCCCTGGGTACACTTGCTTTAAGATGTCCTCATTAATGCTTTCTTCTAGGGGGACACTGGTTAAGGTTAGGCTCAATATTTGAATATTTTGCTGATCTTTTACCTCCAGAGTAATTTCTCCCTTCTTGAATACAATTTTTGCTCCCAATGGTTCCAACAAGTCCCTTCCCAAAAGTGCCTTTGGGGAGTTCGGCATATATAAAAATTTATGAATGCCCCACTGTTTTCCTAATTTATATTCTAAAGGTTTACAAAACTATGCCTTTTCACTTTGGCCAGTCACTCCTTTCGCCATGACATAATCATTTCCCAGGGGCATCAAAGCCTGATTCAAAACCGAGTATGTTGCTCCTGTATCTACCAAAAATTCTACCTCTTGTTGTGTTTTCCCTAGCTTAATTATAACCAGTGGATCCGCTAGGGTAGATTCCCCAGGTTCTCGTCAGTCTCCCTTCACAGAGGCCACCGTTCTTCCTGTTTGAGCCCTCTGATGCTCCTTGTTCCTTGGGCATTCCCTTTTCCAATGACTGAATTTCTTACACAAAGCGCATTCATCCTTGCCCAGTCGGGACAAGTCTCGTCTAGGCCCTCTTCCTCTTTCTTCCCAAATAACAGCCATTCATTTCCTTTGCCCTTGCCTATAGCCTTCTTCTCTGTTACTAAACACCCTCCGTGCTTTTGTGGTACAGAAGAGAGATGCAGCAAGAAAGGAAAAAAAGGAAGGGAGGGAGAACAAAGGGAGAGAGACACAAAGACTGGAAGAAGGACAAAGGGATGACAGAGGGAAAAAAATAATGATAGGCTGCAGGAGAGAGATGGAGGAGTTCAAAAAAGACACAGGGAGCATGACAGAACGAGAATGAGAAACAAGGGACAGAACAGGACAGCACTGGAGGAAAAAACAACTGTGATTGATAGGCTGTCAGAGAGATACGGAGGAAGAGAGAAAAGAGAAGGGACAGCTAGCTGGAGAGGGGGATGCAGTTAGAAAGGACTAGGCGGTAATGGCTTTAATCCTAAAGAGGGTACATTTCATTTAGGCATTAGGAAGACATTTCTCACTAGGGGTGGCCAGGCACTGGAACGCGTTGCCCAGAAAACCTGCAGGTGCTCCCTCCCCGGTAGCTTTCAAGGCAAGGTCAAATGGGGCTTTCAGCAACCTGGTCTCGCGGAAGGTCTCCCAGGAGGGGGGACGGGGGGGTTTGGAACTAGAGAATCTTTATGGTGCCTTCCAACCCAAACCATTCTACGATTCTATGACATCCAAATCCAACTGCAAAACTCATCTGAGAAGGGCTGGTGAACCCTCCTCCCTTTCCCACCAGTCTCAAAAATTTAGAAACCCCTTTTCTCCTCCTCAACTGTCAGGAAAGGAACCCCACTGCTTCCTGACACCTCCTGCCCTCAATTTGCAACCCTGAACCCCCTTCAGTGGCTACTCCTCAGGAGCCGCTCTTCTAAGCCACATCCCAAATTCTGGGGGCACCTCCTAACCTACAGCTCCCCGGAGACTCCGAGCTCTGCTTCATGTCCACAGATTAAAGTCAAGTCCCAAGGCTTGTAATCTATGAGGGGCCTGCCACCAGCTGCAAAGATTCTTGGGACAATGTGGCATTCCATGGGCAACGAGGAAAGGCAACAAGGCATCCCAGAACCTGAAGGGCACTGTGCCTCATGGCCCTTCTGCTTTCTTCAGAAATACTAAAACTCCACATACAAATACATACAAGACACTCCCCCTAAGCCCTGCTAAACAATGTCACCATCAGTCCTGTTAAGAGAGATATCATCAACTTATACAGCACACAGCAGAACTGGTGAAAAAAAAACAAGGTTCCATTTTCAAAAAAGTTGGGAATTCCAGGGAAACACAACGCATGAAGAATTAAAAACAAACCAAAACAAACAATGCATACTATGAAAACATCTTTCTACCCCTGAACACTCAAAACAAAACTACTGACCTGAAAAAAAAGAAAGGAAAAAAAAAAGCAGCTGTATACAAACGTTACTTTCTACCACGCATATTGCAGAACCTTGACTGGTCCTGAAGCTCTTACCTCAGGCAGACACCTCTTCCCCAAAGGGCTGAGCCAGCTCAAAAGCTGCAAAGCACTCAAGGAAGAGCTGAGCACCAACACCAGAGAAACCCAGGAGGACAATGAGCTCCCTCAGCAGAGGCTGTGGCTCAAATACCCCTGAGCCCCCACCCACCACCCTTAGCACAATCACCTGGGGAAGGGCAAACCACCAGCAGTTATAAAGTCAGCTGGAGGGGCAGCAGCACTGTTCTCACCTGCCTTAAATTTACAGCAAATGAGACCCTGAACAGAGAAAGTAACCCCCCCAGGAAATGACACTACTTGCGCCTGTGCTACAGCTACAACTATTGCATCAGCAACGTGACCAGCTAAAGAGTTAATCTTAATTTTTCTGAGGCGTAGACAGTAAAAGACACGTGTGTCTCTAAACTAGGTGGGAAGTTAGCTCATTAAATGCAATAACAATGTAGTTATTAAAATCACATCGGTCAATGGCGAGGCCAGCAGACGCAATGGTAAGTTGGTGGCTAAGCGCTAGATTGAGGCGGACCGGGAGGTTCCCGAGGCCCAGGAGCCCCGGGGAAGAGCAGAGGGACCATGCAGAGCCGGCAGCTCTCGCGAGAGAGGCTGACACGGCATGGGCATTGCCAGGGGCAACCGTGGGAGATTTAAATGGCCCCGAGGAGCGCCAGCGACCAGGAGCGTGGCAAGCAGGGTGTGGTGCATCAGAAAGGTGTGCCATAGTGCGGCACTTTGCGCGGCAGTTCGTGCGGGCAGGGCGCAGCCCCCCCCCTCCCAGCTCAAGCAGGCTACTGAAGCGGCGGGCATCGTCCTCAGGAGGAGACCCCGGTATCACTACCACTGAGGTGAAAGCCATCGCTAGGAAAAACGTGGTGACGCGGGTTGAGCTCCCATGTAAATGTGCAGCTGTCTGGGTATCTGGCTGCGGGGAGTGCCTGAGTCTATCACTGATGCCGGAGGGCAGCGGGGACACCTCTTGTGTGAGATGTGACCAGGTAGATGATCTGCTCAGCCTGGTGGCAGAGCTGAAAGAGGAAGTGGAAAGGTTGAGGAGTATCAGGGACTGCGAGAGGGAGATAGATTGGTGGACCCACACCCTACCATCCCTGGGGCAGAGGCAGCAGATGGAGGCTCCGCAAGAAGCGGAGGTTCCCCTGCCCCCTCGCCACCGGGCAGGAGGGGACCTAAGAGATGCAGGGGAATGGATACAGGTCCCTGCTCGGGGAGGCAGGCGAGTCCCCTCCCAGTCTCCCTCACCTTCCCAGTTGCCCCTACGCAACAGGAGCATGGCTCTGGAACTTCAGGGTCTTCTGGAACAATGAAGATCAGGGTGTAGGCGAAGCCCTATCCAGGGAGGTGCCTAGGCTCAGTCGGGCAGCCCCACGCATTCCCAAAGCCCCCGAAAAAAAGAAAAAGGAGGGTAATTGTCATAGGCAAGTCCCTTCTGAGGGGGACAGAGGGCCCAGTATGCAGTCCTGACCCATCCCACAGGACGAGGAGGAGAGGGAAGGCCGATAAGGCAGATATTGTGCCGAGAGTCTGTAATAGACCGCCTGACCAGGTTGAAGAGATGGATGAATCATTCTACAAGCGGCTGGCAGGGCACTGGGGCGATTAGTGGAAGGAGCACAGGTAGTGTTTTCCTCAATCCCTTAGTGGCAGGGAAATACACTGAAAGGAACAGGAAACCACACCTGGTGATTACGTGGCTCAGAGGCTGGTGCCATCAGTGGCGTTTGGGGTTTTTTGATCACGGGGAGGTTTACACGGCACCGGGCTTGCTAGCAACAGATGATATCCAGCTATCTCAGAGGGGTAAAAGAATCCTCGCTCATGAGATGGCGGGGCTCATAGAGAGGGCTTTAAACTATGTTGAAGGAGGTAAGGGATAAGACTAGGTGCAACAGAGATGAGCCTGGGGGCAGCATGTGCCGACGTTAGGGGTGGATTCGATAGGCCAGCTCGAATGCATCTATGCCAACGCACGCAGCACGGGTGATAAATGGGAGGAGCTGGAAGCCATCACGCTGCAGGATACATATGACTTACTCCCCATCACGGAAACACAGTGGGACGACTCCCGTGAGTGGAGTGCTGCGACGGATGGCTACGAGCTCTTCAGAAGGGATAGGCAAGGTAGAAGAGGTGGCGGGGTGGCTCTCTATGTTAGGCAGGGTTTGGACTGTACAGAGCTACCCGAGTGCGATGACAAGGCGGAGTGCTTATGGGTGAGGATGACACGGAAGGCCGATAAGGCAGATATTATGCTGGGAGTCTGTTACAGACCGCCCGACCGGGTCGAAGTGACGGATGAATCATTCTACAAGTGGCTGGCAGTAGTCTTAGAATCGCGTGCCCTTGTTCTCGTGGGGGACTTCAACTGTCCAGACACCTGCTGGAAATATGCCACAGCAGAGAGTAAACAGTCTAGGAGGTTCCTGGAGCGTGTGGAAGATAACTTCCCAACACAGGCGGTAGGTGAGCCGACCAGGGGAGGAGCCTTGCTAGATCTATTGTTTATGAACAGGGAAGGACTGGTGGGAGGTGTGATGGTCACAGGCCGTCTTGGGCTTAGCGACCGTGAAATGACAGAATTCTCAATTCTTGGTGAGACAAGGAAGGGGGTTAGCAAAACCAGCGCTCTGGACTTCTAGAGGACAAACTTTGGCCTCGTTGAGGCACTGGTTGAGAGAGTCCCTTGGGAGACAGTCCTGAAGGGCAAAGGGATCCAGGAAGGACGGACGTTCTTTAAGAAGGAAATCTTAACAGCTCGGGACCAGGCTATTCCCCCATGCCGCAATGTCGAATCGCTGAGGAAAACAACAGGCCTGGCTGAACAGGGGGCTTTTGCTAGGAGTTGGGAAACAAAAGGAGAATCTATCATCTCTGGAAGAAAGGGCGGGCAACCTGGGAGGAGTGCAGGGATCCTGTTAGGTCATAGAGAAAGGAAATTAGAAAGACAAAAGCTCAGCTAGAACGAAATCTGTCCGCTGTCATAAGAGACGACAAAAATGTTTTTACAAATACATTAACGGTCAAAAGAATCCCAAGGAACATATCTATCCTTTCAGGAATACAGAAGGGAACGTTGCCACCAGAGATGAGGAAAAGGCTGAGATACTTAATGCCTTCTTTGCCTTAGTCTTTAAGAGGGAGGTCAGTTGTCCTCAGGGTACTCCTGCCTCCTGAGCTGGAAGGTGAGGACGAAGAGCAGAATATATGCACACACACACACGCACCCCTTAATCCATTAATCCGGGAGGAAATAGTTAGTGAACTACTACGCTATCCGGATGCTCACAAATCTATGGGACCAGATGGAATCCATCCAAGAGGGCAGAGGGAACTGGCAGAGGTGCTTCCTAAGCTGCTCTCCATCATCTATTGGCGATCCTGGTCAACGGAGGAGGTCCCAGAGGACTGGAGGCTTGCCAGTATGATGCCCATTTACGAGAAGGGTCGGAAGGAGGATCCGGGGAACTACGGGCCTGTCAGCCTGACCTCGGTACCAGGGAAGATTATGGAATGGATTGCCTTGAGAGTGCTCACGTGGCAAGTCTGGGGCAAGCAGGGGATTGGTCCTGGTCAGCGTGGGTTTATGAAAGATAGGTTCTGCTTGACGAACCCGATCTCCTTCTATGACCAGGTGACCCACCTAGTGGATGAGGGAAAGGCTGTGGATGTTACCTACCTTAACTGCAGCAAGGTCTTTCATACTGTATCTCATGGCATACTCCTCGAGAAGCTGTCATCTCCTGGCTTAGACAAGCGTACTCTTTGCTGGGTGAAAAACTGGCTGGATTTGATTCCATTCTAGGGAGCAGAACAGAAATGTAGCAAGAAAGGAAAAAAAGGAAGGGAGGGAGAACAAAGGGAGAGAGACACAAAGACTGGAAGAAGGACAAAGGGATGACAGAGGAAAAAAATAGTGATAGGCTGCAGGAGAGAGATGGAGGAGTTCAAAAAAGACACAGGGAGCATGACAGAACGAGAATGAGAAACAAGGGACAGAACAGGACAGCACTGGAGGAAAAAACAACTGTGATTGATAGGCTGTCAGAGAGATACGGAGGAAGAGAGAAAAGAGAAGGGACAGCTAGCTGGAGAGGGGGATGCAGTTAGAAAGGATGGTAGAGGGAAGGAAACAGAGAGAAATACAGAAAACATGGCAAGAGGAAGCAGGGCAGAGGGACAGCAATAGAAGAAAAAAGGGACAGGGATCTGGACAGGTGGAGAAAAAAGCAGGAGGAATAGATACAACGTGATACGATGGGACAGGAAGTAAGATAGCGTGACAGACGATAATCATGACAAGAGATAGACAGAGACTATGAAAAGCACAGGAGATTGGAGAGAGAAAGAGAAGACATGAATAAAAAGAGTAGGGAGCACCACAAAGGGTCAGGGAAAGAGAAGAACAGGAAGGACAACAGGGACAGTGAAATACAGAATAAAAAAAACCCTCACAGATTACACACATATAATCCACTATCAAGCCCACTTCAGAGTTACACAGTACCTCAGCCCCTTTAAGAAAAGTAACACATCGCCCGAGCCCATTTCGGCGCCGCACCGCGCCCGAGCCCATTTCGGCGCCGCACCGCGCCCGAGCCCATTTCGGCGGCGCACCGCGCCCGAGCCCATTTCGGCGCCGCACCGCGCCCGAGCCCATTTCGGCGGCGCACCGCGCCCGAGCCCATTTCGGCGCCGCACCGCGCCCGAGCCCATTTCGGCGCCGCACCGCGCCCGAGCCCATTTCGGCGCCGCACCGCGCCCGAGCCCATTTCGGCGCCGCACCGCGCCCGAGCCCATTTCGGCGCCGCACCGCGCCCGAGCCCATTTCGGCGCCGCACCGCGCCCGAGCCCATTTCGGCGCCGCACCGCGCCCGAGCCCATTTCGCGGTTCTCTAGCTACAGCTCCAATTTCAGAGTTTTGCAATCACTAGAGCCAGGAATGCACCCCCTTTCTATTAACCCAGCAGCAGCTACATTTACCTCAAGGTATCTACAACTCGCCCTTGGATGCCTAATTCCAACAGACACTTTCACTCACTTCAACAGCTAAGTTTACCTATGGGCACATACTTCGCTCTGCACTTGCCTTTGTGATTGCCATTAGTACTGTGATTCCCACAAGGACACCTAATTACCTGTCTTTCTTTCGTTTTGTTCTTAGTGCTTCATTTGGTCCATTACTCATTCCACATACTTTCAGCTATGTCAGTATTTAAAGTCCAATTCTACAACCTTCTTTTTCTACAATATATAGAAAAGACTTTACGGCCTCATTTGTCAAATATTTGACACTATTAGTTCTAGTCCTCTTTTAATCATTATTTTTACAAATACATTTAAACTCTGTTATAAATTGAGACTACAACGGATCATAATCCAATTGAAAATTTTATTAATTGTAGCAAGTAGAATATGAGCAAAGACAGCGCTGGGCGGCAGGGGAGTCTATGTTCCGCCAACTGCCGCGCCAAACAGTTCTAACAGTCTCCTTTTATCAGTCATCCAGTTCCGCATTCAGGTCTTCACTCTGCGCATGTCCCAGTTGTTGTTGGGGGGTCTTTTTCTGCCTCCTGGTGGTCGTTGAGGCCGAAGGCTTGAAGTCTTCCTCAGTTACCTTTAGATAACTTTTCTCTTCAACTTGCTGTGTGGTATTTCTCAGAACTGTGTTATAAGCTCCTTTAGCAAACACTTCTAAGCAAAGCAATAGCTATTTCCCATATTCTTACATCTTGCGGTTTGACACTTCTTTAAACAAAGCAATAACTGATTCTCATATTCATACATCCTTATCTTTAGCAATCTCACAAAATAGTTTTGCTTTGACTTATACAAGTGGTATCTAATTAGGCTTATATAAGCAATTATGGCTATCTTTTCTTTAATTATTTAATCTTTATATTGGGCTTAACATAAATCTTAATAAACAATATTCTAGTCTTTAGTTTCTCACAATCCCCCCTTTTTCTTTTTATCCTATTATTGTTTATTAGACGCTACTTTTATTTTCACTTAAATGGTTCATGTGGGTTTCCTCTTTCTGCCTGGGTTACTATCAATAGCACAATTAACGGTATACCAGGAAAAAGGGTGTTTGTTAATTTTTTTAATTAATTTTAGTAAACTCTTACCAGTCCTGGGGAAGTTCAGCCATGATTGCCTTTGCATCCCATTTTCCTGATTCATTTCTCCACAGTTGGTTTCTCTTCTGCCTCGCCCGTCGACTCGGTTGCTTCGAGCCACGGGGTGTACCATCTTCTCGGCAGCAAGGGAATTCTTCAGGAGAATAGCTGTTTCGGGTTTTCTGCCTGTGTACATAGGCCTCCCACTTCGCAGCTTTAATTAATGGGGTCAGGCAAGGCACGGTTAATACTTCCCTCCGACACCGGACAGTTACGATCTCAGTTACAAAGGGGATTCTTTTAGTAAAGATATCCCACCATTGGAGGGATCCCTTTACTATTTCTCGTCTTTGTTCGAATTGTTTCCATTTCCAATCAGTTAATGATCTTTCAAATTTATAGCACTGCTCGCAGACTCCATTTGGAGGGTATCCTTCATAGCAATGCACCCACCATTTGTCCTGGCATACCTTGCATTTAAAACATACAAATGGATAACAATCACACTGTTGGTTGTTACACCTTAATTGTAAGTTTTGTATATAGTTGTTCCTTATTCCCGTAGAATCTCTATATTTTATATTAGGTTGCATGAGTATTTACCACACTTAGTATGTTTCCACAAGTAATACACCACTAAAGATCCTATAAAAACAATTATAAAACAAATCACACACTTTACACCAAAGGGCAAGGCTTCAAAATAATCAAACCAAGTATATATCATTACTTTATCTTCTTAATATAATCTTGGTGTCACCTGGTGCACTGACCACCTTCCAATGGGGTCTTGTTACCGGGCCTTTAATGCGACTGACATGAGTCCATCCACGCTCAGCAGTCCGGACAGCTGTTTCTGTTGTAAGTCATTAATTGCACGGTCTCAAATTAAAATGTTTGTTTGTGGGCTTTCAATCCAATAGGGCATTCCATACACCATTTCGAATGCTGATATTCCCACATCCGTTTGGGGTCTAGTTCTAAAAATTAATAGTGCCATGGATTGGCACTTAATCCATGATAATTTAGTTTCTATCATTAATTTAGTTAGGATAGTTTTGATTTCCCCATTCATCCTTTCAACTTTTCCCGAACTCTGTGGATGCCATTGTGTATGGTATTCCCACTTAATTCTTAAGTTTCTTGTTAGATCTCTAACAATTTTTGACACAAAGTGTATTTCTCTGTCCAAGTTAATTACTTCAGGTACTCCATATCGAGGTATAATGTTTTCAAGCAACACTTTAGTAACTTGGTTAGCAGTTGCCTTGGAGGTAGGAAAAGCCTCAACATAATGTGTTAAATGATCCACCATCACTAATAAATATTTGTGACGCCCTATCCTGGGTAGTTCAGTAAAATCCACTTGTATGTGTGAAAAAGGTCTATATGCTGGGGAACGTCCTCCAAGAGGTTTTTGCCTCATGTTGTTTCGATTGACCTTTTGACAGGTCTCGCAGGCTGCTGTGACTGTTTTTGCGATGTTGTATACACCTATACAGGCAAACAGTTGATTAAAATGATCAACTAATGCCTGGGTTCCCCAGTGTGTTTTACTATATATTTTTGAAAATATTTCGAGTGCTATGCCCTTCGGCAAAACTTTTCTCCCATCTGGCAATATGTATTTACCATCCTGTTCCTTAGCTCCCATTTGTTCTAATTTTTCTTTTTCTACAGACTCAAAACTCAAATTTTTATTAATAGATGTCTGTTGTATAGTTAAAATCGTATTATAATTGCCTGCCATTCGTTTTGCTTTCGTATCAGCTGCATTATTTCCCCTGATTTGGTAACTTGTACCCCGTTGATGTCCCTTTATATGTACAACTTATTTTATTCGGCGTTTTTAATGTCCCCAGAACTCGTCGAATTAATTTTGGGTGTATCAGTTCTTTTCCCTGTGAGTTAACGAATCCCCTTTCCTCCCATATTTTTCCAAAAGTGTGTTTAATTGCTCCAATCGTTTTTAGAGATAGTTTAGGGGATTCTATAAGTATTCCTTCATACTTTAATAATCGGCTATCTGTAAGCCATTTTTCTGTTTTTTTGTTGTAACACTCCCCTGATATTATGAAGCACATATAAGACAACGTCTCCATTAAAAGTAATGCGATTTGTTTCCTTGAGTAATAAGGTTGCAGCAACAATTATTTGTAAACAACTTGGCCAACCCCTGCTTACAGGGTCCAACAGCTTTCATAAGTATGCCACCAGTTTTTTTTTTGTCCAGCCCATTCCTGAGTTAAAACTCCGAATGCCGTTCCTTCATGTATATTAACAAATAAATGGAATGGCCGCTTTAAATCTGGTAGGCTTAAAACCGGTGCTTGGCTTAGTTCTTTTTTTGAGACTGACAAACTGCTCTCGATCTTGCGGGGTCCATTTGGGTATTTTGTCTTCCTACAATACCCAAATAGCCCTAATGCCTGCCGAATTTGTCTCTTAGTGACAGGCATAGGTAATTCCAGAATTGCTTTAATGCGCTCTGGATCTAATACCTTCTTGCCGTTAACAAATAATGCCTCAAGTATTTCACTTTTTCTTCCACAAATTGTAACTTTTCTTATGATACCTGTAGTCCTTTTTGGGCAAGAAAATTTAGAAGTCGAATGGTTTCTTTTCTTACATCCTCCTGATTATTTTCTGCTATAAGCAGATCATCTACATATTGCAAAAGTACATTTCCCTTTTGCACCTGGTATTCCTTTAAGGGTTCTTCCAGGGCCTGTCCAAACAAATTAGGGGACTCAGTGAACCCCTGGGGGAACACGGTCTATCTCAATTGCTGTCTGCGGTCTGTCTCTATATCTTCCCATTCAAAGGCAAAATGATCACGGCATTCTTCTGCCAGTGGACAGGCCCAAAAGGCATCTTTTAGATCAACCACACTATACCAGGAGTTATGTGGTTCTAACTTACTTAAAAGTGTATATGGATTTGCTACTACAGGGAACCGGGTGATAGTTCTTTTGTTTATTTCCCTTAAATCATGTACGAGCCGATATTTCCCATTTGGTTTCTTATTAAAGGGTGACATACACGGCTCTAAGATGCCTTGTGTTATTAATCGATCAATTTCTGGTTTTAATCCTCTCCGTCCTTCTAGAGATATGGGATATTGTTTTACCCTCACAGGTATGTGGGGTTCAGAAATTTGGATTTTAATTGGTGGGATTTCCAGTCTACTAATTGTGTCCGGAGAGTATCAGACATCGGGGTTGAATTGTTTTTGATCTTCCACGGTCAAAGGATAAGTAGACACTGTTAGTTCTTGATTTTTTACTTTAATTTCTAATTGCAATTCGACAATTAAATCTCGTCCCAGTAGATTAAATTCTGCTTCAGGGACGAGCAAGAGTTCACCCATTCCAAATTTATTTTCAGTTTCGAATACCACATTTTTGATTTTGCTGACTTTAAAGGGTTCTCCTTTTGCCCCGATTACTTGTACTTTTTCAGGAGAAACTTTACATCCCTCAGGTATTTGCTTAATAGTTGATTTCTCAGCTCCAGTGTCTACTAAAAAGGTGAACTCTTGTTTATGGGGACCTATTTTTAATTTTATCAAGGGCTCGTGATGACTTCGGTCCCCTAAGATATAGAGCCCCTGACTCTCCTATTCCGTTTTTAATATTTCTTCATCCTTGATCCTTTCTCTGCAATTCTTCTTTATATGTCCCTTCTTTCCACAGTAAAAACAACATCTCTGTTCCTTCTTTACTACTACGTTAGTTCATTCAATGGATAAAGTTTAGCTCCCGGTCTTTCCAGCCAAACTTCCGCATATTGACTCTCCTCTGGGTTAAGAGGTTTTTTTATTATTAACCCAGAGGTTTAATTGTTATTTTATCCAATCTTCTTCTGACCCATAGACTGGCCAGAAGACATTTTTAAAAATCTTCTTCCCTCCCCATATCTTAGTACAATATTCTATCATCTTCTGTTTATCTTTCCCTAGAGTTCCAGGGAAATATCTCCAATTGTCTAAGATATATGCCAGAGGGGTATTCCTAGGTACAGTAGGTACCCTTCCCATGGGAGTCGAAGGCTTGCTGCCCTTCGCCCCCATCTTCTGGACTATTCGCATACACACTCACTCACTCCCCTTATTCCTGGCCCAGTCCCTCGCGGGAGGTGGGAACCGCAGTACTAAAGGGTCCACACTCACTTGGTTCAGTATATCGAACCTCTCATTTGTTATAGTCCAGGAAAACCCAATCCCGCCCGAACGGCAAACCCGCGACCAAACATCGCAATATACTTACGCGTCCTGCGTCTTCGTCCGGACTCCCGTGCACAGAATTTTTATGGGATTTTACCGGTTTTCCCTTTGCTCACTATTCTAGAATTTAGGTTCGTCGGTAAGGTTGGGGTAGGCTGTTGGTCGCAGGGCCGCGAATTGTCGCGGGGCGCGCCTCCCCGGAGGACCAAAGCCCACCGTTCCTTATCCGAGTCACGGCACCAAGAATTGTTATAAATTGAGACTACAACAGATCATAATCCAATTGAAAATTTTATTAATTGTAGCAAGTAGAATATGAGCAAAGACAGCGCTGGGCGGCAGGGGAGTCTATGTTCCGCCAACTGCCGCGCCAAACAGTTCTAACAGTCTCCTTTTATCAGTCATCCAGTTCCGCATTCAGGTCTTCACTCTGCGCATGTCCCAGTTGTTGTTGGGGGGTCTTTTTCTGCCTCCTGGTGGTCGTTGAGGCCGAAGGCTTGAAGTCTTCCTCAGTTACCTTTAGATAACTTTTCTCTTCAACTTGCTGTGTGGTATTTCTCAGAACTGTGTTATAAGCTCCTTTAGCAAACACTTCTAAGCAAAGCAATAGCTATTTCCCATATTCTTACATCTTGCGGTTTGACACTTCTTTAAACAAAGCAATAACTGATTCTCATATTCATACATCCTTATCTTTAGCAATCTCACAAAATAGTTTTGCTTTGACTTATACAAGTGGTATCTAATTAGGCTTATATAAGCAATTATGGCTATCTTTTCTTTAATTATTTAATCTTTATATTGGGCTTAACATAAATCTTAATAAACAATATTCTAGTCTTTAGTTTCTCACAAACTCCAAAAAATCTAGCATTACCTGAAGAAGAAATGCCACTATTTAGTACCTGCAGTGCTCTACAGAGTGGTCTTTTCCACATTCCTTGTTCCCATTACATCCATCGCTGCACATCCAGAAGCTTTACTCCCTGAGGTGACATTACCTGCACGATCCCCGTTCCCGGGCAGCAAACGAGGGAGCTCCGATCATCTTGACAGACCATCCACTTCCACACCTCGACACAAAACCAGAAATTGAAAAATATCATTACATCACAAGCTACAAACAGCACCCAAATATTTTTTTTTTTTTTTTTTTTTTTTTTTACAAACCCACCACAAACAAATAGAGTTACGCTCACGCACTTCACAACCCTGGCCTACACCGTGCTGGCCATCTAGTCCAAGTCCCCCCACCCTTCGCCCACAAAATCCTCAACTGTCTTCCAAGGACCATCCACCGAACAACATATTTCCCTGCGCTGACTGGCAATTACCAGGTTCCAGGGGAGCGCTCCACAGGAACGGCGTTCCCGGGAACCTTGAAAAAAAAAATAATCGCCCTGCCTTTGAAAACCCGGGCCCGAGGCAGACCCCACTGCAAACACTGGCAATCAACATTGCCTCATGGAGCAGCTGGGACCAGGGAAAAGAAAAAAATTGGGTCAGGGGAGGACACACCAAAAACCAACCCAGATCCCAGCTGGGGTTTTTTATTCTAAGTTTTTGGGGTTTTTTCCCTAATTCCCTGAAAAACCATCTCAACTCTACATCCAACCTGAAAGGGAAAAAAAAACCAAAAAGTCTAAACCACATAACCCTACAAAGTTAGACACATTCACAACACACCACTCATTCAGACGACATGCATGCCAGCCCTCACTCTCACCTCATCTATCCTACCGGCCACAGGCCTGGAGAGGCCGTCACCCCGTGCCTGCGGCAGCGGGGGCCTCAAAAATCGCCCTACCTGCAAAAACCCGGGCCCCAGCCCAACCTCCTTCCAACCAACCTCCCCACAAACTGCCCTTCCATTACACCAACGTTTCAATACGCACCATCATCTCCACCATCCGTGCATGTTCAACCCAATACTGAGCTTTCACAGTGCCACGTGTCACAGTCCAACCTCCGTAGCAGCCATGTCACCTAAACGCAAGGTTCCTTCAAGCACCTCTCGTGCCCTGTCAACACCTGCAAAAACAACACACAAAGCTTGTCAACAGACACTTCATCCTCGAGAGAGAAGTCAAGTCCTCCACCGCTCCCCTACCCTGCTTCCCACCTATTCCAAAAATAACACATCCTCACAGCCAGTGTCCTCCATGGCACTTGAAAAAAACAGAGCATCACAAACACAGAGCTCTCCCAAAGTTACCGATCGCTCCAAGACCCATCACGCTGCTACTCAGACCTCAAGGCCTTGACCAGTTCTAGAGACCTGCCACAAAGCATCCGCATAAACAAGATGAACACCATTGCCCAGTTCCTGCCTTACTCAATGCTAGTTCACAGTCCAATTGCGATCCCCTCAACTCTTTGCATGCAAAGAGCCCAAAGACATTAAACCTTCTATGCTGCCTCTACAATGCCATACAAGACACACGCGAACATAGAGCCATGTAATTCACGTGCAAATATAATGCCATACAAGGCAGTACTCTTACCTCGGTCAAGGCAAAACAACTCAGAGCACTGCCATACCAGACAAAACGGAACAGGGCCAATGCAAGAGACTCTCACGTCACAGTCAATACAAGTACAGACCAAAACAATACAAAACCAATACAGAACCATAGAAGGCAAGGCAGTCTCAGGTGGCAATCCATACAAGTACAGAGCACTGCAATACAAAACACAATGCAGGGCCAGGCAATGCGAGACAGTCTCACATGACAGTCGATACAAATACACAACAAAACAACACAGGGCAAAGGCAAATACAGACCAATACAATGCAAGAAAACTGCAAAACACAGCAAAGCAAAGCAGTCTCATAGAGCCACCGGACGCATCTTCCTTCAGAGTCCACTCATGCACCCACCTCCTTACAGCTCTCTGCTGCCTTCCCGCATCGCTCGGTGGGACGCATCTTGTCCCTCCACATCTGAAAAAAACCCCCACACACATATTGAACGAGTCACCTGGATGCAGAGCAAGAGCTTCACAACTCCAGAGGTCTTGAGTCCATCTACAAAGTCCATCTGGAGTCCAGCTACAGCCTGTCATTTAAAAAAAAAAAAAAAAAAAAAAACAAACAAAAACCCCAAACCCCCCCCCCCCCCCCCCGTAGGGTTCAATTATATGGAACTTAGTTACTGGACCTGAAAGTAGCTCATGGTTGCAAGAGCGTTCCAGACACCTTTGAAGGCCCTGAACAGAACAAAGAAGACGACAGAAGAAGAAAGATCCCAATTAGAAAAACACAGGTGCACATTCCACGATAAAGGGAACTTGGCACAACCAACCTCAATTCAGGGGCTTATCTCGACTGATTGGACTAATACAAATTTTGCATGTGCTAACATCGCCAATTATATCCTGTGTGTATGTGCGTGTACAAAGCGAGTATAACTAACTGTATCTTAGGTTTATACGCATGGACAGTATCGATGTAACCAATCACCGCTTATGCTTGTGCGCGTGGACACCACATGCTTGCATGCAGCAGCCAATCAAAGCTTCTAAACAACTTAGAGAATTGTATAAGAATGATCAGCTAAGCTCAATAAAGGGGCAACTTTAATCATCATACTGGTGTTCTATCGTCTGGGCCCTGCATGGAGTAACCCTAAACCCTACACCCCACCAACCAAAAAAAATCAGGGCCAAACTTGGAGCCCATCATGTGCAAGTCTTAACACCTTAGAGAGTCAAATCCCGAAATAATGCTGCTGTAGAGCACCGACCGGAACCCGCCGAGACCGATCCATGCTTTAGAGCTCCGAGCACAAGAAAAGAAGCACCCGATTGGCACCGGGCCGATGAGCAAGAGCATTCGAAACCCTAGGGACAGCACCCGAAGCACATGCCTCGCTCCTCCGGCGCAAAGCGCGACAAGGACCTCGAGACCCGAGGAAGGTCTAAGCGCACAAGACAGACTACACAAATTACATGCCACCACGGACATGGGCTGGAACTGCCCGGTCCGGCACACACGGGTCTCGTGCTGAAAAGCAACCCGCCCTCTTCGCCTGCGCAAAGGCGACTGCATTGGGACAGCCCTCTCTCCTGCACTAACTTTAAAACTCCTCCCTGCAATTCCCAGCTTTGTCCCTTCCTCCCAGCCTGGTCCCTCAACTTAGCTTTCAGAGGGGCAAGGGTCCAAATCCATCCTCCACAAAACCACACAGGCTAACTGGGATGTTCCTCAAATGGACACATTGCTCTTCAACATCTGCAATGAAAAAAACAAACACAAACAAAACATAAAAAGGGAGTAGGCATCCCACTGGCCAACTCCAACTACTTCCCCAACTCCCCCCTTCTCACGAGTGCCACCGTGTTCGCTTCCCCGCTCATTCCAGACTCAGACCCTGCAGCCGTCGTCACTCGTGGTATCTAAGGTACCAAGAGAAACCACGTTAGCGTGGCACTCATGAGAAGCCATCGGTCCCACGCTCCTCCTCGCTAATCCACAGCTCACCTCAAACGCTCATCCAATTCAAAGACAGCCCACACAGCACCTCCACAACAGAAGGTAAACGCTGAACCGAGCAGCCCCATAATACTTTGCTATTCAACACCGACCCGGACGACGACCGCCTCACCTTCTCGGACCGCTCACTGGCACGCAGCTTTTCGGGAGACCTTATAGCAGACGTCACGGTACGTAAAGGGTGCCTATAAGAAACCTGCAGAGGGACTTTTTACAAGGGTGTACAGCCATAGGACAAGGCAGTAACGGCTTTAGTCCTAAAGAGGGTACATTTAGTTTAGGCATTAGGAAGACGTTTCTCACTAGGGGTGGCAAGGCACTGGAACGCGTCGCCCAGAGAACCTGTGGATGCTCCCTCCCCGGAAGCATTCAAGGCCAAGTCAAATGGGGCTTTCAGCAACCTGGTCTCGCAGAAGGTGTCTCTGGGGCTTGGAACTAGAGGATCTTTTTGGTGCCTTCCAACCCAAACCATTCTACGATTCTATGACATTCAAATCCAACTGCAAAACTCCTCTGAGAAGGGCTGGTGAACCCTCCTCCCTTTCTCCAGCAGTCCCAAAACTTAAGAAACCCCTTTTCTTCTCCTCAACTGTCAGGAAAGGAACCCCACTGCTTCCTGACACCTCCTGCCCTCAATTTGCAACCCTGAACCCCCTTCAGTGGCTACTCCTCAGGAGCCGCTCTTCGGAGACACATCCCAAATTCTGGGGGCACCTCCTAACCTACAGCTCCCCGGAGACTCCGAGCTCTGCTCCATGCCCACAAAATAAAGTCAAGTCCCAAGGCTTGTAAACTATGAGGGGCCTGCCACCAGCTGCAAAGATTTTAGGGACAACGTGGCATTCTGTGGGCAATGAGGAAAGGCATCCCAAACCCTGAAGGGCACTGAGCCTCACGGCCCTTCTGCTTTCTTCAGAAATACTAAAACTCCATATACAAATACATACAAGATGCTCACCCTAACCCCTGCTAAACAATATCACCATCGGTCTCGTTAAGAGAGATATCAACAACTTACACAGCAGAATTGGCGAAAAAAACAACGTTCCTTCTTCAATAAAGTTGGGAATTGCAGGAAACACAATGCATGAAGAATAAAAAAAAAAAACAAAAAACAAAAAAAAACCAAAAAACCAAAACCAATGCATACTATTAAACCATCTTTCTCCCCCTGAACTGATGCAGAGACTGACGCTAGGCCTAGTAGATGTAGAAATAGAACGTATGTTTAGACTCAGTGTATTGCTAAATAAAAGACTCAGGAATTTGTTAGAAGGTTAACAACTGCCTCCGTAAGTTGATTTACGTAGACAAGCCAAGGACATAAAGCACAGGATTCCCGTGTCTGTAATATAAGACAAAATAACATGCCCTCTTTGAGGAGGTATTCTGTTTGATAAGAAAATATGTTGTCTCTTGTGATGACTGAGCCAAAAGCTAGGTGATAAGCAGAGAAGTTGTTTGTGGGGCCCAGAAGGGGATCGTACTGCGCAAACTCATACAACAAAGTCCAAACAGCGGACAAGTGAGGAAGACTATGGAAGACCACCAGAGGACTCCAGAAGACCACCGAAGACCTTCAACACGCATGCATAAAGGACATTTATATATGCTAATGACTTCTCAGAAAAATCAACGAATATGTATATTATTTCTCAGTAATTTTATGAATATGTAAGACATGTATTTAACCTATACAATTAGTCCCAGCCAGGAAGCACGTTTGGAGGAGCGCTCCCCCGTGCTTCCAGCGCTACAATAAAGAATACTTAACTCCATCGCCGAATGCTCATTTCGAGATTACTGACCTGAAAAAAAGAAAGGGGGGGGGGGGGGGGGGGGAAGCTGCATACAAGTGTGTCGTGGTTTCAGCCCAGCCAGTAACAAAGGACCATGCAGCCGCTCGCTCACTCCTCCTGCCCCCCTCCGGTGGGATAGGGAGGAGACAGAGGGGAGAAAAGGGAAAAAAAAAAAATGGAACCTCGAGGGTTGAGATAAAGGCAGTTTACTGGGACAACACAAAACAAAATTGCAACAACAACAACTGTACTAACGAAAGACTAAACAAAAAGAGTGATGCACAGTGCAACTGCTCACCACCCAGAACCTGACGCTCCGCCACTTCCCCCACCAAAAGTCAAGCACTCCACCCGGCCCGCTCCCCATTTATATACTGAGCATGATGTCACATGGTATGGAATAGCTCCTTGGCTAGTTCAGGTCAGCTGCCCCAGCTATGCCCCCCACATCCCAGGTTCCTGTAAAAATTAACTCTATCCCAGCTGAACCCAGGACAAAGTGTTACTTTCTACCACACATGCTGCTGAACCTTGACTGGTCCTGAAGCTCTTACCTCAGGCAGACACCTCTTCCCAAAGGGCTGAGCCAGCTCAAAAGCTGCAAAGCACTCAAGGAAGAGCTGAGCACCAACACCAGAGAAACCCAGGAGCACAATGAGCTCCCTCAGCAGAGGCTGTGGCTCAATTAGCCCGAGCCTCCGCCCACCAACCCTTAGCACAATCCCCTGGGAAAGGGGAAGGGCAAACCACCAGCAGTTATAAAGTCAGCTGGAGGAGCAGCAGCACTGTCCTCACCTGCTTTAAATTTACAGCAAATAAGACCCTGAACAGAGAAAGTACCCCACCCCCCCCCACGAAATGACACTACTTGCTCCTGTGCTACAGCTACACCTATTGCATCAGCAATGGGACCAGGTAGGGAATTCAACTTAATTTGTCTGGGGTGTAGACAGAAAATGATAGATGCCCTTCCAAACTAGGTAGGAAACTAGCTCATTAAATGCAATGACATTGTTGTTATCAAAATTGATGGGCTTCAGTTTCCTATAAAAAAGCCAAAACGCTCTGGGGTTACGCTTCATTTCTAGCAAGGCTGTACATACCACCTTACTTCTACCAGAACTACCTTCTGGATAGGAATGAATCAAAGAGCAGAATTCGATCCCTTAAGAATTCCATCTCCAAAATATCTCTGGTTGCAAAACAAATTCTTTACTGTGAATAAGCAATGATGCAATGTCCCCCTGAGCATGTCTCCAGCTGACTCCCTTAACAGAGGTATGTCCTGGGTTCAGCTAGGATAGAGTTAATTCTTACAGGAACCTGGGAGGTGGGGGCATAGCCAGGGCAGCTGACCTGAACTGGCCAAGGAGCTATTCCATACCATGTGACATCATGCTCAGTATATAAATGGGGAGTGGGCCAGAGGGTGCTCTCTCTTTTCGGTGGGGGAAGTGGCACAGTGTCAGGTCCCGGGTGGTGAGCAGTTGCACTATGCATCACTCTTTTTGTATACTTTTTCATTAGTACCGTTGTTGTTGTAATTTTTTCTTTGTGTTTGTCCCAGTAAACTGCCTTTATCTCAACCCTTGAGGTTCCAGTTTCTTTTTCTTTTCTCTCCTCCGTCTCCTCCCCATCCCACCAGAGGGGGGCGGAGGAGTGAGCGAGCGGCTGCGTGGTCCTTTGTTACCGGCTGGGCTGAAACCACGACAGTCCTTTTTTGGCACCCAACGTGGGGCACGAAGGGTTGCGATAACGACAGATCTGGCCAGAGCGTGTTGAAACAAATTTGCCAAACGCATTTCTTAGATAAATAGATGTTAGTCACAATGTTGTTTCATTTGTTTACATGGTGGCATTTTGTAAGCTCTTATATGCTCTATGTATTGCCTGTAGTTGCGTATCTCATCTCTGGGAGAGTGATTGGGATTATCATTTTGCTGTACTGGGCAATGTCGACTTATGAAATGATTACATCACTGGTCATGAGGTCAAGCTGGTATCTGTATGAGGCAGTGATATAATTTCCATACTTTGGGCACATTCTGTCGGATTTTATTGGTAATTACACCCAATCCATGGGGAAATTAGGGGGGGATACCTCCCCCCGTCCGTTCACCTCCCTTTTCTCCTTCCGACTAATTACAACAGCTTTTGAGAATTTTGAATATCCTTGGGATGCGCAAGCCAGTGTGCTGTTAGTGCTATGCCTCCTGAATATGTTTCATGTCTTCTTTAGGGCTACAAAAAGGCTCTTTAAGAGTACCACTCAGAGATCTCCCCCAAAGCTGGATACTCATGGGTGGCACGGCATGTGGGAGGATGTGGGCAGTTACCTAGAGAACTTCTCACCGCCAGTGACTTGGAAGTTCACTCCCGAACAACTACAGAACCCTCATGAAGTGATAGAATATTTGAAAGAAAAATGCTGTGGCTGTCCCAGAGATGCACAACTCACTACATTGTGCTGGGCCCTGGCCAGTATCTACCAAACACTGCTTGATACTAGGCAGCACCCTCAGGGAGAAAAGATGGAAAACAGGACAACAGGCACCGTGGCTACCCCAACCCCGACAACAGGCACCGCGGCTAAACCAGAGAACCAACCTGTGCCAGTATCAGTCACCCCTGTACAGAAAAAGAAACACACAAAGACATCAGTTCGCTTAGCGAAAGATGAAGATGAACCAGGGTCATCGCGAGAACAGGAGGAAGAGGCAGAACCTGAAATAATTACCCCATCTCTATCCATGAGTGAGTTGCGTGACATGCAAAAAGATTTTAGCCGCCACCCAGGTGAGCGCATTGTTACCTGGCTGCTCCGATGCTGGGATAGTGGGGCTAGTAGTGTGGAATTAGAGGGTAAGGAAGCTAAGCAGTTGGGATCTCTGTCTAGGGAAGGAGGCATCGACAAGGCAATTGGGAGAAAAACACAAGTCCTCAGCCTCTGGAGGCGACTTCTGTTAGGTGTAAAGGAAAGATACCCCTTCAGGGATGAAGTTACATGTCACCAAGGCAAGTGGACCACCATGGAGAGAGATATCCAGTACCTGAGAGAATTAGCCGTGCTGGAGGTGATTTATAATGATCCAGAAAATGCGCAGTCACCCACAGATCCAGATGAAGTCCAATGCACGCAACCCATGTGGCAGAAGTTCCTACGAAGTGCACCACCAACCTATGCCAACTCATTGGCAGTAATGTCCTGGAAAGAAGGCTATGGACAAACGGTGGATGAATTGGCTGTCCAACTCCGGCAATACAAAGGAAGTCTCTCTTCCTCCCTACGGGCCTGTGTCTCAGCTGTAGAGGAGTTGTCCCGAGAGTTCCAGCAATTCAAAGTGGATCTGTCCTCCTCCTCACCTGTACAGGCCCGCATCGCAGTTATTGGGAGTAAGCATTCCTCTGCCCAAGAGAGAGGAGAGAGAAAGTACACACGACGGGCTAACCTGTGGTTTTACCTGCATGACAATGGAGAGGACATGAGGAAGTGGGATGGAAAACCTACCTCAGTCTTGGATGCACGGGTACAGGAATTGCGAGAAAAAGCAACCAGAAAAGAGAATTCTTCTTGGAAAACTGCTGCTCCAGTTTCCCGTGAGCAGTCCCCCAGACGCAGCAGATGGGCTGATCTCATTTCTGATCCCCTTGTAGGGATTTCTGATTCACGTGTGCAGAAAGTAACAGATATTCTAACGAGGATTAGAGGGGCCCTGCCTCCAGCCAGGTGGAGGAGAGGGACAACCGAGTCTACTGGACAGTGTGGATTCGATGGCCTGGCACATCAGACCCACAGGAATATAAGGCTCTAGTGGACACTGGTGCACAATGTACCCTAATGCCATCAAGTTATAAAGGGGCAGAACCCATCTGTATCTCTGGTGTGACAGGGGGATCCCAAGAGCTAACCATATTGGAAGCTGAAATGAGTCTAACCGGGAACGAGTGGCATAAGCACCCCATTGCGACTGGCCCAGAGGCCCCGTGCATCCTTGGTATAGATTATCTCAGGAGGGGGTATTTCAAGGACCCAAAAGGGTACCGTTGGGCCTTTGGTATAGCTGCATTGGAGATGGAGGAGATTGAACAGCTGTCTACCCTGCCGGGTCTCTCCCAAGACCCTTCGGTTGTGGGGTTGCTGAAGGTTGAAGAACAACAGGTGCCAATTGCTACCACGATGGTGCACCGACGGCAATATCGCACCAACCGAGACTCCCTGATCCCCATCCATAAGCTGATTTGCCAATTGGAGAGCCAAGGAGTGATCAGCAAGACTCACTCACCCTTTAGTAGTCCCATATGGCCCGTTCGGAAATCCAGTGGGGAATGGAGACTAACAGTAGATTATCATGGGCTGAATGAAGTCACGCCACCGCTGAGCGCTGCTGTACCAGATATGTTAGAGCTTCAATATGGACTGGAATCAAAGGCAGCTACGTGGTATGCCACAATTGACATTGCTAATGCATTTTTCTCCATTCCTTTGGCACCGGAGTGCAAGCCTCAGTTTGCTTTCACTTGGAGGGGCGTCCAGTACACCTGGAATCGACTGCCCCAGGGGTAGAAACACAGCCCCACCATTTGCCATGGACTGATCCAGGCTACACTAGAAAAAGGTGAAGCTCCAGAGTACCTGCAATATATTGATGACATCATCGTATGGGGCAACACGGCAGAAGAAGTTTTTGAGAAAGGGAAGAAAATAATCCAAATCCTTTTGAAGGCTGGTTTTGCCATAAAAGAAAGTAAGGTCAAGGGACCTGCGCAGGAAATCCAGTTCTTAGGAGTAAAATGGCAAGATGGGCATCGTCAGATCCCTGCAGACGTGATCAACAAAATAGCAGCTATGTCCTCACCAACTAACAAAAAGTAAACACAGGCTTTCTTAGGTGTTGTGGGCTTTTGGAGAATGCATATTCTAAATTACAGTCAAATTGTAAGCCCTCTCTACCAAGTTACTCGGAAGAAGAACGATTTTAAATGGGGGCCTGAGCAACGACAAGCCTTTGAACAGATTTAGCAGGGGATTGTTCACGCGGTAGCTCTTGGGCCAGTCCGGACAGGACAAGATATTAAAAATATGCTCTACACTGCAGCTGGTGAGAATGGCCCTACCTGGAGCCTTTGGCAGAAAGCACCTGGGGAGACCCGAGGCCGACCTCTGGGGTTTTGGAGTCAGGGATATCGAGGATCCGAGGCTCGCTATACTCCAACTGAAAAAGAGATCTTGGCAGCATATGAAGGAGTTCGAGCCGCCTCAGAAGTGGTTGGTACTGAAACACAGCTCTTCTTAGCACCCCGACTGCCAGTGCTGGGCTGGATGTTCAAAGGGAAAGTTTCCTCTACACATCACGCGACTGACGCCACGTGGAGTAAGTGGATTGCACTGATCACACAGTGGGCTCGCATAGGAAACCCCAGTCACCCAGGAATGTTAGAAGTGATCACGGACTGGCCAGAAGGCAAAGATTTTGGAATGTCGCCAGAGGAAGAGGTGACACGGGCTGAAGAGGCCCCGCTGTATAATAAACTGCCAGAAAATGAGAGGCAATATGCCCTGTTCATTGATGGGTCCTGTCGCATTGTGGGAAAACATTGGAGGTGGAAGGCTGCTGTATGGAGTCCTACACGACTAGTCGCAGAAACTGCTGAAGGAGAAGGTGAATCGAGTCAGTCTGCAGAGGTGAAAGCCATCCAGCTAGCGTTAGACATTGCTGAAAGCAAAAAGTGGCCAGTGCTCTATCTCTATACTGACTCGTGGATGGTGGCAAATGCCCTATGGGGGTGGCTACAGCAATGGAAGAAGAGCAACCGGCAGCGCAGAGGTAAACCCATCTGGGCTGCCGCACTGTGGCAAGATATTGCTGTTTGGATAGAGAAGCTAGTGGTAAAAGTACATCACGTAGATGCTCATGTACCCAAGAGTCGAGCCACTGAAGAACATCAAAACAGTCAGCAGGCAGATCAGGCTGCCAAGATTGAAGTGTCTCACGTAGACCTGGACTGGCAACGTAGGGGTGAGCTATTTATGGCTCGGTGGGCCCACGATACCTCAGGCCATCAGGGAAGAGATGCTACATATAGATGGGCTCGAGATCGAGGGGTGGACTTGACCATGGACACTATCGCACAGGTCATCCGTGAATGTGAAACACGTGCTGCAATTAAGCAAGCCAAGCGGCAAAAACCCCTGGCGCATGAAGGGCAATGGCTGAAATATAAACAGTGGGAGGCCTGGCAGACTGACTATATCACACTCCCATGAACACGCCAAGGCAAGTGCCATGTGCTTACAATGGTGGAAGCAACCACTGGATGGCTGGAGACATACCCTGTGTCCCATGCCACTGCCCAGAACACTATCCTGGGCCTTGAAGAGAAAATTTTATGGCAACACGGCACCCCAGAAAGAATCGAGTCGGACAACGGGACTCACTTCCGAAACAACCTCGTAGACACCTGGGCCAAAGAACATGGCAGTGAGTGGGTATATCACATCCCTTATCACGCACCGGCCTCTGGAAAAATCGAACGATACAATGGACTGCTGAAAACTACATTGAGAGCGATGGGGGGTGGAACTTTCAAGCATTGGGATACACATTTAACAAAAGCCACCTGGTTAGTTAATACTAGAGGATCCGCCAATTGGGCTGGCCCCGCCCAACCAAGAGTTCCACATACTGTAGAAGGGGATAAAGTCCCTGTAGTGCGCATGAGGAGTATGTTAGGAAAGACAGTCTGGGTTAGTCCTCCCTCAAGCAGAGGCAAACCCATTCAAGGGGTTGTTTTTGCTTAAGGACCTGGGTACACCTGGTGGGTGATGCAGAAGGATGGGGAAGTTCGATGTGTACCTCAGGGAGATTTGATTTTGGGAGAGAATAGCCAGTGAATGGGGCTGTATGATATTTAACTGCTAAATAACCTGCCAATGCATGTCATTGTATCTATAGTGTCTATATGCCATATCAAGGGTATTATTGTGAGAATTATCCAAATGACTACAGAATGGACTTTTGAAACTGAGCCAAGTACAACAGCGATAGAACTTGAACTGGCACCCAGCAATTTCCTCAAGATCAACATCTTTGACCTGCAGACCAAGGGCGTGAGTTGCACCAACTATACTAGCCACAAGTTCCAGAGACAACATACAACGACCCAACATCTCACCATCTCTCTCTTATCCTGGAAGAACTGTTACAACAGATAGAGCCCCAAAATCGATGGACACATTAGAGGGACAGCCCATAGGCTAAAAGAACACCATGTCTGTGTGTGTGCAAGGTCGGAGCGGAGTCCATATACTTCTATATAAGACAAGGAAAGGAGTAGTGGTTGATTGGGAAAAAATGTAAGATCTGGGCATGATGTAGATGGTATAGAATAAGGGGTGGATAATGTCCTGGGTTCAGCTGGGATAGAGTTAATTTTTACAGGAACCTGGGAGGTGGGGGCATAGCTGGGGCAGCTGACCTGAACTGGCCAAGGAGCTATTCCATACCATGTGACATCATGCTCAGTATATAAATGGGGAGCGGGCCAGAGGGTGCTCTCTCTTTTCAGTGGGGGAAGTGGCGGAGTATAAGGTCCCGGGTGGTGAGCAGTTGCACTGTGCATCACTCTTTTTGTATACTTTTTCATTAGTACCGTTGTTGTTGTTGTAATTTTTTCTTTGTGTTTGTCCCAGTAAACTGCCTTTATCTCAACCCTCGAGGTTCCAGTTTCTTTTTCTTTTCTCTCCTCCGTCTCCTCCCCATCCCACCGGAGGGGGGCGGAGGAGTGAGTGAGCAGCTGAGTGGTCCTTTGTTACCGGCTGGGCTGAAACCACGACAAGGTACAAGAGCCCCAAAGCACAAAAGACACCACAAAACCCCCATGGAAATACATGGGGGGGACCAGGCAGCAGCCATGCCCTACGAGGACAGGGCAGGGGGGCAACGACACCCCCTGCAGTCATACAGGAAAGGGTCAGCAGAAGCCACACCCCTGCGGGTTGGGGGGGGGGGAGGGGCAGCCACAAATGACACCAAGAAAACATGGAACTTCGGGGATACACGGCCGGTGGGGGGAAGGGGGTGACACCCCCACCAATCGGCATGGGAAAAAACTCACAGGGAAGGTGGGTTAGATGGATAATTTACGTTGGGTGGTAAGCTACGTGCGCAAGAACATGCACAGGCTGGGGGGGTCATGCATAAGGTTTACCTTCACCAGGGGCTCCAACTAGGTAATCCACAGCAGGTAAACTCATCTGGGATCATCTGCAACAGCAATTCCACTCTGGGGGAACCTCCTAACCTACAGCTCCCCAGAGACTCCGAGCTCTGCTACGTGCCCACAAAATAAAGTCCAGTCCCAACGCTTGTAATCTACAAGGGGCCTGCCACAAGCTGCAAAGATTCTAGGGACAACATGGCATTCTGTGGGCAATGAGGAAAGGCATCCCAAACCCTGAAAGGCACTGTGCCTCACGGCCCTTCTGCTTTCTTCTGAAATACTAAAACTCCATATACAAATACATACAAGATGCTCACCCTAACCCCTGCTAAACAACATCACCATCAGTCCCGTTAAGAGGTATCAGCAATGTACAGAGCATACAGCAGAACTCGTGAAGAAAACAAGGTTCCTTTTTCGATAAAGTTGGGAATTCCAAAAAAAACAAAACACATTGCATGAAGAATTAAAAACAAACCAACAATGTCTACTATTAAACCATCTTTCTACCCCTGAACACTCAAAACAAAACTACGGACCTGAAGAAAAAGAAAGGGGCGGGGGGAAGCAGCTGCATACAAGTGTTACTTTCTACCACACGTGCTGCTGAACCTTGACTGGTCCTGAAGCTCTTACCTCAGGCAGACACCTCTTCCCAAAGGGCTGAGCCAGCTCAAAAGCTGCAAAGCACTCAAGGAAGAGCTGAGCACCAACACCAGAGAAACCCAGGAGCACAATGAGCTCCCTCAGCAGAGGCTGTGGCTCAAATACCCCCGAGCCTCTGCCCACCACCCTTAGCACAATCCCCTGGGAAAGGGGAAGGGCAAACCACCAGCAGTCATAAAATCAGCTGGAGGAGCAGCAGGAGTGTTCTCACCTGCCTTAAATTTACAGCAAATGAGACCCTGAACAGAGAAAGTAACCCCCCCAGGAAATGACACTACTTGCGCCTGTACTACAGCTACAACTATTGCATCGGCAATGTGACCAGGTAAGGAGTTAATCTTAATTTTTCTGAGGCGCAGACAGAAAAAGACATTTGTGTCTCTAAACTAGGTAGGAAATTAGCTCGTTAAATGCAATAACAATGTAGTTACTAAAATCACATCGGTCACCGGCGAGGCCAGCAGACGCAATGGCAAGTTTGCGGCTAAGCACTAGATTGAGGCGGACCAGGAGGTTCCCGAGGCCCAGGAGCCCTGGGGAAGAGCAGAGGAACCGTGCAGAGCCGGCAGCTCTCGCGAGAGAGGCTGACGCGGCGTGGGCATTGCCAGGGGCAACCGTGGGAGATTTAAATGGCCCTCAGGAGCGCCAGCGACCGGGAGCTTGGCAAGCAGGGCGTGGTGCATCAGAAAGGCGTGCCGTGGTGTGTCAGGGGATGCAATGAGTCTACGGAATTCCTGACAGTTCAAGAACAGCGCGACCTTGAGCAGCTTGTAGTATATCCTTGAGAAGTCTGGAAAGATCCGAGAAGACCAGTACGAAAACAAGATAGTGATAAGAAGAACCATCCTGACAAACTCACCAATCATGAATTGTTAGTTACTAACTAAGCCAATCATATACTAACACATACTCTGAAGAAGGGGATAAAAAGGTGTGTTAGAACAATAAAGTAGCCATTTTGAGTGATCCATTACTTGTCGTGTCCGTCTCTACCGCGACAGTGGTATGGCACTTTGCGCGGCAGTTCGTGCAGGCAGGGCGCAGCCCCCCCATTCCCAGCTCAAGCAGGCTACTGAAGCGGTGGGCATCGTCCTCAGAAGGGGACCCCGGTATGGCTGCCACTGAGGTGAAAGCCATCGCTAGGAAAAACGTGGTGACGCGGGCTGAGCTCCCATGTAAACGTGCAGCTGTCCGGGTATCTGGCTGAGGAGAGTGCCTGAGTCTATCACTGATGCTGGAGGGCAGCGGGGACACCTCTTGTGTGAGATGTGACCAGGTAGATGATCTGCTCAGCCTGGTGGCAGAGCTGAAGGAGGAAGTAGAAAGGTTGAGGAGTATCAAGGAGCATGAGAGGGAGATAGATTGGTGGACCCACACCCTACCATCCCTGGGGCAGAGGCAGCAGATGGAGGCTCCGCGAGAAGCGGAGGTTCCCCTGCCCCCTTGCCACCGGGCAGGAGGGGACCTAAGAGATGCAGGGGAATGGATACAGGTCCCTGCTCGGGGAGGCAGGCGAGTCCCCTCCCGGTCTCCCTCACCTTCCCAGTTGCCCCTACGCAACAGGAGCGTGGCTCTGGAACTTGAGGACCAGGTCAATGAAGATCAGGGTGTAGGCGAAGCCCTATCCAGGGAGGCGCCTAGGCTCAGTCGGGCAGCCCCACGCATTCCCAAAGCCTCTGAAAAAAAGAAAAAGGAGGGTAATTGTCATAGGCAAGTCCCTTCTGAGGGGGACAGAGGGCCCAATATGCAGTCCTGACCCATCCCACAGGATGAGGAGGAGAGGGAAGACCGATAAGGCAGATATTGTGCTGAGAGTCTGTAATAGACCGCCTGACCGGGTTGAAGAGACGGATGAACCATTCTACAAGCAGCTGGCAGGGCACTAGGGCGATCAGTGGAAGGAGCACAAGTAGTGTTTTCCTCAATCTCTTAGTGGCAGGGAAATATACTGAAAGGAACAGGAAACCACACCTGGTGATTACGTGGCTCAGAGGCCGGTGCCATCAGTGGCGTTTGGGGTTTTTTGATCACGGGGAGGTTTACACGGCACCGGGCTTGCTAGCGACAGATGGTATCTGGCTATCTCAAAGGGGTAAAAGAATCCTCGCTTGTGAGATAGCGGGGCTCATAGAGAGGGCTTTAAACTAGGGTTGAAGGGAGTAAGGGATAAGACTAGGTGCAACAGAGATGAGCCTGGGGGCAGCGTGTGCCAACGTTAGGGGTGGATTCGATAGGCCAGCTCGAATGCATCTATGCCAACGCACGCAGCACGGGCGATAAACGGGAGGAGCTGGAAGCCATCATGCTGCGGGATACATATGACTTAATCCCCATCACAGAAACACGGTGGGACGACTCCCGTGAACGGAGTGCTGCGACGGATGGCTACGAGCTCTTCAGAAGGGATAGGCAAGGTAGAAGAGGTGGTGGGGTGGCTCTCTATGTTAGGCAGGGTTTGGACCGTACAGAGCTACCCGAGTGCGATGACAAGGTGGAGCGCTTATGGGTGAGGATGAGAGGGAAGGCCGATAAGGCAGATATTGTGCTGGGAGTCTGTTACAGACCGCCCGACCAGGTCGAAGTGACGGATGAATCGTTCTACAAGCAGCTGGCAGTAGTCTTAGAATCGTGTGCCCTTGTTCTCGTGGGAGACTTCAACTGTCCAGACACCTGCTGGAAATATGCCACAGCAGAGAGTAAACAGTCTAGGAGGTTCCTGGAGCGTGTGGAAGATAACTTCCCAACACAGGCGGTAGGTGAGCCGACCAGGGGAGGAGCCTTGCTAGATCTATTGTTTACGAACAGGGAAGGAGTGGTGGGAGGTGTGATGGTCACAGGCCGTCTTGGGCTTAGCGACCGTGAAATGACAGAATTCTCAATTCTTGGTGAGGCAAGGAAGGGGGTTAGCAAAATTAGCGCTCTGGACTTCCAGAGGGCAAACTTTGGCCTCACTGAGGCACTGGTTGAGAGAGTCCCTTGGGAGACGGTCCTGAAGGGCAAAGGGGTCCAGGAAGGACGGACGTTCTTTAAGAAGGAAATCTTAACAGCTCGGGACCAGGCTATTCCCCCGTGCCACAAGTCGAATCGCCGAGGAAAACGACCGGCCTGGCTGAACGGGGAGCTTTTGCTAGGAGTCAGGAAACAAAAGGCGAATCTATCATCTCTGGAAGAAAGGGTGGGCAACCTGGGAGGAGTGCAGGGATCTCGTTAGGTCATAGAGAAAGGAAATTAGAAAGACAAAAGCTCAGCTAGAAGGAAATCTGTCTGCTGTCATAAGATATGACAAAAAATGTTTTTACAAATACATTAACGGTCAAAAGAATCCCAAGGAACATATCTATCCTTTAAGGGATACAGAAGGAAACGTTGCCACCAGAGATGAGGAAAAGGCCGAGGTGCTTAATGCCTTCTTTGCCTCAGTCTTTAATAGGGAGACCAGTTATCCTCAGGGTACTCTGCCTCCTGAGCTGGAAGCTGAGGATGAAGAGCAGAATATATCCCCCAGGAGGAAATAGTTAGTGACCTACTATGCCATCTGGATGCTCACAAATCTATGGGACCAGATGGAATCCATCCAAGAGGGCAGAGGGAACTGGCAGAGGTGCTTCCCAAGCTGCTCTCCGTCATCTATTGGCGATCCTGGTCAACGGGGGAGGTCCCAGAGGACTGGAGGCTTGCCGGTGTGACGCCTATTTACGAGAAGGGTCGGAGGGAGGATCCGGGGAACTACGGGCCTGTCAGTCTGACCTCGGTACCGGGGAAGATTATGGAACGGTTTGCCTTGAGAGCACTCATGTGGCAAGTCTGGGACAAGCAGGGGATTGGGCCTGGTCAGCGTGGGTTTATGAAAGACAGGTTCTGCTTGACCAACCTGATCTCCTTCTATGACCAGGTGACCCACCTAGTGGATGAGGGAAAGGCTGTGGATGATACCTACCTCGACTGCAGCAAGGCCTTTGATACCATCTCTCATGGCATACTCCTTGAGAAGCTGTCACGTCCTGTCTTAGACAAGTGTACTCTTTGCTGGGTGAAAAACTGGCAGGATGGACGAGCCCAGAGGGTTGTGGTGAATGGGGTTAAATCCGGTTGGCGGCGGGTCACTAGTGGTGTTCCCCAGGGCTCGGTGTTGGGCCCGGTTCTGCTTAACGCCTTTATCGATTATTTGGACGAGGAGATCGAGTGCCTCCTCAGCAAGTTTGCAAACGACACCAACTTGGGAGGCAGGGTCGATCTCCTTGAGGGTAGGAAGGCTCTACGCAGGTATCTGGACAGTCTGGATCGATGAGCCGAGGCCAACTGTATGAAGTTCAGCGAGGCTGAGTGCCGGGTCCTACGCTTCAGTTGCGGCACCCCTGTGCAGCGCTATGGGCTTGGGGAAGAGTGGCTGGAAAGCTGCCCGGCAGGGAAAGACCTGGGGGTGCTGGTTGACAGCCGGTTGAATGTGAGCCAGCAGTGTGCCCAGGTGGCCAGGAAGGCCAGTGGCATCCTGGCCTGTATCGGAAATAGTGTAGCCGGCGGGAGCAGGGAAGTAATTGTTCCCCTGTATTCGGCACTAGTGAGGCCACACCTCGAGTACTGCGTTCAGTTTTGGGCCCCTTGCTACAGGAAAGACGTTGAGTTGCTGGAACGTGTCCGGAGAAGGGCAACCGAGTTGGTGAGGGGCCTGGAGTGTAAGTCTGATGAGGAACAGCTGAGGGAACTGGGGTGGTTTAGTCTGGAGAAAAGGAGGCTGAGGGGAGACTTTATCGCTCTCTACAACTACCTGAAAGGAGGTTGTAGCGAGGTGGGTACCGGTCTCTTCTATCAAGTAACTAGAAATAGGATGAGAGAAAATGGCCTGAAGTTGCGCCAGAGAAGGTTTAGATTGGATATCAGAAAAAAACCTATTTACTGAGAGGGTTGTCAGGCATTGGAACAGGCTGCCCAGGGTAGCGATGGAGACAAGTTCCCTGGAGGTGTTCAAAACACATGTAGATGTGGCACTTCGGGACATGATTTAGCAGGCATGGTGCTGTTGGGTTAATGGTTGGACTTAATGATCTTAGAAGTCCTTTCCAAATTTGACGATTTGATTCTATTCTAGGGAGCAGAACAGAAATGTAGCAAGAAAGGAAAAAAAGGAAGGGAGGGAGAACAAAGGGAGAGAGACACAAAGACTAGAAGAAGGACAAAAGGATGACAGAGGGAAAAAATAGCGATAGGCTGCAGGAGAGAGATGGAGGAGTTCAAAAAAGACACAGGGAGCATGACAGAACGAGAGTGAGAAACAAGGGCCAGACCAGGACAGCACTGGAGGAAAAAACAACTGTGATTGATAGGCTGTCAGAGAGATATGGAGGAAGAGAGAAAAGAGAAGGGACAGCTAGCTGGAGAGGGGGATGCAGTTAGAAAGGATAGAAGAGGGAAGGAAACAGAGAAATACAGAAAAGATCACAAGAGGAAGCAGGGCAGAGGGACAGCAATAGAAGAAAAAAGGGAGAGGGATCTGGACAGATGGAGAAAAAAGCAGGAGGAATAGATACAACGTGATACGATGGGACAGGAAGTAAGATAGCGCGACAGACGATAATCATGACAAGAGATAGAGAGACTATGAAAAGCACAGGAGATTGGAGAGAGAAAGAGAAGACATGAATAAAAAGAGTAGGGAGCACCACAAAGGGTCAGGGAAAGAGAAGAACAGGAAGGACAACAGGGACAGTGAAATACAGAATAAAAAAACCCTCACATATTACACACATATAATCCACTATCAAGGCCGCTTCAGAGTTACACAGTACCTCAGCCCCTTTAAGAAAAGTAACACATCGCCCGAGCCCATTTCGGCGCCGCACCGCGCCCGAGCCCATTTCGGCGCCGCACCGCGCCCGAGCCCATTTCGGCGCCGCACCGCGCCCGAGCCCATTTCGGCGCCGCACCGCGCCCGAGCCCATTTCGGCGGCGCACCGCGCCCGAGCCCATTTCGGCGCCGCACCGCGCCCGAGCCCATTTCGGCGCCGCACCGCGCCCGAGCCCATTTCGGCGCCGCACCGCGCCCGAGCCCATTTCGGCGCCGCACCGCGCCCGAGCCCATTTCGGCGCCGCACCGCGCCCGAGCCCATTTCGGCGCCGCACCGCGCCCGAGCCCATTTCGGCGCCGCACCGCGCCCGAGCCCATTTCGGCGCCGCACCGCGCCCGAGCCCATTTCGGCGCCGCACCGCGCCCGAGCCCATTTCGGCGCCGCACCGCGCCCGAGCCCATTTCGGCGCCGCACCGCGCCCGAGCCCATTTCGGCGCCGCACCGCGCCCGAGCCCATTTCGGCGCCGCACCGCGCCCGAGCCCATTTCGGCGGCGCACCGCGCCCGAGCCCATTTCGGCGCCGCACCGCGCCCGAGCCCATTTCGGCGCCGCACCGCGCCCGAGCCCATTTCGGCGCCGCACCGCGCCCGAGCCCATTTCGGCGCCGCACCGCGCCCGAGCCCATTTCGGCGCCGCACCGCGCCCGAGCCCATTTCGGCGCCGCACCGCGCCCGAGCCCATTTCGGCGCCGCACCGCGCCCGAGCCCATTTCGGCGCCGCACCGCGCCCGAGCCCATTTCGGCGCCGCACCGCGCCCGAGCCCATTTCGGCGCCGCACCGCGCCCGAGCCCCTTTCACATTTATGGAGCTACAGCTCCAATTTCAAAGTTGTGCAATCACTGGAGCCAGGAATGCACCCCCTTTCCATTAACCCAGCAGCAGCTACATTTTCCTCAAGGTATCTACAACTCGCCCTTGGATGCCTAATTCCAGAGACACTTTCACTCACTCCAACAGCTAAGTTTACCTATGGGCACATGCTTCGCTCTGCACTTGCCTTTGTGATTGCCATTAGTACTGTGATTCCCACAAGGACACCTAATTACCTGTCTTTCTTTCGTTTTGTTCTTAGTGCTTCATTTGGTCCATTACTCATTCCACATACTTTCAGCTATGTCAGTATTTAAAGTCCAATTCTACAACCTTCTTTTTCTACAATATATAGAAAAGACTTTACGGCCTCACTCGTCAAATATTTGACACTATTAGTTCTAGTCCTCTTTTAATCATTATTTTTACAAATACATTTAAACTCCAAAAAATCTAGCATTACCTGAAGAAGAAATGCCACTATTCAGTACCTGCAATTCTCTACGGAGCGGTCTTTTCCACATTCCTCGCTCCCATTACATCCGTCGCTGCACATCCAGAAGCTTTACTCCCTGAGGTGACATTACCTGCACGATCCCTGTTCCCGGGCAGCAAACGAGTGAGCTCCGCTCATCTTGACAGACTGTCCAATCCACACCTCGACACAAAACCAGAAATTGAAACATATCATTACATCACAAACTACAAACAGCACCCAAATATTTTTTTTTAAAAACCCACCACAGACAAATAGAGTTACACTCACGCACTTCACAACCCTGGCCTACTCCATGCTGGCCATCTAGTCCAACTCCCCCCACCCTTCGCCCACAAAATCCTCAACTGTCTTCCAAGGACCATCCACTGAACAACATATTTCCCTGCGCTGACTGGCAATTACCAGGTTCCAGGGGAGCACTCCACGGGAACGGCGTTCCCAGGAGCCTTGAAAAAAAAAAAAAAAAAAAAAAAAAAAAAAAAAAAAAATCGCCCTGCCTCTGAAAACCCGGGCCCGAGGCAGACCCCAGTCCAAACATTGGCGATCAACATTGCCTCATGGAGCAGCTGGGACCAGGGAAAAGAAAAAAATTGGGTCAGGGGAGGACACACCAAAAACCAACCCAGATCCCAGCTGGGGTTTTTTATTCTATGTTTTTGGGGTTTTTTCCCTAATTCCCTGAAAAACCATCTCAACTCTACATCCAACCTGAAAGGGAAAAAAAAAAAAAAAAAAAAGTCTAAACCACATAACCCTAAACAAGGTTAGACACATTCACAACACACCACTCATTCAGACGACACGCACGCCAGCCCTCACTCTCACCTCATCTATCCTACCGGCCACAGGCCTGGAGAGGCCGTCACCCCGTGCCTGCGGCAGCGGGGGCCTCAAAAATCGCCCTACCTGCAAAAACCCGGGCCCCAGCCCAACCTCCTTCCCACCAGACTCCCCACAAACTGCCCTTCCGTTACACCAACGTTTCAATACACACCATCATCTCCACCATCCGTGCACGTTCAACTCGATACTGAGCTTTCACAGTGCCACGTGTCACAGTCCAACCTCTGTAGCAGCCATGTCACCTAAACGCAAGGTTCCTTCAAGCACCTCTCGTGCCCTGTCATCACCTGCAAAAACAACACACAAAGCTTGTCAACAGACACTTCATCCTCGAGAGAGAAGTCAAGTCCTCCACCGCTCCCCTACCCTGCTTCCCACCTATTCCAAAAATAACACATCCTCACAGCCAGTGTCCTCCATGGCACTTGAAAAAAAACAGAGCATCACAAACACAGAGCTCTCCCAAAGTTACCGATCGCTCCAAGACCCATCACGCTGCTACTCAGACCTCAAGGCCTTGACCAGTTCTAGAGACCTGCCACAAAGCATCCGCATAAACAAGATGAACACCATTGCCCAGTTCCTGCCTTACTCAATGCTAGTTCACAGTCCAATTGTGATCCCCTCAACTCTTTGCATGCAAAGAGCCCAAAGACATTAAACCTTCTATGCTGCCTCTACAATGCCATACAAGACACACGCGAACATAGAGCCATGTAATTCACATGCAAATATAATGCCATACAAGGCAGTACTCCTACCTCGGTCAAGGCAAAACAACTCAGAGCACTGCCATACCAGACAAAACGGAACAGGGCCAATGCAAGAGACTCTCACGTCACAGTCAATACAAGTACAGACCAAAACAATACAAAACCAATACAGAACCATAGAAGGCAAGGCAGTCTCAGGTGGCAATCCATACAAGTACAGAGCACTGCAATACAAAACACAATGCAGGGCCAGGCAATGCGAGACAGTCTCACATGACAGTCAATACAAATACACGACAAAACAACACAGGGCAAAGGCAAATACAGACCAATACAATGCAAGAAAACTGCAAAACACAGCAAAGCAAAGCAGTCTCATAGAGCCACCGGACGCATCTTCCTTCCAACTCCACTCACAGACCCACCTCCTTACAGCGCTCTGCTGCCTTTCCCCATCGCTCTGTGGGACGCATCCTGTCCCTCCACATCTGGAAAAAAAACACCCCACAAACATATTGAACGAGTCACCTGGATGCAGAGCAAGAGCTTCACAACTCCAGAGGTCTTGATTCCATCTACAAAGTCCATCTGGAGTCCAGCTACAGCCTGTCATTTAAAAAAACAAAACAAAACAAAGAAACAAAAACAACAACAAAAACCAATCCCCCCCCCCACTGTAGGGTTCAATTATATGGAACTTAGTTACTGGGCCTGAAAGTAGCTCATGGTCACAAGAGCGTTCCAGACACCTTTGAAGGCCCTGAACAGAACAAAGAAGACGACAGAAGAAGAAAGATCCCAATTAGAAAAACACAGGTGCACATTCCACGATAAAGGGAACTTGGCACAACCGACCTCAATTCAGGGGCTTATCTCGACCAATTGGACTAAGACAAGTTTTGCATGCTCTAACATCGCCAATTATATCCTGTGTGTATGTGCGTGTACAGAGCGAGTATAACTAACTGTATCTTAGGTTTATACGCGTGGACAGTATCAATGTAACCGATCACCGCTTACGCTTGTGCGCGTGGACACCACATGCTTGCGTGTAGCAGCCAATCAAAGCTTCTAAACAACTTAGAGAATTGTATAAGAATGATCAGCTAAGCTCAATAAAGGGGCGACTTTAATCATCATACTGGTGTTCTATCGTCCGGTCCCCGCATGGAGTAACCCTAAACCCTACACCCCACCAGCCAGAAAAAAAAAACCCAGGGCCAAACTTGGAGCCCATCACGTGCAATTCTTAACAACTTGGAGAGTCAAATCCGCTTCACTGCCCCTCAACAGCCCCTGCCACACGGCTCCAATCGTCTCCGTGAAACACTATCGGCACGGCTGTCCGCGCAGCCCGCTGATGGCTACTCGAGCCCAGATGACTGTACAACCCTCGCCTAAACAGTCTAGGCACATCAACGTTTCACCCGTAGACTCTTATCGCTACCCCTGACTCTACATCCCCGGGCAGAGCAGCTCCAAGCCAAGCACACCGTGTGCAGAACGTCACCACGCGGAACGCTACCAACAAGGTGATTCAAAGAGAGAGAAAACTCTCGGCAAGAAGAATGACCCCTGGACAGGAGGCGCCGTCAGGCAAGATGACCTACGGGCCGCAACCGCGAGGCCAGGAGGCTCCACGGCAGACCCAGAGAAGAGGAGTCAAACGGAACGGCCTGTTACAAGACAGCACTGTCAAAACCCAGACGACAGATGCGCCAGAAGCCTGGCGTCGAGACCTAAGGATGTCAGGATGCGGGGAAGAAGTCCCAGTCCGAGAAAACGGATGGCTAGAGAGCAGAGCTGCCGATGCAGCCCGAAAAAATGCTGCCAAAGAGCACCGACCGGAACCCGCCGAGACCAATCCATGCTTTAGAGCTCCGAGCACAAGAAAAGAAGCACCCAATTGGCACTGGGCCGATGAGCAAGAGCATTCGAAACCCTAGGGACAGCACCCGAAGCGCATGCCTCGCTCCTCCGGTGCAAAGCGCGACAAGGACATCGAGACCCGAGGAAGGTCTAAGCACACAAGACAGACTACACAAACTACACGCCACCACGGACACGGGCTGGAACTGCCCTGTCCGGCACACACAGGTCTTGTGCTGAAAAGCAACCCGCTCCCTTTGCCTGCGCAAAGGCGACTGCTTTGGGACAGCCCTCTCTCCTGCGCTAACTTTAAAACTCCTCCCTGCAAGTCCCAGCTTTGTCCCTTCCTCCCAGCCTGGTCCCTCAACTTAGCTTTCAGAGGGCCGAGGGTCCAAATCCATCCTCCACAAAACCACACGGGCTAACTGGGATGTTCCTCAAGGGGACACATTGCTCTTCAACATCTGCAATGAAAAAAACAAACACAAACAAAACATAAAAAGGGAGTAGGCATCCCACTGGCCAACTCCAACTACTTCCCCAACTCCCCCCTCCTCACGAGTGCCACCGTGTTCGCTTCCCCGCTCATTCCAGACTCAGACCCTGCAGCCGTCGTCACTCGTGGTATCTAAGGTACCGAGAGAAACCACATTAGCGTGGCACTCATGAGAAGTCATCGGCCCCATGCTCCTCCTCACTAATCCACAGCTCAGCTCAAACGCTCATCCAATTCCAAAGGTGGCCCGCACAGCGCCTCCAGAACAGAAGGTAAATGCTGAACCAAGCAGCCCCATAATACTTCGCTATTCAACACCGACCCGGCCGACGACCGCCTCACCTCAGACCGCTCACCGGCATGCAGCTTTGCAGGAGATGTTATACCAGACTAAACGGTACGTAAAGGGTGCCTATAAGAAACCTGCAGAGGGACTTTTTACAAGGGTGTACAGCCATAGGACAAGGCAGTAACGGCTTTAGTCCTAATGAAGGTACATTTAGTTTAGGCGTTAGGAAGACATTTCTCACTAGGGGTGGCGAGGCACTGGAACGCGTTGCCCAGAAAACCTGCGGATGCTCCCTGCCTGGAAGCATTCAAGGCCAAGTCAGATGGGGCTTTCAGCAACCTGGTCTCGCAGAAGGTGTCCCTGGGGGGCTTGGAACTAGAGGATCTTTATGGTGCTTTCCAACCCAAACCGTTCTACGATTCTATGACATTCAAATCCAACTGCAAAACTCCTCTGAGAAGGGCTGGTGAACCCTCCTCCCTTTCCCCAGCAGTCCCAAAACTTAAGAAACCCCTTTTCTTCTCCTCAACTGTCAGGAAAGGAACCCCACTGCTTCCTGACACCTCCTGCCCTCAATTTGCAACCCTGAACCCCCTTCAGTGGCTACTCCTCAGGAGCCGCTCTTCTGAGCCACATCCCAAATCCTGGGGGAACCTCCTAACCTACAGCTTCCCAGAGAATCTGAGCTCTGCTACATGCCCACAAAATAAAGTCAAGTCCGAAGGCTTGTAATGTAAGAGGGGCCTGCCACCAGCTGCAAAGATTTTAGGGACAACGTGGCATTGTGTGGGCAATGAGGAAGGGCAACGAGGCATCCCAAACCCTAAATCTCTATATACAAATACATACAAGACATTCACTGTAACCCCTGCTAAACAACGTCACCGTCAGTCCCGTTAAGAGAAATATCAGCAATGTATACAGCATACAGCAGAACTGGTGAAGAAAATAAGGTTCCTTTTTCAATGAAGTTGGGAATTGCAGGGAAACACAACACATGAAGAATTAAGAAAAAAAACAAACAATGCATACTATTAAACCATCTTTCTACCCCTGAACACTCAAAGCAAAATTACTGACCTGAAAAAAGGAAAAAAAAAAAGCAGCTGTATACAATTGTTACTTTCTACCACACATGCTGCTGAACCTTGACTGGTCCTGAAGCTCTTACCTCAGGCAGACACCTCTTCCCAAAGGGCTGAGCCAGCTCAAAATCTGCAAAGCACTCAAGGAAGAGCTGAGCACCAACACCAGAGAAACCCAGGAGCACAATGAGCTCCCTCAGCAGAGCCTGTGGCTCAAATAGCCCCGAGCCTCCACCCACCACCCTTAGCACAATCCCCTGGGAAAGGGGAAGGGCAAACCACCAGCAGTTATAGAGCCAGCTGGAGGAGCAGCAGCACTGTTCTCACCTGCCTTAAATTTACAGCAAATGAGACCCTGAACAGAGAAGGTAGCTCCCCAGGAAATGACACTACTTGCTCCTATGCTACAGCTACACCTATTGCATCAGCAATGGGACCAGGTAGGGAATTCAACTTAATTTGTCTGGGGTGTAGACAGAAAATGATAGATGCCCTTCTAAACTAGGTAAGAAACTAGCTCATTAAATGCAATGACATTGTTGTTATCAAAAATGATGTGCTTTAGTTTCCTATAAAAAAGCCAAAACACTCTGGGGTTATGCTTCATTTCTAGCAAGACTGTGCATACCACCTTACTTCTACCAGAACTACCTTCTGATAGGAATGAATCAAAGAGCAGAATTCGATCCCTTAAGAATTCCATCTCCAAAATATCTCTGGTTGCAAAACAAATTCTTTACTGTGAATAGCCAATGATGCAGAGTCCCCCTGAGCGTGTCTCCAGCTGACTCCCTTAACAGAGGTACAAGAGCCCCAAAGCACAAAAGACACCAAAAAAACCATGGAAATACATGGGGGGGACCAGGCAGCAGCCATGCCCCACAAGGACAGGCCAGGGGGGCAATGACAGCCGCTGCAGTCATGCAGGAAAGGTTCAGCAGAAGCCACACCCCCACGGTTTGGGGGGGAGGGGGCTGCAGCCACAAATGACACCAAGACAACATGGAACTTCAGGGATACACAGCTGGTGGGGGGAAGGGGGTGATGCCCTCACCAATCGGCATGGGAATAAACTCACAGGGATGGTGGGTTAGATGGATAATTTGCGGTGGTAAGATATGTGCGCAAGAACATGCACAGGCTGGGGGGGTCATGCATGAGGTTTACCTTCACCAGGGGCTCCACCCAGGTAATCCACAGTAGGTAACCGCATCTGGGATAATCTGCAACAGCAGTTCCACTCTGGGTTCTTGACCCAACACCAGATAATCCACACTGCCTGCCCCATGGAGGGGGTGCTTCCCACAGGATGGGGCATCTGCTGAGCATCACCACACCCTTACGACAACACATCTAAAAAATTAAAATCACAAAATGTATTTCAGCATATTAAGAAAATAACACCAAATGAATAGAGGAATTCCAGCAAAGGGAGAGGCTAGCAGGTGCCCTAATTAGGACTCGAGCTAAACAGGCCAGCTCACAATACAACACATCCTTTAGAATGTAGACTGAGGAAAACTGGTTTGCTGTTAGATAACTGTTTAAGTGAGATTTGATAAATGATCATATATTAACATTATGGTTGAAACAGTAGACAAAGGGTATCTGGGGACATAATTACAAAAGTGTAGTCAAGTGATGAACTAGTAATTATTCATAAGTTTTGCAGTTCTTTGCTCTTATGACTAGATGTTCCTGTACACTAAATGAGAACAATGCTGAAATTGACCACATGTGATTGAAACTGCGTTAAGCTTCAAGATCAAAGAACAAGGACAAGAATAAAGACTTCGAGGACAGCCAGCAAGAACTTCAAATGGGTCGGTGGTCGCAAAAGCACCCCTTCGTCTCAAATGGATCCTTCATTGCGCGTGATCGGATGTAGGCAGTGCTATGATAATCGGTTGTCGTCGTTTTTATGTATATGTATACTAATCTGATTAATAAGCAATTAGTTATTCTATATAACCTGTTTGTGCTAAAGCTGTGGCATGCACACCAGGTGGAACTATCCGCCGTGCATCCAGCGCTGCAATGAAGAATGCCCACTTTCTAAAACTCCAAAACGAGTCTTAGGGAGTTTCTTCAACTGGCTTTTCAGTATCAGAGGTACAAGGGAGGAAAGGAGGAAAAAAAAAAAAAAAAAAAAAAAAAAAAGGGCAGGGGTGTGGGAAAGAGAGGGGACCAGGGGAGGGAAGGGCAGGGAGGTACCAGAACACTGAAGAGGGGAAACAGGGCCCCGAGGGCCTGGGGCTCACCACAGCTCGTGTTCTTGGCGCTGCCAGGAGAATTTGCCAGTTCAGACACTTCTTTCTGCTCCTCTCCCGCTCCCCTCCTCTTCTGTAACTCCGGTGGCATGGCCGTCCTCCCCCTAGGAGAACACGCGAGACGTCTCGTAGGTCTTGCAAGACAAGGCTTCCTAGGCACGGAGCCTCGCTCGCTCGCACGCTATGAGGCCGTGCTGCATATGGACCCTGTGGTGCACCTCGGCAAGCCCCAGGGTCTGCTGTAGCCGTCTGCATGTGGCATCAGGGTTGCAGGAGTGACAGCAGCCAGTCAACAGTTGCTGGCAAGAGATTTACAACAAAAAATAATGCCTGGTTCAGGTGGCAGCCTGAAGGCAGGCCACAAGAGACCCAAAGCTGCTTTGTGCCAGAGGGGCAGCTCTGTTCGGCAGGAAACGCCGCGGCCCAGCTGCAAGCGAGTGATACCCCGGCGACCCTGGGGCTCAGTTGGGGTGGGCACCTCCGTGCTATCAGAACTCTGCTCTCCTAATCCTGCACGCACGCAAGGCTTCTTGCGCGGGGCTTGTCTCTTATCAAAGAGACGCTGCACGGTGTTACTTAACCATCCTGCCCTCCGGTGTGCAAAGTAATTAGACGTTGAGGCAGGGAAAGCAAAGAGGCCTGCCGGGATATTAGATGTCCTCAGCAGAGGACCATAGAGCCCTCGAGGTTCCATCTTTGCTCCCCACAGGAGTGTGGCTCCGCACTCCTTGCCGCTCCTGCCAGCAAGCGTCACAATTGCCCTTTGCTGCCTGCAACACGCAGAACCTACACAGCCGCAGTACTGCCACTTACACAGCGAGAGGTGCTCGCTATAAAGCGGCGATGAAGAAAAGGACAGCCTGGCGAGATGTCAGGAGGAACAAAGAGAGCCTCCAGCATTAGCCAGGCAGGGCTTGCAACTCACCTCGCATCGTGGTTTAACGCCAGCCAGCAACGAAGGCCCACGCGACCGCTCACTCGCTCCCCTGCCCCCAGCGGGACAGGGAGACAATCGGGAGGGCAAAAGTGAGAAAACTCGTGGCTTGAAACGAAAACAGTTTAATCATCATTAAAAAGAAACAACAACAACAACAACTTGTAAGGAAAAGAAGGAAAAAAAATGACAGAGAACAGGGTGCAGGCAGCACACCAGGGGTCTGGAGCCTGATGGATGATGGGGGGTGGTGGTGTGGAATATGGAGGAGGGAAAGGAGGGAGGCAGGGCAGGAGATAGGAGAGCAGGGGGTGCAGGGGGAAACAACTCGCGTGGGTTAAAAACTCATGTGGGTGAAGGGGGTGGGCTGGAGCAGGAGATGGGGGGCATATGGGGGAGACACGGACACAGGGGGTAGGGTATGTGTGGGTACAAAGGTGCACGGGGTGTACTAAAACAAGTTGTGCTGCTTCACAAAAACATGGTCCCACCAGAATTCAGTACGGTTTCTTCTGCTCTTAAACATTAATCAAGCACTTAAAGCCTTCAGTAGACTTCTAAGTCCAAACCTCCGACAATTTACGTAGTCTTATAATTTCTGATATCCATGATATGTGAAAATAAATCTTTCAGTTTAATAGTTGTCACTGAGAAAGATACATGTTAATCTAAACCACACAAGGGGAATAATATCATGTTCGCCATGTAGACTTTACTAAGAGCTTGAAATTAACTTCTCAGGATCTTTTAAGCTTCTAAGCATAAAATAATTAGTGTAGCTTACAGATGTGGAAGAGAAATATTTTGGTATCAAAACCAAAGTAGTCTTCTCTGTGAACTGCAACACAATCTGTAATATTGCATCAACACTTCAAAACCCACTCTGTTTCTCCTCTATTCTCATCCAATGTTTTGTTTATTTCAAGAAATTCTTTCATTATCTATCCCATAATATGAGCAATAGATTATTATGGAAGAGCTCCTAAGATAAAAAGTTAATGCATTAGACTAGCTGTGATATAAAAATTATTTGAGATATATTTATGTGTGATGTTCTGATGAATTATCTCGTTGTTTACAATTGCTAGGACTTCCCTCAGTAGTAAATCACCGGCAACGTGCATGAACACAATAAACTATTCATGAAGCACATTCATCCTTTATGCAGTTAAATGAAGTTTTTAAATCACAAAAAGATTTGGCTGTTACACAGTCTGTGTAAATAACATGATAGTAACCCAAACCACAAGACCATGTCTCTCCTACTTTCCTCTGTTGCAGAAGAATCTCAGCTTGCAAAGCACATCAGTTTTCCGTAACACAGATAACCAGGGTTCACACAGTCAGACTCTTCATTTAGAAGGACACAGAAAGAATCATAAAGAGACCAAGTATCTTTTCCTTAAACATCCTGTTTACAGACAGCTACGTTACCTCAAAGTGCTATGAAAGTTACTTTCTCTAAAACTATCTTCCATTTAGTTTTCCTTCCCGCCCCACCCCCCGCCCCCGAAAAAAATCTTATAGCTTAATCTGTATAGGATTTTTTTCAAGTTTTGTTTTTTTCTAATGAGTATCAACACATGAAAACTCTAAATAGTTTCAGGAAGGTCAGTATTTGCTACAGTTGCACTTGATCCAACATCCCACTTTTTTTTCCAACAAGCAAACGAGTTCAACCAAGTTCCTTTCAAGAGCCATACAGGAGAAAGTACAGGTTCTGCTCTGTCTGCCAACAAGCAGGCGAAGGAGCTGCTACCAATTTGAAAACTATAGAGGCTCTGCCGTGCCCATTTTGAACTGGGGAAGAAAAATAGCCCTTCCTGTTTCAATATTTAGGTCCACTTTTTCTCATTTGCAAAGTAGATCCACTGCCTCAGGAGACTGATCAGAATTACCTGGAACAAACATTATTTCTGCCTAGGATCTGTTTGTTAGTTGAGAAAACAGTCACTATGTCTCTGTGATAATATGACACGATTTCATCACTACATTTCTGTCTCAAGGGGCCCAGTTGTATTTTATTTTCTAGTAACACCGTATCTATCCAATTCCTGTCTCTGACTTAAGAGATGAGCAACATGCAATTTCTTCAATGTCTACTTATCACATGAGGAAGTCAACAAACCTCTTTTCACAGTTACAATCACTTTTCAAAGACATGACAGTTCGCTCCAGTCATCAACTGACCCTGAACAAATTGCAAAATGTAAAAGGATCAATAAATGTGAGAAAGACCTTCCATATGAGGGAACCCAGACAAACCGGTGCAGCAGCTTTCTTCCCTATTGATTGGAAAAGAATGCTCTTTGGCTGCTGCTTATAGGGATAATCCACAAATTATTTGCTCTTCTTCTTAGCCAAAGGGCTAAGGCAGTGCCATCAGCAACTTCATAATATACCCTGAAACAAGAAGCAGATATTACAGCTCCAAGTCTGAGGAAACAGCATCAATGATTAAGACAGCTGTAACATGGAAGGCCTGGTAAGTGGCAGTGGTATAAGGCACTAGCAATTTATCAGGGCTCTCTTTCAAATGCTGGCATTTTCTGTGACTTGGATTTTGCCTATTATTATGAGATCATTACATCACCTATCACACAAGTGTAGCTTTGTTAACTTTGAAAGAAAAGCTGCTAGACAATATACAAAGTTAGACAAGCGAGGGCAGTACACAGTGATTTCACAGGCAATCTGGAATCGGGCACCCGACTTGAATTCCTGGCTTTGAAAACCTCTCTCCAAATGAATTACCATCTTTCACTAAGATCCAGCAGCAGTTCTCTCCTGTGCCTCATGCTCTTCTTTAGTCAGCCAAAGCCCACGGAGCTGCACTGTAAGCTTGAAGACCAGGATGCCAGCTTCGTGTCCTATTTCTGTCACCTAGTTCTTACGTACCGTTTCTTGCCAAACAAAAGGCCCAGTGATTCCTCCTCACACATCACACTGGAGTTAGTACATCCAAGCATTACTTCTGCAGCACTACATTTGCACGGATTAGCTGCTGAACCCTCCAGATGATGTACTGCTTTTCAAGAAGGGTGTAGTATAACTGGCGAGGGTCTACAGTAAATCCAAGAGGGTGTTCAACGATGTACAGGAGTCTGACTTCAAAGCATAAATTGAAAAACAGCCGCTTAACCTGGAAAGGGCAATACTGAAGAGAAATAACAATGTTTAAACTCTAAAAGGTAGCTATAAGGAAGAACTTTTGTGTACATCCACTGCACACAGTTACACGGAATCATGGGGCTTAAATTACAACCTGAAAAACTTAGGGTATGTGGCAATCTTTGCAACAGTAGTAATAATTACAGGAAATGTTTAAGAATAAATTAGGCAAGCATTTGTCAAGAATGGTACAGAAAGTTGATCATTCACCTCTAGAATGAGAGCAACACTAGACTATCTTCAAAGGTTCTTCTTTCCCCACTGCTGTCCCTCTCCGTATTTCAACCCTCAAACACAAGCATCATCCCCAGCTGTGCACTTACAATTATATCTGCATATGCACATGTCTAGATATGCACACATTTATTTCTTCGTTACACACAGCTGAAGGAGAGTACTCATAGGTAAGCCAATTTACATAAACAGCTTTTGAAAGTTAAACACCTCAGCTTCTTGCAAAACGTTAGCCCAACAGAACACCGGGAGCGGTATGTAAATCCTTATGCCAAAACTGCGTTCTCTTAAATCTTACGAAAACCATCTCTAATATAAAGCCTGACTTGTCTATTTTCTGACACTCCCCTTCTCTGTCATCAGGTACTTATTAGATAGTAAAACAACTGACGGGGCAAACACCATAACTAGCACAATAGCTGACTTCCGTAGCAGTTGCATATCATGTCTGAATAAATGTGAGTTTAGTAGGAATATAGGTAGATACGCATTCATAAATGCACAAGAACTGAAAGGAGTAATCTGTAACTGGTAGACTAAGAACACTGCAATAGCATGCAATGTAAATCAACATGCACCTACCTATAGGGAAGGGAAGTACAGAAACATTCTTCTGGATTAAAAAAAAAAAATATACGCAGCAATGGTAGGAAAAGGTACTTGGAACGTGCCACTTTCAATCCACTGAAACAATGTCTGCATCAGCAGTAAGAACACTGGCAAACCACCTTCTCTGTTCCACAGGGCCTTGAAACCCATACGCATTGTCTGTTGCCAGTTGTCATTAGGAAACAAAGGCACTGCGATCAGTAGAAGCGTGTAGAACACCAAAAATGAAACTTTTGAATATGTCACATGCAAGATCCTCATTCTCCGTGCAGTCTACAAGGTTACACAATTGTAAAATACTTTGTAAGAATGAGAATCCTGACATTTGCCTTGGATTAAAAAAGTTTTAAAATTCCATTTTTTTTTGAGGTTTTTTTCCAAGGGTTTTAGAAATAAAAGCATCTTGGTAAAGTGATTTTCACACACTGCACAGACACAAGCAGTGTTTCTCCCACTGCGAGAGGAGTATCAAAATACTCTTAAAGGTCACAGGAGAATCTGTACTTTCCCACTGATCACAAGGAACGGGCCAGGTGCTTTGTGCCCCCTATGCAGCTGGAGCATGCAGTTGCCTGGTAAGCTGTTCTGAGCTATTGCATCTTAATCACATATACATGGAGAAATACCAAGCTGACCGCTTAGGTTTATCAGCCAAAACAGTTCACAGCAACACAATAGTTTAGAGCAATACAGGAAGTTTAACACTGAATTTAGGTATGTGCTTATATGGTTTGATGAACAGAACTTTTATAAATGAAAGGGAAACAACAGAAGTTATTTATATGTGATTTCAGAGCATACAAAAGGTATAGTCTACAAACCAAGTATCAATTACTAGCAATATTTACCTGTTCAAAGGGCATCATGTAACGTCTCAGACTCAACAAGCATAAACTGACAGACTGTTATGATTTGAAAATTTTAAAAAAGTTCTAATAGTGTGCCCAAAACGGAGGTGTTTCAGTGTTCAGGCTAGACTCCTTGTCTCCAGTAAATACATATCTTAATTCTAACACAGGATAAAAACCGATTTATAAATTTCCTCTTGTAAAAATGAAACCGTTCCAATAACACTGTTCACTCCTATTTAAGATATTAAATAGGGCAAATCAGAAGTAACTTGAACCAATCCCTCCCACCCAGCTATAAACCAGGACCATATACAGCCCTTGCAGACTACACAAGACCCTGTCTCATTCCAGCCATATCATTAGCATAAGCTGTGCAAACCCATGCAAATCAACAGGTTTTTCAGGCATAAAAGCAGACTCCAACAGCAGTTAAGCCACTTCTTACAACTGACAATGTCATACTTCCATCGCTGATTATAGCACAAGAACAAAAAAGAATGGGTCTTTATTGTCCTTCATGAACTTGAGGGGCTGCAAGAAACCAATGAAGTCACAAGCCTGGATTCTGTAACGTCACTATCAGCATAATTTCCAGATCAAAGATCTGGCCTTCTGTTAAGATCATCAAATATAATTTTGAGTTCAGAGGACAAGTCATCACAACACTATGTTAGGTAGAGTATAAAACCTTATCATCAGATTCTCAGCTAGTTTAAGTTAACGTATTCTGTGTATTCCGCTGAAGTCAATGAAACTAAACACACTATCACAGGAAAGAGATATTTCAGCACGCCTCAGACCTGGAAAACTATCTTGAAAAATGCCCATAACTTTTAACACAAATTCTCTGCACTTCCCACGATCTCTCAACGCGAGCAGTAGTAAGACCCTAACATTTACTTGCAACGTATTTCTTGCATAGCGTTCATTTTTATTTTATTTTTAAAAGGGGCAACTAATAAATAAGATTTTTGCAGCTACTCACAAAAATCAATAAGCAAAGACATTTGTTCCAAGATTTAAATTACTTGTACAATTTAAAAAACCATAAAAGCTCTGTAAAGTAAAATAGATACATTTACCTACTAATGTAGGAAACTACAAACAAACTTCAGGAAATGACCAAAGGTGCAGAGGAGAGGCTAATAGGCTAAAGGTAGAAAAACAACAACAAAACCCCCCGCCCAGGAGTGCTACAGAAAAATGAGTGAGCAGCCCACAGCACTGGCAGACAACAGATTTTTTTTATCCCCACACCCCCCCGCCCTTTTTTTTTAAAGGAAATAATTATTCTATTGTGAAACATATTGTCAGTGATGCAGTTGAAGCCAAAAGTTTAAATGAGTTCAGGAGAGGATTAACCGAATTCTAAGACATGTGCCAACACAACTGCTATAGAAAGCATCTGCATCATGGTGAAATGCAAACAGCTACTCTGATAACGACACATTATTATTCACTAAATTTGCCTTCTACCCTGTCGTATAGTTACTAACGTTGAAAAGAGTCACTGCTGTGCAAGAAACTAAAACTTACAGCGCTTTATGCTCGGAGAGAACTGTGGCCCCTCAGCTCGTGGCTGTGAAGTCTTACAACTTAACACGTTTCAGTTGCACACCAACAAGTTCTGAGGTGGACTGCTGACTGTATGCAATAGTCACAGCTTATGTAGGAGGGTATGATAAACTTTACTTATTTGCCTTTAACCGATGCTCCAAATATTTTAAAGTCATTCTTAAAGTAGGTTACTGGTTTGATTACCCTTCATACAAAATCCTCCTTCAAATGGAGGTTTCTCTTCTTTTCAGATTTAAGGCATGAACAGAAACCACACCTGCATCGTCACTGAAATCAGTGCCTATTTTTCAATAAACTTTAGCAGCATCAGAATTCGTCCTCAAGTACCGTTCATAAAGCAAATGCTTCATTCTTCAAAACTTTTTTTAGCAAAGGTTAGTAATGCTGTAGCACAGACTCTCACGCCCAGTCACACATGTTCTTCCCGAGACTGTTACGCAGCTTCGTATTTTAAAAATCACCATCCTAACTGTGTACCTGATACTGGTTCTCCCCTTTTTAAAGTCTGATGTTAAGGAAAAGCTGCAAGTCCTACAAAACCAGGCAGACTTGCTTGTTCTTGCCAAAGAGAAAAAGGTTAAGCATTATTAAAAAATAAGACTATTGCCTACCTTTAAGTATCCATAAAGCTATCAACATGAACCGTATGGTGGCTTGTTAGCATCAATATTTGAACACGGGCATGCAAAATGTCCTTCAGTTAAATTCCAAGCTCTATGAATTAATTGGTGGGCAATTCCCCGAGGATAAAACATCTATTAAAAGCCAACAGTAAGCCAGAAATCTCTTTCCATTTCATAGGGTAAAAAAAAAAAAAAATACAGTGAATCCTGAAAAAAGAAATCGATATTAGATAGGGAACGCCTCTATAGTTATAGGGCAAGTAATAAAACATTTAGTGTTTTGATTTTTTTTTTAATTTATGTCATCACAATAGTTAGACAAACATGGAAACATTTGCAACAGCAATACTGGGCCACTTTAAAATCTTGGTAACACTCAAATACAGGTCAGCAAAAACTAATGATGTGGGGAGGGGACTTTAGGTCTTATTATTTTCATACACATTCACACACACACACATCTATATACACATGCACACTCCACAGCTCCAAAGAGCTATCTTAACTATGTCTGCCAGTAAACGGAAATAGTAGGCAGAAAGGAACCATATCCATACTAAGACGGTTAGCTGTGTCGTAAAACTGAAGATCACTGCAACCAGTGCCATCTTAAAAAAGAAAAAAAAAACCAAACAAAAAAACCAACCAAAAAACCTGAAAGGAACCATCGCTGTGCATGTCATAAGCATGAAGGTATTTTAACCTGATGACTACTCTGCTCTATACTTTAAGCATCATTAAGTTTTTATGTATCTTTAAAGTCTAAGGTTATTATTTTAAATGACCTACTTGTAGTGGCAGCCCAAGTAGCATTCTGGAGAACACCACAGTGTCCGCAACTTCTACAGGTCAGTGCAGTATGATTAAGCACTACATTTCTAGGGGAGGAAAACAAAAAACCACTACCACTCATTTATTCAATTGAAAAGCTTATTACCTGCACTTCCAAAGCAACAGGCTACAGGAACACTGAATGCAAATTAAACCAGACCCATCTGGAATACTCTGACCTCTCAGCTCCAAGTTACACGTCTTTCATTTCGTATTTTAAGGGATTAACAGCATTTGGATGCACAGAAACTGTCTTTACAGTGATGTCTGCAGACCTCCGAGTCAAAAGTTAAAATGTCTTCCTAAAATATCACAGTTTTAGCACTTCCTCTGAAAGGAGTGAAAAAAACCACAACCAGGGAAGGAGGAAGTGAGACAATACCAAGGGTTTTTTCCAGAGATAACAAAATCCTGAGAGAACAAGATGTTTGTGCTATCAGAATAAAAATCCCCAAAGAAACAAAAGAGTTTACCTTTCCCTTGGAAAAGTTACTTTTGAGTCAAGATCTGCTCTTTTTCTCTCCCAAGCATGAAATCTCTCTTCAGCTTAAGACTGTCTTCTACTGCAGTAGAAATTTAGTGCACACGCTGGAACCTGGATAGAATCTTATTTAAAAAAACAAACAATACAATAGTACTACAGTGGCTAGAAATCTTTTACCTATTCTGATGAAAAGACTCAACTTATTTCTAGGAAATAAAGTGTTTGGGGCCAAAGCCAACACATAATGTTCATGTAAGGTTAAAAAAATTTTTTTTTTAATTTTTTTTTTAAAAATTGATATATTGAAAAAAGCTGGAGAAGGAAGCAGGGACAGAAATGAAAAACCACTCAGGGAGTCAGTGGTATAGATTGTCACCATGCGATCTAAATATTGTAATAGCAGATCACATAGTCAGAACAAGCCAGTCAAAAGTAGCACACTCCCTGGGAGAGGGGCGGGAGTCTCTTTCCCCTTGTATTTCAAGCCAAGACCCAACTAGCAGAAGGCAGTTTTTCTGTCAGATAAAGCAAGGCAAAAGGATCATGTACAGCAACTTCCTTGCAGCCTCTTGCTCCTGAGCACCCTTCTTCACCTCTTTCTTTCTTTCTTTCTTCTGGTGATGGGAAGGCAAAGCATGTTCTGTTCCTGTGAGCCCATACTGCTTGTCCCTATAGTCACAGCAGGCACCTGGGATTCCTCTCCAAAGACATTTACGCATAGAAACCAGTTGAGTGGTGTGTTACGGAAGCATAAGCTGCAGTGGATGTGATTTTGAATCAGTTATTTTCTTGCCCATCATGACAAAATAAAACCAGCAATTTCTTACTTTATAGAAATGCTCCTAAAGTAGTAGTTGCCCCCAATAGCTGTCAAGTTTTTGTATCACAGGAGAACAAATGCAGCCAAAAGAACATTTTCTCTAAAAGGACTGCTCCAAACTACACAAGCAGGCAGGCACAGGCAGCTCCCAATTTAATTAAGCGTATGTACACAGCACCACTTAGTGGTGCAAGCTGACAGGAATGAGAAGTCTGAACACCAACCTTCCCGCCCCGGCCCCCTGGACACTGCAGCCTGATCTTGATAAACTGATCGCCTGGATAAAGAAAGCTATCTGGCAACTAAAAAGATCCATTGTACTTTTCTGCTCAGTACACCTAAAGATACAGATTCACCCTCTAAATCTTGGCAATTTCTTGAATACCACCAACACTCACAACAGGTTTCAAATGGCAACGTGGCAGGACAAAGTAATAAATACTTATCCTTAAGTCTGCTAACTTTCTAAACCTTTGCCTAGACCTTAAGGAAATGTAAAAACAAACTAACTAGTGGAAAGTTCAACACACAGTCCACGCAAAGTTAAGGCTATCAAGTAGGAACCTGATTACAAGTATAAATCATGCAACAGCTACTCTATGACATGGATGTCCTGAACAGATCATCCTCTACAGTTTAAGTCCAAGGTACAAACCCATCAGCACCTCCTTCCCTCTCTGTATCGCTGTGGTTATCTGCTCCGTGCCCAGAGCCAAAAAGAATCCCGACGTTGGAGTTACTGTTCCTTTTATGCCCAGCCCCATGCTTCTTTCCCGACAGAGAGGTGATGCACCTGATTTGAGGTGGAGTGCAGACAACCTTCTCATCTAGTGCTGGGCAGTTTATTTGTCCCATAAACAAACCCCAGGAAAGAGAATGCACGGTTGGACGGGTGCACTTGAGATTTTGACCACGTGGTAGCACCGTTAACTGCTGAAAGAGCAGGACTCTCTGCCGCCCTGTGTCCATGTCACGACTGCCCTCACGTCCCCAGTCTGCACCCAGCTCCTCCAAAGTGTGCAGAGGGGCTTCCAGCCCTGGCTCAGCAGGCGTCCGCATAAGATCCCCCAGCCAAGAGGGGGGTGTATGCTCACCTGCCACATCAATACCGTGGGTCCATTAAAAGCCACCCCCCAACCCTTTCCCCAGAAGTGCTTGGGGGAGGCTTTTCAGTCATCTGGCTGTAAACCCCCTCCCCCTCAGGGAGACCAACATCCAGGCATGCCTTGCTCTAACTCCCCAAATCCACTGCCCTCCGAGGAATAAAAGGTGCCTGGGCCACTACCACGGCTCTAATCTGCAGATATGCCTGGCTTCCCAGAAGTAGGCTGAGAAAGCCAGCATTAAGGCAGTCCTTCCCACTCCCAGATCCACAAAATCCTCAGAGAAAAGAAGAAAAATAGCCACTTCACTGCAGCATGTGATATAGAGAATGAACTACTAATTGCTCAATGATTGTCTCTCTATAACTTTACATATGAGACAAAGACTGGTGTTTGTAAGAAGGAACCATGAACAATCACAAAATCTTGTCGAGAAGACACAAGTAGAGGCCTTGCTTGAATAGATAGGGCTAGCAAAGGTACGAACTCCTGCCTTTGTTCTCGTAACCATATGATTCTTGTAACACTGCTTACCAAGGACTGGTGTCTGTCAGGGATTAAGCTTGTCAGGGACCGGTACTCGTCAAGGACGGATGCGTCAACCAAGGAAGTGATAATAAGAACTGAAATATAGGTCTAAGATAAGGTGTATGAGAAGCAACCATAAAACTGTTATAATTGCCTAGTAAGAAGAGAGCATGCGTGAATGACTAAAGTTCATCTAAAGGACAGAAGAGGAAGAAGAAGATAGAACCCCTGAACAAGTAAATGACCACCAGAGACAAATCTGAGCATGCGCAATGATGACATATACATTTTAGAATTGCTGACACAAGCCTTTTTAATTACTCCGCCTCCACTTATGCATATGTATGTTTTTGTATTGAATTACCTTATGAATATGTATATTTACATTGTATAAATTTCTGGTAAATTGTGCAACGGTGTGCACGATAGGTGGAGCGATCCCCCGTGCAACCAGTGCTGTCAATAAAGAATACCTACTTAACAGTTAATCAAACTATTGAGTTAATTTCTTTGAATCACATGAAGTAAATGAACTTGGGGGACACAGGAGGCCAGTTCTCCTGAGGTCAATGGAAAGGAGGGGTAGATGCAACATATCTGAGGATTTTCCATGTGCACAGCTGAAACAGCCATGGCTTAAGCAGGGATGCGTCCCATTTATGGCAGTTCCTCCCCACTTCTCATCCCCAAAAGACAAACTCAGGCCTCTGCCTTCTCCGTGGGTAGCTCCCCACTCCCTTCAGCATGGAGCTGTGAGGCTCTGCCTTTGTGGAGAACCACAGGTGGGAAACCGAGGCTACTAATGGTGACCACAGAGAACAGACCAGCTCGGAGGGGGCGAGGAGGGCTGATGCACAATTTCTACGTTTGAATTTGTTGGGAACTCGGTGGGAGTCACAGGCTTGCAAGCCACAACCCCAGCTATCCAGGACACGGGCTTCCCAAGATCACAAACCTCCGGGGACGGCGCCTGCGCCGGCGAGCGAACGCCGGGCTGCCCCACGCGAAGCACGGCGCATGCGCCCGGGAAGCGCGTCCGCACGGCTGGTCGGGGAGCGGGCGCAGCGGGAAGCCCGCGGAAAACCACGCAAAACCAGCAACGCTCCCGAGTCTGACCTGGTCGGACTCCGGGGGCCGCGAGGACTACGCCGCGCCCGAGAGCCACGCTGCTGCCCGGCCGCCGAGTCCACGAAAACTACAGCTCCCGGCATGCCCCGGGAGGCAGCCTGCCCTGCTGCCTGACCCCGAGGGGACGCCGCTTCCGTTCCCCCCCACCTCCCCCCGCCGGCGCAGCGGCAGTTCCCGCTGAGCCCCCAGCGCCGCTCCGGGTAGCTCCGGCGCGCTCCCGCCGCCGCCCCTCCGGCACGGCGCGGCCCCGCTGCCGCTCCGTGCGTCCGACAGGGACCCCGCCGTCCTCCTCGGGGTTTTCCCCGGGACCCGCCGGCCGACCGCGCAGCCCCGCCACGGTGAGCCCCCCACGCGCGCCCGTTCTCTCAGCCGCCCTGTCAGCGCCCCCCCCCACCCCCGCGCGCCCGTTCTCTCAGCCGCCCTGTCAGCGCCCCCACCCCCCCCCGCGCGCACGTTCTCTCAGCCGCCCTGTCAGTGCCCCCCCACCCCCACCCCCGCGCGCACGTTCTCTCAGCCGCCCTGTGAGCCCCCAGGGCTCCCCCCCGGCCTCGGCACAGGCGGCCCCCACCTCCCCCGGGCCACCCCCGCCTCCGACGTTCGCGCTCCGAGGGGCGCCCGGCCCCGCTCACCTTCTCCCTCGGGGCAGCCGCAGCCCGGTCACCGCTCAGCTCCGCTCCTGCCTGGGCTCCCGGCGGCCCCTCCCCCGGCAGCCCCTCCTCCCCCGGCGGCCCCCCCCTTGCCAGGGAGGGTGCGTCGCCTTCAGCCTCTCACTGCCCGCACCTGTGGCTCCTCCAGCCCCAGCCCGCAGCTGTGGTACCGAAACCCGGAACAAAACCCCTCAACACCAAGGTGAAGTGAAGCAGCAGGCACTGCCTTGATTGAGTGAAAGATGTCAAGAGTCATCTGATGTGGAAGAGGTGTTAACTGGGGTCAAAATACAGATTTTAATACCCATCTTGTTTTAGTTCTAAGACTTGGCGATTGCCAGGTATCATCTTTTCGATTTCCCCAGGTCCACCAGAGAGCGAGGCCACAAGGGAGATTTCTTCCAGAGAGACGATAGAGTTATTAAGTCTAAAGACCACGATTTGCTTTTCTCCTTCATGAAAAGGTGAGTGGATCATATAGCATCACTAGTCACCCAAACAGTTAACCCTGAACTTTTCACCTGTCCTTTAATGCAGTCAACTCCAAGCTAAATTTTTCCCGTTATTAAGAGGGGACCAAAGATCATGTGAAGTATTATTATCCTTTCTACAAATACACCCCCATCTTAGAGCTTTAGCTACTAGAGAAAGTCTTTGGAGTTTGGGGTCAGAGGAGCTGCAAGTATAAACTTTCATACAGCTCTGTTTAGGATGTGTGATGTTCCTCTGGTTGTCTAAACCAGTCTAAATTTCCACAGATGGTCCCGACTCTGGGTGGCTCTAACAAGGATCCTGGAACTCCAGTAAGTTCTAAACATCATTTTATATTTTAAACATGACCCCAAGTTCCTTTTTGCACTTGTCTCTACGGTTTTGGCAGCTGACAGCCCCAAGGGGTGCTTGTACAAGTTTCTCCCGAAGGGCGAGTAAATTAATTCTTTTGTCCGTGAGGTGGATGGTTTGGTAACGTTATAATTCACAACGCTATAATTCCTTCTTTCAAATTTAAAAAAAATAATTGCCTTTTAAATCCATCCAATTTACTCTGCTAAAATGATTCTCATTGTTCTACCTCTTTTCTCAAGTTTTGGTTAAATTCAATGTCAGTATTCTCCACGGAACTAGATTTTCATCTGACTTTGGAATCGGAAGGCAGGCTGTTACTGAGGTTAAATTTTGTGTCTTTACAAAACTTTGAATCAGTTACAAAACTAGATTATTTTTTTTAATCCAAATGACAAAAACGGTTAATATCAAGATGAATAGCTCAAACAATAATTGTTTCATTTTGTTTATCTCATGTTTAGAACCCCTCAAAAAAAATACATACACCCTCTAAACACACAGAAAGATTATTGCCCTCGGCAATATTCCTAATAGCAACCCCAACATTATAAACTTTACACAACTGTTTTCCCAAATAGATAACGTGAAACTTAACTTATAGATTTTCCGTTTTAAAGGGCCAGTTTCTTTAGACTTCCAGTTTCTTGTTGGGTGCTTTCTTTATTCTCAAATAATGAAGCCAAGGTTCTTCTCCCAGACCTTTACTGCTACAAGTGTTGTTAAAATGACTCGACACGGTCCTTTCCACTTCTCGGTGATTTTATATATATTCAATCTCCTGGTCGGAAGGGATGCGCTGCTACGTCCAATTCTAAGGGTCCAGCTGTGGAGACATACTGACAAAGTTCTCGAAAAGAATTGCTTAAAGAAATCATAACACCTTTTAAAAACATATCTCCAAAGACACTCAAGATACTCAGAACACAGGACTCTTGATATGGTCTTTCATACAACATTTCATAAAGACTTGACTTTTCTTTCTCTTCTGGCTATACTCTGATTCTTAATGGAGCCACGGGTAACGCTTTAACCCATGTGAGGAGTGAGGTTTCCTGACAAATTTTACTCGACTGTTGCTTAAGGATATAGTTCATTCTCTCTCTCTCCCCCCACACACTTGCTTGTGGTCTATGTGGGGTGTGATAGTCTCAATCCATAGATAATACTTTGCTCAACTTGTCTCATAATCTTTGCTATAAAATGAGGGCCATTGTCAGATGGCATTCTTACAGGCACCCCATATTTTGGTATTATCTCTTTGAGCAAGACTTTGACTACTTCCCTTGCTTTGTTGGTGCGACAAGGGAAAGCCTTGGGCCACCCAGTAAAGATATCAACTAAAACTAGGATATATCCTTATTTTCAAGGCAATTCTATAAAATCAACTTGCTAATATTCTTCTAAAAAATTTCCTTATTTAATAATCCCAAAGATGATCTTATTACTGATTCGGGGATAATTTTACATACACATTTCATGTCCGCTTATAATTGCTTAAACAATCTTTGTCATATTTCATTTTCTGTTTCCCAGTATACTTTGTGATGTTCAATGGGGCAATTTCTCTTATTATTGTGGGTGGGACTATTATTCGACCTGTCGGTGTTACAGCCTATCCTGTTTCATTTTGTTAGCCTGCAATCTAATAATTAATTCTTCATCTTTTTCATTACAATTTGGAGTTTCTTTAGGCAATTTTATACCTTTCTCTGGAACTAGTGCTAGGATGCCTTTTTCTGCAGCCTCTTTAGCAGCTTTATCAGCCAGTCGGTTACCTGCATTAGGACCGGTCTTACCTAACTGGTGTGCTTTACCATGCATTATCGTGACTGCTGTTGGTTTTTGAATGGTCTCTAACAATTTCAGTATTTGTTCTGCGTGCTGAACAGTGGTTCCTGGTGCAGATAACGGTCCTCTTTCTCCCCGTATCGCTCCATGCGCACGTACTACTCCAAAAGCATACTTTGAGTCTGTCCAAGTGTTGACTCGCTTTCCTTGACTTAGTTCCAGAGCTCGAGTAAGAGCTATCAATTCAGCCTTTTGGGCAGATATCATCGAAGGCAAAGTTGGCAACGCAATTACCTCCTCAGTAGTTATTGTCTATCTCGATAGACGTTTTCCTTCACAGATGGAACCGCTTCCGTCAGCATATAGTTCCCAATCTGTTTCTTCTAGTGGCACATCTCAGAGATCCAGTCAGCTGGAGTAAACTCTTTCGATTGCCTGCAAGCAGTCACATTCCAGTTCTCCTTTAACTTGGTCAGTTGTTGAAAACGCAACAGGGTTAACGGCGGTAGTAGTTTTTAGGTAAACATCATCGTGTTCCAGCAACAACACCACTTGGTATTTCAGCATTCTGCTAGGGGATAACCAGTGCCCCCCTTTCCGTTTTAGCACAACAGTTACCATATGGGAAACATACAGTAATCCTTTGTCCTCAGGTGAACTTAGGAGCTTCCTGGATCAGTAGCACAGTTGCAGCGACGGCTCTCGGACGACCAGAGCATCCCAGACTCACATTATCTAATCGCTTCGAGAAGTAGGCCACAGCTCGCCCACTTGGCCCTAAATATTGGGCCAGGATACCCAGAGCTCTACCTCTTCTTTAACGAGCAAAAAGTTTCAAGTGTCTTTTGTGAGATCTGGCAGACGCTAGGGCTGGCACCCCTATTACAGCCTGTTTCAATTCTTGGAAGGTAGCTTTCTCGGCATCGGTCCAATCCATTGTTTGAGGTTTTGAGCTGCTCCTATAAAGGTCAGGCCAGCAAGCCACAATTTATAATCTACAGGTGACACCACTCGACCATTCCCGGAAATGCTTGTCATTAATTTTTTTAGTCTTAGGTTTGGGGAGACGACACATTGCCTCTTTTCCCTCAGGTCCCAATTGTCTCTGTCCTTTTAGGATTTTAAAACTCAAATAAGTTTCTTCTTTCTGGGTTATTTGGGCTTTTTCTTTTGACACTCGATATCCACTGATTCCCCAAAAGTTCAAAAAGTTAACAGTTAACTTTGTGCATTGTTCTTCCTTCTCAGCTACAATTAACAGATCATCCGTATATTTCACCAAGATTTCTTGATTATTTTCTTTCTTCCAAATCTCTAATTCTTGTGCCAGTTGATTTCCAAAAATGGTAAGACTATTCTTAAAGCCTTGAGGCAAGACTGTCCACGTATATTGTGTTTTTCTCCCAGTCTCAGGATTTTCCCATTCCAAAGCAAAAGCCTCTTGACTATTGGGATCCAAGGGAATACAGAAAAAGGCATCTTTTCGGTCTAACACTGTGAACCATTCTCGTTTCTCCGTTAGGGTTGTTAACAAAGTATAAGGATTTGCCACTACCGGATGAATATCTTGTACCATTTGATTTATTGCTCTGAGGAGGTCTTGAACTAATCTGTCATCTTTTTCATCAGCCTTTTAACAGGCAAGATCGGGGTGTTATATGTGGATTCACATTCTGTTAACAATTTGTATCTTAAAAATTTTTGTATTACCATTACTAACCCTTTCCAACTTTCTGGTTTTGGGGGGGGTATTGTTTAATTCTTACCGGATTCGATCCTGGCTTTAATCAACTCTCACAGGTTCTGCTTTTTGGATTTACCAGGAACTTCCCAGTCCAGACGATTGGAATGACAGCATTATACTTGGACTGGTATAATCTTCTGCTTTCGGTAAACATCCTGTTAACAACAAAGCCACTGCTTCGATACGTGTAGTTTCTGGAATTAAAATTTTAATCTCTCCATTTTTAAATTTAATTTCTGCCTCTTAAGTTCTCAAATAGATCTCTCCTTAACAGGAGTTTAGGAGAATTTGGCACATACAAAAACTGCTGAGTGACCCATTGCTTTCCTAATTTCATTGTTAAAGATTTAAAGAAGGGTCTAGTTTCTCGTTCACTTGTTGCACCACCACCACCAATTTCTTCAAAACTTAACTCTCCCTCTAAGGTATTTAAAACTGAAAAGGTGACTCTAGTGTCAACTCAAATTCAATGTTCTGTTCTCCCAGTTCAGCTTGTTGCTGAAATCTGGAATAAAACTCCTTAACAGCAGTGAGAAGTTAAGCAGCACGTACTTTATTGCAGCGCTGGGCATACAGGGGATCACTCCACCTAGTGTGTGCACCTGTCTAGTTTAATCATGCAGGTTAAATACACACCTGTTATCCATATTCACTAAATTTCTGGGAAATGTCATACATAATCATCAACTGTCCGATAAATCATTAGCATATGTAAATGTCCTTCTACGCAGGCGTGGTGAAGCCTCTGGTGGTCTTCAGAAGCCCGCTGGTGGTCTTCCATAGTCTTCTTCACTTTGTCCAATAGTTGACCTCTCTTATGTGATTCTGCGCAGTATGATTTTCACCATCATGTATTAGATTTACATAAAAGTACATTCAATGTTAATTCTTGAATTTAACGTTTCTAGTGATTGGCCCTCAGTCACACCACCTTCTCAATATTCTTATACTAATACATTCATTAGTTAATCTTACTTAATTCCACTAACTGGAATCTTGATCAAAGTGGTGTTTCTAAGCAACAGAACTAAGATCCATAACGATCTCTCTTAGTTTCTTAGGACGAAACACTACAAACTAACAAATCGGTCGAAGTTTCTATGGTTAACTTATTTTAGACAATACTTATTTTCTTATGACTGTATACAGCACATTTTGTATGTTCCTAAGTTTCGATGACTACATTGCGGGCTTCAAACCCCTATATATTCTACAGTCTTTACTTTTTCATCAAACCCAGCTTATATAAAATTTTAACTTATCAGAATATTTGTAACAAGCTGTAACCAGAGGTTCTGCTGCGAGACTTCCCTCCGGTCCCTGTCAGATACGTTCACTTAAAAAGAACAAATCTACATGTGGTACTTTATTCCATTTACTCTCTCTCCTACAAAACAACAGTAATTGCAATATAGTATTGTAACTCAAAGCCCTGTTTGTTTACCATTTTTCCTGCAATTCACCCCAATGTGCCAATAAACATCCCAACAGTGATGTTTCTGGTAACTTTTCATCAGCAGTTCTATTTCCTGCACTCTTATTCTTAAACAATGTTGCTAATGCCATTACACTTATATACATTCAAATACTAAATACCAAACAAATGCAAACGACAGCTGTCCCAAATAATACACAAAGTCCAACCCAGCAATAGCTTCCGCTTATGACTTACGGGCAGACGCCTAGGCTTCCACTCCAGACGGGTACCCTCCAAGCCCCAACCCTGCGAAGCTTTCGCCGCGCTTCACGGGCAGGCTTTCCAAACAAATTCCAAAGAAGCAGCGCCTTACCTTTTTTCCAGGGAACGCTGCGAGGAGCTTTGCGTGTCGAGGGTGACGGTTCTCCCCGAGAATACCTCGGTGCCGGCTGGAGTTCGATCGACACTCGATCTCGTCCAGTCTCACTCGCAAGGTCCCATCTGGGTCGCTAAAACCATTACCGAAATCCAGAATAAAACTCCTTAACACCAACGTGAAGTTAAGAAGCAGGCACTTTGTTTATCGCAGCGCTGGGGACACGGGGGATCGCTCCTCCAAAGGCGTGTCCCACTTAGTATCAAAATCCGTCAGTTTTTACAGACTTTTCCCGCCAGGTCATTGTTACCTAAGCTCCTTCCGTAAAAACGCATACTATGCTCGTTCTTAAATTTAACCTTTGTAATGATCGGTCCTGTGATTATATAACCTTATCAATATTCTTATTTAAAACCAATCATTGGTCAGTGACACCTGGCTCTGCTGACTGGCATCTTCGATACTCAAATCAAGATGGGAAGGGTAAGGGGGTTTCCAAGCAGCAAACTGGTGTCCACGACGGTTTCCTTAGTTTCCTGAAACAGCATGCAGAAAAACCAGTAACTTCCTGGTGAGGTCTCTAGGGTTAGCTGTTTCAAACTTTAACAATATTACGGTTCCTAGCGTCATGCATAACACAGCTCCTAAAGTTTCTATGGCTACGTTTCAAACTTAACAATCCTATATGTTATGCTTCACAATTTTACTTCTTAATCAAACCTAACTCTCCTATGTGATTAAATGTTGATTTCTTTACCAGAATATTTGCAACAGCTGGAGCCCAGCAGGAACAGGGGGGGCACGGCCCGCGCCCCCCAGCGCCTCACCTCCTCCTCCCCTGGGCTCCCTCACAGCCCCTCGCCCCGTGCAGAGGGAGCGCAAACGCAGCCCGGAGGGCAAAGGGGACGGCCGGCCAGCGTCTATTCAGTCAGTCACGCGCCTATCAAGTCCTGCCAGCGAGTCTGCGCCGGGGCTCGGGGCACCCCCCGGCGCTCCCCCTGCCCCTCCGACACCTCTGATAGCATATTTCCATACGTTCTGTATGGCACATCTAAATATTTGGATGGTTTTAATACTTTGTACCAGCTGTGGTTTGCTGCTAGGTGACTGTAAAAGTGAGATTTGGTAAATAATTATTAGAAGTCTTATACTAACGCTACGACTGAAACAACAGACAAAAGTATAGCCGAGTAATTAACTAGCAGAGGTAGGTACTCCTATGTTTTGCAGTTCTTTGCTCTTATGACTAGATGTTCCCCTGTAAGCTAAATGGGAACAATGCTGAAACTGATCACATGTGATTGAAACTGCGTTAAGCTTCAAGATCAAAGAACAAGGACAAGAATAAAGACTTCGAGGACAGCCAGCAAGAACTTCAAATGGGTCGGTGGTTGCAAAACCACCCCTTCGTCTCAAATGGATCCTTCATTGCGCGTGATCGGATGTAGGCAGTGCTATGATAATCGGTTGCCGTTGTTTTTATGTATATGTATACTAATGTGATTAATAAGCAAATACTTATTCTATATAACCTGTTTGTGCTAAAGCTGTGGCATGCACACTAGGTGGAACTATCCGCCGTGCATCCAGCGCTGCAATGAAGAACGCCTGCTTTCTAAAACTCCAAAACGAGTCTTAGGGAGTTTCTTCGACCGGCTTTTCAGCATCAGAGGTACAAGGGAGGAAAGGAGGAAAAAAAAAAAAAAAAAAAAAAAAAGGCAGGGGTGTGGGAAAGAGAGGGGACCAGGGGAGGGAGGGGCAGGGAGGGACCAGAACACTGAAGAGGGGAGACAGGGCCCCGAGGGCCCGGGGCTCACCGCAGCTCTTGTTCTTGGCGCTGCCAGGAGACTTTGCCAGTTCAGCCGCTTCTTTCTCCTTCTCTCCTCCCTTCCTCTTCTGTAACTCCAGTTGCTTGGCTGTCCTCCGCATAACGGAACATGCAAGCCCCTCGCAGCTCTTACGAGATGAGGCCTCCTAGACACGTAGCCTCGCTTGCTCGCTCACTACATGGCCGTACCGCGCTGCTGGTCGTGCATACAGACCCTGGCGGTCTGACCTGCTGTGAACTACGAGGAGGGATCCTCCCACACCCACAGAGGCAGGGTCTCTCTGGCCTGCAGCGGGAGGCAGCTGCCAGCCAGATGGCCTTCCGTTTCTTCTTTACCTTTCTGTGGCCTCTCCAGCTTCAGCAGCTCCCGTCCACAGCCAATAAGCGCTCCGCCTGTCCCTCTGTGCTCCCGTGCCGCGAGGAGAGGGAGGCCGGGCAGAGACAGCCTACGCGAGCCTGAGGCTGCTGCAGTCAACAGCATCCCCGGGGACAAACGGACAACCGCGCTCATGGCGTGGCCTCTGGCAGAGGGAAAGAGGCAGCAGCGACCGTTATTACCGTAGCTCCACCCTGGCCGGAGCCCCTCCGTCCGCAGGGGCTTCAGCGGACGGACGCCGCTCCTTCCCCGCGCCGCTGCTAACGGCACTCGCGTTAAGGGAGACTCGAGAACACCGGAGGGCCAGCTTGCTGCCCTCACGACAGGGCTCGGGGGCTGCCTGCGGCTGCAGCACAGGCTTCAGGGGAGGGGCTGCAGCTGGGGGCAGCCCCACGAGTCGAGCGGGGCTGGGGGAGCTCCGGCGACTCGGGGAGGCGCCCGCTGGCCGCGCCTGGGGGGTGCCCGCCTCCGTCCCCTCTTCTCTTCTGTCGGCTCTCGGGGACCTGCCCGGCGCTGCCCTGGCCCGGCTCGCCTCCGGCGGACCGGGAGCCTGCCGCGGCGGCCGCTTCGCAGCTTCCCGTCCCGCCAGCCCCGGGCAGCCAGTGGGCAGGAGGCACCGACCGCCCCCGCCGGAGGGGATCGCTCGCCTCACCCGCGGTCCCGGTGCTCGCTCGCTGCCGCCGACACCCACGCCCTGCGCGCCGCCACGCTGCTCCCGGTGACCGCGCATGCGCGCCGGCCGTACGACGGCACGCCGGAGGCCTCAGAGCCGGCGCGCGAACGCCGGGCTGCAGTACCGCACTTTGCCCACAAGGCGGCACCAGCGGCGGCGGCGCTGCTGCTGCGCACCTGTGCGGTGCCGGCGCTGCTGTTCCGCGCTTTGCGCTCGGAGCGCCCGCCGACACCGCGCCCGCGGGGCGGCAGCGGCGTTTCCTTACCGGGAGGGAGGAAGCAACGAGCGCGGCGGCACTTTCCCCCGGGGCCGCACTGCCGGTACCGTCGGACGGCACGTGCAGGACCGGGGCAGCCCCGCGCACTCGCCGCCTCCGAGCTGCAGTACCGAACATTGGTCGCGCGGTGGCAGCGGCGAGGGCTTGGCAGAACGCGCCAGCGCGCATGCGCAGCACCCCAGCTGCAGTATCGGACTTAGGTCGTTAGGTGGCGAAAGAGAGCGCTGGCGCATGGGGCCGCGACCGCGCATGGGCAGCTTCCGAGCTGCTGTACCGTGGTTTGGTAGCCAGGCAACAGCAGGACTTCCGTAAACCGCGCCGCTGCGCATGCGCGGTTTCCGAGGCGCCGTGTCGCGCTTTGGTTGCTAGGCAACAGCTGCGAGAGCCGTACAAGGCGCAGCGCGCATGCGCGGATGCCGAGCTGCCGTAACGCGTTCTGGTTGCTAGGCGACAGCAGGAGCGCCGCCGCGCATGCCCAGTTACCGAGGCGTTGTGTCTCGCTTTGGTTGCCAGGCAACAGCGGCGAGCGCCGTAGGCTTAGCGCGCCTGCGCGGATGCGCAGCTGCCGTAACGCGTTCTGGTTGCTAGGCGACAGCAGGAGTGCCGCCGCGCATGCGTTGTTACCGAGGCGTCATGTCGTGCTTTGGTTGCCAGGCAACAGCGGCGAGCGCCGTACAAGGCGCAGCGCTCATGCGCGGTTGCCCAGCTGCCGTAACGCGTTCTGGTTGCTAGGTAACAGCAGCGTGCGCCGTACAAGGCGCAGCGCGCATGCGCGGTTCCCGAGGTGACGTGACTCGGTCTGGTTGCTAGGCGACAGCAGAAGCACCGTAAACTGCGACGCTGCGCATGCGTAGTTACCAAGGCGTCATGTCGCGCTTTGGTTGCCAGGGAACAGCGGGGAGCGCCGTACAAGGCGCAGCGCGCATGCGTGATCGCCCCGCTGCCGTAACGCGTTCTGGTTGCTAGGTAACAGCAGCGAGCGCCGTACAAGGCGCAGCGCGCATGCGCGGTTCCCGAGGTGATGTGACTCGTTCTGGTTGCTAGGCGACAGCAGAAGCACCGTAAACTGCGACGCTGCGCATGCGTAGTTACCAAGGCGTCGTGTCGCGCTTTGGTTGCCAGGCAACAGCGGCGATCGCAGTACAGGTCGCAGCGCGCATGCGCAGATTCCGAGTTGCCGTAACGCGTTCTGGTTGCCAGGGAACAGCGTCGAGCGCCGTACACGGCGCAGCGCGCAGTGCAGAACTGCCGTAACGCGTTCTGGTTGCTAGGCAACAGCAGGGAGCACCGTACAAGGCGCAGCGCGCATGTGCGGTTGCCGAGCTGACGTAACTCGTTCTGGTTGCTAGGCGACAACTGGAGCGCCGTAAACCGCGACGCCGCGCATGCGTGGTTATCAAGGCGTCGTGTCGAGCTTTGGTTGCCAGGCAACACCGGCGTGCAACGTACGAGGCGCAGCGCGCATGCCGAGCTGCCATAATGTGCTTTAGTTGCCAGGCAACAGCGGCGAGCGCCGTACGTGCACCACTGCGCATGCGCGCCTGTCGAGATGCCTTACTGAGTCTCGTTTACCCGTCAACAGCAGGAGCCCACGGACACACGCCACCGCGCCTGCGCGCCTCCCCAACGCCAGTTCCCACCTTCGGCCACGGGGCAGCAGAATCCGCACCCCCGCAACGATCCTCTTCTGAGCGTCAGCTGCGTGAGGGATGACTGACAGCTCGGCCCAGTAGAGACCAGCCGCAGGCGGCAACTCCTTACTGGGGGCACAGGGCTGACGTCGCCCTGCCCTTTCCCCACTCGCAGCCCGGGCAGGCCTCTTCATCGCCTCCCTTCCAAAAAGCACCCGAGCGGCTGGAGCGTTTACAAGAGTCAAGTGCGAAGAACAGACAATTCGGGCGGCCGCTTCTGTCCCTGCCCCCCCACCCCATTATCTAGAGAGAAGCAGCACAGGGAACCTGCAACTGGGGGGGGGGGGGGTGGAAGGGGGGTGTCCCCTGGAGCAAGCCCCAGGGACTGCTGTATCCCTCTGCATGGGGCATCAGGGTTGCGGGAGCAACAGCAGCCAGTCACCAGATGCTGGCGAGAGATTTACAACAAAAAATAACGCCTGGTTCAGCTGACAGCCTGAAGGCAGGCCACAAGAGACCCAAAGCTGCTTCGTGCCAGAGGGGCAGCTCTGTTCGGCAGGAAAGGCCGCGGCCCAGCGCACCAGATGCGAGCGGCCCACCTGCAAGCGAGCGATACCTCGGCGACCCTGGGGCTCGGTCGGGGTGGGCACCTCCGTGCTATCAGAACGCTGCTCTCCTAATCCTGCACGCACGCAAGGCTCCTTGCGCGGGGCTTGTCTCTTATCGAAGAGACGCTGCACGGTGTTACTTACCGCCCTGCCCTCCGGCGTGCAAAGTAATCAGACGTGAAGCAGGGAAAGCAAAGAGGCCTGTCGGGATATTAGATGTCCTCAGCAGAGGACCATAGAACCCTCGAGGTTCCATCTTTGCTCCCTACAGGAGCGTGGCTCCGCACTCCTTGCCGCTCCTGCCAGCAAGCGTCACAGTTGCCCTTTGCCGCCCGCAACACGGCCCCAGTACTGCCGCTTACAGAGCGAGAGGCGCTCGCTATAAAGCGGCGATGAAGAACAAGGACGGCCTGTCGAGATGGCAGGAGGAACATAGAGAGCCTCCAGCATTAGCCAGGCAGGGCTTGCAACTCACCTCATGTCGTGGTTTAACGCCAGCCGGCAACGAAGGCCCACGCGACCGCTCACTCGCTCCCCCGCCCCCAGTGGGATGGGGAGACAATCGGAAGGGCGAAAGTGAGAAAACTCGTGGCTTGAAACGAAAACAGTTTAATCATCATTAAAAAGAAACAACAACAACAACTTGTAAGGAAAAGGAGGATAAAGAATGACAGAGAACAGGGTGCAGGCAGCACACCAGGCGTCTGGAGGCTGACAGATGATGGGGGCGTGGAGGGGGTGGTGTGGAATATGGAGGAGGGAAAGGAAGCAGGGGGGAGCAGGAGATAGGAGAGCAGGGGGTGCAGGGGGAAACAACTCGCGTGGGTTAGAAACTCAAATGGGTGAAGGGGGTGGGCTGGAGCAGCGGGGGGCATATGGGGGAGAAACACACGCTGGGGAGAAGGTAGGTGAGGGTACAAAGGTGCATGGTGGGACACAGGTGGGGATGACCTACCCTACCCCAGGAAGTCCACCCAGGATGATCCACAGCAGGTAACTCACCTGGGATAACCCGCAACAGAGCATCCACACCAGATCATCCACGCTGGGAGGACCCCCAGCAACGCCCCTCAAACTGCCTGTGCTTCACCCCCAGTCTTCCCCAAACTGGGGAGTTTTTTGCTCTTTCAAAATACTCAGTTTGGGGTGTGTTTCAGTGCTTTTCCACAACATAAAAAGGGGTGATCTTTTGGTTGTGGTTTGTGCATGCAAATGGGGTGGGGTTTTTGCTTTCCAGCTGCGCAAATCCAGGCGGATTTGGCTTTCCCAAGAGTCCCAAATTTGTTTGGTATTTTTCCTTTGCAGACCCAGAATCAGGGGGTTTGGGGTTGTCCTGGTTTTGGCTGGAATAAAGTTAATTTTCTTCTGAGTAGCTGGTACAGGGCCATTTTGGATTTAGGATGAGAATAATGTTGACAACACACTGATGCTGTAGTTGTTGCTAAGCAGTGTTTATACTAAGTCAAGGACCTTCCATCTTCTCGTACCGCCCTGCCAGCAGAGGCTGGGGGTGCACAAGAAGAGTCGCTGAGCTAAAGGAGGATTCCAGGTAAAAAAGGTCAGCTAGAAATACATCACCTCCTCTAAAAGTTAAGAGCAATTTGAACACTTAAAATCAGCATTTAGGCTAATTGATACCATTTTGAACACCTTCTCAGCATACAAGTAAACACTCTTGCCGGTGTTGGAAAACTGTCTCCTTCCTTCCTTACAGCACTGCTGCAGGGAGATAACCCTGGGAGGCTGTGGGACGAGGTCATACGCAATCAGAATCTACACTTACGGATCCACCACAACAGCTACAGCCCTTGCGCTGCTGCTGCTGCTTTGCATCTTGCTTGTTTGGTGAATAAAGCTGAAAGTGAAGTGGAAAACTTCAAAGAGCAAAATGAAAAATAAAGAATAAATCTCAGTAATTCACTTTACACTAAAAAGGTGTGCCCATGTTTATATACATCCAATGAAAACACTTATACTGTAAAAGTATTTGATTTCCCTTTCCCATTACCTTAACTTGCACAGCTCTGAATTCGTACCGTTAAATTATCCCTCTCCAAAGTACACAGTTATAATGGGACTAGGGGGTTTTGTGCGTGTTGCGTAACGTGGAGGGACACCTGGCCAGCTGAGCTGCCCAAGAGAGGCGCTACTGAACTGCCAGGGAAATGCACCATTGAAAGCCAGACAGAAAGAAAGTACTTCAGAGCACTCCGTCAAAACATCAGGAAAAAAACCCCATAACATTCAGTTGCCTCTCTTTTTAAACGTTTAGAAAAATACCTAACTGCTTACATACACCTAACACATCATATACTACAGCTATTTGGCAGTTACAGTTTAAACAATGCAAGTCAGTTTGTAAAATCCCCAGTGCTGCAATACCTCAGACTACCAAAAAGCACTGGTGGATTTCCTAATGCTTTTGGCAGTACTGAAGCAGGCAGAGTAACACGTTTTCATGTTATCTCGACTGTTACAACTGAGAAACCAAAGACCAGTGATGCCATCAACTTTAGGAAGATGGGCTGTGCTTGGGTCTTTGGACTTTTTTTTTTTTTTACTTTTTTTAAAGAGAGTGAAAAGTCTTGTTACTGATGACTTCTACTGTCAAGTCAATCACCTCTGAAGATCCACTCTGATGGGAAGTTCCTAAAACAAAATTTCTTTGAGTGAGAAAGACTTCCATTTTGGAAAATCTCTTTCCAACTGAAGTCAAAATTACACACTGTAGGTTAAAGGAAAAAATACATTCCTGAAGCAGTAACTCATCAAAAACACCTCAGGGCTCACTGTCACTAGTTACAAGGCTGCTAATGCTTCCTGGGAAAGCCTGGGAAACACACAGATGCGACGCCCGTTTGTCCTGTTTTGTCCCCCGTCTCTTCTTTGACCTTTATTGCTTTTAGTACAGATGCTAATTATCTCCATAACGTTTTTGAGTACTACTATAAGATATTTTAAAAAACTCATTGACTGTAAAAGCATAAAGCTTTTATCATGAAAACAAAGTCCGTTTCTTCTGAACACCTGAACTCTTATGAACAGTTTCTTCCCTCTTTTAGTACAAAATTATTTTCACAGTATCATTTACTAGCAAGCACACAGAAACAGATGATTATGCTTTCAGGAAGAGAAAATAAACTGAGGGAAGTAAGCTTTGTATAGGTGTAACATGCTCCGGAACAGGACTTATTTTTAGTATTTGTGTTAAAATATTTAAGGTAAAAAAAAGGTAGAAGGAGAGTTGGCACACACTCAGTGTTAAAGTCCATACTGCAAGCACCTTTGGAAAAACGCAGACACACATCGTAGGTGTACCTTGTACTTGCAGGCCACTACGGAATCTTTCCATCTGTCTCGTACCTTCACGGCAGAAGAAAGGGCAACCACGACGAATTGGTGCCAGCTGACATCCAGCTGAGAGAAGAAAAAAAACATTAGCACAAAGCTGGGTAGGAAGTCCAAGCTGCCTTTCTGTTTGTGAAGGTTTGTGAAGACAGTATGACTGAGCGGAGGAAAAAGTATTTTTGCGTCATTTTCGGTACAGCTGTTGATACAGGCCACTAGAGCTTTTGCATTTTTCAGACAACTGTACTTTTTTTTTTTCTCCTTTCTTTTTTGACTCATTGGCAACTTTACTTTCACTAGAACTCACTTTCCTAGATACACGCAGGTGACACACCCAGAGATCTACATACATTTTCTCAAGCTTTAGTACAGCCAAGGCTCCATCAAACCTATACGTCCAAGGTGAGTATTTTTGCTAAAGAGCACAGCAACACATCTGTCCTTGTGAACTGCCTTGTTGCAAAAAAGGAATCATTTTTTCGAGTCCGTTGCTCCAAACGGGCAAGATCTTTTAAAACTGCAGCTGTGCCACCAAACCCGCTCAGGGTCCCTCCTAGCTTTTGACCGCCCTGAGATTTAACAGGCACACGCTCCATTCCACCTTCCAACAGCAAAAATACGTTAATGCTCTCGGACCCAGAGAGCAACCCTACGGACGTCCACGCACACAGCCTGCCGTTTTGATGAGGAGCCACCGAGCATCCCTGCGAGCACAGCTGCACGCGCCAGATCGGTTTCACCTGCGCCGCGAGTTACCGGTTTGCAGTGAACGTAGTTTCTGACGCTTTACACTGAAAACCGTATCTTGACGCTTCGACACAGCAGAAACGACCCATCACTAGGATGCTACAAAAACGCAGTAACAGCAACTGCAAACCCACAGCAGCAACAGCTCCAGAAATTAGACCAGGAACAAGGGAGAAAAATAAAACAACTTCATCTCACGCACAGGGGAGCGGCAGGCGGAGAAAAGGGTTGGCATTCTGAGCCCTTACAGAAAACAGGCATTCTCCTTCCATTCCTCAGCCCGTCCGTTAAGGTCTAAATGCTGCAACACTACTACGGCAACATCAAGAGTAGGGAACGGCAGCCCTGCCACTGGACTTGCCATCGACCCATGCTATTTACGTAGCAGGACGCGGATGCAGAGGGACACGTTTTGCCACACGCAACCCTGAACTTCCTGAAAATTTACGTTTACCGAAAAAAGCCATTTGGAATGTATTGCCAAACAACATTCGGCAATAAAGCTTTGATGCGTTTGACACACGCAAGTTTTTGGTCACTTGCTATTTGCTTCCTGTTGCTGCTGCTGTTCTTCCTTCAGAAATTCTACCTGTAGCCAAGTTATTCACTACTGGTTCAAGCATTTGCCTTCCTGGTATTACCAGCACATTCACAGAGGCAAGTAACTTAACTGCTCTTCTACAATTATCCAAACGACAATTACAGCCATGAAAGAGAAGGAGAGGTCAGGCAGCAGAAGAGCTCTGCAGGCTGGCACCAGTCAGTATTGCACTCTCTAAAAACAAACAACAAAACAACAAAACCGTGACCCTGTATCCTCCTTTTTTTTTTTTCTTCTTTCAGAGCTCATCCCTGCCTCAGCATTTTGTCTTGTCAGAGCATGAAGCACAAGTGATCCGTACCCTGACGACTTTTGCGTGTGATGAACGCCTGTCCAGAAATAGTCCAGATCTGCAAGACTGGTGTCATTTTTATGGTTTTAATCATCATAACTCAAGTTTTATGTACTCACGCATTTGTGAGGAAACTAATTAACTTCTAGACACTGCCTCTCCTTTTTTTGGGGGGTGGAAATGTGTTAGACTGAAAAACGTTACGATTCAGAGCTCCCAACCACAAGGGAGTGGTGGAGAAATCAGTGAAAGCAAAGACCAACAGCAGCAACTTCAACTGAAAGTTGGCTTTAATTCTGATCACGTACTTAAGCGACTCTCCAAGTCTATGCCTTGGTCCTAGGAATGACTAGCCCCTTTTTGGAAGGACAAACTTTTTTACTTAAAAGTCCTAGACTGAAGACTCCACTGAACAGAATGGGGATTGTGCCACGGGACAACATGCCATCAACACTCTTAATGGGGAAGAAAAAAAAAAAAAACCCCCAACAAATAAAAATCAAGTTTAATTACCAGTTCCCATCATGTTTCACTCACTACATTTCTACTGGCATCTAGGTGCTCAAAAATGAACTACAGGGACACCACATATTCCTAAAAATTCAGTTATACATAAAAAAGTAAAAGGCTATTTCCAACTTGCCCATAAAATCAACATGAACAGAGAGAAGAGAAACACTCAACCCTGAAGAAGCTAACAGGCAGCTCTGAATTTACCAGACAGGAAATTTCATTCTTTCACCTGAAACAAAAACACATCAAGCGACCAGTTCAGGAACAGGGCACGATCTGTTAACAGCAATTTTTCCATCAGCTTTTCTGCACTAGCAGCATATTTGCCTTCTCTGTGGGTTTAACGTGGAGCATCTGTAGTGCCCTCGAACTCACAAGCGTTTCTCTCCGCTCCCCCAGCCCGATACGTGCGATTACCTGAGCAGCAAGTGGAATTGACCACGCAGGATTTTCTTCGTGTGACGCGGAATGTGACACTGGAAGAAGAGGAGACAAAGAAATGAACCTGCTTGTCACACCCAGCCAACGGTGAAAAGACAGGGGAGGATTCTGCCGGAACGGCTCTGCACCCCAGGAGCTCCTGCTGGCTGGTTTCTCTCCCCTTTGCCCGGTACCGAGGGGACGACGACACCTTGTCCGCGCCCCCTTGCGGGGGGGCTGCCCCAGGAGAGCCAGGGGACCCCCACCTCGCTTCTGCCCACGGGAACGGACCGGGCGAGACCCTCCACGCAGAGAGAGGAGCATGGCGTGGATTGCATCCCTGAGGGAAGAGGCCGGGCTCCCTGCTGGCAGAAGGACAACTCACCTCCCTGCTGCTCGGAGCTACTTGCTGCGGACAGCCCTGCCTGCGCCCGGCCACTCTTCGGCCATGCTGGGAGCACAGTCCGGCCGACGGACGCTCCAGCGAAAAGATGCTCCAGCTAATCGCGCCTTCTGCTCGTTACAGCCGCAGGTACTTTTGCCTCTGGATAATGCACGCTCCAGACAGCGGACACCCCGCCTCGTTCCAGCTCCCGCTTGCTACAGTTCTGGCTTGTTGAAGCCCCAGCTCCGCACTGAAGCTCCGGCTGATTGCAGCTGCTTCTCCTTACAAGCTCCAGCTACGTGCAACGGCCTGGGCTTTCCATAAGGCTGTATATCAACTGCTGCCAAAACTGGAGCATTAGGATTAAACATCAGAGTTACACACCAAGTAAATATCCGTTAGTTTGGGCGATTAATTACTTAACAACTATTCTGAGCAGTGCAGAAAGAAGAGCTGGAGTCCAAGAGGGCACGTGAGGTCTGAAAAGCGCCTTTCCCCCCACAGACCACCGCAGATGTTGAGTTCGGCCCACTGCGTGCCGGCCCCCCGAACTTTGGCGTCCGACACAACCAGACCCCCATCTCCGGGGAGGGTCCACGCACCCTGCCCGCCCCCCGCTTCCCCCCACAGCCCCCAACACCCTCCCACCCGCCTGCAAAACCAGCCAAGCCGGCTCCCACTTTTGGCCTCCACACCAGCTGACTCGGGGCCCATTTGGGAGCCAAAAAACCCGGCTGCTGAGCCTGTTCTCAAGGTCCAAACACGCAGGGCCAGACCTCTGTTTCTGGGCCCAAAGCCGGGCAGCTCGGTCTGCTTCCGAGCCCCCACATCAGCCACGTGAGCCTGTTGTCAAGCCCCAGGAACAGAAAACTTGTTCTCCATTTCTGACCCTGCAGCGCCCACGGGCGACGCCGAGTGTCGCCACCCCACAGCCCTGCACCCCCGGAGCCCCACACGTATTTTCAGGGAGCGCTCGGGACCTGCTGAGGGCCCGGCCCCACGCCTCTGCGGGGCAGCCCCAGCACAGGCAGGGCGCCGCTTCTCGATTGCCGTTTCAGGCTTTATTTCCACGCCATCAGTGGCACGGCCAGGCCACCCCACACCAAACCCCCCAGCCGAAGCACCCCCGTGGGTAGCCGGGCCCAGCCACCCGGAAAACAAGAAAACCAAAGAGGGAACAAGAGAGAACCGCGCTCACGGCATGGCCTCTGGCAGAGGGAAAGAGGCAGCAGCGACCGTTATTACCGTAGCTCCACCCTGGCCGGAGCCCCTCCGTCCGCAAGGGCTTCCGCGGACGGACGCCGCTCCTTCCCCGCACCGCTGCTAACGGCACCCACGTTAAGGGAGACTCGAGAACACCGGAGGGCCAGCTTGCTGCCCTCACGACAGGGCTCGGGGGCTGCCTGCGGCTGCAGCACAGGCTTCAGGAGAGGGGCTGCAGCTGGGGGCAGCCGCAGGGGCCGAGCGGGGCCGGGGGAAGGCGCCGGGGGAAGGCGCCAGGGGAGCTCCGGCGACTCGGGGAGGCGCCCGCTGGCTGCGCCTGGGGGGTGCCCGCCTCTGTCCCCTCTTCCCTTCTGTCGGCTCTCGGGGACCTGCCCGGCGCTGCCCTGGCCCGGCTCGCCTCCGGCGGACCGGGAGCCTGCCGCGGCGGCCGCTTCGCAGCTTCCCGTCCCGCCAGCCCCGGGCGGCCAGCGGGCAGGAGGCACCCGCCGCCGCCCCCGCCGGAGGGGATCGCTCGCCTCACCCGCGGTCCCAGCGCTCGCCCGCTGCCGCCGACACCCGCACCCTGCGCGCCGCCACGCTGCTCCCGGTGACCGCGCATGCGCGCCGGCCGTACGACGGCGCGCCGGAGGCCTCAGAGCCGGCGCGCGAACGCCGGGCTGCAGTACCGCACTTTGCCCACAAGGCGGCACCAGCGGCGGCGGCGCTGCTGCTGCGCACCTGTGCGGTGCCGGCGCTGCTGTTCCGCGCTTTGCGCTCGGAGCGCCCGCCGACACCGCGCCCGCGGGGCGGCAGCGGCGTTTCCTTACCGGGAGGGAGGAAGCAACGAGCGCGGCGGCACTTTCCCCCGGGGCCGCGCTGCCGGTACCGTCGGACCACGGGTGCCGTTACAGGGGCACCACCGCGCCTTTGCAGCCTCCGAGCTGTAGTACCGGATTTTGGGCGCCGGGCAGCAGCATCCCCGCCGTAACGATCCTCTTCCGAGCGTCAGCTGCGTGAGGGATGACTGACAGCTCGGCCCAGTAGAGACCAGCCGCAGGCGGCAACTCCTTACTGGGGGCACAGGGCTGACGTCGCCCTGCCCTTTCCCCACTCGCAGCCCGGGCAGGCCTCTTCATCGCCTCCCTTCCAAAAAGCACCCGAGCGGCTGGAGCGTTTACAGCAGTCAAGTGCAAGGAACAGACAATTCGGGCGGCCTCTTCTGTCCCTGCCCCCCCCCCCCCCCATTATCTAGAGAGGAGAAGCAGCACAGGGAACCTGCAAATGGGGGGGATGGGGGGGAAGGGGGCTGTCCCCTGGAGCAAGCCCCAGGGACTGCTGTATCCCTCTGCATGGGGCATCAGGGTTGCGGGAGCGACAGCAGCCAGTCAGCAGACGCTGGCGAGAGATTTACAACAAGAAATAACGCCTGGTTCAGCTGACAGCCTGAAGGCAGGCCACAAGAGACCCAAAGCTGCTTCGTGCCAGAGGGGCAGCTCTGTTCGGCAGGAAAGGCCGCGGCCCAGCGCACCAGATGCGAGCGGCCCACCTGCAGGCGAGCGATACCCCGGCGACCCTGGGGCTCAGTCGGGGTGGGCACCTCCGTGCTATCAGAACGCTGCTCTCCTAATCCTGCACGCACGCACGCAAGGCTCCTTGCACGGGGCTTGTCTCTTATCGAAGAGACGCTGCACGGTGTTACTTACAGCCCTGCCCTCCGGCGTGCAAAGTAATCAGACGTGAAGCAGGGAAAGCAAAGAGGCCTGTCGGGATATTAGATGTCCTCAGCAGAGGACCACAGAGCCCTCGAGGTTCCATCTTTGCTCCCTACAGGAGCGTGGCTCCACACTCCTTGCCGCTCCTGCCAGCAAGCATCACAATTGCCCTTCGCCGCCTGCAACACGGCCCCAGTACTGCCGCTTACAGAGCGAGAGGCGCTCGCTATAAAGCAGCGGTCCCGGCGCTCGCCTGCTGGCGCCGAGACCCGCGCCCTGCACGCCACCACGCTGCTCCCGGGGATGGCGCGTGCGCCGGAGGGGCCGGAGCCGGTGAGCGAACGCCAGGCTGCCCCACGCGAAGCACGGCGCATGCGCCCGGGAAGCGTGTCCGCACGGCTGGTCGGGGAGCGGGCGCAGCGGGAAGCCTGCGGAAAACCACGTGAAACCCACAACACAGCTACACCTCGTGCCGCGCCGCGGGGTCCGCGGCGGCGGCAACAAGAACTACCCCGTACCACACGCGCCTGAGAGCAACGCTACGGCCCGCCTGCAAAAACTACGGCTCCCGGCATGCCCTGGGAGGCACCGTGGCCGACCGGGAGCTCCGTGCCCCGGGACTACAGCTCCCGGCATGCCGCGGGAGGTAGCCCGCCCTGCTTCCTGACCCTGCGGGGACACCGTTTCCATTTCCACCCGCCTCCATGCCGGCGCAGCCGGAATCCCCGCCGAGCCGCAAGCGACGCACCCGGGGCTCCTCCAGCCCTGGCCCACAGCCGGAGCCCAGCAGGAACAGGGGGAGCACGGCCCGCCCCCCCCAGCGCCTCACCTCCTCCTCCCCTGGGCTCCCTCACAGCCCCTCGCCCCGTGCAGAGGGAGCGCAAACGCAGCCCGGAGGGCAAAGGGGACGGACGGCCAGCGTCTATTCAGTCAGTCGCACGCCTATCGAGTCCTGCCAGCGAGTCTGCTCCGGGGCTCGGGACGCCCCCCGGCGCTCCCCCTGCCCCTCGGACACCTCGGCAGTCAGTCCGAGAGGTCCGTCAGGGAACGCACGGTCGGTCGGCTGGCTCCTGGAGCGATGGGCTGCTGGGCAGAGGCGAAGGCTGCCAAAAACAAGGAGCAGGACACTAGAAGAGAGGAGAAAAGCGGCAGCTGGCTGGAGCGGGGGTGTAGCGAGAAAGCACGAGAAAGCAGGGAGCGGGACAGTGAGAGAAAGAAAAGGAGAAGAAAAATGACAGGCACAGCGAGATGTGGGGGAAAGAGAGCAGGACAGAGAAAGAGAGGCAGAAAGAGGGAGTGGGAGCAGGACAGAGAAGGAAAAATAAGGACAGGGAGCAGGATGGAGATGCAGGAAAAACCTCACATAGGCAGCATGACGGGGATTAAAAAAGAATAGGCGCAGGGAGCCAGACAGAGGGATACAGTGAGAAATGATGGGACAGGGAGCAGGACAGAGCAACCGAGAATGACAAAGGAAGAGAGAGCATGAGAGAAACAGGGTACTGGGGGGGAGAAGGTCAGATAGAAGGACAGAGGGAATGAGGGTCAGGGACCAGGGCACTGGGACAGAATGAGAAAAAAAGGGGCAGCGAGCAGGACAGAGTGGTAGAGACACAAGGACAGAGAGAGAAAGATAATGACAGGGGGACAGACAGGGGCAGGGAGCAGCAGGGAGGGTTGGAGAAAGAGATGGGGAGCAGGACAGAGGGTTATGAAGAGAAAAGTAAGATGAGGGAGAAGGACTGAGGAGCAGAGACAGAAAGGTACAGGGAAAAGGACAGTGAGATGGAGGAAAAAATAAGGTGAGGGAGCAGGACAAAAGGACAGACAGAAAAAGGAGAGGAAGAAGGAAGGATAAAGATGAGGAACAGGGAGTGGGATTTACGGGGAGAGAAAAGTAGGACAGAGAACAGGGGAGAGGGATTGCATAATACAGAGAGAGATGCAGATTGGGACAAAGAGACGGAGAAGGTGAAAACAGTGATGGGCTGGAGGACGTGTTTCTGACAACCTGTCGCTCCTGATGTCACTTCCGTGGTCTCAAAAATGGGACATAGCACAAGATAGAGGAATGACTGAGTGAAAGAAAAGACACAGGGAACTTTTTAAAAAGAAAAGAAGAAAAAAACAAGAGAGTGCAAAATAGTGATAGGGAACAGGATGTGAGAAGGATGGGGAGCAGGATGTGAACAGGATGGGGAGCAGACAGAACAAGAGAGGAATAAGAAGCAACAGGAAACTTAAAAAAAAAAATCTGCATTCCTCCTCTCAGAATTCGGGAAAAAAAGAGCCTGCCTGTTGCTGCTCCAAAAGGAAAGGGATAAAATGTGTGGGACTGTTGTTACTAAAAGATGATTGCTACTTGCTTTTCCTTCTCCATGAGGAACTGTGCAGACACTCATTTTTTCAAAGGCAAAAATAACTTTTGTTTATCTCAGCTGCTGAGATTTCCTAGACAAACTTCCAAACAGAACTTTCCCCATGCTAGGTGGAGTATTTATATAGACATGCAGGAATTTTTTTTCAAGTCTGTTTGCTTTCTTCTCAGATAAAGGTTACTACTTCTGCTTTCACTAAGCTGCTGAAGTAATTCTAAGTCTTCATTTCCACTTTCACCCTTCTTTCTACTCTTCACCCACCCCGCTTCTTTGTGTCATTCCCTCTTGAAAATCTGTTGGGCTAAGAAACCTTAACCCAGAAACAAAACCCTCTTCACTGAGCTGGTGAATTGCAGCTTGCTCCTCCTGACAAAGGTTTCTAATATTAGTGGCTGTGTAGTACCTCTGTTGGAAGGCTGCTAGCTGTTTGCACAGCTTACTCCAGGCTCCTCTGTAGTTAGAGACTAATTTGTGCTAGAGCTTAGCACTAGTGACTGAAGTACATGAAGACTTAGGCCACATGAATTGTACTTTAACCCTTGTTTTTATCTATGGAAATGTAACTGGTAGATAAGGAAGTATAAATAAAATTTTAACTGTAGGATATTCTGTAACAAAAGATTAGGAAATGTCTCAAGACAGACAAAAAGGGTGCCTGGAGGCTGCGGGAGCAAATCAGAAGAAAAGATCCCAGACTCTGCAAACAGGAATGGATGAGTGTTAAGTGCTATCAGGAAATCAAGTGACCTATAGAGACTATAAAATCCAGTAACAATTGACAGGCAGGGTCCCTCTTCAGAGGTACCCAGCTGGAGTTGTAACTACTATGACATATTAAGCATAGCAGAAGGAACTCTGATTCTTTTATTAAAGCGGAACCTAGGGACAAGCCCTGTTGAGGTGGCATCCGCATAATTCCTACTGTGGTCTAGATGGTCACTGTATAATTCCTACACCACCTCTCAGCATTCAAGCTCTAGCCCCAGCTGCAACTTTTTAGTTGACTACAACTAATAACAGTGATAATGTGAAATGTACTCAAATGACCAAGCAACTGACCCGGAGAAGAGCCAGACCTCTCCAATGGTAAGGATTTCTCACTTAGTATGGAAATGGCTGAAGATGGAATCCAGTGAAGAAACAAATTCACATAAGAAAGATCTAAAGAGCAACAGTTCTCACCTTTGTCAAGCCCCATGAAAACCTGTATATGTATGCCCCTCTGTGTGTGCGTGCAGGTGCGTGCACAAGTGAAACAGAAATCCAAAAACTCAAGAATGTTATCAGGAGCAGAAAGAAACCAACTGTACCTGTCTTTGTTAAGATACATAAGGTTAGTGCAAGAGATACAAAGAAACAAAGTATTTATTGTTAAAAGCTTTTCTACGAATCACTCGGCATCATACAATGAAGATATGGTGGCTACAGAGTAGAGGGAGTCTCTCTCTCTCTCCCCCCCACCCCATACACGTATTTGCTCACTCTCACAAACCCACAGTTGTATTTTTTTAATGGAGTTCCTTTCTTCAATGAGATTGGAAAAGGTGTTTATCATACAGGATCTGGCAGAACAGATACATCCTATTAAACAACAGAGCAGTTACAGAAAGGAGACCTCTTTCTTCAGGAAAAAAGAGCTTTCTTTTCCCCCTCATCTCTTTGCACTGCCATAAAAGGGTTCTCAACACAAAAACAGGCCAAAAAATCCCCAGTAGCTGACTAGCATTGTGGCAAAATTAGGAGCCCTAGGATATGCACCAGTATTGATATATGGACTAATATTTTCACTCAGCTTCCACAGGATAAATCTAAACAATGTGGTGTAAAAATCTGCCAGCTGAAACAATGTCTGCATTACAACTACCAACCCTGCTAAGTCAAACAACTGAATCCCTGTTAATAACAGTGGAAAATGTTTTGGCAATGTGTCTCGGAGTTATCTGCAGAACGTTTGGTTCTGTCCTGCATGCCCATTTCCCGGGCTATATACAAGTTGAGACTGGCTCTCTCCCACATGCTCTCTACATGTATACATACACACATGCACACAAATACTAACTCACATGGACTGTGCTATTTCCAACAGAACTCTGCACATTATCCTGTGCTATGTCTTACTGGCACTTCAGTGGCGCTCTGCTTCATCTTTTAATTTCATTTTCCACTGCTGTATTCTTCTCTCTATTCCATAATCAATTTTTTCCCTTTAATTTCTAAGAAACACTTGGTCTGAATGCTGACTCATGGCCAACAGCAAAAAGGACTAAAGACAGTGTTTCAAACCTGCCATGTCAACACTTCAGCTCCAAGATATATTTCCCTTCTATTGGTGCTCCAGAATTCTGTTTTAACCCTTTCCTAGACTGATGCTGTATTTTCTAACAATCTATATTACCATGTGTACATTCACTACTATGCACAGAAGATTTTTTTGCAGCATGCACAGATTTGTATTGTACTGTGGCAGCAACTGAAGACCCCCAAACATCTTCTTGTCATCTTTTGTACACACAAAAAGACAACCATCCTGAACTTAGAATGAATTCATCATTCACAATCTGCCACAATTACATGCCTGTTCAGTACCACTGCCTTTCATTTTCGTATGCCCAAGCAGCATTTGGTCCAATTCCTCCCTGTATTGATCCATTATTTCTCTTCAAATATCATTTCTCTCTTTTGCAAACAAGCAAGCTCCTGGCTGCACTCCTGGAACAGAGGACAGAACTCTTCTCTGCATCTCTTCAGTAAAAGGCCCAAACTGCTTCTGAACACAGGAAAAAAAAGGCATCAAAATATCAGCCCCAGTTTACCAAAGGAAAGACATGTGACAGCTATTCCTAAGACTCACTGTTGGTGACTAGTCTTTTAATGTATAGTAGGAATATGGACAGTGGGACATAAGAATTTAGATTTTGGACTGCCATCTTCAGTGCCATCTACAGTGGCTGACTCATGTATGTGCATGCATGTGTGCGCGTGCACACACACACGCTTCAGTATAGCATTGGTACTTAAGATACATTCACCTTCCAGTGATGCTGTTGTGAACGCTGGGCAGCAATACCACATTGGTTTTGTTACTTTTCTCTGAAAGAGACTTGGAAACAGATCCATCCAATTCTGCAGAGAGATTCTAAAAGCAGGCTGGACTCTATTATGTTGCCAGCTGTGGCACATGACTGAAATTTCTCTGTACAAATATTTGGCACTTCAGTGGGAAAGTTCTCAAAAACCAGAATTCCCTGGCAAACATCCTACAGGCATCTATCCCAGTCCCACGCCCTTCTCACATCCTTCCACATCTGTCTCTGCATTTCTTATTCCTGGAGACTGAATGCATCTCCTGAATGTAGCTGCTCTGTTTACCACATATAGAAAAGAGTTTTATACACTGGACAGCATGCACACAACTGACACAGCAGCGCAATAAATATGGAAGCACAGTAGCAGATGACCCCCACTGTTTTCCCTCATAATGCTTGCTTGTAGTCCAATTAGTGGAGTCCTAACGTAAATGAGATTTCAAGTCATTCATTGTCTGGCAGCCTCACAGCCCCTCACTATACTTAGTTTAAGATTGCAGGATTTCACATTTTACTGTAAAAAGAGGTTTTAACACAAAAAAGTTCTAAACAAAGCCATTCCCGGTAAAAGGCCTCAGGCAAAAAGGTACAGCTATGCTTTTTCTCACACCAGTGGTTTTGCATGATGGTACTGCCAATATATGACTGCACTCAAATGTAAATTTTCCAAGACATCTCTGAACACAATGGACAGAGTAAAAGCTATGGCACTATTGTGAAAGCAGAGGTATTAAATAGAGGGGTGGAAGAGAAGACTGTCTCTTCTGTGACTGGACAGAAGAAACTTTTAAGTTCAACTAAGAAAGAAATTGGCAAAGATAGCAGAAGAGAAACGGACAATACTACAGCAAAATGCATTACTAATAAGAGTTGCCTCCCTTCTGTACCACATGTGAATTCGATCCTCTTTCCAAGAAAGTGAAAGAAAGGAGATGAAAAGGAGAAACCTAGGAGAGGGTTTTGAGTGCCACATCATCTGGACAAAGAGTTATACTTTGGCAGCTGCTTTTTGGACTAGAAATCATGTTGGGCTATTAATTACAAACTAATCTATGCACTACAAAAAATGAAGTGGGGGGAAGGATTTAATGAAGATGTCCCTGCTTCCAAGTAAATATGGTATAAATTCCCATAGTCTAAAATTTGTTGTACATTTACAAAGAAGATGGTTTCCAAGGGATATGTCCTCTGGGCTATTTAAGGCTGATAGTGCTTTATAACTCAACAGCATCCTATATAACCAGTATGTATCATATATGGGGGAACTAAATAATTCATAGTAAGAGGCAGTTCACCTATGATCAAAATGTGAGACCAATCTAGAGACTCTGTTAACATCTTGAAGTAAAGAGAAAACTGCCATTTATATGAAGTTAAGCTTCTTGCATTCTGCACCAACTTAACAATTAGGGAAGTCCTCTTCAGTGCTGATCCCTACTAGCACACAGAGAAACATTTAAGAAATGCTGTACTTTACATATATGCTTGTTGTTAAAATCTGCTGTGTTCAAGGCAGGTATCAGCAAAGTACCATTAAGTTATTTTCATTTTCTCAGAATGACTCATTTCTTGCTTCAACCTCAGCTTTGCTACCACTGATACCAACTGATGCCTAAGAAGCTCTTATCCCAGGGGTAATTCTCTTCCTCTCAGTACAGCATATTGATCATACCCATCTAGTGATGCATAATTCAGTCTACCTTTCACTGCAGGGGCAAGGGAAAGAGGAAGTATTAGAGTTTGCAGAAGGGATGTCCTGACTATACTTCTTTCTTCCAGAGGGGCTCTTCATTCCAGGAATGAAAATCCTCCTAGTTTGTTCTTTCACATGGTGACATGGCTTCTTGCACTGCTCCAGCTGAAATAAAAACTCTGTTCAGGAATATAAAGCATTCCACAGCTATAAGAAAGACTATCTTCTCTAATTCCAGAGAAGTTACTATTTGAGACTCTTGGGTAACATAGGATGAGAACTGCATTTATTTCTCTAAATCTGTAGTCTCCTATAACACCTATCTCAACCTCCCCCACCAATGCCACCCACGATTCTATGCATAGCCCATTAGGATTTGCTGTGTAGTGTCTGAACTTTCCACTAAAACTTAATGATGCGCATTGATGAATGAACCTTTTATCTTCTTTGACACTTGTATGGCGCTGTCTGTGGCCTGGAATGGTTTGAGACACCACCCACGGGCAAGATTATCAAGGGTCACACTAAAGCTGGTGTTCTGACTGGTGTGGTGATGGTACATTCTCATCCAGTCAGGAAGCAGGTCCATGTGTAACAGTGAGCTAAGTAACACTGAAAGGTCCACTGGTTTGGTGGTCATGATGCCAATGGGATCTTGTGAGCAGTACTTATGTGTTGCGCACTCCCAGAGATTGTTCCAGTTCCTGCCGGCGCTGCTGGATCTGAAAGAAAACGAGAAACTGTACAGTTCAGCAGATTCAGTTGTTCAGTGGCAAGAAGATTCATTTATAAGCCAGCAGTGTGGATAATTCCTTCATACCTTGCAGTAGAAATATCTGCTCACAGCCTCTTGAGACCATGGCTCATGATAAAATTCAGCTCTGCGTTCTTCCTCTGGGTTTCCAACTACATCAGTCATCACCTATGACAAAAATGAAACCATTTTTCACTATAGCTCTTCTACCGCATAGAGAAACGTTCAGATTTACCTAGAGTCAAAATTTATCTACATTACTACATTAAAAACGTTCAGGACTGTTCTCTAAGCCCAAGGCAAATGGACAATGAATGGCATGTGTGCTTACTACCAAACCAAGACGGTTGCATACAAACTGTCAGCTGTGAACAGCTCCTAACTTCTGCTTCTCAACTGTGGCTAGGAATAATTCTAGACACCAGTAGTTGCCCAGGCTAAGTGCCACGATCTCTAAAAATTTAACAGCATGGACAGTTTAGATCCAGTGCCCAGGAAAAGTTCCATGGCACTGTATATTTTATTAGCCTATGTATCCAAAGAACCTCAGTAGTTACCCATAAAAAGGGTAACAGCTTGAAATTGTTAGGGTATTCACATCACATTGAAATACAACTCTATACTACTGTTGCCCTTATCTCAAAGCATACGTTACCTTGATTTTAAGTAAAGTGCTGCTGGGGAAAGCATTAAGGAAAAATAACTATTAAAATTCGAGGAACAGAAAACTCTAGTCATTCCAAAATGGCCAAAGTGCTGAGCTGATTTTTCAGTCTCTATGCAACTGCCAAGAAACCAAGATTTGAAAAACCTGTAAGTTGTTTAAGGAATTAGTGGATGAGACCACCTGGAAAACTGCCGTTAGGGACAAAGGAGCTGAACAGAGCTGGCAGCTCTTTAACGACATTTCTCCTACAGTGAAAGAGCTCTAAATTCCCATGTGTAAGAAACTGGACAAGGAAGGCAGGAGACCAGCATGGCTCAGTAAGGACCTCTTGGTCAAACTAAAGTGTAAGAAGGAAAGGCATAGGCACTGGCAGCAGGGACATGTATCTTGGGAAGAATATAGGGATGCTGCCTGGATGTGTAGGGATGGGCTCAGTAAAGCTAAGGCACAGCTGGAGATGAATTTGGCAAGGGATGCGAAGAATAATAAGAAGGGCTTTTACAGGTACGTTGGCCAGAAAAGGAAGGTTAAAGAAAATGTACCCGTCCCCAGTAAATTAAACAGGAGAGCTGGTGAAAACCAATATGGAGAGGCTAAGTTAATAATTTTTTTTGCCTCAGTTTTCAATGGTAATCTCTTCACACATCTCTCAAGCCCCTAAACCTCAAGGGGGAAAGAAGTCTCTCTCATCACAGCAGAAGATCAGGTTTGAGACCATCTGAGGAACCTGAACATACTCAAGTCCATGGGACCTCATCAGGTCATTTGCATTTCATCAAATGCACACCAGGGTCCTGAGGGAACTGGCTGATGTAGTCACTAAGCCACTCTCCAACACTTTTGAAAAGTCATGGCAGTCAGGCAAAGTCCCCAGTGACAGGAAAAAGGGAAACATCACATCCATTTTCAAAAAGGGTAAAAAGGAGGACCCTGGGAACTACCAACCAGTCAGCCTCACCTCTATGCCCAGTAAGATTATGAAACAGATCCTCCTGGAAAAATGTCAGAACATATGGAAGGCAGGGAGGTGATTAGAGACAGCCAATGGCTTCACCAAAAGCAAATTGTGTGTGACTAATCCAGCGGCCTTCTACAATGGAGTAACTGCACTGGTGGATAACGGAAGAGCAACTCATGTCATCACCTGGGTTGGGGCAATCCTCCGTATCAATAAAGGCTGGGGGATGAATGGATTGAGACCAGCCCTGTGGAGAAGGATTTGAGGATAACTGTCAACAAAAAATTAGATACAAGTCAGCAATATGTGCTTGTAGCCCAGAAAGCCAATTGTATCCTGGGCTGCATCCAAAGCAGTGTGGCCAGCAGGTCGAGGGAAGGGATTGTGCCCCTCTACTCTGCTCTCCTGAGACCCCACCTGGAGCACTGTGTCCAGCTGTGTGGTCCACAGTGCAAGACAGACATGGACCTGTTGGAGTGGGTCCAGAGGAGGCCACAAAGATGATCAGAGGGCTGGAACACCTTTCCTATGAAGAAAAGATGAGAGAGTTGGGGTTGTTCAGCCTGGAGAAGAGAAGGCTCCAGGGAGACCTTATTGTGGCCTTTCAGTACTTAAAGGGGGCTTAAAAGAAAGATGGGGAGAGACTTTTTAGCAAGGCCTATACTGATGGGACAAGGGCAATGTTTTAAAATTGAAAGAGGGTAGGTTTAGATTGGATGTAAGGAAGAAATGTTGTACGATGAGGGTGGTGAGACACTGGAACAGGTTGCCCAGAGAAGCTGTGGATGCCCCATTCCTGAAAGTGTTCAAGGCCAGGCTGGATGGGGCTTTGAGCAACCTGGTCTAGTGGAAGGTGTCCCTGCCCATGGCAGGGGGTTGGAACTAGATGATCTTCAAGGTCCCTTCTAACCCAAACCATTCCATGATTTTATAAAAAAATAAAATTCTGATGACTATGCCTCCAGCATCACAGAATTAAGGGTAAATATAAAATTATTAGCATCTTTTGCAGAGTAGTACTGTGCAATCACAATTCTAATGACAGTAGGGCAGAACATTATAGAAAAGACCCTTATGGGACTGGTTGTCAGTCAAGGAGAACACTGAACAACTGTTGTATGTATGCAGCTAGAGAATACCTTAGTTTGTAAGTTCTTCAAGCTACAGGCTGCTTTATTTAAACATTCTTTCAGATGCCTGTCCTAATAATAATAATCATAACCTTAACAGTAGAGCTTTGGAAGACTATTGACTAACAAACTAGACATTTATATTTGAAAGACACAATGATTTTATTGAAATAATTTCATGGATTCATTAATACTTTTGAAGCACCTGAGTTAAAGACACAAAGTGTGAAACTTTATGAGGAACAAATTATTCATTTTTGCTGGCAAACAACTGAACTTCTTTACATTCCATTTCTTGGGTATCTCAAAGCTAAGCTCAGAGGCAGCTGATATTTAATCTGCCTATTTCTTACATAAGATTAAATTATGAACTAATAAAACACCCAAACTATGTTATTGTACTATAGGATGCTCCTACTGAGTTTTATATAGCTTTAATTTTACACACTACACCAACACAGCCTTGCACTTTGATCTTACTGTCCAACCACAAATTCACCTACCACCCCATTAAGCACCACTGTTCCACTGGAAGTGGAATACAACCTAAACTGTCTTTCCTGCATACTGTCTGCTCTGAGATTACAGTATTCCACTCATGGTCTGTCTTCCACCAATTTTTCATCTGGGATGTTTTAGCTATACACTCTATATACATCTAGATAAAATTCTTACTTAAAAGTTCTGGTTCCACTATTCATTCTTCTTCAAACCTTAGCTCACCTTAAGATCCCTACTTTGGGACCGGAGAAGGTCTTGGATGTATCCTTTGGGATCTTTGGAGAAACTCAGCATGAAATCACGTTGTATTTTTAACTGATTTATGGATTCGATTGTCTCATGAATCTGACAGAAAAAAACCAAAGCAGATGTTACTTAATCCCTCCCATGCTCCAGTGACCCTGAGGTCAACCCCATTAGCATCTTTGTGCTTCTTGTAACGTGCAAAGGTGACAATTCTACACCGCAGACTTGTGCAGGTTCCCATGGCTTTTTCCCTTCAAAGAGGGAGTTAACCACAATCCTGCAATTACATTTTGGTTTCACTTGTACTGCAATACAAGTATGTACAGGATTCTTCTCCACTTCCTGCGTTGAACTGCTGGATGGCATGCTATATACAATACTGAAAAGCTAAGTCATGTCACTGTAAAATGTAATAATTTCCTGTGTATAATCAGTCTTTCTGCCAAGTCTGTGATTTTTCCGGAAAGGTGCTATATAAATATGTCTTTAAACAGTGCCCAATGCAAGAAAGCAGTTATTCTCCTGTTTAATCATCATCCTATATTCAATACCCTGCTGTGATCCTTAAAATTTCTAGTGATTGCCTTATCAAGTCCATGTTAAACAAACTCACATAACAGCTATGACTTCTAGACTTTTTCTTAAGAGAAAGCCTACTAAAGTCACAATGGCTGCAAAAAGAAGACTGTGAACAGTGAGAAATCAGGAGTGTGGAAGTTTTATAGAAAATTAGTCATATATTAGAGAATACATGAGAAATACTATGAAAGAAATGAGTATTAACATGCAGGGAACAACAAAGACTCCAAAGAGAAGTCAAGGTCCTATAATCATCCTGGATAACAAAATCAGGTATGATCAACGGGAGGACAGTTAATGAATCATTTGGACATACACACAGAAAAGTAAACTTTTGCTACCCCATTCCTCTAAATTTCTAGTTTGAGATTGTAAACCTATCTTGTTTAATTTCATGTATACATCTATTTTGCCAAAACAGCTAATGTGGCCAGGCACACCGGAGAAAATAATCCTCCCTTGATCTGGCTATGCCATCAAGGCCACCACTGTAGGCACAACGATATCGTATATTAACAGAAGAGAGCGGCTGTCAACTTAAAATCATTCCTTATTTGGGAAAAGTATGTAGCCATGCTAAAGAGAAATCTGTTGGCATGCACCAAGTTTCCACTAGAGGACTCTGTGGCAGCATAGCAATAAATGGTACAGATGATAATAATGCAGCAGTCAATGCCTCTTTACCCAGAAGTGACTTCAGTAACTTTACTAATCACAGCTTGCCCTCTGCTGTAGCAAATGCTCAAAAAAGAGGTGATACAGACATGGGAAAAGGTGAGCTGTACTGGAAACAGAACAATCCTATGCATGCTGCATGCAAGCTTATATAGGCTGGGAACCAAGTGGCCAAGCAGCTGCCCTGCTGAGAAGGACCTTTCTCAAGAGCCGTAAAACAAAAGATGCCTGAACAGTTACCACAATCCAAAGGATTGCTAGTGTCCAAACCCCCTTTAAAATCACATGAAGACCACAGTTTAACATATTTGTTTCTATTAGAGGTAAACAAACAGAAACTGGGCCTGACTGTATGTCACATAAATCATCTCTGGTCTACGATGTCACACCTCTTCTTCCCTTGCTCTGAGAAGCCACTTTTGTTTATACCCTACCAAGCTAAATCAGCCATTTACACATGTGCCAAAGGCTGGCTAACAGTCCCCGTGACATGAACCCCTAATGCAGTCTGCAGACCTCACCACTGCTATAAGACAGATACTATTATTTGAAGTGCGCATGATCCTCTTTCAATAACACTGAAAACAAGTCTGTCAAACTGCTCCAAGTGATTTTTTTGCCATGCATTTTCTATATCTGCACCTGCGGCAGAGAGCTGTTCTGCAACCGTGCATGCCTAAAACACATCTGGAGTATGAGATTCTCTTAGCTTTGCCTTATAGCAATTTAGCAAGATACCATGACTTCTCAATAAAAAGTCACAGTCAAACAGTTCAGATGATTCTTGACTGCCAGGGGACTCATTATACAATGGAGCACAAGTCTGTGAAACTCTGCTTCTACCACCTAGACAACTGTGTCAGGTCCTGGATCAAACCCTAAGCGGGAATGACACTCACCCCTCTGTATTCCCATTCCATGTGGCTGATGAAAGCACATCCAATTGAGAAGTCCCTGTCTCACGACATTACTGTCTTTGACGTGTGACACCAAAGCCACATGAAGGTACACAATGAGTATATATGCCATGTGATACTTTACTCCTGGGCTAGTACCTTGTTGTCCAATGCTGTAATCTCCTGTTGGTTAGCTGTTGAGAGAAGAAAACTACTCATCTGTCCCTTTAATGGGTCTTCAACTTCTACATCTATGTCATAACAAGCCGTCTTCTTCTGATCGTTGGGGTCAACACTATGGAGAGTATAACAGAAGATCATGAGAACTGCCATAATGAATCAGAATAAATATCCATCCAGCCCAGAATACACAATTCGATAAACCCTGTTGAAGATGCTGTACAAAGAGTTTAAGAATAGGGTATCTTTATACATTTGTATATCCTAGTACATCCTCTCATCTTTCATCAGTCAGAAATTGGAGACTTTTTGAGCTGGAGCTTTTGTCCAGACCATCAAATTAATAGCTACTAATGGACATAGTCTTCATTAAATTGCCTAACATCTTCCTGCGATCCATTATAACTCTGGCCTCCAAAGCAATCCCCAGCAGTAAATACCATACTGGCCTGGTCTCTGCTTGACTGCATCTTTTTTGAGATAGGGTAAGTAGAGCTGTACACTACCGTTCTGGATGGAGCACATAATGACATTTTATTTGGTTCTCAATTCCTTCTCTAATAATTCCTAGCACTGTAATTGTTTTGGCAGCTATGCAGCATTGTAATGATTCCCAGCTACTTCTTAAGAGGTAGCAGTGAATTTGGGGACCACCACTTTCTTTGTAAAGTTGCCTGCTTAATTCTTCAAAGAATAAAACAAGTCATGCCTTCCTGTTACAGAAGTCATATTGATTCTTCCCCAATAGATCACATGTCTATTAAGACCATTCTCTACTACAGTTAGTACCAATTGGCTTCCAATATCCAGGATTGGTCCCGGTATGTTTTTGGCATCACATTAACTACTTACCACCCCGCTGGTACTGAAGGAGATTTCAGTAATAGGTAACACATTGTAGAGAATCATAGCATCATTTAAGTTGGAAAAGACCTTTAAGATCATCGAGTCCAACAATAAATGTAGCACTGTCAAGTCTACCACTAAACCATGTCCTTAAGCACCATGTCTACATGTCTTTTAAATACCTCCAGGGATGGTGACGCAACCCCTTCCCTAGACACCCTGTTCCAGTGCTTGAGAACCCTTTCAGCAAAGAAATTTTTCCTAATATCCAACCTAAATCTCCCTTTCTGCAACTTGAGGCCATTTCTTCTCGTCCTATTGCTTGTTACTTGGGAGAAGACATGGACACCAACCTCACTACAACCTCCTTTCAGGTAGTTGTAGAGAGCGATAAGGTCTCCCCTCAGCCTCCTTTTCTCCAGACTAAACAGCCCTAGCTCCCTCAGCCGCTCCTCCTAAGACTTGTGCTCCAGGCCCCTCACCAACTTGGTTGCCCTTCTCTGGACATGCTCCAGCACCTCAATGTCTGTCTTGTAGTGAGGGGCCCAAAACTGAACACAGTATTCAAGGTGTGGTCTCACCAGTGCCAAGTACAAAGGGACAGTAGTTGATAGTTAAGCAATTTTATGAAAGTCCCTCATGAAAAACCATTTACAACTCCTCATTTAGTGTGTGTTAAATTTATTTCTATTCGATATCTTGGTGTGAAAAAGTTTTTCAGAGACGCTCTTTCCACCTGCCCTCCAAAACCCAAACTGCACAGGTATGGGACCTTCCCTAATCTCTAAAGTCAACATTGATTAGAAGAATGAGCTTATTTTCTTATCTGACTTTAAGCAGCTGACTTCCAACAACAAGCTTTTTAAACTTCATTAATTTCTCAGTTTCAGTAGTAGGCTTCCTACTTCCAATATATTTAAACCAATCTTACTATTTTCTTTTTCATCTTTAACTCTTTGGCTTGTCCTATCCTAAATTTATATTTAATTTGGGGGGGGTTTAGACTTAACATTTACTTTCTCTTTATCTTTAGACTAAAGTTTCTTAGCAAGAAACAGTTTTTCAGCCCAGTAGTTGGTAAATCAGACTTCAGTCATTGTCACTTGTAATATAAAAATACTGGCTTCTCAACACTGTTTTTAAAATGTCTAGGTTGTGTGCATGTGCTGCAGGTAGTAAAAAAATTGGCTCAGGATCTCATTGAGCTTGTTAGACTTGGTGGAGCAGAAGAACTTCCATGGATGGATTTGCTTTAGGAGTGTTGCAAGCAGGTGGAGGGAGGTGATCCTTCTCTATACTCAGCACTGATGAGGCCACATCTGGAGTACTGTGTTCAGCGCTGGGCTTCCCAGTACGAGAGAGGTATGGACCTACTGGAGAGAGCTCTGCGAAGGTCCATGAAGATAATTAAGGCACTGGAGCACCTCACACCTGAGGAAAGACTGAGAGATCTAAGACTTTTCAGCCTACAGAACAAAAGGCCTTGTGGGGGAGGCAGAAGGAACTCAGCAATAACTGAAGGGAGATTTTAAAGAAGATGGAGCCAGGCTCTTTTCAGTGGTACCAAGTGACAGGACAAGAGGCAATGGCTGAAACTGAAACACAGGAGGCTCTGTCTGGATACCAGAAAACACTTTTTTACTTTAAGGGTGACCAAGCACTGGCACAGGTTTCTCAGAGAGATTATGGAGTCTCCCACGTTGGAGATATTCAAAAGCCGCCTGGACATGGTCTTGGCCAAACAGCTACAGGTGACTCTGCTTGAGCAGAGGAGGGCATTTGATCAGACAATCTCCAGAGGTCCCTTCCAAACTCAAGCATTCTGAGATTTTGTGATGCTGTGGCCTTCTGCAAGTGAATCAGCAGCAGAAGGAAGACTACGGAAAACCTGGGTCTGGGTCTGGTTCCACCGCTGATGTCGAAAGCCATGAAGGCTGCTGCACTCAGTGTTGTCTTTGCCTCCATTTTGTGAAGGAAAGTGAAGAAAAGACAGAGCCAGCCTCCTCTTGGAGGTGCACAACAACAAGATAAGAGGCAACAGAAACTCACTGCAATGAGGGCAATCGACTCAGTATAAGGAACTTTTTAAAAAAAACAAAAACCCCACAAAACCACGATGGTACCAAAACATTGGAACAGGCTGCCAAAAGGTGCTGTGGGATGTCCGTCCTTGGCTGGAGGTAGTCAGAACCCGACTGGACAAGGTCCTGAGCAACCTGCTGTAATTTGAACCTGTTTTGTGAAACAGTTGGTATGCATGACTTGCAAAGGTCCTTCTGATCCAAATTATTTTGTGATTACTGAGGCTTAAACAGCTGTCTACCCAAATCATGGTTTTGCCAGATATTCAGTGAATCCTTTGTGTGTTTGAGGACTAAGAGGTCACTTTCAGCCTCTATGTCACAGAGACTAAATTACAGTTAATTTTTATTTTGTTTCTGCAGCTGCAAATACATGTTGTATGTACTGCACGTGTTGCAAGTAAAACGTACAAGTAATATATTTAAATTATGAGCACATATGCAAACGAGGCTTACAACTCCTTAGGAGGGTTACAAAGGAATCAGCAGAATGCTAGTCTGTCTAATATCCTCTAAGTATATTTAAGGATATCTCCAAATCAAAAACTGTGGAGGACATTAACACTGACCAAAAGTAAATGAGAACAGAGCAGCCATACAGCAACAGGGACTCTCCATAAAGCTCGGCTACTCAAGCAAACTTTTTTAATACGGCCAGATGGAGCACAGTAACAACATTCACCCTTCCAGAACACTGGCTAACTAACCTTAACACCTCTGAAAACAAGAAATTAAGATCTGCACTTCATCTTTGTCCTTCCCTTACTTCAGACCTGGCACTAGCCACCAGGAAGGGCTAATCTGTCATTACCAAACAAACAAACAAACAAACAAGTCATGGATAATCCAATCCACCTTTTGAAATCCTCAGTTCAAAACAGGTTAATGGTAGTACTGTAACAGATGAAGTATCTAAGGCTATGGGAGAGGTAAGGTTGAGAGACAGAAAAATCTTTTGCTTGGCCAATAGCATGGCTGGAGAAGAACAATTCTGGAAGAGGCGGCCTTCCTTCACATTTGAGGCTACCATTTCATACCTGAGAGTAGCAGATTCCGCTCAAAACACTGATCAAGATCAGCTGCAGGTTTCTGTCAAAACGGCTAGAGCACCTCATGTAGAAAGGACACTTGACTTTAAGCCAACTGCAAGGTCCGGGGTGGTACACAGTCAAACTAGTGACACTTGGTAACATATTTGAATTGTCACAGGGAGTTAACGCTAGATCTGATATATGCTCATTACATTTCTGCTTCTGTATTTGCAGCTGAAAGCAACATTTATCTTACCCTTGAACAATGGTGTGAAACAGAAGTGTCAATCTTCAGATCAAGTACATACAGGAAACAACTGCTCTGAGTGTACAATAACCTAGTTATCTACTAGATGATTTGAGAAAAGGATGGTCACCATCTATGAAACAGAAGCAATATTACCATGGAAAGAGGTGACTGGTTGTTGTTCTGGCAAAACAGAAACCTTGAGGAACACTGCTAGTAGGAGACAGAAACACGAGTACCGTAATGCCTGTGCCTCTGCTAAATTCAATATAAAAGAAATAGGTTGAAGTTGTCAGGCCTATACTCTACAGGACATGTACCAGCTCCTCCTGGTCTTGACAAATACTATATTAGAAAGTACAAGAGAGGCAGAAATAAGAACAAACTGTTGCTTGTGCTCTGTCAACTTCATCTGCTTTAAGCATGTCTGACTCACTGCTTTCCAAGACAGACTCTCGTAATGCCAGATTCCTCGGTTAGAAATGTACTGCGCTCATCTGCAGAAAAACTAATTTTGCTGTGTCATGACCACTGTATTGGGCAACTCAGATAACACTTTGGAGCAATAACTGTCCTTCTCCCTGTGTTTATTTACTGTTCCATTAATCTTACCCATAAATTTTACCATCAGATTTCACATATTATGCATGACACAGGAAAAAAAAAAAAAAGCTACACCGTGCTGGGCCAAGAACTGATCTTTCTGGTCCCACTAGAAATGACCCACTCACTGATATGTCTCCAAATTGACAGTGAGGGACTTTTTCATTTAAGGTAACCAATAAACTCACTCATACTGTAAGATTTTTAATTGAGTTGTCATTGATAACAGATCAGATGACTTAAGAAATCCAACAGTATCAATACAATTTCTGTTATCAAAGAATCCTGTGATCTCCTCAGAAAAAGGCAGGCTTGTTGAACTAGATTTAATTTTTACAAAGCTGCACGTGGCTTTATGAAGCATTGAAGTGCTCAGAGGTCTTCACTCCAGCAGAGGCACAAGGATCCCCTCAAATAATGTAAAACTTAACACAGAGATCAAGAGAAGCCCAGGCAGGGAACAAAAAGATCCTTCCTCATCTAGAGACCAGGAAAACCTTCCAGAGGGGAAGAGAGATTCCCCAGCGCTGAATTTATATTTTGCTGTCTGCCTGTCACCAAGAAAAGGAAGGGCTGTGAGTGACCCTAACTGTCACTAACTGGCAGCTGTCAAGCAGAGAGGAGAACATCAGGAAAATTTTGTTTAATCAACAGAAGTGCATTCTCCCTTCCTTCTCTGCACCTGCAGCAGAGAGTAATCTCACCCAGCAATCCTTAGTGCAGAGGGGAGTCCCCAGTCTTCACTTCCCAACACTCAAAAAATCATGTTCTAATTCAAAAACTTTCCCCCTCTCTTTTTACTTTGACGTCCCATTAACTCCTAGTCCTATCCCTCACTTAGCCCCAACTTCATCGTAACCACCATCATTCTAATAATGCAATTGTGTTGGGGAGTGGTGCATTTCTAAATTTATTTAGAATCTCCTATTCTGGCTATCTCATTACCAAGTAAATATTAGCAATATTACTATCACATCAACCCCGTTGGATTTTTTTTCTTTTTCAAAAAGGGCAGGTGGTTGGTGTCTGCAGAGTGGTTCTGAAATACTATTATTTGTAGAATAAGTTTAGAATACATCATGTTTTAGTCTCTCTGCACATACTTTAAAACTATAATGAATAATTGTGATCTAGTTGACCTTCTCGTAAAAGGCAGGCTTGAGGATTTATATGAATTAAGAGCACATATATTTAAATCACTAGTGATGACAAATTCCCTGTAGCAGTGTGCTAGTTTTGGCTGGGGTAGAGTTAATTGTCCTCATAGTAGTTAGTATGGGGCTGTGTTTTGGATTTGTGCTAGAAACAGTGTTGGTAATGCAGGGATGTGTTAGTTACTGCTGAGCAGTGCTTGCACAGAGTCAAGGGCTGTTCTGCTTCTCACCCCACCCCACCAGCGAGGAGGCTGGCAGGGCACAAGAAGTTGGGAGGGGACACAGCCGGGACAGCTGACCCCAACTGACCCAAGGGCTATTCCAGATCATATGATGTCATGCTCTGCCATAAACTACAGGGCAGGCACTGCTCAGGTACTTGCTGTGCATCAGTCAGGTGATGGTGAACAATTGTTTTCATTTGCATCACTTGTCTTTCTTGGGTTTTATTTCCCTCTCCTTGTTATTTTCCTTTTCATTACAATACTAATACTAATAATTATTATTAATATTGTTGTTGTTATTATTGTTATTATTATTAAATTATTAAACTCTTTTTATCTCAACCCATGAGTTTTCTCACTTTCAGCCTTCCGATTCTCTCCCCCATCCCACGGAGGTGGGGGGTGGGGGTAGTGAGCGAGCGGCTGGGTGGGTCTCAGTTGCCGGCTGGGGTTAAACCATGACAAACAGTTGGCAAATTGTTTCCATGGTTGACTACATTCACTCTGAAAAACTTAATGCAGGGGGGCAGGGCAGAGGGTCTGTGAGAGTCTGTTTAAAGCTCAGCTGGACTAGGCCCCTAAGTATCCTGATACAATTTGAACCCGCTTTGAGTTGGGAGGGGGGAGGGAGCTCTAGATGACCACCAGCAACCCCTTCTACTGTACATTATTCTGCGATTTTATGGGTCTGAAAATTACTTACTTCCTTTAAATTCAGTGCCAGACTTCCAGATTTATTTTAGCTTAGCTTGAGACTGTAAAGACTCTATTGCAAAAGTATTCCCTATTCTCAGGAAATTAATACTTCCCCCTTCCGCAGCCTTGTGTCAGTGCAGTGTAATGCTGACAGGTGCTGTCTGGTGCACACAGTGTTATCAGAGAATACTACTATACACAAGGTCCTGCTCTTTAGCTTGTATCTCACAGAAAACATACTGCCTCTAGAACCTCTTTGCCAACTCTCTGCCCCTGGAAACATAACCATCACTTCCTTGTCATTTTTCTCCAAGACAATGACTATGTACCTCTGCGGACCTCAGGTTTTTCTGGTCCATCAAACAGGTCACTGTGTTGTCTTCAATGACAGTACGTACGCAGCTATCAATCTGCATGGTAGTCAAGCTGCTTTTTCATTAGTCTGTTTTATATATTCAAATGAATCGAAAAGAAAATTTTCTTTTGATAGCCTACGTAATATTTAAACTTCTTATCACATATATTACAGATTTAAAATAAAGAACCCAATTTTAAGCATATTGAGAAATATTTGTTGGCAATATTCTGTAGGAAACAAAATCACTATGCTTAGTATTAACAATCATGTTTAAACACCCAGAATCAGTGTTTTGACCAAGACCACAAAGGAACTTGGGAAAGACTGAAATACCTTAAGAGCAAAGGTGCAACCCCCAAAAGTCTCTTCATCCCCCCTGCCACACACACAGTTGTCACTTAAATGTGGAATGTGCTGGAAGTGCCCTAGATAGCTGAAAGTTGTATTTCATCTACTGTGCCAGAAATACATCTGTTTTGACAAGGATGCCAGAAGCTCAGTATCTTGGTCACAATGACCTTCTCTGAATCTAGGCATTCTTTATTGTAAATGTTTTGAGATCTAACTAGTTGGCATTCTTAGAATAAGACTAACACCCAGATAGCTGACCCAATCCCAACAAAGCATGCATGGACTGGCCACTGTATTTGAAACTGTAATAGTGTTGTACATTTCACATAATAACTCAGTGATTAGAATGATTGCCCATGACATACAATATCTTATTTCAATTCCTGTTTTTCCCCTCTAAGTGCATTCAAATTCTCATTCCTCTCCCCTTAGGAAAGAAACCTCACCAACTCCCTCAATGGTATTCTAGTAGGGATAAAAATAGGAAGTTGTTTTGCATACTCCTAGAGAATTGGTGCCATTCTACTGAAAATTATTCAGAATTATGTAGACCAGAATGACACAGAGAATGAACACACAAGTCCAAGGTACTCACCTGGAAGTTATAAAAACTGGGTTCTGGTCCCTGCTACTGTAGCTGTTTCTGTATTTTTATATAGTGAGTGTTTTGCACATGACAATGCTGAGCTGACTGACCAGCTTACCTGATGATATGGTTTATCACTATAGGGTCTGGTGGCAGCAGCAGGTTAGTGAGTCTCTGAGGAATCTCAGAAAACTTTAGCCGTGGACAGTCAAAGATCTGGAATACAATAAAGCATGTTATCCTTGTCCAAAACCTAACTTGGAATTAAATGAGAAAGGAAGAAATCAACAGTTCAAAAGTAAGATGATTTTGAAAGCTATAATTCTGGCTCCTTGCACAGAATAAACTTTTGGTCACTTTTGTCCCTGCAAATTGCTGCTGTACTTACAATGGGGGCTAGCTGACAGATGCATCAGCTGATGACAATTTCAGGTGTCCCACTTTTGGTTTAGCTGTTGAAGGGCACAGGCTACTTTAATGGGACATCAGGATGAACTGTATCAGTAATAGGAGAGAAGTGAATGTTTCCACTCTCACTAAGGGTTTGCAGCAGCATCTCATAAAGAAAACAATTTATTATTTTACTGGAGGAAATATAAAACTATTTCCACCTGTCAGAAGAGAGACACTACTTGTAGTATTGTATTTATAAACAGAAACAGGCTTTGCAGCTCTAGAGACAAAGGATGCAGGCAGAGTAGAAAAGAATGGACTATCAGACTGTAGAATGGACATATGAAGTCAGACTGTTCAACTAGGATGCTGTGGTTCCTCAGACAGAGTATCTTCTGAAATCCGTAATTTTCCTTCTGGAGTGAGGGAATGTGGTAGCAGAAAAACCTAGAAGCCAACTCTGGCTTTTGAAATACCTTTGGACACTTTTTCTTTCTTTTGCTTGTAACACAGTGGATTTCAAATCTCCCAGCTTACATAAACAGTGTTTCTAAACAGAAAAGGATCCTTCTACATGAACTCTAAAATCTGTCTAATTTGCTGGACTTCTCTGCATCCAGGAATTCAGCCAGCTAGTTTCTAAAGAGCAAGGAGGTAACCAAATCTACTGAGTCTGCAACTCACTATTTCAGTTCTGAATTCTGACACTTGACAGAGATGACTGTGGAATTCCCACTCAAAATCTTTGCATACCAAGCTCCATCCAATCTGCAGTCACCACTGGCTCAACACCCATGTCAAACTCCTATTGTGGATTCCCAAGAGATGAGAGCTTTAAGAAGGGAAAAGGGAGCAAGGGCACACAATAGTAAGAGAAGGAGTGGGAGACTGGAAACTAAGGCTGGATGGAATTTTCCTAAAGTGTCTAAACTTATAACCACTGGCTCTGAAAGCCTATATGGCTATAGTAATTCTGATGCGTGAGGTAACTCATTCAGTGATAATTTTTTAGTCTGTACTGTATTGTGTCATTAGATATAACCATAAACACAACAGTGCAGGATTTAGAAATGCTGGCATACCAAATGAGAAGACCGGTATCTAAAAGTAAATGCTAGAGACACTGATGTGTTATGTACTGCTCCCGTAAGTGATCCGTGCACTTCCAGCTATGACCATTTTTTCCAGGAGTTACATGTCTAAAACTATATAGTCTACAGAAATATCATCACACCGGAAGGCATTTCTAACCCAATTCCTTTACCCTCCATATCTCAATCTTCGAGCATTAGGGTGAAAAACAAAAAAACTCATCATGAAATGTTTCATTTGATTTAATGGGATTCATTCTCCTAAGTACTAACATCAGTTTTGAAAGCAAAATTGGCTACTTATGATAATTTTGCCAGAGACGTAAGGAAAATGGAAACACTCAAATCAATCCCATTTATGATTTAAATCTATGCAAGCACTGCATTCTTATGAAAACTATTCCAGATTAGCCAGCTCTTGCAGGGAGTGAGGTTCAGTATTCTAGAAAAGGAATCTGCTACTTCTCAACTCTCTCATCTGACTAATCCTTGGAGGATGGGAAGATGACAGTTGTCAGGTCTCATGGTATTCCTGAAGAGTTCTAACACAAAGGACACCTATGAGGTAATAAGCCTCTGATGAGATACACAAAGAGAAGATGGCTTCAGCAAGTTCTTATTCTAGCAGAGTTCTTGAGCTGAAAATTAAAATAAATAAAAGTGAGAAGGCTCTCCTGCTTACCATAAGTAAGGTATGAGCTGCTGTACTGGATCAGACAAAGGATCTACTACACATCTACCATGCTATCCTGCCCTTGATAGTGGCCAAAAGACGATACTAAAGGAAACATGTAAGAACAGGAGAAACATATACGGGTGCTTCCCCAAAAAACCTCTCCCAATCTCCACAGCTTTGCAATTACCTTGCATTTACAATAGCCCAAGATTTTTTTTTCCATTGCTTTGTCACTTCTGGAACCTATGTACACTTTTAGTATTTGTAATGTCCTATCACAAGGATTAATTTGCTACCTGCCAGTTTCAGCTGATGGCCTCTAGTTATCTAATTATTTACCAAAATAAAAAATAATTACTTCTTGTTCACCTTTTCCATTCTGCTCATGATTTTTCAAATGTTTTTCACATTCCCTTTACCATTTCCTCTTTGGGCTGGCGCAAACAAAACTGAGTCTAAATTGGCTATAGATAAATAGAGAATGGAAATCAAATCATCTAAGCAACAGAGCGAACAGCTTTGTAATTTTGCCAAAATTTTTTACAAGGTTTTAAGATGGAATTTTCACTATATATGAAAAAGACTGCATGCTGTAATTCTCAAAAAAAAAAACCCAAACAACCAAACAAGAGAGTGACTATATAATCCAGATCACTTTGATTCTATATTCCTATAACTACCCATGAATCTCACAATTCTTTTGTTGTTATTTTCAAATGTGGAAAAACCCAGTGCTGCCTTTAAGTTTATTTCAAGTATTGGTCACCTTAAAACCATTGTAAAGCAAATTAATAACATAAAATAAAAGCTTAAAAAGAAAACTAGGACACAACTTTCATTGCAACATTTACTTTCAAAGCTCACTGAAACATTATTCAATTAAACATTGTGACATTCAAGTATGTCACAAATCCTACCTTCAGGTACTTTCAGAATAAATTAGGTAAGCCTGAAGCTACAGAAAAACAAAGCAAATTAAGATAGTGATAGCTCAGATAACATTACCTTTACAAAATAAATATAATCATATTTACGGAAAAGGTGGAGATGCTTTTAAGTGACCTTCTTGGTTAATTCTAGAGGTCATTGTGAAAGACAAAAAGTCTTAATGTACTACTTTCAAACCATCATGCAGATCATTGAGGGCATTTTGTAATCTGAAGCAGACTTAGGAGAAGATACCTTTTCTAGTTATATCTTCCATGTCTTCTGCCCTTCATAGGAAAGAAAAGGGAAGAAAACAGCTCTACATATGATTCAGCAATCAGAATCAGAAGATTATTTCATGTTTCTTAGTACAAAATGATCCATCGGGGGGAAAAAAACAGTAAATCAATACAGTGAAACAATTAGAGAAAGTCTTCCTTCCTGGAAAGGCCACAACTTATGTGGAAGCGCTGAACCAGCAGATGTGTTTTTTTGACAACACTGGCACATGGGGAGGGTGCTTATTATATTAGTTGTAGTGATTGTTGAAAGCCATTCAGTACTGAAGATACTACAAATCATATGGGGAAGATAAAAATCAGCAAGATAAAAATCAGCAATTTTCATCCATTCAAAATCTGCGATGGATATTATAGTTTGCCTCTAAAGAGCTACTGCGTCCAAAAAGGAGTTACCTGCTGGAAGTACTTGTCGCAGTTAATGTATTCCTTATCATGGGAGTCTTGCAGCTTATTTGTTTTGATGTACTGCCAGAGAGCCTGGATGATGGCTGATCGGGTCTGTGTGTGTATACCCAGCAAACGGGCTAATCGCGGGTCCAGTTTAAACTGTGGAGGCTGTTAACAGAAAGAGAAGGAGATGGAGATGGCAACAGAGAGAAAAGCAGACAGATACACAAGCATGAAGTTTCAGCTTTAATTCTCAGGGGTCTCTGTTCCTCAGGAGAAGCACCCTATTCAATGGCAGAGATTGCAAAAATACAAGTTGCTCAGATGTGTACCACTGTCGGTGCTCTGGAAGAACTATCTAGGGTTTGAAAAGAATGAGGGACACTCCACACGTGCTATGCACGCAGACTATCTGTATCACATGCTTTAGATAATAACAACTTGCATGCAGACTCAGGAAAGAACTTTCCTTTTCAACATTGATGCATAATTTGACTTTAGGGAGTGGAAGAAGAAAAGGAACAGTCCTTCCTCTGAACTACTGGAGGTTAACCACAGATACAGAGAATGAAGTCAGGATGATGCTTCTACTGTTGCTAATAACTGCTCAGCTGCCTCACATCAACAAAGTACCTTGGAACTCTGTTTTTCAGGCAGGTTCCCACCATTCTGCTGCATACCAGAAAATTTACCCAACCACAACTAGTCAATGGAATGTATTTCTTATCCTGACCTCTGTGATACAACTCTTAAACTGCCCTGTTCTGCATCTCTAGTAATATACATTCCTTGAATACTGTGGAATTTGGTGCCTCTTCAAGTGTGTACCCATACTCAAGTTTAATATTTGCCACATTATTAGGCAAGGATTACCCTGTTGGGTGCCAGGTCACCCAAAGCTAGCTTTATAACAAACCAAGGCTTAAGGATAAGAGAACACTTATTTTAAAGCATAAATTTATAATAATGGTGAGCATAACAAACATCATTAGATTGTCTTAACAATAAAGATTCTCACTGGTTATATCAGCATTTCAGTTAACTCATACGCTCCCTAAAATTAATAAATTTTTCTGTCTGTCAACATAAAATGCGAGTGTCTTTATCCTGGATAGATGCTATTTGCATGGAGGGGAAAGAGAATGGCACAGAATGAGTTCTTAAAGTTATACAATCAAAATGTGTCTGAGACTGAACTGCCGTTGAAGAGGGAGATCCTGTCTCCTCTCAGCAGTGCATTTCTATCAATTTCTTAGGACAGCAACACTTCTTTCAGGGATGGTTTCAGTCAGGCTAGTGAGCTGCACAACTGCAAATCTCCATAATTTGTGCCAAGAGAATGGAGACTGTGGCAATGCACACCCACAACTGAAAAGAAAGTGGTCTTCTGGAGCAGTTTAGCTTTACAGCAGCTTAAAACAGTTTGAGGCTGTGCCCAGGAACCTCTTTTATACTCTCCCAAGGCAGAATAAACTAATTTTGCCTATTGTTTTTTTTGTTTCCTGTGACTGGGATCAGGGAACTGATTTGCAAGTAAGTTTTGTTAGCTTTCAAATGGATCAGTTCCCTGACTTGTTTGTGTTCAGTCCACAAATACTACTAATACAACAGAACTAATGCTGACAAAAGAGAGGAAGCAGGAATGCCTAACAAGGCCTAAGAGTAATGGCAAATATAACCCTTGCAGGGCAATATTGCCTTATGCCAGATTAGGGTGACAATGTTACCAAAACTTAACAAACCAGGAAAGCTGTGTAGTCTGCTCTGAAAAAAAAGGCTGCCACAGCTACACAGCTAGTTCAGGTACCACTAGCAAAAGCCACTCCTTTGAATTTCTGTACAGGACCACACACATAACTTATGAGCAACTTATCTATTCTCTAAGAAGCCTGAGGTGGAAATGCATATTTTTTCTGCAGGTGGGCAATAAAAATACTAATTATCATAGTACCAAGAACAATATTTTGGTAGGCTATAATAGAAACTTACTTGATGTGTCCCCTTTACATCTTAAATAATCTGTCAGTTTGGTATCATTCTAACTTCAATGGACTATGTGACATTCTGAGTCCAAGTATATTGTTTTTTGATGTATGTGACAGGATGAATTTGCTCTGTTGCACTATGTCCCAATGGCTGTATTTTCCACGCCAAAAGGAGTGCACTGACCTGGTAGTCCAACATGAGGAGTAATGTGCACCGCACGCTGACATCACCAGGTCTTTTCACCTGGAAGCCATCTGTCTCCTGGGTTGTGGGAGTTCTGTGCCACTGCCAAAGGAAAAAACAAGTAAGACGGTCAGTCTTTTTTTCAGTGATGTCCACAGAGGTGTATCTTGCACAGTAGGCCATGCAAGAATAAGACAAGTACAAGCCTTCTGAAGATCCTGCAATTAAAAAAAACCCAAAACCAACAAAACAACCCCCCCCCCCAAATCATTTCTTGCTCTGCCCTTACAATTCAGCTTTAGTGCACAATCTGTTCTGCTGTTAGTATGCTTTACTTGTTGGGAAAAATGCACACAATTTTTTCATCATTTCATACATTCTGTTCTAAGATGTGCACTACATCACTACCGCATCTATGTTTTTAGACTATGTAGATTCTGTTAGGAAAACACTCTTAAAAAGAACGGAATTTTGAAAACTTTGAAAATACCTTAAATGAGATAATGAATGCAAGGCAACTTAAACAAGGTAGACAACAGGCACATAGCTGTTTATCTGTGCTAGTATCAGGTTTGTATGCAAAGGATGCACGGCCTTCTTACCTCCACAAGATGGTTGTCAGGTCCATAAAGATCTTTGTCCAGTTCAATAACTAAACTCTTAAAAAAAGATGAAAACTTTCGTTTCTGTTTGCTGAGCTGTACAATCAGAAGAAACAGAAATGTTTAAGGCTGCATATATTAGCTTGTGTTCTATGCTTCATTCTCAGGCTTTCTCTTTCTCTTGAACATTAATTCCCATATAGACCACAAGTGTGATCAATCTAATTGAGTTTTCCCTCTGACAAATGCAGGGTAAGATGCAAAAATCTCAACAGTGGTGGAACAGTGCACACTTAAGGGAAGATTTCCCTGACTCTTTTAATGTTGTTAGAAAGGACTGGCTTGTAAGGTGAACATGGCACCTGTGAGAGTGGGTCCAGAGGAGGCCATGAAACTGATCTGAGGGCTGAAACCCCTCTCCCATGAGGACAGGCTGAGATAGTTGGAGTTGTTCAGGCTGGAGAAGAGAAGGCTCTGGGAAGACTTTATTGCAGCCTTTAAGTACTTAAAGGGGGCTTAAAAGAAAGATGGGAACAGACTTTTTATCAAAGCCTGACAGGACAAGGGCAACGCTTTTAAACTGAAAGAGGGTGGGTTTAGATTAGGTATAAGGAAGACTTTTATGATAAGGGTGGTGAGGAAGTGGAACAGGTTGCCCAGAGAAGCTGTGGATGCCCCATCCCTGGAAGTGTTCAAGGCCAGGTTGGATGGGGCTTTGAGCAGTCTGGACTAGCGGAAGGTGTCCCTGCCCATAGCAGAGGGGTTGGAGTGGATGATCTTTGAAGGTCCCTTCCAACCCAAACCATTCCATGATTCTAAGGCCACTGTATACCTTTTATTTTAATAGCTTCGGGTTTTTGATGAATGCTAATTTCTTGGCCTGATTTATAAGATGACAGTAAATTTTACAGATTAATCATACACTAAGTAAAAGTACTTCCTTTTACATTTTGCCTTTCCATTTAATTATCAGTATTCACTGTTTACTACACAGCTCATACTGTTTAAATTAAAAACTGAGAGGTCTATAATCACATAATCTGACTTTCCACAGAATACAGTCCACAGGATTTAAATGAATGTCTTCTATTTAATGCAGATAATCTTTTAGAAACACATCCTCCTTCGATTTAAAATTTGCTAGTAATTGAGAAGCTATTTTGCTCCAATAAAGAATCTCCTTTTTTAAAATATCTGCTCTAATTTCTAAGCTGAATTTGCTTCAACTTCCAGATGTTGCACTTTGTCACCCCTTTATCTTCCAGCAAGATTATAATTCTGATTCACATACAGTTATCTCCAGACAAACAGACGTGCCTTGAAAGCCTTGCCCTCTCCATACTTGCATGTTCTCTACCTGTTTATCCTATCAAATACTTAGCTTGTGAAGTCTATTCAAATAGGTGACACCTGTATTAGGAAAGTCCAGCCTTCCCCGAGGAATGTTAAATCCATCACTGAGGTTTCTGAGGACTTCAGAATGACAAAACTTTTCTTCCATCTTGCTCTGACCATCCATACATCCTCTTGCCCTCCCTAGGAACATAAACCACTTGCTTGTCCTTATTATCCTACTCTTCACAACATGCAGTGCCTGCTGTAGGCCTGACTCATCACACCTCTCGTGACCTGAACCCTGCCATACCTTTTAAGGGAATCATCTCGGCCCTATTCTCTCCACCTCCTCCTACCTGTCCTGTCCTTAAGTCTGCTCCATTTCCTGCTGCCCTCCCCACCGCTCCCCAACATTCCCATTATGGCATTATCCCTCACTCCGGCTGGACATGGCACCTTCCCAGCAGCAACAAGCCAATGCTACCATTCAGAGATGTCTTGTCTGAGTTGATGTCCCCAGTAAAAGTCCACCACCCCACAGGACAATCTCTAGATCCTTGCCAGCCCCAGTGAAGCACAGGTAAGTCATACGTCATCCAGGAGCTTCCCCTCCACTCGCAGCTCCCATGAAGCAATGCTGCCATCAGAGTCATCAGCATCAGATTTTGCAGGATTAAATGTGTTGGAGATGTAAAGTCTCAGTTTCCGCTTTTGCTGTTACACAAATAGAGAAAAGAAAAAGACACATCCGGTTTAAGTCCAAGACCTGAGGAAGCCACACGAAGGTGGTAAGTTACACATTTAGTAGAGAATCTGCATGTTCAGTAGCGTTGCACCAGGTTAAACTAGAATTTAAGATTTTAAGAAAATACACTGAAGAGCTGATCCAAAACTTCCTTTCAAAAACTATTGGCCATACAAACATGCTAAGATCCACTGTAAGCGGAGAAAGACAGGAGGTTGCAGGGCCAAGGCCGTGAGGCTATACATCCTGTACTTCCGGATTAGATATTTGAGAAATCATTGTGAGAAAAGCACGATATGATGCCCTTCCTGTCTAGATCCTAGCTAGATTGCTAAGACTCAGTTGCAAACCTCTTGCTACATGAGCGTCTTTCAGTTGCATCAGTTCTGATTTGTAAATGGCAGTCACAAATACAGCTAATGCTGCAAATTACATGCTGGGCCCATGCTCTGCCCATCTTCATTCTACCGTCATGCAGAGCCTGTTAATAGTCCTCCTACAGACACACACTCAAATACACACACACCCTCCTGCTGCCTAACCTTCCTTCTTTAACTGCCTTTCACCCTAATAAACATGTTGCAGCTCCAACTTGCTGTAAGACCCGAGTGGAGGAAGGCACTGTGCTTCATCGCAAACCCAGGTGCTCAAGTCTGTGAGAGATACAATCGTGCCCATCTGTTGTCATTTTTACAGGCTTTCTAACATTTCCCAATCACTGTACTGGCTTATGGCTATGTTATTGCTCAGTGCCCTTCTCTCCCGTGCACCATGTGGAAAACCTGGCCATTAACTATGATGCATGGATTCCAGAAAATATATTGCCAAAAATTTCTTTGGGACTCTAATCTCAAATATCTGTTTATAATATAATGACAAAAAGGCTACAGTTGTCCAGTTAATGCAGTCAAAACAACCTTCATCCAACATAAGAAAGGAGTAGTCTTATAAAGCTTTCACACTCAGACATACACACATATAGGAGAGAAGGAAGTTATATACATCAGGTCAGGAAACTAAAAATCTGATATGACACAGAGGAATGTGGGAGGCAGAGATAGATGTATGGCTAAAGAGGAACAAGAAACTGACTACACTTTGCCAAATCTAGAGAAGACAGTGACATAAAAGTTTGATGGAAATGGAGTGTCAATAGTATGCACTGATAGGGAACAGGATTTTCAAAAGTGCCAAGAGTCCAGAAAATAACAGGTTGACACAGATAAGAACAGGCAGATAGGTAGAAAAATATTCCTAGAAATCTTTATTCTTTCTCCATCCTTTCCTACAGGATTTCTGTTGCTACAGTGCTCTTTCTTTTTTAAGGCCCCAGAATCTCTATTTATTGTGGAGGACTTGTGAAGGACTTCACATTTCTAAATTCACAACTCCTCAAATTAAGTTGCACATTTTGTGCACTGTTCCTAAATTTTATCCCCACCTGGATTATTTGCAAAACTGTATATATATACATAAGCAGCTTTTTTCTTAATAGTTCCTCCTAGATACTCCACCAACATTTCAGGTTTATATCACTGATTCCATTTCCTCTTCTTTTGATTTCCAAAGACATTATCTCCATTCTCCCTTTTACCCTGAAAACTCCTTCTCTCCTCATACCTCCCCATATCCAGATAGGAACTGTGTCTGTTTCCTTCAAAGTCCGACATTTCACCACTAAGATCATCCTCTGCAATAACATCCCTATTCAAATCTGAGTATTTTAGATGTCTTCCTTTCTCCTAGCTTTCAGGCTCTAGCTACCTTGTACAGTCCTCCTAAAACCAAGTTAGTAACAATGCCTAACTCCACTGTGAAATACAAAATACCTCTCCTTGATATTTTCCACTGTTTCCCTTTGCTAACCCCTTATCATTTTTCTTTCAAGTCAAGCACAAGCCAGATGCAGCTTACATTTCAGAACTGGTCTCTTGCTGGGTTCGCTATACTTTCCCTGCTCTGCCAAAGTCAGAGTCTGTGTATCATTTGTTTGTTTGTCCTACATCTCTCTCTTCAATTTACAGTGTTTTTTTCTACACAATGAATTCTCTTTCTCAGATTTAATCCTTTCCTCACTGTAATCCCTATAAATCAGCCCACTTCTTCCACACTGTCATCAGAAAGGAACTTAGAATAATTATGAATAAAAATCCTAAGTAATGGCTATCTCTAAAGCTATTTTTTGTCCTACTTTCTACGTATCTTGATTTTAGATCGAAAACCATTTAGCCTTTGACTCCCAACACGTTACAGACACTACTGACAACCTGTAAGTACTATAGAATGCTGAGCCTTTAGTCTCTGCTAAGAAAAGACATTCTATCCAACATGCAAAATTTGTAACTTGCACCCTGGGGGCTGTCTTCAGATTTTGGCCCAAGAGGTACTGCAAATTTGCAGCAGTATTAAGGCAGTGATTATCTCCCAAATGCAACCACTGAAAGATCCTTGCTTCTGACTCATCAGGAAATCAGTCAAATAGCACAACTGCACAGCTGCAAGAGGATCCCAACACCAAATGAGCTTTAAATCTAACAAAAATCTTTATTAGAACACAAAGCAGAATAAGGGAACATAAAGAAAGAAAACTCACATTTGCCTGGTAAAATGGAATTTAAAAAAAAGGTTCTGTAAACCAAATTTTCTCTGCTCACATGTCCTTGAAAATGGTTCATTTCTTCAGGCTTGCTCTTATTCCAGGAACTGTGTGATTTCCAGAGTTGCAGAAAACTCTGTAGGGTCATTTCTGGGGAGACACAGAGAATCCTCTCTTTTTATTCCTTAAGATCTAACTGTGTTTGTGCCATTGCCTTCTTTCAGGAGACTCCAAATTTCTGCTTTTTCTTCTGGCTTCTTACTGAATGAGGCAGTCCCTCATCCATTTTGCCTCACTGACTGGCCTACCCTGCACTCCAGCTGGCACAATCTTCCCCTCCCTCTGAGGGCTCTACCAGGCCAAGTGCACCTTAGGACATGGCAAACATTAGCCTTCCTTTCTACAGCTGAGCCACCACCCTTTAAAATGAACCTGCACAGCCAACTGCAATCAGGTGTCAGCCATCACAATTGTCATAACCAGTATCTCTAGACCTGACCTGCAAAGTGCAGCCAGATCTGCCAGAGACATTCTGGTAAGCAGTCTAAAAAAAATGTGAAAAAGACATTTGGCCATGAACACTGCTTGAACAGCCAAACCTGTCCTTCTCTGTACAGCACTGTGCTGACTCAGAAACATTCAAGCCTCCACAACTACTTTTCTGAAGCTGCTGCCAACATGTCCACTTCCCGTTTGTTCCCTTATGAGTTGCTGCTCCATTTTTTCCTTCTTTCTGCCCTTCCCAGAATTCCCACTACCACCTCCTCCTTACACATGTCTAGTGTTGCCAGCACCACTGGCTCCTCCATAAAAGCTACCTGGGAACAGCTCTGCTCAAGACATTCTGGGAGGCTGACTATCTACCAGTTCCAGACACTAGACAACAGCATTTGAACTTGTCCTACATACGCTTATCACCAACTGCGGTAATACATACTTTGAGCAGTGGCATTAAAGAAAATACACTTAGAAATCTCTAGCAAAACATCAGAACCATAGCTCTACAAATGAATGTTTTCTTTGGACCAGCAGGCTCCTTCTCCTCTACCATGACTTTTCTCCTGTCAGCTGTGAGACACTACCATCTCACCTGATGAAGAAGATCCTGGCAGAGATCCAAGAGTATAGTCTTAATCCCTCCTGAAGCAATCTACTCAGTGAGTAACAACTTCAGCACTCACAGCTATACTGCTAGCATAAGGAGGTCCAGTCTTGGAAGATGGCAGCTCAGAGATGATATAGACAGTCAAAACGGAGCTCAACAAAGAAGGAACACCAAAATGGTGCTGGCTGGGGTTTTATAGCCGCTATACAGACCATAAAGCCTCCTTGGCTAAAGACACACACCCAAAATCACTGCGCTCAGTTCACTTATCAGTACTCCTGGGTTCCACAATAATGCCAAGGTCATATCCAGAAAGCTCTGAGAGTGAGGTATTCTTCCGTCTCCAGTTGAGCAACTCCATCTCATCCAGATGGGAAATGATACATCAGTTACCTACAACTTGGTTACTCTGCGGCTTAAATACAGCAGCGCAACATACTTGGGCAAGAAGCTGCTGCCCTTCAACAAATTCTACAAATTTCTTAGTGATGCACATTATAGCACAGACCTAAAATCTATTCTCCTCTCTGTGTGGTGGCTTCTCAGAGAACGGAAAAGCAACCAACCAAAACCTGAGGCCTTGTTTTTTACTGGTAGGATTCTCAGAAGCTTGGGGCAAAAACTAAAGAGAAAACTTACAGCTCTAGGGCAAGAAGAAAGTATCACATTTCACCTCTTCAGACACACTGAAACTTTGCCACCCAGAAAGACAAAGTCCAACAGGGAGGAACATCACAGAGACTTGATCAACGTTGTGAATCAAATAACCTCTTGCTGAAGTTAAAGTTTTCTTCAGTGAACTCTCAGGCAGGACACAGTAGCTCCAGGACACTTCCAGGGAAGTTGTGCTTGGGATTTCAAACAAATTAACTAAGTTATCAGCAGATAGACTATTGCTGACTGAATCAAGGAAATCTGGCTGCTGATCCTATGAATAGTATTAAGAGCTCTCTATGCACGTCTTAAGGATGGATTTCTATGTACCTCAACAAAGCATAAAAACCTCATGCATAAAGCACAGTAAAGATTAAAATCTGTGTTTCTGTCTTCGTATGGTCTCACAAAAACTTTTTAGGAAGGAAAAAGAACCATCAAAGATAAAAGTATCATGGAGACTAGAAATCAGGAGACAAAAAGAACAATGACCACCAATAACAAGTGTTCCAAGTCTGACCATTATAAAAGAATCAAATGAAACAGAGAGTGTTCATATCAGAACTGGAATATAGAGGTATTGCTCACCCAGAGTAGCAGCAGACAGATATGTCAAAATTTGTAGAAGAATCAAACTTAGTTGGGTAACTCATGACAACAAAAATGGACGAGAACTTAAAAATGGCCAACCCAAAGCAGGAAAATCAGTGACTTGGTAGAATATGCAAGTATCACGAGTACTAAAAGGAACTACCCAATATTTACTGAGTTCAAAATTGCACCAACACATGAAAAACACCTGTAGACAGTTCTATAAAAACTTCAACAACAACAACAAAAAAACTCAAAAAAAGTCAAACAAATGTTATAGAGGAATAAAATGGAGAATAGTATGCACAATAGTCTATAAAATCAGTTATAGCAGCTTACTTAGCAGTTGTATACCATACTCTCTCAGGAAGAGAATCAGGAGGTGTATACTGATGGGTGATAAGAATAGCTAGGTGCACTGAAAAATTCTTTCTCTACAGTGATTGGGAGGGCTGAATTTTTTACCTAAGAAAAGAGAACATTAAAGAACCTGGAAGACATATTTAACATATGGGCTGATCTAAAGAAGATTAGGTGTTTGCATTTTCCTTATCTCACAATGCAAAAAGCATAACACATAAAATTATGCCACAAGACCATAAATTCAAACCTGATCAATGGAAGTATGTCATGTATGCTATACAAAGCATAATGAAGCATAGTTAACCCATAGAACTCATTGTCACAGAACACAGATTAAGAACTTGCAGGTTTATAAGCAAGAAGAGACTTCATTGTCCAGTTCAATTTCCTGTGCAACACAGGCTCTAGTCATTCATCAAATAGGGCAGCTCTTTTTAAAGGCCATCCAGTATTGACTTAAAGACTTGACAGAATGAAAAATCTATTACATCTCTGATATCTTGTTCTAGTGGTCATAAATATGCATATTAATCAGCCTCAATTGGTCTATTTTTGAACTGCCAGCTGTTGAACCAAAGCCAAAAGCTCTTTAAACAAACAAACAAATAAAACCCAAACAAACAAAAAAACAGGGAGTGACTATATTATGTACAGATCCCAGGAATATCCAGTCATATCAATATATGAAAATTTTAAAAGATGTCAGACCTTTCTGTGTCTTAATATAAACTGATCTCTAATTACTGGAATTTAGGTGGAACTGTCACCTACAGTTGGAAGGGTTTCTGGCACCTTCCTATGAAGTATTTAGCATTGGAACACATTACCCAGAGAGGTTGTGGAGTGTCCCACCTTGGAGATGTTCAAAAGCCATCTGGACGTGGTCCTGGGCAACCAGCTGTAAGTGGCCCTGCTTGAGCAGGGGGGTTGGACAAGATGACCTCCAGAGGTCACTTCCAACTTCAAACAAACTGTGATCCTGTTACTGGTCACTATTAGTAAGGACACTGATTCACACAAGCCTCATAATTCCTGTTGCTACTGCATGTGGGAGAAGGAGGGTGATTATGCAAGATTTAACCATGTTCTCATCAAATACTTAAGCTAGTTTGTGATGGGTTGAAAATGCACATGTACTTTGCCTGTTCGTGTCGGGCCTGATTAACTTTTTGCCCAGTGGCATGATTCAGTCCTAACTAGTTAAAAGCAGTGTAGCATGGTAAGGCTGCAGGCACAGTCTCTTGACAGTGAGTAACTATCCAGACAACAAGCCAACCAGTAATGCAGTAACACTTCTTGGTGTGGTCCCATTGGCAACTCAGTCCTCTCAATAATAACATGTGTAAGAACCCCCAGATCAGTCTATAGAAGACAACCTGGGAACTCCTAGGCCCAAGTTCCGGGGTATCCAAAAGGAGGTGGACTCACCTAAAGCCCACTGACTCTGAGGTGACCCTCAAAGATTGGGTGACTGCAGATCAACATACATGTTAAGGCTAAGGACAGTAAGACAACCACAAGCCATGACCCAACTCCCCCAATGTATAACCGCATACTAATCAGACAATATACCTGTTGCTGGACTGACCTCCTCACACTAGCGAAACTGTAAGCTATTTGGCTTTTTTTTATTTTGTAAATGTTATGGTTGATGATTAAAGATGAGAAAATTCCTAATAAAATTCCCTCAATAAATTATTTTGTTTAAATTGAAATTACCATAAATTCTGTTCTGCCTTCAACATATTTCTACTTTAAATGACTTGTGCAGACATTACCCCTGAAGAGCTTTAGAGTATCTTATCAAAACCACTGTAGTGCTTGATGGAGTACACCAATGGGCCCTAGGGTCACTGAGCTGTCAGCGACAGTAAGTCCAGGTCACAGGTCTGTATCATGTAATGCTTTTCAGAACCCATGAAGATACAATTTAAAAAATGAAATCTCTGTTTCTGCTCCTTGATTTGGAGCAATTTTGCTTCTCTGACAATTACGACCTCTTTCTAATTTCAAGCCTAACATTTACTCAGTCACCTTTTCCCCATTTGTTCTTGTGCCAGCACTGTCCTTCAGCCTAAATGTTGATACTTTTCTTCCCCTCTGCCAAAAAGACAGCCACTCCCAGTTCCTCTCAAATTTTTTTGTGTTTGCATATAAAAGCCGAGTGACATGCACAAGGTGAATCTTCCTTTCCCTAGATTGTTGCAGAAGCTCTTTTTTCGCATAATTGTTCTAGTTTGAACTGTTCATTTGGCGTATCGATGACATTGTATTCCAGCTTTAACAATCAGATGAGATGCCACTAGGGTCTTCTGCAGCAACACTAGACCTTTTCTGTTGTTATAGGGAATTCTAGTTACTGACCTATCATAATTTTTTTTTCTCTCAGTCACATCATATTAAGATTGTTATTATCAAAATAATAAACTTCACCTTTAATGATGTTTCAAATCAGTTGGCACCTATTTTATAGCAGAAATTCCTCCAATTAATCCCAGTCAGCACCAAGACCAACATGACAACCACAGAAAAGGAAGTACACTGCCCATGTGCCGCAGACCTCAAAGTGCAGAGGGGAATCTACAACAGCTAAAAAGTGATAGAGCTGCCATTGCTCTCAATTACCTTGAATTTTCTTTAGCAATCCCCACCTCTTTCTCCATAATATCCCCTGAAGAATGAATAAAATGCTTTGCTCAAGTTAGGATAAATGATACCTACTGCATTTGTTGGCTGAAGTGAGTACAGGTTTGATTCTAAGAGCTCAATGACAGTAGGGTTCAGAGTATGACACAAAAATCTCCACAAATTATTTATTCTTCTGCCCCTAAGAATATCCCTCAGATGCTTAAGGTTTATAACTCATTACACGGAAAACATGAGAGTCTCTTAGAACAACAGAACTGCAGAGCTCCAGTATGAGATGCTGCGGACACAAGGCATACTGAGCAAAAAAAACCAAAAACAGTCTTGCCTGAGAGGGCAGAGGACCAGGCAGAAACCTTAGCATTTCAGAAAAAATGCGAAATCCCTTCTGCTGACAATCTGATAGCAATTCCTCAGTCACCTTAAAACCTGAAAGTGGGGAACCTGGGAGTAGATCATTTAGTTTGAGAAACCACAACCACACACAGGTCTGGTAAACTCCATGTCCCACACCAGTTCACTGTGAAAGAGTGACAGTCCCTGGATAACAGTTTGTGGTTTGGGTGAGACCAAACTATTGTTTGTGGTGCCAGGGCTTGGAGTAGGACCCTTGCTTGTGGGATGGGTCACTAGATGCCCTTCTTTCAGCCAGGTGACCCCTGATTCAAGTCTTGGGATGAAAATCATCTCAATCGTAAAATTACGTTTATGTCCACAACTGACTAGTTATCTCAGGCTTAGTCAATCAAAAGAAACAGGCACTTTTAAGGGCATGATTTATCCATATTCTTTTAAATATCTACTTCTGTATGAGAAGAACTGTGTCCTGAACTCCATTGCCTACACTAACTAAATTGCTCAACTATAAAGGGAGCCCAGAGTAACGAACTTACATATAAATAAACACAACATAGATGTCTATACTTAGTCAAATAAATCCCACTCCCAAAGTCCACCATGGCCCTAGCTGTCCAGATTTTCAGTAATGCATTCTTCTTTAATGACATCTACTCATCTGAAGTTGAGCCATACAGTTTCTGTTTCCTTCAGGCCACGGAACTTGCTATTTCTGTACCTCTAGCCACACTGCAGTCAAACAACCCTGTCTGCCTGACTCCCCACTAAAAAGTCCTTCCTGGAATTCTGAGCGTGTGAGTGGGTGGGTCTTCCATAAAGTCAGTGCAAGGACTCCTGCAATGAGTGGCATGCAGCAAATGCTGCTCTGCGGGCAAGGAATTCTGAGACTCTTGTGATAGATGTAGTCCAAGAACATAGGACTGGCAGAAGAGGAGAGAACACAGTAGTACGCAATAGGCAGAAGAAAGAGAAAGCAGGATCTGGACTGGAAAAGCTGGCAGCTGAGAGGGGCTGCTGGCAGTGGTAAAGTGACCTGGCAGGTGGTGAAAGCCGTTTCCCTCCCTTCAACCAACCTCACGACCCCAAGGCCTCCTTGCTTTCTGAGCAATCCCGCAGCTGTCATCTCTTTCAACAGTGCAACTGTTCACAGAAGATCCAAGTAGGATCAATAGGCCCAGCATATTTTATGCACTGTCCTCAAATCAAAAGCGTTTGAAACATCTCCCCCTAAAATTTCTCCAGAATAATAGTCTTCAGACAGAAAAAAACAGCCTGAGCAATACTAGACCATAAACTTGTGGTTCCCAAAGACTGCTTCTAGTTACAACTCAATTGCTGTGACCAGTGAGATAACTGCAGTCACAACTGAAAATTCTGAGGAGTCCTGCATATTCCCTACATATTATCACATACCTCAGACAAATTTAAATTTTTCCCAGGATTACAATCCCAGTTTGGGAACCACTGTTTTAAGGCAAATATTTCAAAATTACAAGAGCTTTGATAAGAGATGGAAATGCAGAGATAATTTTTATTGCTGTTACCAATGTTCCAACTATAGTATAATGAAAATACTTGACATCAGAATAACCCAATAGGCTTAGCTTTATTTTGACAGGTCTTGAATTTCACAGATGCTACGTGCTAAGTCTAGACATGAATTTGAAAAACATCTGTTTGATCATTCTTTAGATGTTAACTAGCTGAGTAACTGATACTTAAAATGTGTTTTCTGAGCCCTAAATGGAAACAGAATTTTCTGTCTACAGTTTCTCTAGACTGTTGTGCCTCCTATAGTCTTCCCCATTACAGGCCCTGAATATCTCCATCGTACAGCTTAGAGCTGGCACCTCATGTACTGGTCAATTCCCTAGTTAAAGGGATTACCACAGAATAAATGACTTCCTGCAGATTTATGAATGAGAGTCTAAGTCTTCAATTACTTTTAAACATGGCCAAGTTCCTAGCTGGTTTAAAATAAGGGTGTTCTACCCACATTAAGAAGCTAAAACAAAATATTCCTTTTGAAAGTCCAATCTACTATATACAACACTTTTTGACTACAAACTTGTGATTTAAACCATCCACACTTCAGTTTCCTATCTATAAAACAGGTATGTTAATGGGACTTAATTTTTTCCATTTTTTTTCTGTTTCATACATATCAACTGGAAAAACATCAGAGGTAAAAGCCTTCCACATCTTATCAGATACCTGTACAGTGACAAATAGAAAGGAATCTTGATCTTAGTTGAGCTGATACCCATTACTGTGGTACAGACAAGAATGACAGCTTTACTTCACAGTAGACATACAGCTACAAAACTCTTCATACTACAGGATTTATCACATGAATAATATGAGCATTCAATACAGTCACAAGAACTTAAACAAGACATGAAAAGAAATTCTTCACAATGAGAGTGGCCCAACATTGGAACAGATTGCCCAAAGAGGCTGTGAAACCTCCATCCTTAGAGATTTTTAAAACTCAACAAGGCCTTGACAACCTGGTTTTGAGCAGGAGGTTGAACTAGATGACTTTCACAGTTTCCTCCTACGTAAACTTTTCCATGATTCAGTTGAATAGACTCAGAAGACTTAGGAAAAGACCATTTCAGAAGGATATTACGAACAGTGAAGTGCTGGACTTGATCTAATAGAAATTGCAGAAAATGTCATCCATTCTTTTGTTACGTGAATCATCCTTTTACAGACTATGTAAATGTGAACACTTTTGCAGGATCTTCAACAATTCAACAATTTTTCTGTAAGTAATTCTTCCCATTATATATTCTGTTATTCCACAACTTTAGCTTTTGACTGAATTCTAACAGGAAATGTAACACCTCTCTTCAGACATGCCTCTATTCTCTTATTTTCTTCTTTTTAACCATTCTAACACAAAGTTCCAAAATCTATGTTTATTTATCCAGAAGCTATTATTCCCCTTATTAAAGGCTTTCAGAACCTAGGGCTGGTAATATCCACAGAATTTTCTCCACCGCTTTTCTATGCATGCTGCTTCCCAGCTGCTTATTCTTAGGAGCTTTCTCTGATCTGTTTCAAAATATCTCTGTTAACAGGACTTCTACTGGAAAGATCATTCCACCATTTAATACAAGGATTATTTTTTCCCCCTAACTCAATCTACAAATTTTCATGACATACCTTCATTGGCCTCTTCAGCGCTTCCTGAATATCCACACGCTTCCGCATAATGGTCTGGTCTAGTTTGCGTTCAAAGGCCAACAGATCCATGTAGGCCTGGGACTCAGGAACCAGCTCCCGGATCTGAGAAGGAAGCAAGGAATATCCAAGCACTGGAAGCAAGAATCTACCATGTTCCAGAGCAGTAATACTGACACCTTCCCAGCCCTTAGACTGATGTGCTCAGAAGGAGTTATCCCTAAGACAACAGTTCCCAATTAGCAGGGCAGGTCTCAGTGGCATGGTACAAGCATACAGCTGAAAAGCTGGAGCACAGAACTAAAGCTAATGAACTCTGGAAGACCCCAGCTGGATTCACAAGGCCTGAATCATGGCTGCTTCTTTTCAAGTGAGGCTTAGCTACAAGCAGCCTGGGAGCCACTCATCTCAGCAATGTAAAGTACAGTAAATTTGTCCTGTTTAAACTAAAAAAGTTCTGGGTCTCTCTAGACTGACAATAAAGGCGGTGTGCTCATGTTGATTTTTTTAAAAACAAGTGTTACCCATGGTAAGTAAAAACTGCCATTTAGGAAGTCAGCCTTTGTCAATGCATCTTCTTGGCTGAGGTACAACTGACCTTCATGTCAAAGTTTCAACATGACCAGCTACGAGGTGTCAACTTACAATCTTGCTAACTTTTACTGGTACTTTAATGCATTAGCTAAACTACATTAGTTCTATTAACAATCCCCCTTTTTATTTTCCCTTTTCCAGAGAAGTCAGCAGAGGAGGTGATATGAAGTAGGTTAGGAGGAAGACTTAATGATCTGAGCTTAAAAATGGGCAAGTATACCCTTACATGAAAAAGTCAGTTCTTAATTGCGAATAACTCATGCAGACAAACCATAAAAGAAAGGAACTGTAAGTAATTATAATAAATCTACTGGACTGCCTTGTCTATTTCTATGATATTCACTCTAGCTTTCACCTAGAATATTTAACTGTTAGAACACTTCTGTTCTACAGGAATTAAAAGCTAATTAGCATTCCTGTTTTGCTTTAGAATCAGAAGTCTACATTTTTAATTTGGTGTAAGACACAAACACCTACGGGAGAGACACCAGGCATACACCTGTTCACTGCGGTCTACAAGGACGCAAGAACTATTGCACGAGGTCATCCCAACAGTCGTCTATCCTAGTACTGTCTCTGACAGCATTTGAAAGTTGTTGCCCTTTAGAACCCAGAACAGACTGAAAAACAGTATTCCAGAACCTCAATAGACAGTGTGTGAAGAAGTACCTCCTTTTGCTCATTCGAACCTGCCATCTGTTAGCTTCATTTCATGCCATCTTGCATTTCTGGAGCAGCAGTGGGCAGGCATTTCCTATGCACCTTCTCCATACTGCTCATACATTTTACAGTTTTTTGTCATCCCTTTCTTAATATTTTTCTTTTCCAGCCTGAAGTAACAATTCCTCCCTTCTGCATTCAGACTGATTGAGACTATCAAACAAATGTCTCTTTCAACCTTATTTATTTGACTATTTGTTTTGAGATGCTAGAACACCTATTCTATTTACAGTAGGACTGACACTTTGGAGAAGCAGAAACCATGGAGCCAAAAACTCTGTTCAGCTTTAGCTGAACCACTATGTTTTTAACTGCTTGTATTCTTTCACAAAGTCTTAGTATCAGCAGAATAATAAAAGAACATGAACATTTTCAAGAGCAAAGCATGAAGAGCAAGCATTGCCCTGGAAACATTGAGTTGCCAGATACCTTGCAGAATAAAGACAGCTAGGCAATACTTCCTCCACACAGTGAATACAAATCTTTGGACTCAACAAAATACCTCAGTGCTTTTATCCTGTCCCACACAGAAGAAAAGATTCCTCAGTTCCTTCCCCACAGAGGAAATTAACCATGCTGTACTGCAGTCAATTAAAAACTGGACCCAGAACATAGTTTCAGTCTTTTAACTCCAAGTTTCAGCAGAGTCAGTTCATGAACTCCTAGGCACATGATGAAGCAGGGAGCTGGCCTACACAGCCCTCAAGTTAAAGCATATACTCCAGCTCTAATACAACCTTTCCAGCTGCTTCACAGGGTACTGGACTCAGGATCTAATGAAATTTCTAATAAGTTTGTAGAAACAGCAGTGATCAATAAATATTTCTATTCCATGCTTTTACATCTCTTACCACATGGAAGTGAAAGGGTATTTCCTATTCCATTCCTATAACCAAACTGGATGTTAAACATTATAAGATGTTAAGAAAGCATAAACACTTTAAAATCAGCTGACAAAGATAATGCTGTATATAATTCCTTGAACTGCAAATGGCTGCAGGTTGAGAGAGAATTTAGGAGAAGAACTGTACTTGCCTGTGTTTGTAATCTTCTCTAGGTATGTGTTACGGTCACAGTGAAGATGGGATACTGGGCTAGATCAAAGGTCTGCTCAGGCCAGTTTTGGCTGCTCTTACAGTCTTTTGCTTTCTCACCATACTATTGGAATAATCTTTTGGAGGCACGATAACGTTCCAATTTCATAATCTTTCCCAATTTTCCCTCAAGAGAGAGAGGAAAATTAAAGGGGAGTCCCAGCAGTATCATGTCACAAAGAAGAATTTTCTTTGTTTCTGGTACCTTTTAGCTCAAAAAGATAAAGGTACTCTTACACTCCAGCCAGTAGTACCTAATTCATTTTTCAGTTTTCTTCATAGGTAATTGAACCCCAGTTATTTGGTGTTTATGTGATAAGGATCAGTGCAGCCTGCCTAATTCCTCCTTCTTGCATGCTTTGCCCTAACTGAAAAGTTCATAGCTCCATGCAATTCTCCTCTCTTCTACAAAAGTTCTAACCACAAATGTGTAAAGAGTATTACAAGACCTCAGTTCTCCATTCCGGCCTTTATCTATTTCAAGAAACTACAAAAAACACTTAGCAGAAGCATCTCACCACCTGAGGTTTTGAAGCATGTATGTTAAAATTTATCTTAGAATTATATGGATAACTAGAATAGATTATTATTATTAACATTAGTAAGATAGTGTCTTTCTAGAGGCTGGGGTTATCTTTTTCCTATTGTGAAAATTCAAATGTTGCAAATTTTAAAAAAATTAATAAGAACAGATTATTATTAAGTTATGCACTTTTATCCTTGATTTCCATAGATTTTTTTTTTTTCTTGATGGTGACAAAAGAATGGAAAAATTATAAGAGTGGGGACTGGGAGGACAATATGCAGGGAACAGCATGATAGGAGAGGCTCTCAGTTTCCTTGTAAAAGCAGCACACTGTGGGGGCCCCACCACACATGACTGTAAACAAATGTGCAAGGCTTGTGAAACAGAATCAGAAACCAGTGAACAGCTGCAACACTGCAATCTCTGGGATATGAAAAATATGATGGGATAGCTGCTATGACTGGCACAGTACAATGGCTTGGAAGGCAATGACAACAGGCTGCACACTAGGGAAGGCTTCATCCAAATGCTAACAATTGCACTGGAACAGATGATACTGCAATGGCCATGTACTACAAAAAACCTAGTCAAGAAGGAGACAAAGCCTTTCTTAGACTTCTGGAGGAAGCACCGTGGTTGCAGGCCCTCATACTCATGGGGGAACTTTAACCAGCCTGACACCCGCTTTGAGGGCAGGAGCACTGGGCACAAGCACTACAGGAGACTCCTGGATCGGATTAATGACCATTTCTTGACACAGGTGGTCAACAAGCCAACAAGGGGAGGTGCTCTGTTGGACCTGTTACTCACAAAGAACGAAGAGCTGGTTGGGGATGTGAAGGTTAAGGGCAGCCCTGGCTGCAGCAGCCATGAGATGGCAGAGTTTGCAATCCTGAGAGTAGCGAGCAAGACCTGGACTTCAGGAGAGCGGGTTTTGGCTTGTTCAGGGATCTGCCCAGAAGGATCTTATGGGACAGTGGGGATCCCTGGAGGACAAAGGGGCTCAGGGAAGCTGGCTGAACTTCAAGGACAGCCTCTTTAAAGCAAAGGGGAATGATCAGACCGATGTGCAGAAAGTTGAGCAGGCCTGGCAGGAGGCCAGCAGGGTTAAGCAGGGAATTCCTCCTGCCTGGCCTCAGATGCAAAGAGGGAGTGCACGGGGGTGTAAGCAGGGATGGTCTACCCAGCAGGAACAGCACAATGGTGCCCGAGCATGCAAGCATGAAATTAGGGAAGTCAAAGCTCAGCTGCAACTGAACCTAGCAATGGACGTGACGGGCAACAAGAAAGCCTTCTGCAAAGCGTATCAGCAGCAGAAGGAAGACTAAGGAAAACCCGGGTCTGGGTCTGGTTCTGCCGCTCATGTCAAAAGCCATGGAGGCGGCCGTGGCACTCAAGTGTTGTCTTTGCCTCCGTTACTCCTGGTAAGTCCTGTCCTCAGGCCTGCCAGGTCCCTGAGCCTACGTCAGAGTCAGGGGAGCATGGCTGCTCAGAGGGACCTTGACAGGCTGCAGGAACAGGACGGCAGCTCAGCATCAACAAAGGCAAAGACCAAGTTCTACTCCTGGGATAGAACGATACCACGTGGCACAGGTGGGCATTAACTGGGTAGAAAGCAGTTTTGCAGGAGAGGACCTGGGGTCCTCATGGACAACAAGTGGAGAATGAGCCTGTGAGGTAAGCCAGCCGTGACAAAGGTCAACTGCAAAATGGTCTGCATTAGCGTAAGTGTTGCCATCAATTCAAGGAAAGAGGCTATTCCTTGCTATGCCACACTTGTGAAACTGGGTCTGGACTTCTGGGCACAGGACCACAAAGACGTGACATCCTGGAGTGAGGCCCGCAGAGGACCACCAGGATGTCTGGGGGCTGGAGCACATGCCTGCCAAGAGAAGCTGCAAGAGCTGGGTTTGTCCAGCCTTGAGAAGAGAAGGGGAAAGGGAGATCCTGTTGGTGAGTGCAGCTGCCATATGGGGTGGTGAAGAGAAGACAGAGCCAGCCTCCTCTTGGAGGTGCACAACAACAAGATAAGAGGCAACAGAAACTCACTGCAATGAGGGCAATCGACTCAGTATAAGGAACTTTTTAAAAAAAACCAAAAAACCCCACAAAACCACGATGGTACCAAAACATTGGAACAGGCTGCCAAAAGGTGCTGTGGGATGTCCGTCCTTGGCTGGAGGTAGTCAGAACCCGACTGGACAAGGTCCTGAGCAACCTGCTGTAATTTGAACCTGTTTTGTGAAACAGTTGGTATGCATGACTTGCAAAGGTCCTTCTGATCCAAATTATTTTGTGATTACTGAGGCTTAAACAGCTGTCTACCCAAATCATGGTTTTGCCAGATATTCAGTGAATCCTTTGTGTGTTTGAGGACTAAGAGGTCACTTTCAGCCTCTATGTCACAGAGACTAAATTACAGTTAATTTTTATTTTGTTTCTGCAGCTGCAAATACATGTTGTATGTACTGCACGTGTTGCAAGTAAAACGTACAAGTAATATATTTAAATTATGAGCACATATGCAAACGAGGCTTACAACTCCTTAGGAGGGTTACAAAGGAATCAGCAGAATGCTAGTCTGTCTAATATCCTCTAAGTATATTTAAGGATATCTCCAAATCAAAAACTGTGGAGGACATTAACACTGACCAAAAGTAAATGAGAACAGAGCAGCCATACAGCAACAGGGACTCTCCATAAAGCTCGGCTACTCAAGCAAACTTTTTTAATACGGCCAGATGGAGCACAGTAACAACATTCACCCTTCCAGAACACTGGCTAACTAACCTTAACACCTCTGAAAACAAGAAATTAAGATCTGCACTTCATCTTTGTCCTTCCCTTACTTCAGACCTGGCACTAGCCACCAGGAAGGGCTAATCTGTCATTACCAAACAAACAAACAAACAAACAAGTCATGGATAATCCAATCCACCTTTTGAAATCCTCAGTTCAAAACAGGTTAATGGTAGTACTGTAACAGATGAAGTATCTAAGGCTATGGGAGAGGTAAGGTTGAGAGACAGAGAAATCTTTTGCTTGGCCAATAGCATGGCTGGAGAAGAACAATTCTGGAAGAGGCGGCCTTCCTTCACATTTGAGGCTACCATTTCATACCTGAGAGTAGCAGATTCCGCTCAAAACACTGATCAAGATCAGCTGCAGGTTTCTGTCAAAACGGCTAGAGCACCTCATGTAGAAAGGACACTTGACTTTAAGCCAACTGCAAGGTCCGGGGTGGTACACAGTCAAACTAGTGAAACTTGGTAACATATTTGAATTGTCACAGGGAGTTAACGCTAGATCTGATATATGCTCATTACATTTCTGCTTCTGTATTTGCAGCTGAAAGCAACATTTATCTTACCCTTGAACAATGGTGTGAAACAGAAGTGTCAATCTTCAGATCAAGTACATACAGGAAACAACTGCTCTGAGTGTACAATAACCTAGTTATCTACTAGATGATTTGAGAAAAGGATGGTCACCATCTATGAAACAGAAGCAATATTACCATGGAAAGAGGTGACTGGTTGTTGTTCTGGCAAAACAGAAACCTTGAGGAACACTGCTAGTAGGAGACAGAAACACGAGTACCGTAATGCCTGTGCCTCTGCTAAATTCAATATAAAAGAAATAGGTTGAAGTTGTCAGGCCTATACTCTACAGGACATGTACCAGCTCCTCCTGGTCTTGACAAATACTATATTAGAAAGTACAAGAGAGGCAGAAATAAGAACAAACTGTTGCTTGTGCTCTGTCAACTTCATCTGCTTTAAGCATGTCTGACTCACTGCTTTCCAAGACAGACTCTCGTAATGCCAGATTCCTCGGTTAGAAATGTACTGCGCTCATCTGCAGAAAAACTAATTTTGCTGTGTCATGACCACTGTATTGGGCAACTCAGATAACACTTTGGAGCAATAACTGTCCTTCTCCCTGTGTTTATTTACTGTTCCATTAATCTTACCCATAAATTTTACCATCAGATTTCACATATTATGCATGACACAGGAAAAAAAAAAAAAAGCTACACCGTGCTGGGCCAAGAACTGATCTTTCTGGTCCCACTAGAAATGACCCACTCACTGATATGTCTCCAAATTGACAGTGAGGGACTTTTTCATTTAAGGTAACCAATAAACTCACTCATACTGTAAGATTTTTAATTGAGTTGTCATTGATAACAGATCAGATGACTTAAGAAATCCAACAGTATCAATACAATTTCTGTTATCAAAGAATCCTGTGATCTCCTCAGAAAAAGGCAGGCTTGTTGAACTAGATTTAATTTTTACAAAGCTGCACGTGGCTTTATGAAGCATTGAAGTGCTCAGAGGTCTTCACTCCAGCAGAGGCACAAGGATCCCCTCAAATAATGTAAAACTTAACACAGAGATCAAGAGAAGCCCAGGCAGGGAACAAAAAGATCCTTCCTCATCTAGAGACCAGGAAAACCTTCCAGAGGGGAAGAGAGATTCCCCAGCGCTGAATTTATATTTTGCTGTCTGCCTGTCACCAAGAAAAGGAAGGGCTGTGAGTGACCCTAACTGTCACTAACTGGCAGCTGTCAAGCAGAGAGGAGAACATCAGGAAAATTTTGTTTAATCAACAGAAGTGCATTCTCCCTTCCTTCTCTGCACCTGCAGCAGAGAGTAATCTCACCCAGCAATCCTTAGTGCAGAGGGGAGTCCCCAGTCTTCACTTCCCAACACTCAAAAAATCATGTTCTAATTCAAAAACTTTCCCCCTCTCTTTTTACTTTGACGTCCCATTAACTCCTAGTCCTATCCCTCACTTAGCCCCAACTTCATCGTAACCGCCATCATTCTAATAATGCAATTGTGTTGGGGAGTGGTGCATTTCTAAATTTATTTAGAATCTCCTATTCTGGCTATCTCATTACCAAGTAAATATTAGGAAAGGAAAGAGAGTGCCGCAAGAGAAAACTTTTATCTGTTTATAGTCACAGTGTTAAGGGAAGAATACCAAAGAGTTAAGCTATATTTTGATTTAAAGCAGAAAAGAATCGTGGAACCAGGACAGATACACCTGTTAACATGCAGCTAAAAGATACAAGCAAGATTTAGAGAGATTTACTCTGATTTCCCTACAATGCTTTAAGCAGAATGTCATGAACGTTTCCCAGTTATGAAATACAGAGTCATGGACATTTAAATCTAAGCTAAACTCTCTCAAGTATACCAAAGGAACAACTCTGCTTCAGTCTCCAAGGCTATAGAGAAAGATACACATTATGTCAAAACTGATCTAATATGTTCATTCAAAGCTAATTACTGCTGTGGCTGGAAGAGTACTAAAAAGCACCATGTGAATTCCAAATTTATTCTTCTAAGTATCAAGAGACCTAGCTGTATCACTTCTGCAAGAAAATTATGTCCCATCCATTCCTTAAAGATGTCAGAAATAATGGAAGAAAATAAAGGAACACAGATATTTTAGACTTCCAAGACGTCCTTAGGGATATAATCCTTCACAAGAACTTTTTGAGGAATTCACAGGGACACACAGATAAAAAGCAAATACTGGCCATGTGTTGCCCAAGAAAGCTGAAAAAAACCAGTAAGATAAAAGATTCAGTTTTCATCACAGCCAAGTGATATACTTTCAACAACTTTGACTTGGCAATGATCCAGAAGAGGAAAAAAAGAGACATAAATGCATTAAAAGGTATAAAATTTTTAGTTAATCGTGACCTGAAAAGACTGTAAGACACTCAGAAAATACTTTTTCTGAGTTTGCTGACTGAGCTGCATGGTGGCAGATGAGTTGCAATACTGAACAGACACAATGGAATGCACAATAACCCAAGCAATTTATGTGTACTAGTGGGTACTAATGAGACCATGGCTACTGATGAAAGTGACCGAAAGTGTGGATAAGTTAATGAAGTCATCTGCACGAGGAGCAACAAACCGACAAAGATGCAAGGTATAAAGAAGAGGAATGGTTCTGGGGCTTTTCTAATTTAACCTAAATGTAAGGAACAGAATCGACAAGTGACACAGGATGAGGAAATCAGAAATAAAGAAGAGGACAGGGATATGGATCCATAACATGGTGAACTAGGAGAAAGAAAACAAAACAAATTATTAAAGGTATTTGTACAATCAAAAAACCTAGAAGCAAAGAATGTATGACATAGCTACAGCATGGTGACTCTCACTTCTTCCCAGGGAAATCTTAAAAGGATTTAGGAAACGGTAGGGGAGGAAACAATAGCCCAGAACACCACTGTAGCCTAACAGACCAGTGCAGTTTTTAAATACATGAGCAGGAAGACATGGGGCAAGACTAAGGATTTTACAATTATTGCCATGCTTGGCAATATCATAATCACTAAAAGAACACCACAGTCACAAGTGAAGAAATCTACTGACTAACTCAAGAAAATTCTGAGAAAAGCTATTGAGATGACTAGCAGACAGGAAAGCATCCTCTATAATACAAGTTTCCATGAAGCCAATTAATTTAACTTCACTTATGAGTTTGTATCTACCTACACAAAAAGAAAAAAAAGTTTCTCTGCCTATCAAAGTGACAACACAATGAACTTGAAATTGTTTTAACTTCAGATTAGAAATAAGAGGAAAATCCTTAGGAGTGAGTATAGCCAAACACTGAAAAATTTTGACAATGACTGCAGGGAATACTTCAACATTAGTAATTTTAAATACATATGCTCTTACTTACAAGTAAATCCTCAGGCCTGTCCTGTAGAACTTAAACAAAAACAAAACAAAGTAGCAGTAAATTCTCATGATAAGGTCAGACTTCAGATTGTCTGGTTGTATGACACTAAAAATAAATTAGTATTTTTTTCTTCTCCCAGATCAAATATGTGCTCTTTCTTTTCAAAGTCTTCCATAAGAAGGCTTGCCACACTCTAGTAAAATTAAATAGAACTCTCAATACAACTATTAGGAGTTGATATATAAGTATGCAGACCATAAAGAACAGACAGAATACTGACAGGAAATGACAGAAAAAAAATCAGTGTAAGTGATGGAAAACCTGAGCTTAAGCTGGAGATAGAAGTTTTCTTGAGTTGTACTCATTGCCACCGACACATCTGAGATCAGAGACAGAAGAAGAAACAGATGTGAGATTTCCCATTTCTGCAAAAAAAAAAAGCCATCTCCCACACTCTTTAACACTACTCGAACAGACTGCAAAATATAGGTCTCCAATATCTCCTATTGCAAACAGCTTAGCTCTTCATTCCTCTCTTTTGAAAAAAAATTATAGTAATCATTTCTGCAACTTCTGCCATCAGAAAACACAGGATCCAGAAGTCCATTTTTGGCATAGAGAGTTTTCTAAAGGGAGTTTTTGAGTTTTCATTAGCATCCCTAGGTGAAGTGTGGACACCACCGAACCTAAGAAGTCTATCTCTGTCAGCCTCATTGACCTCCAGTACGACTACACGTATAAAATCTTTCCTGCCGACTATAACCCATACTGCCATAAACTTAACATTGTAGGATACTGAATTCTGAAAGAATTTGAGTCTCTTCAACTGGAGCCCTGACAGGAGTACTGCTGGCTACAAAAAACTTGATATGCGCCTCAGCCTTGCCTGGACTCCACAAGCCTTCCATGTTGAGGCAGTCCGTACTTCTTTGCTAGTCAAGGCGTATCAGAAGCATCTACCACAGTTCCTTCCAACAGAAGACAAAACCAAAGTCACCCACATCCTGGGAACAATCCATTAGAACTTCTAGGGTTATACTGATGAACAGTCCTCAAACAACACAAAGGATTCACTGAATATCTGGCAAAACCATGATTTGGGTAGACAGCTGTTTAAGCCTCAGTAATCACAAAATAATTTGGATCAGAAGGACCTTTGCAAGTCATGCATACCAACTGTTTCACAAAACAGGTTCAAATTACAGCAGGTTGCTCAGGACCTTGTCCAGTCGGGTTCTGACTACCTCCAGCCAAGGACGGACATTCCACAGCACCTTTTGGCAGCCTGTTCCAACGTTCTGGTACCATCGTGGTTTTGTGGGGTTTTTTGGTTTTTTTTAAAAAGTTCCTTATACTGAGTCGATTGCCCTCATTGCAGTGAGTTTCTGTTGCCTCTTATCTTGTTGTTGTGCACCTCCAAGAGGAGGCTGGCTCTGTCTTCTCTTCACCACCCCATATGGCAGCTGCACTCACCAACAGGATCTCCCTTTCCCCTTCTCTTCTCAAGGCTGGACAAACCCAGCTCTTGCAGCTTCTCTTGGCAGGCATGTGCTCCAGCCCCCAGACATCCTGGTGGTCCTCTGCGGGCCTCACTCCAGGATGTCACGTCTTTGTGGTCCTGTGCCCAGAAGTCCAGACCCAGTTTCACAAGTGTGGCATAGCAAGGAATAGCCTCTTTCCTTGAATTGATGGCAACACTTACGCTAATGCAGACCATTTTGCAGTTGACCTTTGTCACGGCTGGCTTACCTCACAGGCTCATTCTCCACTTGTTGTCCATGAGGACCCCAGGTCCTCTCCTGCAAAACTGCTTTCTACCCAGTTAATGCCCACCTGTGCCACGTGGTATCGTTCTATCCCAGGAGTAGAACTTGGTCTTTGCCTTTGTTGATGCTGAGCTGCCGTCCTGTTCCTGCAGCCTGTCAAGGTCCCTCTGAGCAGCCATGCTCCCCTGACTCTGACGTAGGCTCAGGGACCTGGCAGGCCTGAGGACAGGACTTACCAGGAGTAACGGAGGCAAAGACAACACTTGAGTGCCACGGCCGCCTCCATGGCTTTTGACATGAGCGGCAGAACCAGACCCAGACCCGGGTTTTCCTTAGTCTTCCTTCTGCTGCTGATACGCTTTGCAGAAGGCTTTCTTGTTGCCCGTCACGTCCATTGCTAGGTTCAGTTGCAGCTGAGCTTTGACTTCCCTAATTTCATGCTTGCATGCTCGGGCACCATTGTGCTGTTCCTGCTGGGTAGACCATCCCTGCTTACACCCCCGTGCACTCCCTCTTTGCATCTGAGGCCAGGCAGGAGGAATTCCCTGCTTAACCCTGCTGGCCTCCTGCCAGGCCTGCTCAACTTTCTGCACATCGGTCTGATCATTCCCCTTTGCTTTAAAGAGGCTGTCCTTGAAGTTCAGCCAGCTTCCCTGAGCCCCTTTGTCCTCCAGGGATCCCCACTGTCCCATAAGATCCTTCTGGGCAGATCCCTGAACAAGCCAAAACCCGCTCTCCTGAAGTCCAGGTCTTGCTCGCTACTCTCAGGATTGCAAACTCTGCCATCTCATGGCTGCTGCAGCCAGGGCTGCCCTTAACCTTCACATCCCCAACCAGCTCTTCGTTCTTTGTGAGTAACAGGTCCAACAGAGCACCTCCCCTTGTTGGCTTGTTGACCACCTGTGTCAAGAAATGGTCATTAATCCGATCCAGGAGTCTCCTGTAGTGCTTGTGCCCAGTGCTCCTGCCCTCAAAGCGGGTGTCAGGCTGGTTAAAGTTCCCCCATGAGTATGAGGGCCTGCAACCACGGTGCTTCCTCCAGAAGTCTAAGAAAGGCTTTGCCTCCTTCTTGATCAGGCAGATTGTCTGTAGCAGACAGCCATCATGCTGTCACCTGCATAACTTAATCTTGGTTTAAACTTAAGTCAGTTAAAAAAAAAAAAAATACAGAAAAGCATGCCCTTCAGATTGGTGTTTCTTTCCAGGTGTAAGTTGGTTTTCTTTAAACGTCCCAGAAAAAAATAATAAATAGAATTTCAAGTAGGAAATAACAACTGGAGCTGCATTCTTCACTACCTGAGCAGGACAAATAAAACTGTTTCAGCAATTTGCTTTTTAAAAAAAAAAATCATCGGACACTAATAAATAGAGATTTGGCAACTTCCTTAGAATTTTGCTAGCCTGTAATTTTCACCTTTGAGAGAGGTAACAAAAGCCAAGACCTCTTGCTCCCCCAAGTCTGACAAGCTCAATTAGATCCTGAGCCAATTTTTTACTACCTAGGGTAGACACACACAACCTAGACACTTCAAAAATATTGTTGAGAAGCCAGCTTGTTTACATTACAAGTGACAATGACTGAAGTATGATTTACCAGATACTGGACAGTTTCCCTGCTAAGAAACCTTAGCCTACAGCTCATTAACAAAAGTGTCTCTACTGTTGAGGCTTCTATGGTGGTTAAAGAAGGATAGCTAAGGGCTGACACTCCTTAGAAATTGTAACTCAGTGCCACCTTGAGAGTTTCGATACCTAAGAGAGAGCATTTCAGGGAGGATTTCTGACTGGCTACTACAGAGCCAATAACACAGTCCAGTAACATGGTAAAAACAATTAAAGACTGTGTCATTCTGAATTTCATGGCCACATGCGGATACCATTCAAAAATGCAAAGATCCTGCAACACTACAAGCAACAGTTAAGCAAGTCTTTCACCCATCACTCATGGTAATCAGTTATGAGCACAGACTAACATGGGCAGATAGAAGCAATACATATATGCGCCTAAGCTCTAGACTGTTTATATTTGAATGTTTAATTACATAAAAGAACGCTATAGATCACATCTATGAATTAGGGTTATGAGGAGTCCTCATGAGTTACTCTCAAAGTTCTAGTAAAAGCAATTCAATAGCGCCTTTGTGTTCAGTGGCCAGGCAGCATCTATGACCCAGCCAAACCCCTGAGGCATACAGTCCAATGAAACAACTGGACAGGTGACCACAGCATCAATCAGCATGGAAAAGCATCAAGTCTAGAGCAGGGAGTCTGACGGCATATGAAGGTAACATTTCTGGAGACTTCTGTTGGAGATGTTCTATGGAACAGCAGCTCAGGATCACAAGTACCAGCTTGAAGGGATGTTGGGAGGTCTCTAGTCCAAATTCCTGCTCAAAGCAGGGTCAATGAGGAGGTATGCTGGAGTCTGAAAACTTCCAAGGGTGGAGAACCCACAACCTCTCTGAGTTCCAATGCTTGACTGTCCTGTTGTGAAAAGGTTTCTTCTTACATATAGCCAGATCCTCTCCTGTTTCAACTTATGCTCACTGGCTCTCATTCTCCTGCCATGCTCCACTGGAAAGCCTGGCTCCATCTACTTGACCATCCTCTCTTAGGAGCTGGCAAGCTGCTGTTAGGTCACCTCAGAGCCATCTTTCCTCCAGGCTGAACAAGGCCAGTTCTCTCAGTCTCTCCTCATGTGCTGATCCAGCCCTCTGACCAACCTAACAACCTTCTGCTGAACTCAGTCCAGTTTGCCAATGTTTTTCTTGAAATGGGGGTCCCAAAACTAGACACAGTGCTCTAGCTGTGAGCTAATGAGCAAAGAGGCATAATCAAGTCCCTCAATCTCTTGGCTGTGCTCCTGGTTCATACAGCCCAGGACGCTGTTAGTCATCTTTGCTGCCAGGGCACCCTCTCGCTCATGCTCAGCTCACTGTCCACCAGGGCCTCCAGGGCCTTTCCAGCAGTGCTGGTCCCCAGCCAGGCAGCCCTAGCAAGAGCTTACTGCCCCCCACCTTCCCAAGGAAGAACTTTGCATTTGACCTTGTTGAATTTCATAAAGTTCCTGTTGGCTCATTCCTCCAGCCTGTCCAGCTCCCCCTAAATGGCAGCCTGTCCACAAGCATATTGACTGGTTCCCCTCACCCCGCCCTGTGATTTGGTGTCATCTGCAAATTTTATAAGCAAGCACTCCACTGCCTCCTCCAGGTCATTGATAAAGATGCTAAACTGAACAGCTGCCAGGATAGATCCCTGCAGTACTCTGCTTGTCACTGTCTTCCTGGTAGAGTGCAACCTATTAGCCACTATCCAATCATCCAACCAGATGGTTGTCCACCCATCTAGACCAAAATGTCCCAACTTGGATACAAGACTATTATGGGAGACAGTGTTGAAAACTTTGCTAAAGCCAAGGTAAATTATACCCACTGCTATCTCTTGCTCACAGATCCAGTCATTTTATCAGGGGAGGCAATCAGGTTGAACAGGCATGATTTACCTTTGGTAAATCCATGCTCTGTTTCCTATTACCTTCTTCTCCTTCACATGTCCAGAAATGTGTTTCAAAAATTTGCTCCATGATTTTCCCAGGGACCAAAGTGAGGCCGATTGGCTGCAGTTCCCTGGATTGTTCTTTTGGCCTTTTCTAGTCATCGGGAACCTGCCCCGATTTCCACAACATTTCAAAGGTGATAGAGAGTGTCCTCGCAAGGACATTGGCCAGTTCCCTCAGCACCCTCAGATGCAGCCTGTTGGGTACCATCGTGTTCTACAGGTCGAGTTTTCTCAAGTAATCCCTGGCTCAATGCCTGCCCAGTGCTGGCTGTTCCTCTTGAATGTGTTCACAAGGTATGGGAGACATCGCTAGTGCAGACTAAGACAAAGAAGGCTTTGAGTACTTCAGACTTATCTGTCTCTGTCATCACTGTATCACCCAGCCCCCTCAGCATCATACATTTTCCTTAGTTAGCCTTTTATTACTAGTCTAACTGTAGAGGCTTTTCTTGTTGCTCTTGACATCTCTTGGAAATCTCAGCTCCAGCTGAGCTTTGATTTTCCTGATACCATTCCCTATACGCCCAGGCAACATTTCTAAATTCCTCTTTTGTAGCCTGTCCCTGCTTCCACCTCTTGTACACTGCCTTTTGATGTTGGGACCTCCACTGTGAGTTCCCTGCTTAGTTAAGCTGGGCCCCTCATAAATCTGCTCATTTTCCTGCATATCAAGACAGACTGCTCTTGTGCTTGGAGGGTCCTTAAAGACCTGCCAGCTTCCCTAAGCCACTTTGCACTTCAGAGCTGTTTCCCATGGGATCACATCTACTAGTTCCCTGAATAAGCCAAACTGTGCATGTCTGAAGTCTGGAGTCTGTACTTCGCTACTCTCCTTCCTCACTCCCTTCAAGATCCTTCCCTTGTACTCAGCACTGGTGAGGCCGCACCTCGAGTACTGTGTTCAGTTTTGGGTCCCTCGCTACAGGAAAGACACTGAGGTGCTGGAGCGTGTTCAGAGAAGGGCAACCAAGTTGGTGAGGGGCCTGGAGCACAAGTCTTAGGAGGAGGAGCTGAGGGAACTGGGGTTGTTTTGTCTGGAGAAAAGGAGGCTGAGGGGAGACCTTATCGCTCTCTACGACTACCTGAAAGGAGGTTGTAGTGAGGTGGGTGCTGGCCTCTTCTATCAGGTAACTAGAGATAGGACAAGAGGAAATGGCCTCACGTTGTGGCAGGGAAGGTTTAGGTTGGATATTAGGAAAAAAATTTTTACTGAAAGGGTTGTCAGGTATTTGAACAGGCTGCCCCGGGAAGGGGTTGAGTCACCATCCCTGGAGGTATTCAAAAAGCACGTAGACAAAGCACTTCAGAACATGGTTTAGTGGGCATGGTTGATGGTTGGACTTGATGATCTTGAAGGTCTTTTCCAACCTAAATGATTCTATGATTCTATCTTGAACTTCATTATTTCACAGCTGCTCCATCCAAGGCTGCCAATGATTATCACATCTCTAACCATTTCTTTCTTATGAGTGAATAGCACATCCAGGTGTTCCTCAGCTCTGGTTGGCTCAGATGGAGAAAGAGGTGGACAACAGCCATGCAGTGACCAAACAACAACAGGACAGCTATTATGGTATGGGATCTGTGCAAAGAATCCCATATGGTGGTCAGTGAACAGCAGCAGGAGTTGACTGAATATTTTTATAAAGGAGAATGAAGTAGGGAGGGTGAAAAGAAGAGGACAGCTGTACAAAAACCTATCAGCACAGCTAGACAAAAAGTCCTGATGGGAATTTGGGGCCCAGTGAGAAGAACAGTAGCCAATGCTAAGAGACAAGCATGCCATTGAAGGAGAAGCAGTTTGCTGGTTCAAAGTTGCACTCCACTCAGCAAGTTAAATGAGGAAAAGCAGAGACACACACAACTATGGAGTCAGAGTGATTTTCAGCTGAGATTTTTGCATCAGAATGAGTAGGCAAGGAAGCTGAAGAAACAGAACAGTGAATCACAGTCACAGTGCCTGGGAAAAAATGTAATGACTCAACTAAGAGAAAAGACACTGACCAGAAGTAAAGAGGAGACAAGGACTGGAGAAAGATGAGGCGCAATCTGATGTGCAGTCATGTTTCTCTACAGACCATCTGTGGCCTGAGGTTGAAATTGAAGCACACCTGCTGGACTTGGGTCACAAAGGCCACATCAGCTCCAGAGATCTAGGCCCCCAGCTATGAATGAAGACGCCTATGAACTTTTCTGAAACTGAATGAGAGTTGTGGTGACCTGAGAACAAGGATCCAGAGGTAAGAAAAATGGGGTGAGGTATAGCCTGCTGCACAGAACTGGAGTTAATGTTGAATACACTATAAAAAAATGCTAAGCCTTGTTACATTACAGTGTGTCAGCCTGGGCTTAACCAAGTCTATCTTTTCATTAAAGCTGCATTTTAGACAAAAGATATGCAGTAGACCCAATTAACTTCCATTTAAGTAACATACAGTCATAAAGGGAACCACTACTTAAGACTGAAAAATGGGGATTAGAACAAGAACAATAATGTGGTAAAGAACTGGCATAGTAAAAAAGTATTAAGCAGGAAGTACCTCATGGACCATTTTTGAAACTGATTTTATTTAGATATTTATAGCTCCAGCACAAAAAAGAGAAGTACGCTAACAAAACTTAATAATGACAAATTTGGGTGGTACTGTCAATACAAGGCAGAAGACAGTACAGAGAACGTAAGGAAGCTGAGAATCATATAATAGAAATGGGATGAAATACACCATTACAAAGCACAGGATCAAGTTCCTCAGAGTCTATATCCATAATTCCTGCTGGGAAAGGGAATTCATCAGTTGCAAACAATAGAAAGCAGAAAAAGTTGCGAGTATTAGTCAATCACAGAATGACCATATGCTGTATCAATGTGATGAGGCCATAAAAGATAAGATATGATCCCAATTTGCATCACTAGTGATTTCCAGTAGAGATAAAAATGCATTAGTGGCATTCAAGTACTGGTGATACTGGTAACCTGAATACTATGTATAGTTCTGGTCTCCTAAAAAGGTAGATTTAAAGAGGTTGGAAAGAGGTGAATTTAACCTGGAATAGAAATAACGAAGGAGTGTGAGCATTAAAATTGAGTGGAGCCCCTCTTACCTGGCAAACTAAAAGCACTTGCCTTGCTGAGCCTAGCAAAAAAGAAAAAAAAGCTGCTGGATCTAACGTATCTCAGAAGTAAGGAACCTAACTAGTCTTGAGGCAGTAAATGTGTCACAGCTTCCATGACAGACGGAACCAGACTGGATGTGCCCGGAGGTCCCATGCAGTTCCATAATACTATCTTCCCACATGTAATAGGTTGCTAGGTCGAACTTTCTCATACGATTATACCCATGCAAAATCAAATCCTTCTCAAATAGCTGTACTGTAGCAGCTGAGCAAACCCATCCAACTAGCAATATGCTCCAGCGCTATAGCACAGGCTTGATCAGAGAGCCTGGAAGCCAAACAGCAGGTTATCTGTGCCAACTGCCTGACTCGCTATCACAGCAAGTAACACTGAGAACCCACCTCCTTTTCCACTATTACTTACCCAAGACAGTTTTCCAGAGTAAAATGTATTTAGTATCTTCCCCTCTCCCCTTCACAGTTCCCAGGAAACACAAGCAAGAGCCTGCAAAAAGTCTGTGGGTAACAGATGCTGATTGGCTGGAAAATACTCCAGAAGTAGCTCCGGAAAGTTGGAAGTTTCACCCTGTATTTTGTGTGCATTCCACAGCCACCAGTTCAAGTCTTCCACTTGACAGGACACCGGTGCACACAGCATTTTCCCATCCCATGAATGGTAAGCGTAAGGAGGTTCTGATACGCTGACTGCAGTCTAATGGACTGCAGCTTTGTTGCACTGATAAAAACTCCATTGCAGACAGAACTCTAGCCATTTATATTGCCTTATCACTCTACCAGTTAAAATTATTGGCTGCCAGCAACAAAGACACTGAAAAGCAAGAAGACTTGGTGACAGCATGGTTCTGAAAGGTGCTAGCATCCGTATAGGTTTTTGACATACTTTAATAAGGCTCTACCTATTTGTCTTGGTTTTGGCTGGGATGGAGTTAATTTTCTTTCTAGTAGCTGGTATACTGTTATGTTTTGGATTTAGTATGAGAAGAATGTTAACACTGATGTTTTCAGTAGTCGCTAAGTAGTGCTTATACTAAGTCAAGGATTTTTCAGCTTCTCATGCCCAGCCAGCAAGAAGGCTGGAGGGGCACAAGGAGTTGGGAGGGGACACAGCCAGGGCAGCTGACCCCAACTGGCCAAAGGGGTATTCCATAACATGTGATGTCATGCCCAGTGTATAAACTGGGGGGAGTTGGCCGGGGAGGGGGATCACTGCTCAGGAACTAACTGGGCATTGGTTGGCGAGTGGTGAGCAACTGCATTGTGCATCACTTGTTTTGTATATTCCAATTCTTTTATTATTGTTATTGTCGTATTATTATTATTTTGTTGTTGTTGTTGTTATTTTCTTCCTTTCTGTTCTACTAAACCATTCTTATCTCAGCCCATGAGTTCTACCTTTTTTTTCCCCGATTCTCTCCCCCATCCCACTGGGTGGGGGGGAAGTGAGTGAGTGGCTGCATGGTGCTTAGTTGCTGGCTGGGGTTAAACCGTGACACTATTAAAGAGTTTTCATGGATTTGATAAATAGAGGCACAAGTCTTCTGTTGCCAAAAAAGTTTGGTTACCTCTCTTCCAAGACCTTTTTATCTTACAAAGGCATCAGACAAAAAAAAAAAAAAGGGGGGGGGTGTGCCTGAAAAAGGACATATATATTGAAAGCGATAGCCTCACTACACAGGATATATAATTGTCTGTGAAAACAATTTGTGTGGGAAAGACAGAACTGACAGCACAAGAAACATAGGTTTCGTTCTAAGAAAGTACGGACTCTAAGCAGAGCAGGAATGAGGCTTTAACACAAACACCATGGAGGCTGCAAGTAGTTCAAAGGTCTGGATTTGATGGTAGCTTAGTCCTTTCAAGACAGCAACGTGAGAGAACTAATGGCTAACCTACGAGAGGCTGTGGTTTCAGAGGGTAACAGGAATTACAAGAAAAGAAGTGCTAACATGACATCAGGAGTACCAAAGTGGGTTTACCTCCTCAGGTGGCTGGCACTAGGTACCTCTGGAATGTCACAGAAGAGAAACTGGAGGCTGCCAGCAAGTTTGGGTTTACATTAGCAGTGGAGAGGTAGACTCGAAAAGGACATGGAGATCTGCACACCTGTCAAAGGGATTCTGAGCCCAGAAAAAGCACCAGAAGCCAAAGAAACTGGGACTAGGATGTGACAAGGGGGTGTGTTTTGAAGACTAAGGAAGCTTGCCTTTTGGGACCAAGTAGGTTTCGGGGGAACTGTACTGAAGAGGTCACAGGAAAGGAAAAGTCTGGGAATAATGAAAGAGAAGGGGAGCAGAGAGAAATTCCAATGTTTAAAAAGGAAGTAGAAGATTGAAGCATTGAGGATCGAGCCTAGGCAGACACCAAAAGCTAGACATATCCCCAGGGATAAGAGAATTAATAACTCTCCAGACAATGCAGGCTCCTTGAAGTCTGTTGTTTACATGGGTCCACTTTAGTCCTACTAGGACACAACCACAAAAATTAGATCCTGGCAGCTCTACTGGGCCAAAGAGACCTGAGAATGAGCCCATCTCCTACAGGCACAGCTGCGCTCTGAACCAGCTTTTGGCCAGCCTCAAAAATTGATCAAAAACATCCTTAAGACCCAGAGGGCCCCAGCGTCAAGTCGTGTACTTCGCAGCCCAGCACCACTGTCCATCCAGCAAGTGGCAGTGCTGGCTCGGCTAATCCAGTGCACAAGGATGACACAGGCCAGGCTGTACTCCACACTCCCAGCCCCCAGCCCCAGCCCCAGCCTTGCTCTCTAGACTTTCACCCACTGCCTACTTACTTTTTAATTAGATTTTTAAACAAAAAGTGAAAGTATTTTCTAAAATCCCTCTAATTACACTAAGATGCTAAACTGATTGTGAAGGGAATAGGAAATGAAAGCGACTCACCCTCTGAGGGAGAATTTTGTCAGCCATCTTCCTCCTCTTGGCACTGTACATTTTTTAAAGAAAAAAACACGTTACCATGGTGACAGATCTAGGAGTAACGAGGCCACCTGCTAAATTATCCTGACATCTCCACATGCTGGTGCACAGCTGTGCATGCATCAGCAAAAGGGTATCACCCATGCCCAGGACCTAGGACCCCTTCTCTCAGCAGCCTGGGGAGGTAGTTAGCTAAGAACAAATCAGGGCTGTCTGTTATGCATCTTGGAAAGAAGTGTACAAGTTCTTTGATCACAGCATCTTCTACGGTGCAGGGCGGCTATGTATGCAAGTGCATGTGCACATGTCGTCTATAGATACAGAAAAAGGATGTAGGAGGACAGCGCGCACGTGTGGAAGTGTGCACAGATACACCTATCCATATGCACATGTAAGTAGCTGAGTGCCTGTAAACAGAATGTGAACTTGTTCAAACAGCTGACATGCATTCATTCATTCGTGCCCAAAATTGAGTGCTGATGAAAACACACATATATATGTGTATTTCATATGATGTATGAAAACACACATATACACACACCCTTCCCTAGGTATATACACTTGTTTTATTGTAACAATTTGCATGAGTGATATACAAAGGTACGTGGGCTTATGTTTCTGTATTTGTTCATCTTTATGAACGCACATGTGGGAATACAAGTGTGCCTGCAGTGTATATACTTAATGTGTCCACACCCATACATAAGGACATTTATATAGCTATGCTTTTAAAAACATACTTGTGTTTGCGTACATACACACAAACGTATATGTGCCGAAGAAACGGTACTGTCAGGAAGATTGCCAAATACATTGTCTTTTGAATTCTTCAGATTCTAAGAACCATTTCTGCCCACCAAACCTGTCACCTAGCTTTCTCTAACAGGGCCAAGAGGGAATTCAGGCCTTATCCTTCACCTCTATAATTTGTGAGGCCTTTATCTTAAGCAGGAGATGAATCACTCCATCTGTGACAGACAAATGGGAGAAAGCGAACCGCCTGCTGCCGCTCTGCCATGTCACAAGGATGCCCCTCCTTACTGTTTTCATACAGGAAGTCTGTCAGCAGCCATGTCCACGTAAAAGCTGTTTCCACACACATTGATGTGGCATACTCCCTTCCTACTTTTGCTAATAATAAGCCTGGCCTGAAATACCGGATTCTTAGATTCTTCCCCATCCCCATATAAACCAAGCCTGAGGAACTCTTTGTGCCCAGAGGTACAAACTACACCCTTCCTCGGGGTCAGAAAATTCATCTACACGGTCACACCCAACTTCATAGGTGAGCTATGTCCCTTTGTAAAACTGCAGGAATAATAGGACTGGAACGTTACATGGTGTGAATCTCCAACACCTTCCACAGCTCACTAAATCCAATCTGCACTGAAACATTTCACAGAATCTGGAAGTAATGCCTGAACTGAGCAAGTTCCACCCTCCCAAAGGGAAATAGGATATGCATGCACCTGCAACAACCCCAAAGGCTTGCAATTAAAAAGCAAGTAACAAACAAATCAAAAAACCCCAACAACTTGGGTCTCAACTAGTTCTCCAAAAGTCTATTACAGAAATGAGATTTCTGTCTCCACCAAACCTGCCAAGAAAGGACGACTACACCTTCTTGGCCCATTTGTGCCATAAAACATAGAACTCAATTACTCCCAGAATTGGACCCAAGGTGCCAGAAAGTTTGCCCGAAAAAACAGAAAAATTTCAATGGGAAACGACAGGGAGGTGGAAATGAACGAGGGGAAAACGTTCAACACATTATCTGGAGGGAAGGCATGGCAGAAGAAACAGAGAAACTTTCCTGAGTACCTAGGAAGCACTGGTGTGAGCTGAGATTACTGCTGGGTTCCAAACTAGAAGCACTGAAGTTAAGAACCAGGGAAGGGGAACTGCTTCCTTCTGTGAGTTAGGCCATCAACTTTTAGAAACTACTCTTCTTTAATGATCCCTGGAAACTAGTTAGTGACTAAAGTTTACCTTAATTATCCAATTATTTACCTTAATTATTATTTGAAGGCTAGGCATTATTTTGTGCAGTTTCCTGGAGTACCTCCTGGGACGTGCTGTGGAATGTGCATTTTGGCTAGTGCTGGGCAAGGCCTCCAAGATGCACATGCATCTCTTGTGCTCACATGCTGCACTCGCACGCATTCCTTCTGTACTCAATCTTATTCAATCGTAATATGTTAATACTCTCAGGATTAGTGTCCTTTCCAGATGCATCACAGATACAAGCATTCCCAAGTCTGGCTTGCTGATCCAAGGCATATAACCTGGACAGAGCAGGGCTCCTGAAGCACTGAGCTTAGAGAGTCATGTTCTACCTACAGCTAGATTCGATGACAGCACCAGAACACTGTCTGAATCTATATATACACGTATAATGATTCTGCAAAAGGCAGACCACCTAGATGACTGCACCCTACATATTTATCAGGAACTGGCTCACGCTTGGAACTCAAGACTGCTGAGGTCTAATAAGTTGCAAAAAGAAATTGGCAAACTGTTACTTAGGAGAGAATGCATTCAGCATTGTACAAAGTGAGCATATATTAAAAAGTTCCTTTTAAAAGATCCCTCGAATTCTATGGAATTATCTTCTTTGCATCTCTCTCTACTTTATATGTAGGAATGCCTGTGACAATTGCAAGTTTTATGACCACTCTCCTGAGTGACCATAGTACAGGTATTCACATGACCAACCAAACATTTTTTCCACTTGTCTCATTTACAAACCATTTTGTTAGCCAGTCAGAAATCAGGGGAACTATACAGAACAGATAACAAATAATACAATAATTGTACTATATTAGAAGAGAACTGTTCATTAACTTTAAAGGCTAAATATAATGGCCAGATTTATAGCCCAATAAACCTGCGAGGTGAAAGCATTATAACTGCAAAACCAGACATTAGTGAAGGTCAGTTTGTTCAAGACCATTCACAAACAAAGTAAAGAGTAAAATTTACCAATGTTTTTCCTGCTTTAAGAAACTGACAATATATAAATATTGTAGTCTGCCTCATTCGAACTTAAAGGTCTTACCTATTGCTAAAAGGTATAATTTTTTTCTTCCTCAAATTGTCCTCCCATGTTTTCTTTCCAGAACACTCACCTCCTAGTTCGGTTCTGAGTAGCTTGCTGCTGCTGTTGCACTTGCTGCTGCACTTGCTGTTGCTGGACCTGCTGTGGTGCAGTGCGTTTTCTTGTTGATTCCATCACAGTCTGAGGCATCCCAGGTCGCACTGAGGGGCTTCCAACATATGGGGGGCCTGGGGGACCCATGGGAGTCCCCTGATGGGGCATTCGAGCTCCTGATGGCATCCCAGGTCGCTAGAGAAGAAGCAAAACAGAAAGAAGAGCCAGTTTGGTCCCCGTTTCTTCAGCTGCAAAGACATTTGTACATAATCAGACACTAGCTCCAGCAGCTTCCCCATTTTGACCATCCTGATAAGCACTAAGCAGCAACACAGAGCACATGAGCTCTGAACTGGTATTTCCTGGACATTGTAAAGAGGCATTCAGTGTTTAAGTAGAGAGGAAACAGGGATGAAAAATACTAGGCTTGGGAAAACACTCATTGGTCAGTAACATATCCAGGCCAGCTTACAGCAGAAAGCTCTACCTTCAGACCGAGGAAAAAGCTCCATGGCAGCTACACACAGTCCAAACTGGTGCAGTTCACATGCTAATCAAAACTACAAGCAAGCTCACATTTACAGTGCCTCAGATTTTGCACTGACTACCAGGCTGCTTTGATCAGTAGGGAGACTGTAACAAGCAAAGGTGAACCATGAAAACACTACGATAAAACATTTTCCATTAAAAGCCCTCTCCTTCACCTACACTGGAGAGCAGTGTAAGTTCACAAAGTGACAAGAATCCTTTAAGAAAAGGTCATGTCTCTGATCAAGCCTCTTAAATAAAAAAAAAAAAAATAAAAAAAAAAGTGGTCATTTGTCAGCAGCCCCTGCAGGCATTCTAAAGTCCTGACATTTATGTTGACTTCAGAGTGCTCTGAAGAAACACTTTTGGGTCAAATCACAAGCTTAATGCTGTACAATCCACACGGTAAACTCTATGTTAAATCCTGAAAGTTTATAATTGTCAAGGAAAAACACCAGTAAAATAATCACCACCTGTAAAATGCAATTTAAAACAGAGAGAAGAGCTTAGTTTCATTCTAAGAATTATCAAGATGTTTATTATATGTCTGCATATATGTGAAAATTCAGACAAATACACACACACTCCATAGGCATTTGAGCCAGTATGTGAATAAGAATAATCATACACAAAAGCCTTTTGAAAGTCAAGTCCCTCTACAAAGTCTTTTAAGGAAACCAAGAAGCAATGGCTTCCATTATGGATAAATAATTGGTTGAAGGATAGAAATGAGGTAAAAGTAATTGGTTCTGAAAATAAAAAGAAGGCACATGCAGATTTTTGCTGGGACTCAGGCTTTTCAGCATATTTATAAGCAACCTGGGGGGGGGGGGAGGGGGGGTGGAGAAGCAAGGAAGTGAAAAAGTTTGTTGGTAACACTGTTATTCAAGCTGGCAAGGATGAAGGCCAGCTTCAGAGAACTGCAGAGGGACTTTATGAGACAGAATGAACACTTAAAAGGAAGATGAAAATGGATTTCAATACATATTGAAGTAAATTACACAGGAAAAAACAATCCAATCATCACATACAAAACTGTTGCCCAACAGAAGCAAGATCTCGAAGCTTAAACAGTAACTTCCGGGGGGGGGGAAATCAGTTCACTGCTTACTAGAGGTCAAAAAAAGCCATTAAACAAAAGAAATGACAAGGAAGGGAACAGAGAACATCACTATGCCACTGTCCATGGTTTGCCCACATGTTGAATGCTGTGTGCAGTTCTGGTTCCTGCAGTTCAGTAATGGTAGAGTAGATCTGAAAAAAGTACAAAGAATGGCACGAAAATGATTAAGATACGGAACTGCATCCACATAAATAAAAGTAAATATACTATGATTTTCCATCTGGAAGGAGGTGATCCAAGGTAATCTAAGGGGGCATTTGCTAGATAGAGCTCTGCAAAATCATGAGCGGCCTGGAGAGGGCAGTTGGGGATTGACTGTTCACTGCCCCTTCCAGAATAATAAAACTATGGCCATCAGAGGAGGCTAGGAGGAGTCAGGCTCACAGACAACCAAAAGAGGGTAGTTTGCCACACAGTGGGTACTCAGCCTGCAGAACCCATTTCCAAAGGGGTGCTAACGACATGGAAAACATATTTGGCTCAGAAACTTCTCTGAGTTGTCAACAGTTAAAGACTGAGAAAGTACTTGGGAGAAGTACACTAGTGGTCTCCAAAGTGAGGTGCGTGCACCCCAGAGGGTATGCAAGACAGTCCTTTGGGGCGTGGGAAGAAAATGGGGTTTGCTCTGTTAATAAAATAAAATAAATATTTTTAAAATAGTTATTTCATCTTTATCTCATCTTTGTACAATTTCTGAACATATAATTATGATAGATATTATAATAATGTATAATTCTAAATATAATTGGGACCTGCATCTCCAAATTAACCACCCATATCCATTGTAGTCCCCAAAGCCCCCAATTCAGTACCCTCCCTGATCATCACAAGTCTTAGATATTCCTGGCGCTTGTATGCATGAAGGAAAATCGGAGAAAGAAAGAAGGGGAATGACTGATCAGCAAAGAACCAATGGCTATAATTGGTACGGACAGAGAAGGAAGGCTGAGGTAGGAGAGAGACCAGCACAGAAGCCAAGCAGGTGATCTCAGCAAGTATTCACGTAGGAAACTGATTGTGGGCACGGCCACTGAGCAGAGAAGCAGCAGGAGGCAGCAAACAGGCAAAACTGAGGCTTTGTGCAGAGCTGGAAGCATCTTCTCCCATAAACACGGAGCTATGAAAACTGCTGGAACAGAGCAGCTCTCTCCGTTCCCACGTACTCACCCCCACCCTCTGACCCAGGCAGAGTCAGCAGAAACAAATGGCCCAGAAAATGCTTCTCACTTGAGCTTGTATTTAAGATCTCTCTGTTGTCTGTCAGTCTACACATTGTGGCCTTCTTCCAGCAAAGAGCAGACCATTGGGCCTGCTGTTGCCTGTCAATCAGCCGGGGACATTTGACAGTCATTCAGAAGAGACAAGATCCTGAGCACAGCCATCTCATATTCATCCCTCCTGGAGACTGTCTGGCCACAAGGATCAGACTGCAGGCCCACTTTTCTGTTTCTATAAAGGATACTTTAAGGCCTTGAGAACAAGCTCAGCAAGCCAAATCTACTCCCGATCTAAGTCTGACATCTTTGAACTTCCTTCAGTTCCCTTTGTTAAGTATCAAAATAGAGAAATGTAGAGAAAGGGCAAAACTGAGAAAAAGGAGACAGCTCTAGCAAAAGCATATTCAATCTCACCCCTTGCCTGCCTCATTCCTTCCCCTCCCTTCTCATGTTCCTATCTACAGTATCACCCGTAGATAAAATATTACTCACTACGCAACTGCCATCTCCCTGCTGCAAGCCCACCAGACTCCCAATATACAGAAATGCTTTCTCTATCTAAAGTCTTCTAAAATAACCCACAAGCAGTACCTTACCTTATCTAAAAGCTTACTTTGCTCTCAAACACATCTGCAAGACAGTAACAGACAATACATCAAATTTTTCACAATACTGACATAAAAAAAAGTCTTGACACCGAAGAGTCTTACAATACCATTATGTCTTTTGAAAGAGATCTTGAAGATGCACCTGTCTACGGGTTAGGATCTGTCTCTCCCCTCTTCCTCAGAGGGATGGAATCTGTCCCGAACAAGTATCATCCATGGTGAAGGCTGCAGTGCAAAACAGCACTGACACATCCTCCTTCCTGGGTAATCATCTACCCTAGACCCCTCTACCCAGCCCAACTCTGTTCTTTCCCACAGACCTGTCCCCTTTTTTTCCTCCATTGATTCCCTATACATGTTTTACTCTGCGCTACTTCAAACACTTTACTGGACAGAGGGCAAAACCACTGTGGGCCACAGAAAATGAGAGAGAACACAGTACATCCCCAGCGGAAGGGACCACTCTCACAGCTCTGAGAAGATGAAGAAAAGAGTACAGTGGAGCTGCCTGCAGAGCAGCTAGGCAAGGCCGAACAGTACAGCAGACAGAAAAAGGCACACAACCAATATTTCATGCATGCATACTGGTCCCTAAGAATTCTGCCGATTGCCTGCATTCCTCTACTCAGTCCATCAGTGCCCTGGCTACACCCTTCCAAAGCTGAGCATACTGTCAGTGCAGCAAGCGTACCACCTCCCCAACAACTGCTGTCAAGTCCCTGTCACTACCTTCCACTGCCCAGTTTCCCAAGCCACACGTTTGGCTTTTCTACTTTCTTCCCTGCCTGAACCTCTGGTCACATCAGAGGACTGCTTCTTTTCTCTTCCTCTTCGTCATTCTTCAAGTGAACTTCTCCTGTCTGATGACAGAAATGAGACAACATTGGAGTGGTGCTTTTCTATGTGTTTCTACCGCAGAGTCTTTTCTCAAGGGACATCAACATCGTAGTAGCCAAAATGCTGAAGCAGAAAAAAGGAAGGTTCCTGTCTGGACATACCAGATACCTGGAGAACTGATGGGTAAAAGAAAGCATCAAGAAAAGAAAAGCAAAAACACCTACAAGACCCTCAGAAAGGGACTGAACAGAGAGCAGGGAGTCACTACAATGCACTATAGCACTGAGCTGTGCCTACAGCAATTTCCTGTTCTGAAAGACATATTCTATCCATCTTGGCACCATGCAGGAGGACTCTGATGGCATGCAGTGAACATCCACAGCCTTCTTTTTAACAGAGAAACTGACAGATTTTGAGAAGAACAACAACAATTACCAAGTATACAAACAGCATTTTTTAAAAACTAAAAATAGAACCTACCTTGGCTAGACAACACATTGTGTCAAGGCATTACAGTAGCTACTGATTTCTATAAGGCAAAAACATAAGCAAGAGGAGATGCCAGATGCTGTCTGGAGATAAGAACGTGTCACTAGAAGTATCTGGAACAGTTAAGAAATTCAGACTACACTGATATTGTCTGATGGCAACAGGTTTCTGACTGTACAAACAGTTTCCCAACTGAATGTGCCATTTCAAAATGGAGTCTTAGAAGTACAAGAAAAAGTTGTAGACGGCTTCTCTCCTCTCCTATAACTAACTACAGATGTTACGTCATAGGAGTTCCTTTTCTTTAATGTCTATTAATCTTTTAGAGATTTAGTAAGCAGAAACATCAGTATTGCAATTCTTCCTGCTTGTCTGCCATATTCACCTTCCCCCATTTCCCCAAAGCTCTCACATCCTAGAATCAAGGTCCAAGTGTTCCAGGTTCCACCCATTTTTAAATAATGTTCATGACAATCCAAAAATCTTTAACTTAGTAAACATCACATTTACAGAACTGTGAACTGTAACTTGAGACAAAGTTAAGTGACCACCTTTCTATTGCATGCATGTCCACTCACAGCTCCGAGTAATCAGACACCAAACATCAAACCAAGTACTTGGATGCAACCAAAGAAAAAAAAAAAAAATTTGGAATTGAAACTAACAAACCCTATATACCATACTTGAGTTCCATCAGCTTGCTTGTTTTAATAGATCTGATCACATCCACTACTGTGATATGAGGTATGGAATGGATTTTGTGTGAAGAACTACCAGAATGTGCCTCTTGACTCTGTAAAAAGGATGGCTTTGGGAGAGGAGAGGTAACAAGAGAGCTCTGCAACATCATGACTAGCATGGCGAGAGAAGAGGCTGATCAACAGCTCACTGTCTCTTCCCTTACAAGAATTAGACAACAGCTAGCAGCTGGCAGGATCAGGTACTTCTTTATGTAAGATAAGCTGCAAAAGTTCCTTACACAAAACACTGTGAATGCTAAAAGTTTATATGGGTTCAGGAAGACATCAGTGGACTAACCTACATAAATAAAATCCATATAGAGGTACTAAACATAGAGGGCAGCTTTGGGTCCGAAAGCTCCAGAGCTACAAAGTGCAGAGTATTTGGAAGACACATCACTAGGTTTTTGCCTTGTTCCTGTACCTCCATGCAGTCTTCTGCTGCTCCCTGCAACTGGGAACACTGGGCTAAATGATCCAGTGTGACTGTTTTCATATTGCTACAGTGTTTCTTTTTTAAAAAAACAGAATAGCAATTGAAATATCTTACAGATCAATTACATCTGTGCACCTATATCCATCAGCAAATCTGTTCTCTCAATGAGCAACTCCAATTTGTTTAACAAGCCCATATTGTATAAAATCACATTGATCTCTGTTAAAGCCCTAGCTAGAATTAATATGATTTTCTTTTCTTAATTATATGTGAACTTTTCTGTATTTGTTAGCCTGTAATTAATCCAGGGCTAGGAAAGGACAAACCTTCAGTTTCTACTGGCAGCTTGCTTACATGGTTGAATGCTGTACAATGTTTTCACTCTACCAGTCTTCTGCAAGTACCTTCCCAATCAAACTTCTCCACTGCGGTAAGGTCCCTTGATTTTTGCAGGCTGCCCTACACTTAGCTCAAACATCTCCTTGTTTAACGGCACAGGGAATACATACGCAGCAAACCAGTGACTCCAGTTCAGGCCCTGTTCCCTGACAATGTCCTAGCACAGAGAACCGTGCTGACAGCCCTGTGTTACGGAAGTGGAACAAACTGTCCAAAATAAAAAAAGGACAGTTCATGAGGCTCTTTTCTAGCCTTTCTAGTGTTAGCTGATTTATGCTCTGACAAGATAGTATTTATATCCATGATAATATAAAAATTAGTGGGATATTCTTCATTAGCAAACTTCTACTTTTTTCAAACCTAACATTCTCCTCACCTCACTACTTCTAGTAGTGATCTCTACAAACTGATGACTGGCTGGAAGAAACAGCCACTTTTATCCAATTAAAGAGATCACCATTCAATTTGGGGAGAATATCTTTAGTTCTTCCCACTCTAATGAAACAAATATAATTTTTATAATATACTTGAGGTCATCCTCTTTCCTTATCTCAGAGAAGTATCATCAGTATACCCATCATCTTTGATAGATATTCACTTCTTTAACCAGTGCCTAAAAGCCTCCAGTGACAGAGATTTTACAATTTTCCGAATCGGTCTCCATCCTTAGATATTATAAAAAATTCCTGTTCTCTTTCAATGAAGTCTTCACAGGCCTCCCACTACTACTGCCCTCTGAGTCACCCCTCTTTTTGCTTGCTAGTCATGCAGATGACCAAAATCAGAAAAATGTTCTTGTAAGTGTACACCATGGATTTACTATTACTTCTGTATTATTATCTGCCCCACTTCTTAATCAGGCTAACAGTTTACTTGCTTTCTTAGTAGCAGAGGCTGTATAAGGGGATGCAAAACTTGTTTATGAAATTCACTGCTCATCCCCTTTTCCAAATCACTGATAAATCTATTAGACACTCCATACGTATCTTTGGGGCATGAGACCTGTCTTTTTTTCTGTTTTAACTTTGGCAACGAGTTATTTATCACTATATTAAATATTTGTTTACATGATAGCATGCTTTGAGACCCTTCTTTCACTGTAGTAAATGCCATGTCATACAACAGTTTCTGTACTTACCATCAAATTCTATGACTGGATTTGAGAGGTAGATAACCAGACAAAAAGAAGACTGAGGATAAGCAAAGGAGTCACATAAGTGATGCATAGGTTTGTATAAATTAGCAGTCTTGGTGTGTAACTAATATTAAACTGTAGACATTAGCAGGAACTATGCAAAAACACACCTTAGCAGAAAATAAATACGGATAATGACTTATGTTAACAGGAAGAGCTTCCTAAGCATGGCACAGAGGACAAAGAACAAGATAGCTATGGGAAAAAGAAGGTGATTTGAACTGACAGCAAGTATATTGTAAATACAGATATGACTTGATAGTTAAGAAAAGGACATAGACCTTTATAGGTGTATCTTGTGTATAAAAGGCAAGAAGATTGGTTTTGGAAGGAAGATAAAGTGGGAACAGAAAAAGGACACAGAAGCAGATTAAAAAGGCCAGAACAACAGGACAAGAAAACGAACCTCTCAGCAGCTTCTTGTGTGAAGATGACACAGGCAAGGTCGACAGTACAAGGCACCAAAGAAAAGATTGCTGCAATTGAGTCACAGGAAGACAGATGTCTGGACAAAAGCTTTGACAAGATCTGCACCATGGACCTTCTCAAGGCTATATGGGAAGAAACCTGTTTGAGTAAGAAAATGAAAAAAAAATACCAAGCAAGAAAGAAAAAAAAGAAAAAAAGGGAGACAAAGGTAATATCCATTGAAGGGATACAGTCAGCAGAGAGGCCTACGATAGGCTCTAGAGGACAGAAGAAACTGAGAAAAGGAAGGGCCTGCAGGAAGATTAATAACTTGGTTTGGGTCAACAAAATTTAAGGCAACAGCTGGACACCCAGAGGGAGATGTCACAAAGACAGCCTGAAATGTACTACTGGACAGTAGAAAAAGCATCAATAAAGAGATAAATCAACATAAATGTGGTGATTAAAGCCATATTTATCCATAAAAGTGCTAGACGAAGAGCAGAGAGGAACAACAAAAAAAAAAAGGACAAAGTAAAGGATGAAGCCTTTGGGAGAAAAAAAATTATCTCTTCCCACAAATACAATGTGCAAGACCCTGATTAAACAGAACAGGAGTAAAAGAACTGTAAAAATAAATAACTGAAAGAAATTTAATCTTTTTTCAAAGAAGAACTGCTAACCAGAGGTGTAACAAACTATCAAGAACTCAAGCAGGATGAGAACAGAGTTATCACAGTTGAGATTTTTAACCATTAAGAGATTTCACCTTTCAGAGGTATCCTATTTGACTGGGACAAACAAGGAAGAAGACATCTTCTAAGCTGGCAATATGGAAAAGAACAAAGGCAGGATCAGGTGCACAAGAGCAAAGGGCGAAATGACCTTAGCAAAGCAACATATGTTTCCAGAAAGATCAAGTGAATCCAAGAGCTAACTGCCCTTAGGAAATACTGCAAAATTATCCTATTCATTTAAGTGTTCACATAGCAAAAAATTTCCTCACAGCATTCTATCTGTATTTACCTCTCCCTCTCCCTCCCCCCCTTTTTTTTTTTGGGGGGGGGGGGGGGAAGAAGCCTGCAATAACCAAATCAAATAATGTTATCACAGATAAAATAAAAAATAAGTAATCTGAAGAGGTGACTTTTCGCCTTAAATTAGAGCAGAATCTGACTCCAAGGAATTCCAGTAAAGTCTGCTATGTAACTTGATTTTTCAAGGAATTAATTCATATGATGACACACTGTAGATGGTAATAAAACTCGATAGCCAGCAATATGTAAACTCAAGATAATAGCTGTGATGGCACATTCTCTTATTTGGTAGGATACAGGACCTGAAGAGATAAAATGAAGTTATAACTTTAAAAATCATTTTTAAGTAATGAAGACTGACTACCCCAACCTGTGTTTTGATCAAAATGAACCTGAGATGAGGGAGAAACTAAAGGAAAGAACAAACAAGGAAGCAAAAGCAGAACTAAATGAGAACATAATGGAGGAAAGGAGAGGGTCATACATGAGGTGTTCAGGCAACAGAATTACAGATGAGAAGCCCCAGCCACACTAACAAGTAGTGGGAAGATGACAAACAAATGCAGATAAGGCAGACTTCTCTAGCATCCAAGTAAGTAATGGAAATGAGTTCTGCTGTATTCATTCTGGTATAAATTAAAAATTCCCGTGCTTAAGAGGCTACCATGCTACTTTCACATGAAGTCCATCTAGATGTGGAAGAAGCAAATTCACATAACTATTTTTGCCACTCTTCTTGATACTAAAGGAAGACCACTGGTGTGCAAATACCAACAGAAACCGTGGAAAAGACAAAAACATCCTACATGCCCACCCTTCCCAATTTGCCTACGGTTCTGCCCAGCTGTAGCCATCCTGAGCCAGACTACCTTAATGAACCCACACATCCACAATAAAACCACTGCTACAGACCTACACACCGGCTCTTCAGTCATCCCTGTACATCTGCCGCTCTCGCAACAGACTGCTCCTGCACACTGGCACCACATCACCTGTTTATGGTTCTCGCAAACACAGAATGCCACCTAAAAGTCCTTAGCCTTGCAAGTCCAACCATATCCAGGATCTGCAGGACACACGCTAGATCCTACAAAACTGGAGTAAGCCTGAATTACAGAGACAACTTAGGAGCCTGCCGTGAGCTCCGCACATTTCTATGATCTTTGCACAAGAGCCCCCACCTGATGTCTTCAAAAAGGTGTCACAGAAGCGGCAGAATCCTCAAGAGAGAAAACATTCGGGACCATCAGTAACCAAACAATATCTGCATTCCTTGGGGCTCTTACTTAACAGTCTTATTTTTGTTAAATGTGTATAAATACAAGAAATCCAAGTGTTATAAATGGTGACTGCTCTCAATCACTAGAGAGTCATTTAAAGAACATCGTTTCCAATGGCAGCAAAACAGGGTTAGCATTTCCCCTTAAATGGAGATTGAAGACCTGATTCTTAAACAAAAGCTGGAAGATTTTTAAAGACCTGAAGGATTGCTTTAATTAAGCATGGCACCCTGAAATTCTCTCATGGGTGAGTTCCCATAGACTGTTACAGATCTGCAGAGCTAATCTCTTCAAGCCCCTGAAAGTCACCTGTTAAGTAGCCAGAGGATACATAAGAGCCAAGACTGGAGACAAGAACCAGAGGCAGTACCACAAGGCTTCATCAGCCTCTCATCAGAACTGTTTTTCAAAACACAAGTTTGATTACAGAACAAAGTGTCCTACAAGCCCATTTGGGTCAGATCCAGTGCAGATTCTGCACCATGATCAGGCTCAAAAGCACGCTATTCACCATTAATGGAGAATCAAAGCAAAAATCACAGCACACATCCCCCCAGACACAAGCCTGTATTATCAATGAATCAGTGCATATTCTGGTGGCTTTACAGACCCCGGTGCTCTCCTGGCAAGGCAGTTACCAGCGCCCCAGGAGCCCACTGCAGGAGCCGATCCAGCCCAGCACAGAGCCTCCAGTTTCCACTCATCCCTCTATTCAGAGCCAGCCAGCTCACTAACTTTCCCGACTCACCACCCCATGGACCAGAAACTCAAAAAGTTTGCTTTTCGTAGCTTTGCGAGCCCCTCCTGTAACTTCGTCTGTAGCCATCAGGGTCTGCTCAGCCTCTCTCACTCTCTCTCTTCCTCTTTCTTTCCCTTTTCTGCCTTTTTCTCCAACTCTCCCCTCTGAGTCCTGCTGGGCTCTCACACTTCTAATAGCGCGGAGTGGGGAGGGGGCCCCTTCAGGGCCTTCCTGACGGCCCACTCGCGCTAAGCCTCAGCTGCTGCATTCCTCCACTGATAAGCCAGAAATAGTTTGTGCTGCCGGGTTCTGTGTGTTTACTCTGCAGGGACAGAAAATCCAGCTTTTTAAACCTCTCTGTCCAAACAGGAGAGATAAGCAGGAGGCATACTGAAAACACGTCTCAGCTTTTTCGTAGCAGGGCTGCAACCTCTCCTCCTCTGCACCAGGGGGATGGTAAATTCTGGGGCAAGGGGGAAGGGGGAGGGGGCAACTTCAGCAGTGACACAAAACTCAGTACCTCACAGAGAGTGTTTTCCCATTAGAAAATGCAGCAGGCGAGCAGTGAGAAACAATGGTTTTCCCTTGCTCCCACTGCTCCTCCTGCTCTGCATTTCCAGGCCTTTTCCCCAGGGACCTGGCGGGCAGCACACAGAAACATTCACTGGCAGCATTTCCAGCATGCGAGACTGAGAACTAACCCCTTTGGACAAGAGAGAGAAACAGCAGGAGGCAGAAAGCTGGGAACAGGGAGGGACAGCGTGTGAGAGCGAGGGGAAAGAAAGAGTGTGAGAACAGCGGGAGGAAGGGGGCGGGGGGCAGCATGGCGGCACAACGCCTGACTTGCTTCCACGTTCCCAGCCGCCCACAGCCTCTCTTGCGGGGTGACCGCCCTCAGGATGCTTTGGTACCACTGTGACGGATCCATTAGAGACCCCAGATGATCGACAGGCGCAGACAAATTATTAACACCACAGCTGCCGTGAGACATCAGCAGCTCGCCGCTTATCACACAAAGCCCTGTGCGACAACGCGTGTCATCCCAGGACACTGCTGGGAACGTGGAGCCCACCTGCCACCCAGGGGAAGGGGGCAGAAAGCAGCAGACCACCCCCTCGGCGACTGCTTGCTGCTGCAGCGGCCCTGGACGGACGTCGGCTAGTGCAGCGCCAGACGCTGGCAGCACGGCGGCCATTCTGCGAGCAGCGGCGGCGCTGGCTGCTCCATAATGGCAGAGCAGGCAGCAGTGGCCTGGGGCACCGATCTGCTTACCGACAGCTCCTTGTGTGTCTGCGGCTTGCAAGGGGCTGATGTTTCCTAGTGTGCCTAACGCAGCAATAGACGAGATGTTGCCAGGTTACGAGAGGGGTTTATTCTATTCCTCTACTTGAAATTCTTGTCTAGGGGCTGTGAATTTTCTGGTGAGACTGCAAACAGAAAAGAATCGGATCTGAAACAAATAAATAAATTTCTGCCCTCAACCAGTAATAAAAACAAGCACAGAGGAGACACTGCGTTAGCCAGCAGCAAAGAGCAAGCCACGAAGATCATACGGGCTTTTGCACATGGGGATGACGGCAACAACTTCCACTGATTTTTAGGGTGACCCCAATCCAAGCGTTGCTGTGTGGGAACAGCCATAGGAATCACAGATATTTTGGGAGGGTGTGCATTGTTATCAGCTGCCCCTCCCCCCTCAGTCCCTCAGAAGGAATATGCCAAGCAAAGCGGTGTGGCCTTATTCAGCGCCTGAACTATTCCCGGGGTTCTAGTTGACTTGAACTAAAGGCACGTGTAATCTGGAACCAAACTGCTACATGCCTGGCTAACTTGGTAGCGTTAGGTTAACGGTTGGACTTGATCTTAAGGGTCTTCTCCAACCTAAACGATTCCGTGCGTCAGCAGCCCTGGCAAGGTGGCACTGGGCCTGCAATTTTTTTTTTAGAGCCCAGAAGCACACTGAAGGGTTGGCTCCCATCTCGTGGGCCCTTTCCCCTGCTCCCGGCAAGGCAACATGAGTTTTCTTCAGAGACCGCGCTGACTGTTGGCTCCAGCGCTTGCCAGGGAAGCACCAGCGTTCCCTGCAGCGGGGCTAGTGGTGCGGGCCTGTGCAGGTGTTGCTATTCCCACTCCCTAAGGGGAGCCCCGCAGCCGCCCCCGCTGCACGCAATAGCACAAACGAGAAGCTCGCGGCACGCTCAAGCCCGCCCCGGCTGGCTGGAGAAGGCTCCGGGCGAACAGCCGCCAGGGCCGCGGAGCACCCCGCGGCCCGGGCCCTGCGCACTCGGCGCGGCAGAGCGGGCAGGGGCCGGCGGCGGCGGCGGCGGGGCGCGGCTGCAGGCTGCGGCGCGGCGCGCAGTCCCCCCTCGCGTCCCCCCGCGCTCCTCCGCCAGCACCATCGGCACCGAATGGCAACGGCGCGCCCGGCACGGGCAGGGCGTGCGCCAGCCACGGTCCCGGGCGCGCCGCTGGCGGGCGGGAGGGCGGGCGGCCGGCCGGCCGGCGGGCCGGGCCGGGCCGGGCCGAACCGAAGCGACGCGAAGCGAAGCGGGCCGCCCGCAGGTCCCCGCGGGCCCCGAGGGCGGCGGCGCGCATGCCCGGCGCGGCTCCCGTGAAGGTCAGCCGTGGCCTAGCGGGGGACGCGCGGGCGGGGACGGCCGGACGCGCGGGAAGGAGCGGCCTTAACCCCTTCCGCGCCGCGCCCGGGGGGGCGCCACCGCCGAGCCCGCCCGGGCCGGGGGCCGAGCCGCCGCCCCGGGGACCGCGGCCGCCCCCGCCCGGCGGAGGCCGGCGTGCAGGCAGAGCTGCGGGGCTCGGGGAGGGGGGCGAGCCCACGTCGCGGCGGGAGCAGGCGGCGGCGGCGGCCGGGGGGGGGGGGGCGTGGGGGGGCGGCTCCGCCCGTCCGCGCCCCCGCCGGGGACGGAGCTCGGTGCCGCGGGCCGGGCCGGGCCGGGCCACGAGCGTCGGCGCCCGCTCGCCGCTCCCCGCCGGGAAACGTTGCCGGCCGGGCGCTGCCGACGCCGGGCTTCCCGGGCCGCAGGTGGAAGACGGAGCAGAGTCGGGCAGTTGGCGGGCGTTCTGCGATCCCCGTGACACAGATCGGGTTGGCGGCGGCAGCCGCAGAGGACGGCGAGCAGCCCCGAGCCCCGCGCTCGCCGCCGAGCTCGCTCTGGCGCTTCCCGCCCCCGGCGCGCCGGGCCCTGCGGCCCCGTTGCCGTCATTGTCGGGACGGAGCAAGGCGGGAGGCGTGCGTTACGGTCGCGGGTTTTAGGCTTTTCTGTTTTTCCGATTGCTTATAGGTAGCGTAGTAAGCTGCAGTAGCTCCCCTCTCCATCAACAGCCGGCTGCTTTATTACATTCTGGAGCAGGAGGATACAAGACGAAGTGTTGCTGAATTTCCATTTCATACCACACTGTATGTGTTGTATTCTATCTGGATGATCTTAACAGGCATTACACAAAGAGATTTCCTCAGAAGAACACCAGATTACAGGGTCAGCCACTTGAAAATTGAGCAGTGGCAGACTCACTGTAGCCAGACAGAATGAGTACAAGTCAACCCCCCAGCCCCCCAAATCAGGTAATAATAAATCTTGGCTCTTAGTTAGTATGAGTGTAGTTCTCTAAGTACTTCAGAAATCAGTAGAAGTAGCTCTTTTGTTTTGCAAATGGAAAATAAGGTACAAATGGATGGAAGCGAGTTGCCCAACATCACCCAGTTGAGAATGAAACCTGTTTCCTGTCATTCTTCCACTCGCCACAATACTGTCAAGGAAAGCTACTGTGTAATGCATTTGCACAGGAGGGTGAAGGTTACAGTGCAAGGGTGTCTTCTCCCAAATTAAGAGAAAAATAATAAAATTTTATTTTAAATTGTTTCTTTTTCTATTTTCCCCACGTTTTTGTTTGTTTTTTTTCATAAAGGTGTAGAAGTGTCTGTTCTTAAAAAAAGTGCCTGGTTCAACCCCAGTCTTCCACAGCTGCTACAAGTATCCTGGCAGCTCCCAGCCATTTCTGGTCTAGATGTTGGTGGCATGGGACTCCCTCTACAATGCTTGTGTTTCTTTACTAGTTCTGGGAGGCAGAGCACACTCTGGGGCCTCCTTTCATGCCTCCACTGCTTACTTAAAGCTCAGTTCATGCAATATTCCTAGCCCATTTTATTTCAAGGAAAGGCTGACATTCTTCCTCCTTACCTCTTGGGGCTCTGGCAGGCCACCTCATGTGTTTTGTTTTTACTTTTGTGCTATTCAAGCTTTTAAGATTGTTAAACTAAGATGGTCAGGTTAGAAAAGATACGAACAAAGTTGTTTTGGTGAGATATGGGTGGAGCTGCCTTCAATTTTTTGATCCGTAGGTAAAGTAGTACATGAAGGTGGTGGTTGCCTTCAAGAGACATGGTTTCTCTCATTCAATTTTCACTTAAGTCAGTAGTGCTTTGTTCACTGAAACTTAAAATATTCTCAACAGTTTTGGAATTGATGTGATATAGCATAGAAAACATGCTGAAAAACAGACAGAAAATATCCCAAGATTGAGGCTCTGCTTATTCTAAAGAAATGATCACTTGTTCCTGAGTTCAGAATTACTCAATATTCTCATTAACAATATGGATAATGAACTAGAGAACATGCTTATTAAATTTCCTAGCAACATATGGTTTGGAGGGATTACAGGTATGCTAGGAGAGATGATTAAAATTAAAATCCTGAGAAGCTGGACATGTAGTTTGAAAAAACAGGACATAATTCAATCAGAAAGAGCACAAGGTTCCACATCAAGATAGAAATCGACAACTATATAAATGGAAGATTGAGAACAACTGGCTGTAGAGTATTTTTTTCAGAAAAAAATATTTGGGGATACAATAGATCATAAACTGAATGTCAGTTAACAGTACTACACTGACACAAAATAAGCAGATAAAAAAAAACCAAACAAAAAACAACGGAAGAGTAGTAACTCAATGCTGCCCCACTTCTCTCATCCTCTTGGTGGCAGCATAAGCAGTGACAACGATACCCTAGATTCTTCTTTTTCTCCTCCACATTGTCCCCATCCCTCGTCCTCTCCAGGGCAGAAGCAGTCCCAGCTCAACATTTCCCCGAGGCTGCAAAATTAAATTTTGCCAGTATTGCTGAGGAACCTTTCCAAACTAATTCTTCTGTTGTGGCATGAATTGTTAATATCTCAACCAGACTGTCCTTTGCAGTTTGCGGCTCTGTGCATCAGAGAAAATATGTGTGGGAGAAATCAAGATGGTTCAGGGGAGAACAGTAAGAGTGATAACTGTGAAGCCCAAAAAGAGAGAAAACAAGTGTCTTCAGATATTCAACAGGCTGCAGCAAATTCAACAGGCTGCAGGGAAGAGCTGCTTCCCATACATACACTACAGGAAATAATGGATTGAAATTTCTCCCCGGAAGATTTACATAGATATTAAGGAAGAGTATAGCAGTAAAAGTAGAGATGTTCTGGGATAGTTTGTCCAGCAAGGATGGGAATCTATGTCACCAAAGGTCTTTCAAGAATAGGTTAGACAAGCATCTGTCCAGTAGATTCTGACTTGAGGCAGGACAAGGGACTATCTGATTCCCAGAGGTTCCTTTTGCCTTATTTCCCTATGGAAACTATGGAAATTCGTAAGACAAAGATACGGCTTTTTTCCATCCAGAGTGGTTTCCCATGACAGATTCCACAGATCTGATGCAAACAAGTTTAAGCTGATCAAAAAGGGTGACTTATATTTTTTATTTTGGAAAAAAATACACATCTGATTGCTACAACAGTGTAATGCCAGTTATCCCCTGAGACTTCCCAATTATCATATAGCTTTTATACTGTGGCTTTTTGCTCTCTCCTCGACTTGCATATCTTCAACTACCATCCTGCATCACTGTCTCATACACCTACCTTTAAATGTTAGGCCTTTCCACTAACTTTTGAAAATCTATCTGCAATGAAGAAATGCCATAAGCAATTTGTAGCATGCATAAAGAAAAACGACTTGAAATAAAGGCAAAAAAGAATAAATGAAAGCAAAGAAAAGAATTTGTCTGTCTCCAGAGGTCCCAAACATTATTCTGCAGAGGCAGAGAGATAATTACAAACTTACCTCCTGATTATTTTAAAAGCAATCAAAGGCAACAGCAGGGATGCCAAAAGATGGTAATACTATAGGATGCAAAATAACGAGTAATGAGTGTTATCTTGATATCAACCATATTTGTATTTTACCTAACTCTGCACAATTCTGTGTGACCTCATAGTAAGCTGTCTAGCCCTACTATGCCTCTACCTCCACTTTTCCATCGTCACCAAACCCACTTTCCACAGCTTGAGCAGTGACATCTGTACATGGCTTCTCACATCTTAGCAAAGCAGCAGAGTGCTACAGGCAGCAGTCCACATACTCTTTTTCTAGCCAAGGGCCAAAGCAGAGCTGCAAACTATGAGAAGTTAGTAGAAGACTTTGGTCCTGGAAGGAGAATAGAGAAGACATGAGATTGTGTGGGAGTGTGGATTTCTGTTTTTCAAAAGTGAAGGAAATAGAGGAATTCTTGGTGGGAAATCCTGGGGGAACAGACAAAAAGACCTGTCAACAACTACCCCCAAACTTACTGCCCCCTAGTCCAAAAAGTGTAAGTATCTTCATGATACTTGGCGATTAGAGTGATGGGTTTGGGGTGTGTTTGGTAAGAGCATCATAAAGGATTCACCTGCTATCACTAATCGACAGAACACAGATGGGGGAACCACTGGGTCAGTAAGTCTGCTGTTGTATAATCAATAGCGACCATGTCATATGTAACCCTTTCAGACATAAATTTATTGCATAGCACTTTAAACCTTGGTATTGCTATGGCAGAGCTGCTAAAAAACTGAGTTCTTTGAATAACTGAGTATGTTCTTTTAGTATATCTGGCTACTCCAATTTATTCTTTTACCAACGTTGCCCTTAATGGTTCTTCTTTGTGTCTAACGTTTATGCTCTGAAGCATTTATACACAGCAGTCATACCCACACTCACTCGTCCTTCTGTCACACTAAACAAGTGAAACTGTTATTTGGTCTCTTAAAACCGAGTGCCCATTTCTCATCATTCCATCAGCCTCTTCCATGTCAGTCCCAGTTAACCTGTCTAGAACAAGGGCAAACAGAACTGCACCTATAGTCTCCAGAAGGTCATGTACTCGTGTGGCATTAATACTACTCTCACCAGTACAAATCTCTATCAAACTTTGCTGGGTTCACAACTGCCTTCCACAACAGTATTACAGTGATAACCCCACATTCTCCTGCAAGTGGACTAAGGTACTGGGCTGTTTCTCTTTCTTAATCACAGGCGTTAGATAAGCCTCCAGCTTAGAGTGCTGATTTCTGTTAGCAAGTCCCTAAATGCATGACTTTGCACTATAATGTCATTCAGATATCATCTGATTTCTGTTTGTGTAGTCTTCAGAGTCATCCAGTTCTTTCCATATAACTTACTCTCTTCTGCTTTAAAGATACCTGTCTATTTTGCATCATCAACAAATTTAATTACTATGCTTCCTCTTTCTGTGCCATGGGCATTACTGAAAATATTAAATGACATCAATCCCAAGGCACATACTGAAGAAACTGCAATGTCTTTTGTGTCATCTTTACTGAGCTCCTTACCTACCTTGCAATTCTTCTATTATCTGTCTTCTGAGTCCCAATTAAATTTTCAGATAGTACTGTATCAAAGGCTTCACTGAAGTCTAGATAACTAAGACATACACTGTTTCCTTTGTGTAGAAAATTAGCTATCTGAGAAAGAGTAGGTTAGTAAACTTACGCTGCTTTTTTATCCCATCTACCATCTATGTCCTCCTCATGCTCGGTTATTTTCTCTTTCAAAAATCATTCTTGGGCCTTACATGGACTTAGGATGAGACTAATGCAACTGCCTAGAGTATTCTTGCCCTTCTGTATTACAGGAAAACCAACAGGATTTCCTGTTTATCAGGAAAAAAAAAATTAAAGCCCATTTTGATTAATATTAATAATACTAGGAATTATATCCTTTTCTCACTGAAAATAATTTGAAAAGTATCTATAGTTTAAGCAAATCAATAATAAATAAATACTGAGTGAAGGATGTACTAATATGCAAAGCTACATAAGAACTGAGAAACAGTCTTAGAAAGCACTAGGAGACTGGAGAAAACATGTAACCAAAGAAGAAAAACAGAGCAATCTTGGCATAGACTGTCTAATAATCCACCTCCCATTTCAGCTAAACTACTAGAACAATTAATAGGTGAATACAACCACATCAGACTTAGAGCACAATGGAACTGAGAGCAACACGTAATATTGGTGTTCATAAAAAAACAGCATTGCCAGACAAGCCCAAGTGTCTTTTTAAATTATTTTATTTGGCAGAATAATTACAACACTTACAAACAGATTACCCCCAAAAAAAGTCAAAGTTTATCTCAAATGGTACATAATTAGACCAAACATCAGTGACTTTGGAAATGGCAGCCAGTGGGAAATGGCAACTGTAACTTAAAAGCAATGTAGTAAAACATCATTATATGCCTGAAGTTCTTAACATGAACATAATTTGTATGCAATTGTCAGGAAAAAGAAAAATTACTGAGAGGTCAAAACCAGAAGGGTATAAATAAACGATAAAAACAAGTGGAAGGGAAGTGGCTGCTAAGGCCTCCAAGGATGGTTGTTATATCCAGATTGTTTTACCATCTTCAAAGATCTAAAAGGGGGAAGTAAAAGACATGTGGATTAAATCCTCAAATGAGAAGATTTTGGAGAAGTTTCACAGCCAGTCAGGACAGAGGATAAAAAAAAAAATCAAATGGGCCTAAAAGGTGGTAGAAGATAAATCCTGAGGTGAAAGAACTGTGCTATGTCTGTAGCAGCAGGTAAAATGGTTTTCTAATCTTTTCAGCATTCCATTCACCTAGTACATAAATACATATATGCAGTCACAGGAATACAGAAATGCCAGGCACAGCAACTCATGACACAGAGACACGATTACAGTAGCCAGGCTTCAGCTGGACAACAGGCTTTCAACTGAGGCTCTTTTTGAGCAACTGAGTGTTGCAAAAGTGGAAAACGTCTGGCTCCAGCACAATACAGTGGTTTGTCTCCTCATCTCTCTCACCAGAGCATACGCACAGCAGGCTGTCAGATTACAGCTTAGAGCAACAAACTGCACTTGACAATGGGGTCATGAAGTCGTAAAGTGTGCACAGTAACACACTGCATATGCTCCCAGAAAAAAAAGCATGTCTAAATGACAAGGCACTTAACTGGTGGCACAAGTTACTTGTTAAATGGGCTTCAAAACATAGAAGAAACATAGGCAGAAGAAACATAAGTTGAATCATTATGGCATTCAGCACTTTGTAAAATAAACAGAGTTTACAGTGGTAGAACTCAAATAGCAGCGGGGTGCGTTTGTGCGTGGATGTGAACTGAGAGAGGGAGAAGAGTTATGCATTGTACCTTATGTCATATTATCTGTCACATTTCACAATTCTTCCCATTCTTGGTACTCAGTTGCTTCTAGGGCCTGAGAGTACTAGGAGGTACAGATAAAAACAATGTAGTCTCTGGCCTTTACAGTTTACAAATTAAGTTAACAGATGGAAATAGAAAGAGAGCAATGGAACAGAGAGAGCACTAGTCATCCTGACAGGCAGTGGACTTGGCGCACCAGCTGTCTGGCTATGCTTATTTTGAATAGCCACCAAATTCCTACTCTGTGCACCCCATCCTTGGCACCTGTTTTCTGATCAATTTACACCCAGCCTGCAACTTGAAACCATAGAAACAACGTAGAAACAACGTATTTGTGGGGGATTTTGACTACCCTGTTCTCCCTTGGGAAATAAGTATGCTTCAAAGAGATTCCCTAGTGCTCAGATGCTACAACCCAGCTAGTACATGTACATATCATACAGCAACACTGAGTGTTCATTATAAATATGATGCCAAATAATAAGACACAAATCTGTGCTAAGGTTATAGAAGGGCTTTCTAAATTGTTAGTTAAAAGCCCGAGATACCAAGAAAAATAGAAAATTATTCTTTAAATTCCTTTAGTTAAGATCTTGAATATTAATCTGGAGTAGGATATTCACCTAGTCCAAACAAGCATAAAACAAAACTTTAAAAAATAGTGAAAAGTTTATGTCATGGAAGGTTGTATTGGTTTTGTTTGGCAAGGTTTTGGTAGCGGGGGGGGGTTACAGGGGTGGCTTCTGTAAGAAACTGCTGGAAGCTTCCCCTGTGTTCGAGAGAGAGCGAGCCCATATTAGCCGGCTCTGAGACGGACCCGCCGCCGGCCAAGGCCGAGCCAATCAGTGATAGTGGTAACGCCTCTGTGATAACATTTTTAAGAAGGAAAAAAAGTTGGGACGAAAGAGAAACTGCCGCCGGAGTGAGGAGTGAGAACATGTAAGAGAAACAAGCCTGCGGACACCAAGGTCAGTGAAGAAGGAGGGGGAGGAGATGCTCCAGGCGCCGGAGCGAAGATTCCCCTGCAGCCCGTGGTGAAGACCCTGGTGAGGCAGGCTGTCCCCCTGCAGTCCAGGGAGGTCCACGGTGGAGCAGATATCCACCTGTAGCCCGTGGAGGACCCCACGCCGGAGCAGGTGGGTTCCCGAAGGAGGCTGTGACCCCGTGGGAACCCCGCGCTGGAGCAGGCTCCTGGCAGGACCTGCGGATCTGTGGAGAGAGGAGCCCACGGAGCAGGCTTTCTGGCAGGACTTGTGACCCCGTGGGGGACCCGCGCTGGAGCAGTGTGCTCCTGAAGGACTGCACACCGTGGAATGGACCCATGCTGGAGCAGTTCGTGAAGAACTGCAGCCCGTGGGAATGGCCCACGTTGGAGGAGTTCGTGGAGGACTGTCTCCCGTGGGTGGGACCCCACGCTGGAGCAGGGGAAGAGTGTGATCAGCCCTCGTCCTGAGGAGGTGAAGCGGCAGAAAATAACGTGTGATGACCATAAACCCCATCCCTGTCCCCCTGTGCCGCTGGGGGGGCTTGGTGGTGAAATCCGGGAGGGTAGTTGTGCCCGGGAAGAACGGAGGGGTGGTGGGAAGGTGTTCTGAGATTTCATTTTACTTCTCATTACCTTGCTCTGGTTGATTTGTAATAAATTGAGTCTGTTTTGCCCGTGACGGTAATAGTGAATGATCTCTCCTGTCCTTATCTCGACCCGCGAGCCTTTTGTTATATTTTCTCTCCCCTATCCAGCTGATGATGGGGGAGTGATAGAACGGCTTTGGTGGGCACCTGGTGTTCAGCCAGGGTTAACCCATCACAAAGGTCAATAACAATAAGAAATATGGGGAGCACAATATTGGGGGAAAAAAATTCCAACACAAAAAAAAAAGCTTGTCAGACTCCTGTTCTTGAGAAAAGCTTCTTTTGTCTGTAATGTAACTGATTCCTTTCCTACTGCATCTGATCTGTACCAACTCTTCCTGGCTATTCCAGGAATAGCCAGATATACCAACTCTACCAACTTGGCTGATTTTGTCTTAAGTTACTTCTTTTCAGTTTGTCCACCTCCTTCTGCTATTCAAGTCAATCCTTCCTTCCCTCAGTCAAACTCCTGCCACTGCATATCTCACCACTGCAATTCTGTCTTTTCTGAACTTGGCAAATACGTTTTTTACTCTGATTAAATCCACTTGGAATGCTGCTGGCAAAAATTTGCTCTGAAACTGTCTAAAATGCCAAATACAGGAGTAAGGAAGTGCCCACTTCTGCATCCCTCTGTCTTAGCCACTTGCTGATTTTACCCCACCCTATGACAGCTTTGCCGTGCATTTATCCTGCCACTTATCTCCGGGTTGCCTTGCCTCTTCCACAGTGCTGCAAGAAGTCAACAATCACAATTCCTCATGAAAAATAATTTAATCAAGAATCAGTTGCAGGCCTATACCCCTCTCCTTGTTATGGCCTTACTTTAAGGCTTAGCATTGTTCTTCCCTATTTCCCCCTTTATATGTTAACTCCATTTCTCTATCGAAAGACCAATTCTGTGAACTTCTTGCATGCTTACGGGACACAGTTCTCTGACATTTCAAACCAGACAAAGCCCTGAAGAATACCTTTGGAAAATGACTGTTCTGTCTGGCAGCTGGTAAAGAATGAACCACATATAACTAAAATAGTTAAAGAGTCTTTCAGCTTGTGAGCCTGTTGCAGTCTCCCAGAATAAAAATGGTTAGGATCCTTCCTGCAGCAAAGCATGCAAGAGAGCAGGAATCAGTCAAATGCTCTTTCAGCCATTTACTTTTGGCTAGAGGACAGAATACACTCTCTTAAGACTTACGAAGATGTGACGTATTCCCTTGATTCCTACAGCAACAGTGCAGTATCTACTCCTAGACTGATAGGCCACCTCTCTGTCCTCACAGAAAGCTGCATGATCATCTACACACTGTTAGTGCGCTCTGTTTCCTTTCCCATCCTAAACACGCACTGAATTCTAAGGTGGCTGACAACTCACAAGACTGGAGGGCTGTGATGGATGGACACAAGCTCTTTAGGAGGGGCAGGCTGGGGAGGCAAGGAGGGGTAGTTGCCCTTTAGCCCAGAGATCACAGCTGGAGGGCACGGAACTCCACCCTGGGACAAAAAGTGAATCATCTGAGAGCTCATGGGTCAGAATTAGCAGGCAGACCAAGAGGGGTAGGTAGCATTGTGGTGGGTGTCTGCTACAGACCACCTGCTGAGGAAGAAATAGATGAGACCTCAGACAGCAGAAAAATCCTCATGTTCACAGGCTCTGGTCCTTATGGGAGACTTTAATCAATCACTCCAATACCTGCTGAAGGGATAACAGAGCAGGGCACAACCAATCTAGGAGGCTTCTGGAGCACACTGAAGATGAATTCCTACCACAGGCAACTGAGGAGCCAGACAAGCAAAGGTGCTCTGCTGGACCTGATTCTTATAAATAAGGAAGAACTAGTCAGGAATGTGAAGGTTGGGGTAGCCCTGGCTGGACCATGAGACGGAGGATTTTAGGAACATGAGAGGATGGAGCAGGGCAGAAAATAGGATCACAGACCTAGACTTCAGAAGAGCAGACTTTGGCCTGCCCAGGAATCTGCTTGGAAGAATCCTATGAGTTATGGCCTTAGAGAGAAGAGTGTGCCAGGAGAGCTGCTTGATTTTCAAAGATCACCTCCTCCAAATTCAAGACTGGTTCATCCCAACAAGCAGGAAATCAAGCAAAAGCAGCAGGAGGCCTGCATGCATGAAGAAGGAGCTCCTGACTGAGCTCCAGCATTACAAGGAAGCATATGAAAGGCAGAAGCAGGTACAGGTGACCCAGGAGACACTGCCCAAGCATGCAGGGAAGTGATTAGGATGACAAAAGCCCACCTGGAGTTGAATCTGGTGAGGAACATGAAGGGCAGACAGAAAGGCTTTTACAAGTACATCGGCAGCAAAAGAAAGACATGGGAAAATGTGGGTTTACTGCTGAATGGGGAAGGGGACTTGCTGAGAAAGCACAGAAAAGGCTTAAGTACTGAATGCCTTCTTTGCCTCCTTCTTTAATGGCAAGATCGGCCATCAGGAATCCCAGGCTCCTGAGACCAGTAAGTTTGGAGCAAGGAAGACTTACTTGCCTTCAGTGGAGGAAGACAAGATTAGGGAACTTTTAAACAAACTGGACATATAGTAGTCCATGGGACCTGACAGGATGCACCCACAAGTGCTATGGGAGGTAGCCAATGTTGTTGTGAGACACCTCTCAATTATCTTTGAAAAGTCATGGAGGTTGGGAGAGTTCTTGAGAACTGGAAGAAAGCAAATGTCACTTCTATCTTCAAGAAGAGGAAGGAGGAGGAACTGGGAAAAAACAGGTCATTCAGCCTCACCTCAGTACTAGGGAGGAAGCATATCCTCCTGGAAACCATTTCCAATATGTGAAGCCAAGAAAGTGACCGAGAGTAGTCAGCATGAACTTATGAAAGAGAAATTGTACTCATGCACCAGGATAGGCCAGGGGATGACTAGCTGGAAATCAGCTTTGCAGAAAAAGACCGGGGGGTCCTAGTGGGCAACAAATTGAAGATCAGACAGCAATGTTCCTGTGCAGCAACAAAAGCCAACAACACCCTGAGCTGCATTAGGAAGAACACTACCAGCAGGTCAAGAGAGGTGATTCTTCTCTTCTACTTGCCACTGGTGAGACCACATCTGGAGTCCAGTGTCCAGTTCTGGGCTCCCCAATACAAGAAATACACGGACATACTGGAGTGAGTGCTCACAAAAATGGTCAAGGGACTGAAGCATCCGTCATAATGAGGCAAGGCTGAGAGAGATGGGATTTTTTTAGCATGGGGATGAGAAGGCTCACGGGGTATCTTATCACCATGCATAAATACCTGATGGCATGGTGTGAAGAAGACAGAGCCAGGCTACTCTTAATGGGACTCAGTGACAGGACCAAAGGCAATTGGCACAAAATGAAATACAGGAAATTTCATTTACACACAAGACAAGCTTTTTTTACTGTGAACAGGTGAACAGGTTTTTTATTAGAACAGGTTGCTGTCATGGTTTAACCCCAGCCAGCAACTAAGCACCACGCAGCCGCTCACTCACTCCCCCCCCATCCAGTGGGATGGGGGAGAAAATCAGGAAAAGAAGTAAAACTCATGGGTTGAGATAAGAACGGTTTAATAGAACAGAAAAGAAGAAACTGATAATGATAATGATAACACTAATAAAATGACAACAGTAGTAATAAAAGGATTGGAATGTACAAATGATGTGCAGGGCAACTGCTCACCACCCGCCGACCAACACCCAGCTAGTCCCCAAGCAGCGATTCCCCCCCCACTCCCCAGTTCCTATACTAGATGGGACATCGCACGGTATGGAATACCCTGTTGGCCAGTTTGGGTCAGCTGCCCTGGCTGTGTCCTGTGCCAACTTCTTGTGCCCCTCCAGCTTTCTTGCTGGCTGGGCATGAGAAGCTGAAAAATCCTTGACTTTAGTCTAAACACTACTTAGCAACAACTGAAAACATCAGTGTTATCAACATTCTTGCATACTGAACTCAAAACATAGCACTGTACCAGCTACTAGGAAGACAGTTAACTCTATCCCAGCTGAAACCAGGACAGTTGCCCAGAGAGCAGCTTAACTCCATCCCTGAAGATATTCAAAACTTCACTGGACTTGGTACTCAGCAAGTTGCTCTAGAAGACCCAACTTCAAAGAGGGACATTGGACCATATGATCTCCAGAGGTCCCTTTCAACCTCAATCATTCTATGATTTTATGATTCTACACAGGAAAGACTTAAACGTTACAAGTAACTCAAATACATGCCCCATCAACATGCAATAGATTCACATGAGGAACCATGGAATAGAGACTGACAGCAAAAACAAAGCAGTGACAAAACACCTGGAATACCCTTACCTGGAAACATCTATGCAGACCTAGCTGCTGTCTCTTTGCAAACACAGCAAAATTATAGCATGCAGAGATGGGGAGAAGAATCAGGGGTTTGAGAGGCCAGTTCAGGAGTACTGATTGAAAATGCTAGGGTTTTTTATCTTACAACGTAGGTATTAGGGGGCAAAACAGTAGAATAATGAAGGTAAATAATGCACTTCTATTTACTATCCCTTAATGCAGGACTAGGAAGAAGCTACTGGAATGAAAGGCAGGCTGTTGATCAAAAATCTTTAAAATGAACAAACACACCGCTTAGTAATACCTATACGTAATACATACAAATGCATATAAAATGCTGCTTCTAAAATAATTTTCCCAGTCCATCACTTTGAAACGATCACTGTTTCACTAGTGCTTCTGCATCCCACAGCTCATATTTAAAAAACCAAAAAGATCAAACCATGCTTGGATCCTGCTTCTGGTCCCTGCTAAATGTAAGTTTTCTCCCTTTGAAGAGCATCACAATGGGTTTAGAAGAAGTGGTGCCTATTATATACAATTTGTTTATTGTATTAGCAGTTTCTTATTTGGCGGATCTAGTGCAGGTAGACCTGTCAGTGCTTCTACATAGTTCTCCTTTTCTCCTTTCAGAGATCAGAAAAGACTGCTGAGATGCAGACTCCCTGCATACACTTTGTTTCCGGTTTTTCAGATTTGTCTCTCTACTCCTTTGAAAGAATTAGTGTAAGAAACCCTCTGATGCCTTTCTGGCTAGCCAGAATGCTGCCTTCCTTATGAAGAGCTACAAAGAAGTCTTCAATGCTGACAATTAGTGACTGAGGAAGGAACTCCTCAGATGGGAACAATAGTGCACAATGGATCTGTTTTATACAGGGAGCCAGGAACAGCACCACACTATTCGCAGATCACTGCTCATCAGCTGCAGGATCAGAGCACCTGAACATGCCGACAGCCTCCCGCTTCAGGTACGAGCAACAAAGAGCTTGGAGCCTGCGCTGTTGAGCTCTGAACAGAATCTTCCCTGTGAAGCCTTCACAGCACATTTCCATGGGAACAGACACATGCCTTTCTTGTTGCCGAGGAGACAGTCACTGCTTTTTGAGACTGGTGAACATTGTGCCCAAAGCATTTCAGCATCTTTAAGATCATAAGGAGCTTTACACAGGCATAATCACCTCCCCCCCCTCCAGTTAAACATGTCAATCATTCTCCTCATTCCTATTTTTCAGAACCTGTTTTAAGCATTTTGATATAATATCTCAGATTAGCCCCAATATCTGGTTTTGATATGAACATTTAAAAGGACATTGTCAACCTAAACACCTCTGTATGCCTGGAAGCCCTTCCTACTGTTGTTCTGTAACGCGTCCCATTCACTCTCAGTGACCTCACTTGCAGTGAAACCAATTCCTTCCTCTCCATGCGTGTCCTGTGGTATTGATCTGTACCTAAGAGAAAAGCTGGCTGGCAAAGCCAGCGTCCACCTGTCCTCCGTCTTCTCCCACTTCCGCTATTTTTAAACAGAGAACGTTTGCAAAATCCAAGGGCTCTGTACACTCGGGCCTCAGGGTGGCAGTAGCGCTGGACGGCAGCGCACGCACAGAGGAGGAGGAGGAGGAGGAGGAGGAGGAGGAGCAGGAGGAGGATTCCTGCAATGTTTCTGAGCTTTGCTGTCAAGTGAGGGAGCTGCTCGGTGAAGCCGCGGCCAGCGCCGACGCTATGCCCCGTGCAGTTTCTTACCGCCCCTGTGCGGCAGCCTTTACCAGTCCACCGATGAGAAAGAAGTACTGCAGTGCGGGACCTCGGTGGAGGCGGGATCTGCACCGCAACCACGCAGGAGCGGCCCTGCAAGCCCTTGTAAGCTTAACGAAACATTCCTCGAGCTGCTGTGGAAGAGCAAAGGCGGTTCCCTGGGCCGCAGGAAGCGGTGGCCACCGGACTGCTGGGGCCACCGGTTCTCTTTTCACACTCTCTCCACCCTCACACAACTTTTCCCCCATCGCTTCTGAAAAAAATGCCCTGGTGGTCGAGATTTGCAATTTGGGGAGGGAGTATGTTCAACTGGAACAGGGGCCCACTACTCCCATATACCTGATGTGGGGAAGGAGAGACAGCTAGAGACTATGCTCAGAGGAGCAACGGCTGGAGTCTCCCATAACGGGGGAGCCTGGAAGCTTAGCATTTCTGGCAGTAGGAGGGCCCTTTCTCCACACTTGTATCTGAATTTACAGAACCAGCCCAGTGCCGTAATAGTGAAGGGGAACAAGGTCCAGTCACTAATCATAGAAGAGGATCACAGAATCATTTAGGTTGGAAAAGACCTTTAAGATCGTCGAGTCCAACGTAAACCTAACACTGCCAAGTCCACCACTAAACCACGTCCCCAAGCGCCACATCCGCATGTCTTTTAAATACCTCCATGGATGGTGACTCTACTTGGGCAGCCTGTTCAATACTTGACAATGCTTTCAGTGAAGAAGTATTTCCTAATAACTTGAGGCCATTTCCTCTTGTCCTGTCACTTCTTACCCGGGAGAAGAGACCGACTCCCACTCCACTACAACCTCCTTTCAGGTAGCTGTAGAGAGCGAGCGATAAGGTCTCCCCTCAGCCTCCTTTTCTCCAGGCTGAACAACCCCAGGTCCGTCAGCTGCTCCTCACAGGTCTTGCTCTCTAGACCCTTCACCAGCTTTGCTGTTCTTCCTTGGACACGCTCCAGCACCTCAGGGTCCTTGAGGCGCCCAAAACGGAACATAGTAGTCGAGGTGTGGCCTCACCAGTGCCGAGTATGATCACTGCCCTAGTCCTGCTGGCTGCACTATTTCTGATACAAGCCAGGATGCTGTTGGCCTTTGTGGCCACCTGGGCACCCTGCTGGCTCATATTCAGCCAGCTGTCAATCACCACCCCCAGATGATTTTCTGCTGGGCAGCTTTCCAGCCACTCTTCCCCAAACCTGTTGCATTGCATGGGGCTGTTGTGACCCAAGCGCAGGACCCAGCACTTGGCCTTGTTCAACCTCACACAATTGGCCTCGGCCCATTGATCCAGCCTGTCCAGATCCCTCTGCAGATCCTCCCTACCCTCCAGCAGATCAACACTCCCAGCCAGCTTGGAGTCATCTGCAAACTTACTAAGGGTGCGCTTGATCCCCTTGTCCAGATCATTGATGAAGATATTAAACAGAACTGGCCCCAAAACCGAGCCCTGGGGAACACCATTTGTGACCGGCTGGATTTAACTCCATTCACCACAACCCTCTGGGCTCAGCCATCCAGCAGTTGTTTTACCCAGCAAAGAGTACACCCGTCCAAGCCATGAGCAGCCAGTTTCTCCAGGAGAATGCTGTGGGAAACGGTGTCAAATGCTTCACTAAAGTCCAGGTAAACATAATCTGCAGCCTTTCCCTCATCCACTAAGCGGGTCACCTTGTCATAGAAGATCAGGTTGGTTAAGCAGGACCTGCCTTTCATAAACCCATGCTGACTGGGCCTGACCACCTGGTGGTCATAGTTTTCCAGCTGCACAATGGTTTCCAGCTCCTGCTGTTTGTTGCCCATGCTGCGTGCATTGGTGTAGATGCACTTCACTTGGGCTATTGATCCTGCCATCTTTTTTTGGAGAGAAGCCCTAATTCCTATGTGACTGTTCTCAGGCACTTCTGCCATTTCTCAACACATCAATAACCCTTGCATCTTTGCTGTTGTATGGATCTCCATCCCCTACCTCCACTGAGATGGCAGACCGAAGGACCTTGCTAGCACTCCATCCCTCAAACATTGGTGTGCCACCCCCAGGCTTATCTCTAGCAAGCCTGTTTTTATCCCTTTCCTCCTTCAAATCTAGTTTAAAGCTCTTTCAGTGAGCCCTGATAACTCCCACGCAAAGATCCTTTTCCCCCTTTGAGACAGGTGTACCTCATCTGTCGCCAGCAAGCCTGGTGTCATGTAGACTGACCCATGATCAAAGAAACCCAAATTCTGCCAGTGACACCAGGCTTGGAGCCAGGTATTGATCTGCTGGCTCTTCCTGTTTCTTCCCTCTCTATTCCCTCCAACTAGAAGGATAGAGGAGAAGACTAGTTGTGCTCCTGATCCCTTAACCAGTCATCCCAAGGCCCTGAAGTCTCTCTTGATTGCCCTCGGACTTCTTGTTGCAACTTCATCACTGCCTACCTGAAAAATCAATAACGGATAATAATCTGAGGGCCGTACCAGGGTAGTAAGCTTTCTCTTCACATCTTTAACCCAGGTCCCAGGGAGGCAGCAGACTTCCCTAAGAAGTGGGTCCAGTCTGCATATTGGGCCTTCTGTTCCCCTCCGGAGTCTCCTATGACAATGACCCATCTTTTTCTTCTTTATGGAAGCAGTTTTGACGCAGGGCATAGACCGACTTAACCTTGGTGACACCTCCAACCTAGATGAACCATCATCTTCATCCTTGTTCAGTTCCATTTGCAGAGCCTCGTACCTATTATGCAAGGGCACCTGGGGTGGTGGGGTAGTCACAGAGGAGACGCAACTGCTTCGCCAAGCAGGAACTTGTCATCATTGCCCCCTATCCCTTAAGTCACCGTCAGATGATCCCTTGAGTTCAGCCAGGTGGAGAGAGGATAGGGAATCCTCCATATCATGTGTCCTGTCTGCCTGACAGACCTGTCCCAGGGAAGGTAGGGCATGATTCCAGTAGTCTATCTCTCTCTACCAGACTCCCTGATACTCCTCAACCTACTCACCTCCTCCTGGAGCTCTGTCAGTAAGTGGAGGAGTTTCTCTGCCTGGGTGCACCTTCCACAGGTGTGCTCATGTCGTGGTTTAACCCCAGCCAGCAACTAAGCACCATGCAGCCGCTCACTCACTGCTCCCCATCCAGTGGGATGGGGGAGAAAATCGGGAAAAGAAGTAAAACTTGTGGGTTGAGATAAGAACGGTTTAATAGAACAGAAAAGAAGAAACTGATAATGATAATGATAACAGTAATAAAATGACAACAGTAGTAATAAAAGGATTGGAATGTACAAATGATGCGCAGGGCAATTGCTCACCACCCGCCGACCGACACCCAGCTAGTCCCCGAGCGGCAATTCCCCGCCCCCACTCCCAGTTCCTAAACTGGATGGGACATCACATGGCATGGAATACACCGTTGGCCAGTTTGGGTCAGGTGCCTGGTTGTGTCCTGTGCCAACTTTTTGTGCCCTGGCTGGGCATGAGAAGCTGGAAAATCCTTGACTTTAGTCTAAACACTACTTAGCAACAACTGAAAACATCAGTGTTATCAACATTCTTCCATACTGAACTCAAAACACAGCACTGTACCAGCTACTAGGAAGACAGTTAACTCTATCCCAGCTGAAACCAGGACAGCTCACTACTGCAATCCAGTACTGCTGTAACAGTAGGAAGCCTAAGGAAGGCTTTAGAGCCATCTGGGTTAAACCATGCATTAACACCCAGAGAAAATGGCAAGTGACTCTCTTCTGCAAGGGATGGAGGCAATCATCTGCCAGCCAGAGATGTTGTCATGGGAGGTTTGTTGTTAACTAAGGACCCTGATCCAGGTTGTTGCAGGGAGACTACTGAGTTTTGTCCAGGCCTTGAACGATCACCCCTTGCTGCTCATCCACACAGCAAATAACAACACTGCCTAGGGAGTCCTGGAGCAAATCAAGAGGCATGACAGAGCTCTGGGGGCAAAGATGAAGGACACGGCACCCGAGGTAATCTTCCTAACCTTACAGGTACAGGGGAAAGCTCGGGTAGGAGCACACTTATCCTGCAAGTTAACAACTAGCTGTGTGACTGTCACAGACAGAGCTTTGGCTTGTGTGACCATGGTTCCCTCTTTCAGGAACGAGAACTGCTAGCATGAGACAGGACTCATTTGACAACATGGTGCAGGAGCATCTCTGGCCACAGGCTTGCCAACCTCGTGAGGAAGGATAACAATCCAGTATGTTAGGGGTAACAGCTTGCAAATAAGCGAGGGAATGGAGACTGGCGGGCAAGTACATGGTGCAGAGCAATGGGAGTGAGAACGCCCTTGGGAAGGATGAAACAGATCAAAAGGGACCCACTTTAAGTGCCTGCACACAAACACACACACCCTGCAAAACATGAAGTCCAATAAATTATTCCAAGCACACATTTAAATTTTTGTACTTCAGAAACTCTCAGAGATTCTAATTATCTGAAGGAAATGCTTACATAGACTCTAAGGCTAGAGGGCCTGTTACAACAATTGGATCTTATCTTATATACAGTGGCACCATTTTTATGCTATACGTCTGGCTCAGTCTCAGAGAGTATTCAGGGCCAAGTACCAGTATATTCCTCCCCTGTTTTCATACTCCTCTTTAAAGTTACTCTCAGTCACTATGAAAATACTATGTTATACCCATGACGTGATCCAGGACAGCTGCTCTCACAGCACCAACCTAAAATCCCTCACTCAACAGATTCTTCACAGAATTTACTCTTATTTAAAAGCTATAAAGATGCTGGAAAGTCATGCAATCCTGATTTAAAGAATCACAACAATCTAGGATCTCCTGTGTCCTGACATCTGTTCTTCCACCGCTTAATTGTCCTCCTTATAAAACTATGCCTTACTTCATGTTTGAATTTCACTACTTATAGCTCCCAGAGATGCCTTTTCCACCTTATCAAGACTTCCTGGGCTGTGTGTGGCCACATACTTTAACTAATGGCAGTAGCAGCAATAATTCGTAAATTCACACAAAGCAAGAGGCAATGCTCATCTGTGATATGCATATCAGACTAGAAATCCATGTCTTCATACAAAATGGTCTTGCGAACTATCTTCCCCACTTAGATTCTTTAAGATTAGAACAAAATCCCTCTGTCAACCTCTCCTGAGTGAATGCAATACAGTGAGTCCTTGTGATTGCTCACTCTAAAAAAAGTATTAACTACATCTTTAATCTCTTTATAAGTCTCTTCAGAACACTTTTTCATATTCCATCAGCCTTCCTGAAGTACAGATACTTGAAACGGAATCTGTATTACAGTAATATGCAGTAATATCCCTAGAATGGCATCATTCTAGGACCCTGTTTTTACTGCTTTACTACCACAATCCCAAAGCCCATTTACAACTATTCTTTCTATACAAATTCATCTTTTTTTTTTCCCTCAGTATATGGTCTTTGTATATTACTCCACAAAAAAATTTGGGGTGTTAAAAGGAACCTAACATACAAATCAACTACATAAACAGTCCAAATTGGTTGGTATATATAACCTTCCACACTATTCACCACTGCACTAATTCTGTCATCTGATAGTCTCCTTCCATGTTGTCGTGGTTTAAACCCAGCCAGCAACTAAGCACCATGCAGCCACTCACTCACTTCCCCCCCAACCAGCAGGATGGGGGAGAGAATTGGGGAAAAAGAGTAAAACTCATGGGTTGAGATAAGAACAGTTTAATAGAACAGAAAGGAAGAAACTAATAATGATAATAATAATAGAATTACAATAATAATAAAAGGATTGGAATATACAAAACAAGTGATGCACAATGCAGTTGCTCACCGCGTGCTGACTGATGCCCAGTTAGTTCCTGAGCAACAATCTATCCCCTGGCCAGCTCCCCCCAGTTTATATACTGGGCATGACATCACATGTTATGGAATACCCCTTTGGCCAGTTGGGGTCAGCTGCCCTGGCTGTGTCCCCTCCCAACTCCTTGTGCCCCTCCAGCCTTCTTGCTGGCTGGGCATGAGAAGCTGAAAAATCCTTGACTTAGCATAAGCACTACTTAGCGACTACTGAAAACATCAGTGTTATCAACATTCTTCTCATACTAAATCCAAACCATAACACTATACCAGCTACTAGAAAGAAAATTAACTCTATCCCAGCCAAAACCAGGACACATGTACTTCTTCCTGCATCCAAGGATTTGGATTACTCTCTAGCCTCCGAGACAGCTCAGCTTCACTGCTGACCAAGTGATGAAGCCTGTCACAAGAGCTTGAACTGGTCAAGAAATACATACTAGCCACCTCTGCATTACATGGTGTCTTGAGGTCTTTGGTGACTGTACATAAAGAGCAGCTTTCCTCAAAGAGAGCTTTGAGCCCCAGAAGAAGAAGTATCTGAGTCTATGCTATCTAAGAAATCTTACCATTGCCACTGGTTTTTATACAGGAAGATAAATAATACAGAAGTGAGTAGTGAAATAAGTGAAAGCTACAACTAAGTGCAAATCTGTGAAGGGTGCTGTCACTAGGTGGTACTTATATGTAACACTGTAACGAAAAGTTGGGCTTAACTATCTCTACTTCATCTGATTTGTATCTGAAAAGAAACCCAAATAATTTACTAGGAAGACAAAAGCTAGTGCCAGACATGCATTGCCTCTAAATAACGTTTCCAGTCAAAAATCATGGAACATAAAATCATTATCTATCACTCCATTCCTGGGCACCCAAATGTCTATGCTTTTAAAGTGAAGATCGTATTATTTACCTTCACTGCAAAGAGGAAAAGTAAAGCTGAAGAGATAGACATCTGCTCCTGGCCAATGGAACTGTGCTTATCAAAATCAGCCCTGTATGCGTTTTCACTCACACTAAGTCTGTGTGATGTGAGCTGCATTGTCCACAGGTGTCTAATTATTTATCAGCCCTTCCCGTGAAGTTCAAAGAGAAGGAACTTTTCCTGGGGACAGCAGATGTCAGGAGATGATGGCACAGAAAAGCCTTAAAGACAAGAATGCACCCAACAGCAGGACAAACCCTTGCATTGCATGGTGGCAGGAACAAGAATGAGCCCGACCCATGGGCTCTCTGCTAAGAAGCCCAGCTTTGTTTTTGCAGAAATAGGGCCTAGCCAAAAGGGAACAAGCAGTCTTCTTATCTATAGAATGAATATAGATTGTAGTACTTGTGCATACACTCTGTCACTGACATGAAGTAACATGCCTTTCATGCACACGTGTATCTTAAAAATATGACCAATCATCACAAAAATACACATGTACAGTACTTTCTTAAAGAGCAAATTGCTCCAGACAGAAAATACTGAACAGTAAGTACTAAAAACTCTGAATTTCTGTTACTTAAGAAAATGAGAGCAATATGGGGGAGCTCCTCAGTTAAGAGCGCTTTATTGGAAACTCAAAAAACCATAATCCCAAAGAATAACAACATTATTAAAGAGATTCTCCTTTAGATGGGAGACTAACAATAGAATAAAAAAAAAAAAAAGAGGCAATAAAATAAGTTGTACAAGTGATACTGACAACTTTTACATTGCAGTCTCTACTATAACACTCAATGAGAGAACTTAACATAACTGACTCAAAAATCCACGATGACACAAAGTCAAAAACAATACAAAAGGATTTTTTGGTATTTCAGTAACAAGAATGTGTCCTCCTAGAAATAATTAGTTTGAGGCACTATCAAGAGAATTTACAAAATTGTTGATAATGAGCATTCTGTTAAGTATTTAGAAAGAAGTCAGAGGAGATGCTCTCAGTTTATATTGGTGACAAAATAACAAAATGCTTATTACTACAACCCTTCCTACACAAGGGTGCTCAAGTTATATGATTTAAAATTATTAGTTGGATACTGCCATTCAACAGCTTTACCAGAAATAACTTGTGTGTTCCTTAGACCATTATTGTTGACTTAAGAAATCTTGAAACACTAAAGAGGAATGAAAGAAAGTTAATGCTGTATCAGATAATTAAGAATAGTGAACTGGATGGCACGACTGATTATAGACCAGTAAGTCTGCCATAGTACTCAGGAAATACGAGTAGTACTAAAGAATGTTTTACAGTTAACACTAATCAAAATGGTTTTATGGAAAATGTATCTTGTCAAACTAAGCTGATATATTTTCATAAGAATATTTTCATATTTATAAAAATTGCCAATTTGTTCATACAGCCTTCCATAAACCATTGACCATGTGAGTATGTTTGTTTAACTGAGGTTAGAGCTGAGGCTCTAACCCAGCCAGTTGGTAACAACAGACATCTGGTAGACTTCATCTCAACCCAGTGCAGGTGTGTGCAATATTTATGAGCTACCCACCCTTGACAGTCAATGGAGAGAAACAGGCACTTTCAGGGGCATTTCAGGAGATTACAGTATGATCTATTTAGGTCTTTATATTACAGCGTGGTGAGTCAAACCCTCTACTCACTGTAAAAGGAACCTATGACAACTAGTTCAGCTGCAGACATGTACAATTAATCAAATAAACCACATCTTCTTTATGCACTTGTAATGCAGGGTGCCAGAATTTAAACCAAGAAATCACAGAATAGCATAACAAAAGCATTTTGAATAACCTAACTATTTAGCAAGTACTGAGATGTATAGTTGCAAAGTGACTGGTATTTGTAAACTGCTACTCTTCGATTAGTTGCTGTGATAAAAAACTGCTAAGCAAACTCCAAGAACAATGATTATGCTCAGAACAGCATCAGCTGAACACTACCGTCTCATTGTCTTTAGCTGGGCCACGGTCCTTGTTTTCCTCATGTTTCAAGAATTTCTTCACAAGTTAGAAATGACAGAGGAATACTGTGACAAGAGAATACTGTTCAGGTTAAGAACCGGTGTTAACCTCATTTACAGGCCCCAGAAGTTGCTACAGCAAAACAGTGCAGGGGAGAAACAAATGGCCACAAGAAGCAGGAATAAGCAGCCAAGGCAGAGTGGGAACTCCTTAAATAAGCTTTATCAGTGAATTCCATTTATGTCAAACCATGACTTAAATGTTTTCAAAGATAAGAAAGAAGCAGAGCAGTTGGAAACATTTTTACAAATGGGAAGCAGGAAAGGTGAAGAAAATTCACAATAAAATTCACTTGTAAATAGCTCTGTTTGTAGGCGTTTGAAACAAACTCATTTATATTAGTGCAGTATTATCAGTAAAAGAATAAAAGCAAGATTGCCACATATTGCTGGCTCAGTGCTGGCCCTTCAGAAAAAGTGGGTTTTGGAGAAAAAAAGATCAAGAAAGCCCAGGGGACAGTCACAGGATTTCAACAGTTTAAATGCTGGTCAGGTTAAGAAAAGTCCTTAGATTCTGGCTCACGCATACACTGTTATCTGCTGTAGCCCATAACACTTTTAATAAAATACTCAACACTCCACAAAAATCAATACAGCACATACTTCATATATGTCAAAAGAGAGTAAATCCTAAATAATAACAGCTAAATGAAGAATCATCATCAGATCATGTCCTGGGACATGGAGAAGGCTGAGGCAGTCAATGACTTTTTTCCCCTCAGTCTTTACTAGCAAGTGCTCCAGCCACACTGCCCAAGTCACAGAAGGCAAAGGCAGGGACTGGGAGAACGAAGAACTGCCCACTGTAGGAGAAAATCAGGTTTGAGACCATCTAAGGAATCTGAAGGTGCACAAGTCCATGGGACCTGATGAGATGCATCGGTGTGTCCTGAGGGAACTGGCAGATGAAGTGGCTAAGCCACTATCCATCATATTTGAGAAGTCACGGCAGTCTGGGGAAATTCCCACTGAGTGGAAAAGGGGAAACATAACCCCCATTTTCAGAAAGGGAAAGAAGGAAGACCTGGGAAACTACAGGCCAGTCAGTCTCACCTCTGTGCCTGGCAAGATCTTTCCAGGAGCAGATCCTCCTGGAAATTATGCTAGGACACATGGAAAATAAGGAGATGAGTGGTGACAGTCAGCATGGCTTCACTAAGGGCAAATCATGTGTGACAAATCTGGTGGCCTCCTATGACGGGGTTACTGCACGGGTGGATAAGGGAAGAGCAACAGCCATCATCTTCCTGGACTTGTGCAAAGCATCTGACACTGGCTGCACAACATCCTTGTCTCTAAATTGGAGAGACATGGATTTAACAAATGGACCACTTGGTGGATAAGGAATTGGCTGGATGGTCGCACTCAAAGAGTTGCAGTCAACAGGTCGATGTCTAAGTGGAGACCAACGACGACTGGCATGCCTCAGGGCTCAGTATTGGGACCGGCGCTGTTTAACATCTTTGTCAGCAAAATGGACATTGGGATTGAGTACACCCTCAGCAAGTTTGGAGACAACACCAAGTTGGGAGGCAGGGTCAATCTGCTTGAGCGTAGGAAGCCTCTACAGAGGGATCTGAACAGGCTATATCAATGGGCCGAGGCCAATTGTATGAGGTTCAACAAGGACAAGTGCCAGGTCCTGCACTTCAGTCACAGCAACCCCATGCAGCACTACGGGCTTGGGGAAGAGTGGCTGGAAAGCTGCCTGGTGAAAAAGGACCTGGGTGTGCTGGTCGACAGCCGGCTGGATATGAACTGGCAGTGTGCCCAGGTGGCCAGGAAGGCCAACGGCATCCTGGCCTGTATCAGAAATAGTGTGGCCAGCAGGAGCAGGGAGGTAATTATTCCCCTGTATTCGGCACTGGTGAGGCTGCACGTCGAATACTGTGTTCAGTTTTGGGCTGAACAGACATTGAGGTGCTGGAGCGTGTCCAGAAAAGGGCATCCAAGTTGGTGAGGAGCCTGGAGCACAAGTCTTATGAGGAGCAGCTGAGGGAGCTGGGGCTGTTTAGTCTGGAGAAAAGGAGGCTGAGGGGAGACCTTATCGCTCTCTACAACTACCTGAAGGGGGGTTGTAGCAAGGTGGGTGCTGGTCTCTTCTATCAGGTGGCTGGAGATAGGACAAGAGGAAATGAACTCAAGTTGTGGCAAGGGAGGCTGAGGTTGGATATTAGGAAAAATTTCTTTACTGAGAGGGTTGTCAGACATTGGAATAGGCTGCCCAGGGAAGTAGTTGAGTCACCATCCCTGGAGGTATTCAAAAAGCACATAGACAAGGCACTCCAGAACATGGTTTAGTGGGCATGGATGATGGTTGGACTCGATGATCTTGAAGGTCTTTTCCAACCTAAATGATTCTATGATTCTGTGATTCATATAAGGAGCCACTGAGGATGTTCGGCTGAGCAGGAGAAAGAAGTAAGAGATGGAAGCAGTCCAGGCATGGTCCCTTCGTAAGCATGCTGCTCAAGGCCTAGCTATGTCAGCACAACCAAGTAGCTGCTGCCAATTTTGCTGGAGAATCGCCATCCATTCTATTCATACCTGGAAAGTTGGGAAAATTTAGCCATAACCTACAGGTGCTTGAAGGAACTAGACTGAAAGTTTGTAAATAAGAAGCGACCTGAAGTCTTACAGAGAAAATAAGCAAGTACTTCATAATATAACCATAACAGTAAGATTATTACCCACCTCAACTTGTAATACTTTTATTGAGGGATTAAATGTCTTTTGTAAAGACAATGTATAATATTAATGTGTGTTGTAATTTGCATAACAGTATTTCTCTCCACAGTTGCAAGTTCTGGTACCATGACAGTGTGTTCTAATTTGCATAACAATATTTCTCTCCACAATTCCAAGTTCTTGTACCATGACAATAAAAAAAAGTGAGGATCTCCAAAAGCCAAGTTCTCAGGTCAAGTCAGGTTTCTCCCACCCAGCCATCACATACAGCACCGATTCCTGAAGCCAAAAAGTTCTCCCCAAACAAACTGAAACTACTTCCCACCATTTCCTTTTCCTACTTTTTTTTTTTTTTTCCAACAGGAGCATGAGTAGCTGGCAGGTGGGCAAAAGAGGTTAAGTTGTCCTGGGTAAAGAAAGCTCTACATATTTACAGCCCTTTTCCCCAACACTTTTTACATACCCTGCAGTTGGCTGTTTTTCATTTCCTAATCTGCATTTCATCTCAAAACAACCTCCAAGCCCACCTCCAGAACTCTGGTCATTTACTAGAGCTCCCTACCCCTTCCTCTATCATTTATTATTTTCCTTATTTTCCTATCATTTTCAAGGCACTGCTTCTTAGCCTACCACTGCTCCTCTGCCTTTTGACTCTTCCTTAAGCCGAGTGCTCCAACATGTGCTCAGATGTCTTTACTATACTGATGCAAAGAAGTATTTAGCTCTCAGCTATGGCAGGAAGCAGTGGTGCACAGAAACAACATTCCGTGCAGTAGAAACAGAGCACAGGCGAGTCCAAATGTGATGTGCAGAATAGGCCTCCACAAAGCAGTTCAAGGAGACAAAGCAGAGGAAACAAAAGACAAGGAGAGTCATATGCAACAGTGCAATCTAAACAGCAAGTAAGCCATCAGAGTAGCACTAAGTGCAGATAGATCCTTGCTAAAATATTGGAGAATTTCCCACTCTTTTCATCTGAATTGTCCAGAAGATTTCAGAGGGTTTCATTTTAATTTTCTCTTTTAAGTAGTGTTTTTGTTTGGTACTTGCTAGGTCTTTTTTTCAAATTAAAAGTAAAGGGACTCAGCTATGCACAACACTCACCACACAGCAGCATAATTCTCCTATTAAGCTTTACTCTCAATTCTGTAAATCCAGAATGGGAACTCTCCCGTCCTTTATCACCCAGGCCTACTGGATGGTATAATCCAAGACATCTGTGTTCTGCTTCTCTCCAAGGCACCTTCATCCTTGCATGAAACTCAAAGAAAACCCTAAACTCACCACCTGCTTCCAGGGACCCCATCTAGCCACACCATGCAGAATACCTACTACATGACTAACAAAAACATAATTAGGCTCATGAAGTTTTACTTCCTTTTGGTGAAAAGTAATTTCCAAAACAAGTTCTCCTATCTTCACTCTTCTTCCCATCCAAAGTACAATAAAGAAAGTATTTTTATATTCCATTTTAAATCAGTACAAAAGACTTGTATAGGTATGGGAAGCCTATATAGTTCCAATGGCTAATACACGAAAGAAACAACAAAGTCAAAGATGGGGAAGGGAGTTTCAGCTAAACTATTTAACTGCTATATTTTTTTTTTCCTTTAAATTTGTTTAACAGCAATGACTGACATCTAGAATAAAAGAAGCCTTTATCATTTACTATCCTCAGACTTTTAACAAAGAGTGTGGAAAAATTCACATTTCTGACACCATCAGATCTCAGACCAAAGGTCCACTTAGACAACAGTACCAGATGCTCAATTAAAGACTCTAAGAACTAAAATTTAAAAAAAGAAAATCTTGTGATTTTTTTTTTTACAACTGTATCAGGTATTCTAATAAACATACTCCTGTATATTAAAACCTTTTTTCCTATATGGGTAGACCATCATAGCCACAACACACTTACTGCAAAAAACAAGACATACACATTCCCCTTGTATGACCTTCCTGTTTCCAACAGCCATGGTTTACTAACATCCTGAACCTGGACAACCATGTTTAATAGCCAGCAGTGGACTTGCCTAATACCCGTGTTTGAACCCATACCTACTGTAGACAGCTGAAATATCTTTTAGTAATAAATGCTACAATCTAATTTGGCATGAGCTAAAAAAAAAACCAAAACCACAAAAAACCACCATTTGTGTTTGTTTTAAGCCTGTTGCCTGATAATTTCATCACATGTTCATATGTTCTATAAATAGTAACCTGCCTTTCCTCCGTGATGACTGATGATCTCTAGCATAGTTATCTTCATCTATCATTTTTCTAAAGAATTCTCACGTACCTCCTCTGATGGAAATCTCTCCACCTCTCACTATATGCATCACTTTCTCTAGATTTCTTCTAGTTCTACTAGTCACTGCATCTTAAGGGATCTAGAACTGCATTCACTCTTGAAGACACAGGCGAACCATGGATTTATACAATATTATAACAGTAACTTCAGTTTTGTTAATTCTTTTCCCCTAATATCTAACATTGAATTTTCCATTTTAATTGCTACTGTTAAGCTTAGGTTTGCAGAGAACTACCTATAAAGATGCTAAGATTTCTTTCCTCAGCCAAAAGAGATAATTTTGACAACAATGTGGCTACATTGGTAGGCTTATTTTCTCTACACAATTTACATTTTAATTCATCAACCTTAAATCTATTGGGCCATATTATCATCCAGTTTTGAAACACCCTTCCGCAATCTTAAGAGACAGGTTTAGGTTCTACCGCACTGAATACTGTTACATTATCAGCTAATTTTGTTGCTTCATTATTTATCTCTTTAGAAATCATTCATCATACACTGAACACCAATGGGGAACCAGAAAGGCACTCCTTCCATTACAGAAACTGAACATTTTTTCATCCTTCTGCAGCCACCACCTCCAGCAGCTCTGGGGGCCAAGGGATTCCACTAGTTCAGGTTAGTCCTCTCCAAAGCTATGCCTGTAGTTTCTTAATGGCTCGTCAATTAGTGAAAGTATACTTTTGGTCTTTGTCTCCATTATCCCTTGACTAGCAGGTTTGTGTCTCTGTGTTTTTCTTTAGCACTTCCCCCATTTACTTATTATCCTTTTTGCACTGAAAACATCCTTGACTGCACAAACTTAATGAAGAGGTGTACTCTCACCTTGCACATACCCTTACATTTCCTTAAGAAGTTCAACAAAGGGACATGCAAAGTCCTGCACCTGGATTTATGAAGAGGAGGAAGCAAAGATAGTAGGATGATTTTCTATATATACTTCAATCACTAAAGAAGTCCATGTTGGAATACTGAATAAAGTAGTGCCAAGTACAATCCAGAAGTCTGAAAAAATGTTGTCTGTGAAAGATTTAAATAATGCAACATGTTTAATGAACTAAACATAAAGTTGAGAGATGAACATGATGATGATGATGTTTAAGTATATTCAATGTAAGTACAAACATTCAAAAAATCTCAAGTGATAAAAAGCTTTTAAATTAGATAGAAAAAAAATACAGAACAAGAGCCGGTGGATGAAAGCTGACATGAGACAAACTGTACCACAAATCATTACCACACAGCGCATGTCAGTTCAGAGCATGGGGCAGGGATCACGCTCCTAACAGTTACAATGACACTCTCTCCTACATAAGCACAGCTGACACTGTTAAAACCTTCACCCCTTGCCTTCAGGATAGTCTAGCCCTCACAAACAAGGTATCTACAGAATCAAAGTAGAGGGGCTAGCATGGCCATTAGAAGACCTTGAAATCTTTTCTTGGATATTGACCTGCGAAACCCCTTCTTAGCAGATATTTATCTAAGTTCTTAACTGACAGAGGCTCTACAGCCATATATTCCATTTTTTAATTTACAACAGCTAAACAAACTGCAGCTTGTCTTTCTGGTAGGTATAAGGCTCACAATGAGGACAAATGAAAGTCCACTAGTTCTCAGTAAAATACAGGTGTCAGGTGATCCAAAAGTCTTCTTTAGCCATAAATTCCATTAATCTGTAAACAACCATGATCATGCAGATCAACACCTGGCTTCATGGCTGGTGTTGACACCAGGGCTTTGGCTTCTATGATCATGGGCTGTTCTTTGATGAATACAGATTACTGGGGAGAGATAGGATTCACCATCAGCCAGTTCCCTCAGGACTCTGGCATGCATTTCATCAGAGAATGTCCCATGGCCTTGTGTATGTTCAGGTTCCTCAGATGTTCTAGAACCTGATCTTCTCCTACATGGGTAGGTCTTCTTTCCCCCAGTTCCTGCCTTGAGATTCAGGGACTGGAGAGATTTGGGAAGAGCAATCGTCAAGTGAAAACTGAGGGCTGGGGCGGGGGGGAAGTTGTTGAGTACTTCATCCTTCTCCACATCTGTTGCCACCAGATTGCCCATCTCATTTATTGGGGGGTACAATTTCTTTTGTCTTCCTTGTCTGACTAGCATACCTGTAAAAGCCCTTCTTATTATTCTTCAAATCCCTTGCCAAATTTAGCTCCAGTTGTGCCTTAGCTTTCCTGATCCCATCCCCACACTTCCGGGCAGTATCCCTACGTTCTCTCCAGGATGCATGTTCCTGCTTCCACTGCCTATGCTTTTCCCTTCCTTGTGTAAGGAGGTCCTTACTCAGCCATGCTGGTTTCCCACCTTCCTCACCTGATTTACTGAACATGGGAATCCATAGTTCTTGTGCTCTAAGAAAAATGTCTTCAAATAGCTGCCAGCTCAATGTCCAAATGGAGATCAGTATCAAGTGGCGTTTCTCAGGGGTCCATATTGGGACTGGTACTGTTCAATATCTTTATTAATGACATAGATAGTGGGATTGAGTGCACCCTCAACAAGTTTGCAGATGACATCAAGCTGAGTGGTGCAGCTGATGGGCTAGAGGGAAGGGATGCCATCCAGATGGACCCTGACAGGCTTGAGAGGTGGGCCCCCTGTGAACCTCATGGAGTTCAACAAGGCCAAGTGCAAGGTCCTGCACATGGGTCAAGGCAATCACCAGTACCAGTGCAGAGTAGGGGATGAATGGATTGAGAGCAGCTCTGCGGAGGACTTGGGGATACTGGTAGATGAAAAATTAGACATGAGCTGGTAATGTGTGGTTGCAAGCCAACCACATCCTGGGCTGCATCACAAGCACCATGGCCAGCAGGTCGAGGGAGGGGATTCTCCCTCTCTACTCTGCTCCCCTGAGACCCCACCTGGATCCAGCTCTGCGGTCCACAGCACAAGACATGGACCTGTTGGAACTGGTCCAGAGGAGGGCCATGAAAATTATCAGAAGGCTGGAACAAAGATGAGAGAGTTGGGGTTGTTCAGCCTGGAGAAGAGAAGGCCCCAGGGAGACCTTATCGGGGCCTTTCAATACTTAAAGGCTGCAACACTACAGAAGATGGAGAGAGGCTTTTTACCAAGGCCTGTAGTGATAGGTCAAGGGGCAATGGTTTTAAACTGAAAGAGGGTAGGTTTAGATTGGACATGAGGAAGACTTTTTTTTACAATGAGGGTGGTGAGACACTGGAACAGGACTAGATGATCTCTGAAGGTCCCTTCCAACCCAAACCATTCTAGGATTCTATGAACCACATACTAAATGAACTTTGTACTTTCTCCTGCAACTACTCATATTGGCCACTGACCACATAAGAGTCTGATCAGCACTCCAGCCAGCTCAGCCCCTATATGGTTATCCCTATGATCTCAAAAAAAGAAAAAACAAGAATGAAAAACCTTAAGTAACCTTGCAGTATGTCCTTTCTCTACCATGGAAATGGAAAGCTTTAAAAAAATTATCTACAAGCAACATTTAAAAATCATTCTTCACTGACCTAACAGCTGCAAACACAGCTCTTGTTCTGCATCTAGACATCACCTTCTAACTGTAAATTCTACAGTTGCCATTAATCATTCATATTTTGCCAGGGGAAGATGACTGGTTTAAATCTTTAAAAATCATGAATTTATAAATTTTGAATGGTATGCCTTGTTAGGCCTTGCAATTTCACCAAATGAAGTCCAATTTCTTTCACATCATCAAAAGCACATTTGCAAACCAAGGGCCACATGCTTATCAAAAGTTTATACGATTTCCCACTTCAGTGCAATAGTTATGCTTATAAATTTAAAAATATATGGTTGGTAAATTGTATTTTGTTCTCTGCAGTTTAGGATCTTGAAAGGAGCTGAACTGCCTTTAAACAAATTATTTTTAAAATTCATTCACAGACAGAGAATAAGTGTGCCAAATTTCAGGGTAAAGAGTAAAAGATACAGTGTTGATTAGACTCTGAAACTGACATTCTTGGAGCAGGCAAATTCTTCAGTCCAGCTAAGGGCTTTAATTAAGTCACGGTGATGGTTATATTCAAAGAGAAATGCTTCTATTCCTAGCTTTGGACAACTACCATAGACAAACATAGACATCATCATTATGTGTCATGGTTTAACCTCAGCCAGCAACTAAGCACCACACAGCCACTCACTCCTTTTGCCACCACCCAGTGGGATGGGGGAAGAGAATCAGCAGGAAAAAAAAAGTAAAACTCGTGGGTTGAGACAAGAACAGTTTAATAGAACAGAAAGGAAGAAACTAATAATGATAATAATAATAATAGAATGACAACAATAATAATAAAAGGATTGGAATATACAAAACAAGTGATGCACAATGCAATTGCTCACCATTCGCCAACTCGTGCCCAGTTAGTTCCTGAGTGGCGATCCCCCCCACCCAGGCCAGCTCCCCCCAGTTTATACACTGGGCATGACATCACATGTTATGGAATACCCCTTTGGCCAGTTGGGGTCAGCTGCCCTGGCTGTGTCCCCTCCCAACTCCTTGTGCCCCTCCAGCCTTCTTGCTGGCTGGGCACGAGAAGCTGAAAAATCCTTGACTTAGTATAAGCACTACTTAGCGACTACTGAAAACATCAGTGTGTTATCAACATTCTTCTCATACTAAATCCAAACCATAACACTATACCAGCTACTAGAAAGAAAATTAACTCTATCCCAACCAAAACCAGGACACTATGGTAAGAGTACAAAATAGTAAAGGCTATTGGACTATCAAAGGCCATAAAGGAAAGGACAGGCAGTTTGTCTCTCAACACTGGAACCAACAAATAGAGAGTTTTTAAAAAATGGAAGGAAGATCAAAACAGCTTTCCATAAAATTCATGGGACCCTTGTCCAGCATTGAGGTGCCAGTGCTATCAATATATCCAGGTACAAGAATGACCATATCACCGCTACCTTCTTGTTTACTCAGTGAATATCAAAACCATTTGTCAAGGGCATCTCAGGCTGTCAGTTCAGGAAAATCAGACATACTTCACTTGATGACCTCTGAGTAACATTTCCTGAACAAGACCTACCAGCCACTGTCTACATTATGCAAGCATTACGGAGAACACAGCAATAACTTTGTGAGCTAGAAGAAAAAGCATGCAAGTTGTAGTTATTTGCTTGTTTCTATGCTCTTTGGACACTTCTGTATAAATGAAAAACCTGGATAACTCCTGGGGTAGAATACCAGAACTCTTAATGCTGTACATTTTGAATTAAGAACCATTCAATTCCTCCAACTGCACCTTTCCACAAAAGCTAAGTTCCTGGAATGCTATTCAAGGGGAGACTAGCAAATTCCAGGTGCTAGCCCAAGCGCTCTGTTTGGAAACCACTGTGGCAATACTGTACTAGAAGAGGAGTAAGCTCCAAGTGATTAAGAGTACTGGAGTTAAAGTTAACACCTTACCTTTCATCAAAAAGCTAAAGGAGTTTTAATACATAAGCTCTTCTGATTTCAGTGAGGGTTGTGGATTCTCTGCAGGAATACACATTAGCAGCTATATTCTGCATTAACTTTAACATCAATGGATTCTTAACAAGTTAGCATAGAGAAGAGGGCATGTGATAGTTACAGGAACAGAAAGAAATGGAGTGGGGTGTCAGAACTGAAAAGAAAAGAAACTTTCCTAAATGTCAACTAGAAGAAGCCTTTTGCCACATTTGCTGCCTGGCATTCAGTGGTCATCTTGAACCCAAGACCATCCATAAGTGCAAAAAGAAGTAAAAAAATTACAAAAGCACTTCCTGCTTAGCAGGTTATTATTCTCATTGTCTTTACTTCCAATTTCTTTGGCAAGCATCTGCAGTCACCCCCTTTTCGTCTGGTCTCTCCCTCTGCCAAATAGCTCTCATCCCTATCTCAGCCCTATACCAGTTGGAACCTGAATGAGAACTACTGAACTGCCTTTCTAAAATACACACCCTTACTGAACAACAGCTGCAAGCTGGATCCAGGTACCCACTATCTTTAGGAACATGTCAAAGTGAATGGTCCTATAGACCTCCCCAGTCTCAGAATCCAAGAAAACATTCAACTGAACAGAAAAGGACAGAATAGTGATGGAAAACATCATCACAGAAAAGTCAATCACAGAAAACTGGAACTGCTCCTTCCAATGAAGGTAACAACATTGAAACAGCAGACCTAAGCATTTGGGGGATTTTCTAACATTATTTACTCCCACCTGCTGACTCCATAATTAGATGACTGCAAAAATTTAAAAGGTATGTGGAAGAAAAAAAATGATTCAGCATTTGCCTCATTTTCCTATTCCTTTTCCACATATCCATTACTAGTCAGTGACAGGATACTTTGGTCTGACTCAGCGCAACACAGTTCTTAAGTTCAAGTAAGTTATGAATGGTAGACTAGTACCGGTATGTCTCTGTAACAGACTTTCCCCAGCTCAGCCAGAATCAAAAAGCCAGAGGTAGCAGGCACTGGGCACAGTTCATAACTGTGCTGCAGCAGGCTAAGCAGCATGGTTGTTAAAGGGGCAAATCAGATGACAATAACAAGCCTAATGTGTCTTAAAGTTATAGCCTAGGCTATTTATTTCCAATGCAAAATAGAATGCCTTTTTTGACCACACAATTTACGCTACCAGAGGAGTGACCTGTACAGGCTGTAAAAGGTGAAAAGACACTCATCCAGTTGTGAGAAAAACAAAGTCCCTTACAAGCATACTGTGCACTGACTGGGAGAAAAGATACATGGATACAGGTGGATATTCACCAGTGGAAGCAACAAGAATGGAACTAATGTAGAACATAAAGACCTGAGTGGCAGATTTGAGTACCTTATCATGGAGATGATCAATGCGTATCCAACAACAGCAGGTAGCGAAGAAGTCTACCAGCCGGGAAGATCTAACCATGTTAATGTAAACCTGCTGTGAGAAGCATGGTAACCCTAAAAATCAACAACCATCTGACAAGAACTAATCACATTTACTTGTAGCTAATGGAGTAATGAATTATGACAAAGAACACCTGCTACTACTCCTCCTCCTTTCCGTTCTTTCCTCTATTAGGCCTGCTCCTAGCAACAGCATTCTCTAATGTTACTCACTCTGAGCCAGTCTACTCTGCCTAATCAGCACCCTCCCTGCCAGCACTAGCAGAAACTATCACAGAAGTAGTTGGCTACTTAACAGACCAGCTTAGGTCAACAGCAGCAAGCAGGCAGTTCAGGATTTATTTCACAAAATAACATTTCCCATATGCCCAAAGGCAAACATTTTCTAGTCCCAATACAAAGCACAGACACATTCTTTCAATCTAGAACAGGTCATTTTTCAAAGGGCTAAAACCTACCTGTACCAGACTAGGTAGCTGATGAACACCCAGAGTCACATGTGTATAGACCAAGAGGAAGCAGGAAACTTATCCAACAGAATGGGGCAGGAGACCAGATATTATGTCATGATGAATTAGTAGCAGAAACTCTCATTGACCTGAAGCAGGAACAGCTCTAAGACAGCAGGCCGAGGATGCATTTGGATCCAGCTCTGAAAAGAGAAAGTACACACTGAGTGAGAGGGAAGTAATATACAATATAAATAAAATTTCCTAGAACAGCACCAACCCACGTGACACTTCATAAGCAACACAACCGGGGGGGGGAAAAAAAAAAAAAAAAAAAAGAGGGAAAAAGCAAGAAAGAAAAGATACAACTGACATAGTGATTAGGGACTTCTCTGCAGACAACTGCGCACAGATGCATGTCCATGTTGCCAAGACAGTGCTTTTGCCCAGGCACTAGGCCATCCTTACAGACTATTCAAGCCAGCTTGTATTTGGGGAGACTGGAAAAAACATGAAGAAAGTACAACACTTGCCTATAGCCTGTCAACATGTTGAGGCATGCTCTAATAAGAACCATAGGGTGGTTAAGATTGGAAAGGATCTCTGGAATTTGCCTGGCCTAACCAAGAAGCAAGGGTATCTTCTTAAATAGATGTTCTCAGTTACGTTTCTGCCATCAGACACCTCTGGTAACCCTTGGGAAAGCAGGCCAGTTCAGGAACTTTAACCATGTCAGCTTGCTTTCATTCTTAAAAAATCAAATCCTTAAAGGCTATCAGAATACTCTAGCATTTCAGCAGGCATTGTTAGCTGCCCTGGCGGGATGGTGAGAGTGTTGCAGACTGGGAGAATTAATGATCCTACAGATTTAGGTTATAGTCAGGCAGCTTCAGTGTCTGCATATTCATGATAGGTCCCAGAGTAAGAAGGAAAAGGGAGCTGCTCCTTGGGAAGAGCTGAGCCAGCTGCACATGTGTATACAAAGCACTGCTTTTTCTGACAGATCTCTACCGTAGTTGATGAAGAAATGAAGCATTACAGCAGAACAGATGTGAACACCAGCACTTACAGCATTCATGGGTGTAAGCGCATACCTAGCCATTCAGTTAGAAGCAACTGCTCAAAGAGCGGATAGGCACGAAAGGGAAATATGAGCATCACAGTGCCAGCCTAGGCAGCACTAGTCAGCATAAGAGCAGACAACTCCATCAGGGACAGTAACAAGGCTCTAGGTCCAGCAGGGTCAAAACAAGGGAAGAACAAAGGGCAGAAAGATCATGGTGTGAACTGTGCTAAAATAGAGCTGAAGTCAAGGAAGGATAGAGTCCGAGAAAGCAGTGGCTGAGCCAGAACAGAGCAATGGAGGCAGTGCAAGTGAGAAGGGCTGGGCCAGGAGAGTGCATGAGGTACAGAAAGGAATATCACTGCAGCACTGTGGAAAAGGAGGCAGCCAAAGGCTGACAGTGTTGGGAATCTCACCCTCACCCTGCCTTATGGGCAAGGCCAGGCTAGGAGTTTCTTCCTCACAGACAAGAGGGCAGAGGATTCTGCCAGGGAAGATGGGCTGTTTTCTCATGGTGGTGTCCCCATGGTAAACAGTAGGTTGTTGATTGCCCCTGAGGCAGCACCAAGGAACTGGTTATTTTTAGAAGCTGCAGCACTGCCCTGGATGGACAGCAGCATGAAGCCAGTCTCTCCAAGAAGGGCAGTGCTGAAAGTACTAGGCAAGGATACTGCACAAACGCACCTCCAGACCATGCAAACTGGTGAATGACCTCGCTTTCTCCTCAGTCCCCCATTTAATTTCTACCTCAGTCTTTCCCAGCAGCAACTTGCACACAGGGTCCCTCCACAGGCCATGCTGATAGAGGAAACCGAGGAGAGTTCAAGCCCCAGGGAACAGGAGGGAGGGATCAGCAATCTCCAGCAGCAAGCTTGTGGCACCAAAGTGCGATGGTTTCCTGTGTGGGAAGTCAAGAATATCTTCTGGAAGTCCACGCAGAGCATTAGTCGCCTACAGATACAGATCAGTTTGTCCTGAGAGAGTATCTGGGACTAAGTATCTCCCTCTGAAAACAGAGCTGAGGGGCAGCTTAGTGGCTGCAAGTCAAACACTCTCTCTCAAAAGGTGCTGCCTCCTGCATGAAGGTTGGTTGTTCCTGGATCGCTGGAGACAGCTGTCCGTTAGTCACAGATCAGCACAGGGGCGTGGAGTGTCTCCAGGGACAGGGTGTTAAGAAGAGGACCCTCCTCTCCAGAGGACCACGCCAGGGCAGGCTGGGTGATTCCAGACGAGCGTGCTGCTCTCTCCCCCGGCAAAAGTCACTCCCTGCCGAGGGAAAGCCTCCCGAGGGGGCCTGCAGCCCACATTTGGGAGTGGTCAATGAGCATCTGGCTTCCCCTCTCTGCCTGCCTCTCCAAGCTGGCTGGGCCCCTGTGAGGCAGCAAAGCCACCGCAGCTCGCCCAAGGATGCGGGGGCACGCGCCGGGACAACCGGCGGGGGCCAGGTGGGCGGCTGCACCGGCGCAACGCCGAGTCCGAAGGGAAGAACGGAGAGAGCGGCGCGCCAGCTGTCAGGGTGTTCCAGCCCCCGGCTCCGCGGGGGAGCTGTGCGGCGGCCGCGGAGCGCCGCGGGGCGGGGGCACCACCGGTCGGCATTCCGGCGGCCCGGGGTCTGCTGCCCGGACCCTGCCAGTCTCCCGGTCGGACGTGCCCTGCAGGCAGCACCGGGGCGGGAGCAGCGCCAGTGCCCGGGGTCCGTGCGCGGCCCGGGGGTGCCGCTGGCAGGGGGCAGTGCCCGGGCGGAGGCGTCCGGCAGCCAGAGCTCCCGCAGGTGCCCGGGGCAGAGCCACGGCAAGGCGCCGCCGCGGGGTCGAGCTGGACAACAGCCCGTGGCGGGGGGCGAAGGGGGGGGGGGGGGGGCGCCGGGACCCGAGGCGAGGCTCACCGTCCCGTCCATGCTCCTCCCCGCCGCGCCGCTCTCCCGCTCGCACCGGGGCCGCCGTCCCAGCGCCGGGCGCGGGGCGCCTGCGCGGCGCTGCAGACAGCGGCGCAGGGACCGTCTGCAAAGTGCGCGTCGCCTGCCGCCCGCGCAGGAGCGGCAGCGCGGTGCCGGGACGGGCTGCCCGCAGCGCCCCAGCCGCCGGGGAAGAGGGTCCCGGTGCGAGAGCGACCGCTCCGCCGGCCCAGCCGCGCTCCGACCTCCCGCGCTTTAGCGCCGCTTCGACAACGGGAGGACGCTGTAGCCGCTATCCCCGCGCCCGCTTCCCAGCCCTGCGGGGGCGGCGCGGCGCGGAGCTCCTCCTGTGGACGGGCGGAGGCGGCGCCCGTACCTTCCCAACCCCTCGGGCCGCCCCGGCCCTACCGCCTCTGGAAGGCTCTCACCCGCCCGCCGGCGGCGTCCACGGCAACGGCGGGAGAGGGTTGGATAAGCTGCGGGAGAGGGTTGGATAAGCTGCGGGTCCGCCGCCACAGGGTCGCCGGCGCAGTCCGTCCTGCCGCCACGACCCCCAGCCCCCTGCCAGCACCGAGCTGCGGTGCCACAGCGCCCTTCAACGCCACAGCCCCCTCACCCGCCAGAGCCCCCTCACCCGCCAGAGCCCCCTCACCCGCTGCCAGAGCCCCTCACTCGCCGCCAGAGCCCCCTCACTCGCCGCCAGAGCCCCCTCACTCGCCGCCAGAGCCGCCCCCGCTCGCCACAGCCCCCTCGCTCCCCGCTCCGGCCCCCTCACCCGCCCCTACGCCCCTCACTCACCACCGCCCCCCGCCGCCGCAGCGCTCCGGCTCGCCGCCAGAGCCACCCCAGCGCCCCTCACCCGCCGCCAGAGCAACCCTTACTATCGCAGCTCCCCCAACCCGCCGCCACAGCCCCCCGCCTCCAGAGCGCCCCTCACCCGGCAGAGCCCGCCCCGCCGACGCAGCGGCCCTCGCTCACCGCAGCGACAGCCCCCCCTCCCTCGCCACCGCCCCCTGCCGCCACGGCGCCCCTCACCCGCCGGCAGAGCCCCCGTTACTGTCACGCCTCCCCTAAGCCGCCGCCGTCCGGCCCGGCCCCGGCCCCACGCTCTGTCCCGCCCCGGCCGCCAGGCGGGTCGGGCTCCGCCACGGAGCCCACGCCCAGGCCGCCGTCGGGCCGTAGCGACCGCCCGCCGCCCCGGCCCATCTGGCGGCGGTGCCGGTAGCGGCCTGCCCCGCCCAGCCGCCCCGCCGACCCACCTGGCGGCGGGGCGCGTGCCGGTGGCGCCGGGAGGGCGCGTGCCGCCCCGGGGCAGCGCGGCGGGTGGCCGCCTGCCCGGCCGGCGGCGGAGGTCGGGGGCCGTGTTCGGAGAGCGGCGTCGGCCGGCGCCGAGCGAAGGCTGCCGCGGGGACAAGGCTTTCCCGAGGCTCGGCGAGAGCGTCGGTGGGGATGGGAAGAACAGTGACCCGCGAACGGGAAGCGCGCGTGGGGGGAGAAAAGCTTTGAAGCGTGTGTGGTCGTTCACGTTCAAAACTGGCCTGTAGCGAGAGCCGATATCCTGTATTTTTTGCACACCCTTCTCGTGAGGAGCTGGTAACCCCTGGGAGGATGAGGAGACCAGTCCACCACTGGTGGACCCAAACCGGTCCAGTTTCGGACTGCGTCTGTTGCACTCTGCCAACTGCAATGGGAAAAGAAAAGGAAAATTTTTTTCGTGAACATCCAGTGGAAGACATTTATGAAGTACAATTTGAAGAAGCACTGAGGAGAGCCTGACTTAAGTTGAAGAAGCACTGCAAACAATGAGGGATGAGGAGGGGAGTCGGTGTAGGATGAACACTGAAAGTGAATAATTTTCAAGTGATGCTCCAAGGAGCTGTGAGAAAGGGGTGAAAGGAAACAACTCGGTTTAAAAGCAGTATCAGATGAGCGATTCTGCCAACTCCAAGTGTTCAAAAAGGCTGTAAGTCTAAAAGCTGAAATAAAATCTTGTAAAGATTATGAGGTGGATTTATGTCTCACTGGGTATTTTTAAACGGGGCTATATATTTATGTGCCTTCAGCTTTTTCAGTCTGCATTTTTCATGTGTGTCACATTTTCAAGCTTTTCGCTACAGCTATTTGCACTAGGAAAACACTGTTGTAAATGGAAAATGAAGTTTTGTGTTACCTATAATCTGGAAACTGCCACCTTTGAGCATCCTGGAAGAAATGGTTTAGCGTGCATGTTGAGAAGATAATGTAAGTGCTAGGTACATCCAGGTAAGAGGATACAAAAGAGGAATGCAAGAGAGGGTGACTATCTTGGGTAAGGTACACGACTGATGAGGGGCAAGCCCTGAGATAGTGTTGCAAGAAAGCACCTTGTGTGGCGGTTCAGGCTAGGACTCCTAGCAAGAGAGGGAGCGAGCAGCCTGCGCATGTTTTGCAGTACTGTCAAGTATGTTTCATGATGGATGTGAGACAAGATAATGCTTAAGGCCAAATAGAAGAGAGCAACTTCCTCAGAAAAGAAGTCTTCATGCTGGACTGAAGAATGAAGGAGTCTGCTGAGCAAGAATACCTTGCTTTTGCTGGGGAAATGTGCACCTGTTGATGAGATTATAACATGCTCTCTATCTGGTCATCTGATCTGACCAACAGCAACTCCAAAACTCCTCTGTGGAACAGCCAGGACCATCTGCAAGTGATGGCTTGCACTCTCCAGAGTGCAAGCAATTGGCTGTGAACCACTTTGGAGTGAGAAAATTCAGCATCCTGTCAGCTGTGACTGAGAGGAGCACAGCCATCCTAGGGACTGCACAGACACAACTGAGCTGCGAGGACTGCCAGGGGAGGAGAGGGGGAAGCCACCCCATGCCGGTTGCCCAGGTGAGATAGGCTGCACACGCCCCTCACATGGGAGAGTCACATCATTGATATTCCAGCCTTGGAGAAGATTGACGGACACCATGATCAGATAGAGTATCTGAGTTCACAACATCTGTATTTTTATTGTTTGAAAAAAATATACCTTTTAGTTAAGGATAGAGTGGCAGCTCCTTCATAGGTGAGAAGATGGTGAATCTATTTCACCTGTTTCTGGACATTAGCAACACAGCTGGGACAAAAGCTTCCCGTGTTTGTAACATATACTGTACATTTTTCTCTGGGATCAGCAAATACTATTCCAAGAGGGCAAGCAAGCCTGTCTAGGACATCCAACGGAGCAAGTTACTCATACCACAGCTGAAGACAAGGAAGAAAAATATCCAAGGACATGGAACCCAAAGGAAGTGAAGTACACGCAAAAGTACACACACCTGGCGCATGACAGGGTGAGCACAGTTGAAGGCACAGCAGACGCCTAACAAGAATATGCATTTTCCCAGTTTTACAAGGTGAAAGATTACAATCATGGTCATTTGTCTTCCTGGCCAATCCATGACCCCATTGTAGTCCATGAATTCTGTATCGTGATCCTCACACCGTTTATAATTTCTAGCTGAACTAAAGTGTGTCCTTGAGAAAGTTCTAGTCCTTTTTTGCAGCTAATGACAAAAAATTGGTGGTACAGTCAAATCATAAGTACACCTGACTCATTTACCCTGTTCCTGACAGCGGCCAACACTGAATGCCTAGAAATGATCATAAAAATAGGGTAGACATACGGTTGATACCTCCCTGAATGCTCTCCTAGCTCATAATGATTTGTGATTCAGAGACCTACTGTGACAGAGGTGTTGGCTTTGTGCTTAATAGCCTTTGATGGATTTCTCTTTTGCAACTTTCATCCACTATATATTCACAGTCATGAAATTTAAGGCCATGAAGGACCATTAATTCTACCCACTTACGGATGACAAGTAATTTCACAGGGGCCTCCAACGATCTCTGTTACACAAACCAAGTAAATTGTTACATACTGGAAAAGCTACCACTCTGTAATTTCACTAGCTAATCACTTTAATCACTAAAAGCTTATATCTGTTTTCAGTTGGAATTATCTGTTGCGGTTTAAAGCTGTTAGTTTTGGTGTTGCTGTTCTTGTGCCTTACCCCTAGACAATTAAAAACCTCTTCAGTATCCAGCATTTTTACTCAGTAAATGTACTTGTACACTCTAATCGGATTACCTCACACTTTTCTAAGTAATTAGAGTTCATAGAACTACAGGATGTTTGGGTTGGAAGGGACCTTCAAAGGTCATCTAGTCCAACCCTCCTGCCATGAGCAGGGACATCTTCCACTAGATCAGGTTGGTCAGAGCCCCGTCCAACCTGACCTGGAATGTTCCCAGGGATGGGGCATCTTGTGCCAGTGTTTCACCCCCCCTCATCATCAAAATTTTTTCTTATATCTAGAATGAATCTGCCCTCTTTTAGTTTAAAACATTAAAACGAGTTCAAACACATTACCCCTTATTTTATCACTACAGGAGTTCTGCAGTTCTCATTGTAAAGTATTTCTTCCAATCTTCAGGTAAATTTTGTGAACTTCTTGTACATTATTTTTTTTTTTAATCTCTGTTGCCTTCAAGCCTTTTAAAAAAGGGCTATGTCAGCAGGGGCCTTGTTGCTGTCTCACATATCAACAGCATGTTTCCCCCAGATTGTCTACCTGTATAGATCTGTCATTATCATGTCTTAATCTTAAAACTGTAAACTTTACAGGGCTGGGATAGATCTGTATTTTAGTGTCTAAAATAGCGGGTCCTGGTCAAATTAAGCTCCTTGAGCATTAATACAGTCATTTTCTTTCCACACTTACCTTTTTAAAATTTTTTTTATACAGTCCTCTTTGGAGGAGTGACAGGCCTTCATTTTCCCCAAGCATGTAAGTTTGCACTTGACTGCTTTAAGACAAAATCTATTTGAATAACCTTACTCTGCTACACACTCTTCTCCATTGTTTTCCTATCTTTATGACTGTTTTTTGCAGTACTCATTTTTTACACCATCTGCAGATTTTATCAGCAGGGATCTTACATTTGCTTCCAAACCATCAATGAAGTGTCACACAACACTGGCTGGAGAACTGTCCCCCTAGGACCTAAGTAGAAGTGCCCAAATCCAACAATTGGCTCTTACTTGATATGCCAATCAGTTCTTAATTCACGTGATTTATTTGCTGCTGTATAACTTTCTGTTTAATAGTTAAAGCATTGCATTAAATCAAACGGGTTTTCACATCTGTAATGGCTGTCTGATCATCTTTAACTCAAGGTGTAACCTCAAAGGCTTAAGTCAAGTTGTTTGCCAAGCCTTACTTGCTGTACAATAACCCTGACTAGTATGAGTTACAGAGTAATGCCAACTACACCAAATTTCTTATCAGTTAGCATTTCTGGTTTCAGTTGCTTATTGTCTCATATTAGGTATCCGTAAAGAGCGATTAACATCTTTCCTGTTTGGTCTAACACTGGATCAATTAATTCAACATTTAATTTTATTTTTGTTTTCTTTCCTCATTACAGCATTTGCCTTATTGCATTTTTAGTTTACTATCCCCAGGCTATTCCAGCTAGAGCAAAACTGTGAAAGTTAACCTGTCTGCCTGTAAGACGCAAGTTGTTCCTTTCATACAGCCTAATCTCACCTGGGAATGCAGAGTTTTGGTCAGTAAACCAGAATCTTCAGCTTATGGACTCAGCAGTTTGCTGGCAGTATTTCCTGCCTTTCCTTTCCCACAGAGCTGGATTTAAAAAAAAAAAAAAAATCACCTTCCAGCTTCCCTCAGTTTTCTCCCAAGATACTAGATGCTTTTAAGAGTTTCAAGTTCTGTGTGGTATTGCATCGTTGTCTTGTATGCACTGACCTGGGCAGTGACTTGCCAATGATCCACTCCAAATTTTTGGTTAACATCTTTGTTTTGTTTAAATGAAAGTCCATGAAATCTCACTATCCTGTTTCCCATGATCCTCCTTCTTCTCTAATGAGGACTAATAATTCTAGCTTGCCCTATGTCATTTTAAAACCATCTCTGTGGCAGCTTGTTTTACATCACAGATATCCCTAATTGCTACATCCCCTACAGCTTTCAGTTTCACTACCACAGAAAGAGATTTTTCCTGCATCTTTTTCAATGTTTATTCTTTCAACTTGGTTGCATGACACCTGTTTTACCCCCATACATCATATCAGGCTGCCTGCTTTGCTTACGTAGTTTTCTACAGCATCCACTGCCCATTGCCAGTCATTCCAAACATGTGGTCTAGAACAATGATTCAGGGAATTCTTCTTAGATATTACACCATACTGAAACTTACATTTACAAGCTATGCATCCTCTCTGGCTCCATGAGGTTGTATTTCATGCATCAGAATCTCTTTTATATTCAAGACAACACACCATCACCAAGGCAAGCAGCAGCAGGGGTTCTTACACTGTCCATCTTTGCTATTGTAGTAATCCTGATTGGAAGACAGTCACTGTACATCGAGTTGATGCCCCACATAACAGTTAACCTTAGTGTGCACGGGCCTGTGCTGTGCTGCCCACACTGTGGGACATTCAGGCCTGTTTGCTGCACAAATCCTTGCTCGCAGGACAACCTCAGCCAGCTTGTTGTAACAGAAGAGACCGCAGGTAGCTCTCTGTCCACACCGGAGATTATGCCACCTGTATGGCCTCGCCTTTGTCTAAAATTGAGGCAATAAATTCTCATGCAAACATCCTTTCTGTCTGACAGTAGAAATGATGAATAGAGTTGTTTTCCTGTAATCCTGTAATAGCTGTAATGGCCAAAATGGGAGAATCTACTCCACAGATGGAGTCTGCATGGTGTGCTGTGTGTGGATCAGAGGCCCATTCCATGCTACACCACTTGGGGTTCCCCGCATCTCAAGGATGTAAGATTATCTATACTATTTTCTTTATAGTGTTAGCTCTAATACACCATATTTTAAATGATACCTTACACAGTCTGAGTGCCTTTCCTACTGAGATCATAACAGATCAGCACCTCCCCATGCAAAACAACCACTCATAACAAGAAATAAGTTTCCCAGTTAGCTTCTCTTGTTCTCACTCTTTGAAGGATTGCTTAGCCACAAACATGCATCCCAGTAAGACATTCAGCAGAAATCTGACTTCTTCCCATGTAAATGTGATCAAGACATCTCTCACATTTTAAATAAACAAAACTGAGATTTCTATCCAATTTGAAGCAACGTCCCAGACTTCGAATACTTCTTTTGAAGCTTTTCTAATCTTTCAGCATCTCTTTTGATGCTGACACCAGATCTCCATGTCATAGTCCTCACGAGTATAGCAAATACAACCTCTTTCCTTAAACAGTGCTTATGCAGCCATGAATGGGGCTAGTCACACTCACTGGCTCATTGCACTGAAATTCACAAGTTCGCATCAGGGCTTTGGCCTTTGATTTCTAGCATACTGGCTGGAAAGAAGCTGGAAAGCTGAAAACTTTGCAGTAAAAAGATTGGTGATGTCCTGACGGATAACAAGTTAAACATAAGCCAGCAGTGTTCCCCTGCAGCAAAGGCAGGCAACAGCATCCTGGGCTCCATCAGGAGGACTGTTGCCAGCAGGTCAAGGGCAGTGATCCATCTCCTCTGCTGAGCACTGGTGAGACACACTTGGAGTACTGGGTCCAGTTCTGGGCACCCCAGTACAAGACAGACATGGACATACTGGAGTGAGTCCAGCAAAGGGCTGTGAAGATGGTTAATTGGAGTGTCTGTCATAACAGGGGAGGCTGTGAGAGCTGGGATTGTTTAGCCTGGAAAAGAACAGGCTCAGCCTGGCTCTTACCCATGTAAGTCACTGATGGGAGAGCATAAGGAAGAGCAGAACAGATGAGTCTCAGTGGTGTCCAGTGACATGACAAGAGGCAGTGGCCACAAACTGAAATGCAAGAAATTCCATTTAAATACGAGAAAGAACTTTTTAACTGTAAAAGTTACTACACACTGGAACAGATTGCCAGGAGAGATGGTGGAGTCTCCATCTTTAAAATGCAACCGGACACAGTCCTGAGCAACCTGCTCTAGCTGACCCTTTGTGCAGGGTTGGGGTTGAACTCCAGAGGTCCCTTCTCTGGGATACAGAACAGAGAAATCTAAAACATGACCTGCTTGCTTCATTCCTAGATAAATGATTTTGCTGTTACCTGTCTCATACACATAAGTACATCTTATAACTGAATTATTCTGTATAACAGACCTGTCCTCATTTGCTCCCACCTGGTTAACCTTTGTTAGCTGCAAACTTTTACCAACATTCTTCCCTTCAAATAACCTAATGTAATGACTGACATTTGGCCAAAAACCTATTCCCGCAGAAGCACACTGAAAACCTATACCTGGTCATTAAAGGACAGCTTTTCATCCATTTAATAATTACATTAATGAAAACATGACATCAATTGGGAATAACAGCCCTTGAGAATAAGCAAACAGTTGCCTGCTTCCACCCAAGATGCATGTGGCAAGCAGGTGGATATACCTGACGGACACCAGGTCCCAAAACTGTGTGTACTGAAGTTGTGTAGAGCCAGGAGCGCAGTCAAAAAGTATGGTGTAACTGAGGAATTTTCTTTCCCTTAGAACAGGTGCACAGGCTCACCACTTTAACAGGTGCAGGACTTACCTGGTAATGAAATTGAAACTGACCTGTTAAATCTGCTAGCCATGCCATCTGCACATCTGTGATAGGAAGTGACATATCTGTTATTATCCCTGAAAATACTTTGCTCAATCTGCGGAACTGAAAGGTAGTTGTTGGGGACCTTCAGACAGTTCCTGGTTGCTCTCTAGGGCATACAGCAACCCTGCGTCATACCACGGTGCTCAGCCCAACCAAAGCAAGCTTGGTGCATGTCAAAGGGAATTTCCTGCTCCTTCACCTTCCCAGATTATACAACAAAAATCAACATTCTGCAGTTGCGGAGGAGCCAAATGCAGTGAAATGAAAGTGCACTGAATAGCTTTGTCTAACAGCAAACTAGACAAGCTGCGTTTATGCCTCCTTGCAAAATGAATGCATGAAGACACAAAGACACAAACACACATGAGGGTGCAACAAAAGCACTGAGAGAGCATAGTTGAGGTAACTTTGTTCCAGTACGTAGCTCATTATTCACCCTCTCTCTGCACTGCTCAGCAGAATTGCGTGGCTTAAAGTAAGGTCAACTCTACAGCTTGTTTTAAATCTCTCATCCCAGACGCTATAAAGTTTACAAGGAACCACATGAGTCTGCCTGGAAAGAAACTTTTATTTATTTAAAAAACAAACAAACAAAAAACCCCACAGAAACAGCCTCTCTCTGTAGCCCATGCCTGTGCCTCAGAGCAGGGCTGGGAAAGTCTTCCTGCTCCCTTGACCTCACATGCCCTTCACCCATGGCAAGGCTGGGAAGGGGATGGAAAGTGCCAAGTGTTAAGGTGCTGAGAAGCTTTTGATGTTTATAGACTCTCAAGTGCTGTTGGCCTGTTCCTGCTCAAAGAGGGCCATGGCTAAATGTGAGCGGGATGCGAGTCCTTCCAAGTTACTAAGCACACAGCGGTGGTATAACTCCTCGCTAAGCCGGGGATTGCAGCTCCTCAGTGCGTACTTCTGCACTAACCCTGGCTCCACAGCCCTAAATAGGTGCAGACCAGAATAGTGGAGGAAGACATCAAATACCTCCATGCTCTCCAGCACCTCATCTCGGTCTAGGATATCAGCTGCTAGCTTGGTACGTGCCGTCATATAGTCAGAGTTATAAAAGCAGGCCTCAGCAAAGGAGTATCTGTCAAAATGCCCATCCCTCAGGAAGTCAGTGCTGGAGGATGCAGTCTGCTCACCACGGTACACAAGTGCAGGGTTGAACTCTTGGAAATGCACTGGGAAAAAGACCTGCCAATTGCTGATGGTATTCATGCGGCAGCGGTTCAGGAATTCCATGTTGATTTCTGTCCAGACACTGGCCAAAAAGAATAGTGTATCCACAGGGTGCTTCTTTGAGACTATATCCATGAGTTTCACTTGCGATGGCACCTCAGTTTTAACACTAATCCAGGGGATTTTAACTTCTGCATAGCGCTTCTCCAGCTCTCCTACCATGGCTTTGACTCCAGCAAAAACATCCACTTGACTGACTCGCTGGGCATCATAGGGATGGTAGATGAAAAGCAAAGTCAGCAAGGCATTATCATGCGTGTCCAGTGTGTTCATAGCAAACATATCCAGGAAGTTTGCCACAAAATCCAGGTCCTGTACTGTCAAGGGAAGCACCAGCTGCACCCGTGTGGCCTCTGTCACGTATGGCATAGGAATAATTTCCACCTTACTTAAGGGCCGCACCAAGCTTACTCGTTTGGCCAGAATGTGACTGTGGCCCTTTTGGGTCACCGCCTCCAGCAGTAGGTCCAACGTATATTCCATGCCCCGTGTGGGGTCAAAACGCCGATAGCCATTCAGCAACTGCCGCTTGCTGAAGCGGAGCAGAGGCTGGTAGCGGCTGTTAAGTTGCTCAAGCGCGGACTCAATGATTTCACTGACATCTGCTTTGCCAGCTCCAGAGAGCTCACACTTGGGGGAGCCATCAGGACAGGAGAAGAGGTGCTGCTCAGTGAAGTAGTCCCAGCTGATTACCTCAAAACGCGACTTTGGAAGAAATGGGGCATTAATGCCCACAGGCCATGTCAAGCCTGCCTCACCTGCAGGGGTCAGTGACGTCAGGTTCCTGATCTGCATCTGTGCAAAGACAGAACACACACTTTCTCAAAGAGGTCCAGTCCATCTCCCACCCAGGCCTGCCTCACAACCTAGAACTGTATCTTAGTAGTATCACACCAGCAGTTTTGGATAACATGGTGTCAGAAGTGCTACTTCTGAGATGCAGGACTACAGCCTGTGTCTGGCTGATCGCCACCTACAAACAGAAGCAATAATCTTCCTTCACCGTGTTAAAAGAAGAGGAAACCTGTTTGGTCGAGGAGTTTTTGCAGATATCCCTCACCACATACCTGGAGGTCCTGGATCTCCTGGTAGGCTCTGTCCAGCTGGATCCTGCTGAAGTGCTTATGCAGCCGGTACATCAGAGTCACGTCAGAAACAGGGTGCACAGCAAGAGCTGCTTGGAACTCCTCTTCTTCCTCCTTCTCCGGCTCAGTATTTTTGGCCAATTCATAGGTGTGATAATGCTGGCCCTGAAGTGGACAAGAGCCAGAAAGGCTGGCACGAAACCTGAGTTCACCAAGAAGCCCTCCCTTACCCCAGACATGCATTTGTCCCTCTTTCCATGCTGACTGCAGTGCCCAGAGACAAAAATATAAGAGTTGTGTCGTTCTCCCCAACACTACATGCCCACTTGCTTATTGGTACCGATGTGCCCTTTACCTGACCTCCAAAAACCTGTGGATCAGCATCTGCTCGTAGGCTGAAAATTAAATGCTGTATGTGCTCTCTCGCCCAATGTCTCAGCTTTGATTATGGGCCTCTCCCCAATGCTGCCACACCACACAGCCCTTTTCTCCTCTGTAACTCACAGCAGAGGCTCACAGAAAAGCCCCTCTGCTATGCTGCAGGGAACTAGTAAGAGCATGGGTTCATTCGGGCTTAGCTGACACAAAACTCTGAGATGGGAGGTAGTACCTGGAGCTGGGAAACACAAGTGATGCCAAGGAAATCGATGATGCAACGTCCCAGCCACTCATCTGGCCGCACGCTGAGGATCTCATTGCGACAGCTGTCCAGGTGTGGATGGAGCTTAAGCAGCAGGCTGCGGGAGATCAGGTAGCCAAAGCCACCATGACAGTAGCGGGCCTGCTCATCTCCCCCGATAAACTCCTCCGCTCGTCCCAGGTAGACATCTTGGTTAATACTTAGGTGCGTCACCAGAGCCTTGACCTGTTCAGCCTGGGTATAGGTGTCATCTTGCATGATGTAGAACCAGTCATAGTCAGAACCAAAATGCTGATGGATATAGTGCATGGTCTCGTACATGAGCCAAATGGGACGCTCATCGCCATGGGCCACCAGCACCATGCCATGAGGCACCTTGGCACTGCGCAACCCCGTAAAGTACAGCAGGCGTGGGAAGTGATGGGCTACTGTCTTGTTCACTGCCACTGCCAATGTATTCAGGGTAGCCTTGGAGGTCAGCACAGCCACAAACAGTCTCTCATGGAATCCCAATTCTGTCTGGATATAGCGAGTTCTGTAAAGGAAGGACATACCTATGTGACAAACAGCTAAGTGACAAAAATCAAACGATTAAGGTAACTTGGGATATGTCTTTATCTGCTGGAGTCTACCAATGGTGAAACAGTTAAGCCTAAAAGTAGAGCTTTAAGAGAAGACTCACTAGTAAAAAACCCATTTTGCAAAATCTTTGCTTCCTTCAAGGAAACCACAATCTCACATCATTTCTCCAAGCTAGGAAACTGTGGTAGTGTAAGTAAAAAAAACCCCAAACAAAAAACAGAACTAACCATTTGCAAGTTACATACATTATTAACTGCTCAAAATTTTCATAATGAATAGACTGGTCAAAAAAGTATTGAAGAATAATTTAACATGTTCTATTAGACACCAGTAATAAAAGAAAAAACATTCTCAATCTTCTTGGGCATTTCTGTTGCCTTTTTTTTTTTCTTTAAATTAACTTCTTGGATACGTCTCTTGCATCCCTTTAAGGTAACAATCTTCACCATTGCCTGCTACACAAGGCATTTCAAAGAGCATTCTCTGCCTTGAACCTGTTAACACGCAGGAAGATTTAGAACCCCAAATACCAGCCGCATGCAACTGCCTTCCTCAAAGGAAGACCTGGCCAAAAGAACAGGTTTTACCTGAGCACTTTTTTGTAAGGCTTGTTGGGGTCTCTGTAGTATGGAACAATCCTAGGCCTGAAGTCTTCGTGGCCGGGGCCCGGCCTTCCATCTGCTGCCTCCGGACGCGCTCCGCCAGCTAGGGGCCCGGGCCGGCCGGCCGCCCCCAGGCACCGGTCCTCGCCTCCGCTCTGGCTCCAGGAGGCGCGCAGCAGGCTCAGGCTGCAGCCAAGGGAGAGGCCCAGGACGAGCGGCAGCACGGGCCGCAGCGCAGCCAGCAGCGCAGCCAGGCGCATGGCGGCGCTGGGTCCAGCGGGGCCCCGCCGGGGCGACGTCCAGCCGCGGGGCGGTCCGGTCCGGTCCGGGCGGGCGGCGGCGGGCCCGCTACGTGCGGGGCGGGCTCACGGGGCCGCTCCAGCGCTCGGGGAGCCGGCGGCCGCGGGGCATCGCCGGCGCGGGGCGCTCGGGCGGCACGGGGCGGGCGGCGGCGGGCCCTGCGGGGGCAGCGGGCGGGTGGGAGCGTGGCAGCCCCCGCGGGGCCGCGCACCGGCCCCCGGCGCCGGCCCGCGCGGGTCAGCGGCCCCGCGGCTCTCTCACTTGCAGGCCGGCGGCAGGGCCGGGGGCGGCGCGGAGCTCCGGGCCGGGGGCGCGGGGGGAGGCAGCGGCTCCCGCCCGGCCGCGCTGCCGCCGCTGCCACCTCAGCCGCCTCATCGCCACCCTCGCGCGCTTCCGCTTCCGCTTCCCCTTCCCCCTCTATGGCGCCCCGGCGGCCGCTCTACCCCGGTGGCGCCGCCGCCTCTATGGTACCGCCAGCCACCGCCCCCTGCCGGCGGCGGCCGCGGGGTGCGCCGGGGGTGGGGCCTGGGGCCGGTGCTGGCGGGAGCGGCTCGGCGCGGTGCACGCCGGGACACGCAGTGCTCGGGAGCCGGCGGCGCGCTCCGGCCCGGCCGGCGGCGGGGCCCGCGGACTCCCCTTCCCAGAGCAGCGCGGCCGCCCGGCGGCCGGTGACGCTTCGCGCTCCGATTGGTCGGTGTTCCGGGAGGGGTGGGGCGTGCGCACGCGGTAGCAGCTGTCCTGTTGCGACAGAAGGAAAGCGCGGACCAGCCGGTGCGGGCCGGGCGCGCGGCGTAGGCTGGGCCTGGCGGCGCGGCGGGGTGGGGGGGTAGGAGGAAGAGGAGGAGGAGGAGGAGGAGGCCGGGCTGGGTCGGGTCGGGTCGGGGCGGGCGGCGCGGGCGGCGCGGCGCGGGCGGGCGGGCAGCCCTCGGCCGGGCCCGTCGGCGCCGCGTGCTCCGGCCCGGGGCGGGCGGTTCGCGGGGCCGCCGAGGCGGGGAACGGGGGCGGGGCGGGCCGGATCGGCGCGGCGCGGCCTAACGGCGCCTGTCGCACCCCCGCCGCAGCCCCTACGCCGCGCCATGCCTTCGGACTTGGCCAAGAAGAAGGCGGCCAAGAAGAAGGAGGCGGCCAAGGCCCGGCAGCGGCCGCGCCGGGCCCCGGAGGAGAACGGCGATGCCGGGACGGAGCCGCAGGAGGTCCGGCCCCCGGAGGCCAACGGAACGTCGCTGCCAGGTGAGAGGCGGCCCCACTGGAACGCCGGTCCCGCTGCGCCGGCGGGTGCCTGGCTTGTGTCCCTGTGCCCCTGCTTGCCCTCGGTGGGGGTCGGCCCGGCGGCCCCGTGTGTGCCGATGCTGGGAGCATCCAGGCAGGGCTGTTCGTGGGCAGGGCTGTACGCATTCGGTGGCGCCCACGGCCCAGTAAACTGGGACGCCTGTTCCTCTTCAGCTGAAAGAGCCCATGGGCACGGGCTTGCGCTGAGCTGGGCCGGCTGCGTCTGCCACGAGGGCCACGCTCTCCCCTTGGAGCCAGCAGAACACTGACAGAAGTGTGTGGCAGCTCCCCTTAAACTGGGCAGGCGAAGGACTCCCCAGGCTCCCACTTGAGGCTAGTGGGGCAAAGGCGAAGGGCGCTGAGGGTGTCTTTTCCTTCTCAGGCAGATACTGTCCCGATCTTCTGGTACTTGATGCCCAGACCCGTTTGGGTTTTTTTCTTTTGGTTGGGTTTTTTTCCTGCTGCAGGGACCACTCTAGTGGCTGAATAGTCACCCTAGTGACTGTTCTTACTGATACTGCTACAGCCCTCTTTTCATCTGTTTTTTGGGGACAGAGCTGGTTTGCAGAAATGAAGAGCCTGGCTATCTTAACAAAAGAGACTTTGTCAACAAAGAGCTGTTGACCTCCCTAAAGGAAATAGGCAAGGTGAAGCTTACAGAGAGAGAGGTTATTTTTTGTCCTTACTTTAGCCCACCTGGTAACCAGCAGGCTGTTGGGCACACAAGTTTTTTCAGGCTCAGCCCCCAGCGTGTCGTTTTAAGAGGCACTTGGTGAGTGACACAGAGACGCCGGGCGGCTAGAGGCACGGTGGTCGGGAGCGCGAGGCGAAGGGGCCGGTCTCCCCAGGACCCCGAAGGCACAGCGGTCGGGAGGGCGAGGCGAAGGGGCCGGTCTCCCCAGGACCCCCCTCTTTGCCAGCGCCCCCCGTGGTCCCCAGGCACGCTCCGAGTTGCTGGCGGCACCTGCGCCTGGCGGCTGGGCCCGGGCCACAGGCGGGACCCAGCCGCTGCCCGAACGCGACGCTGGCCGGGTCACCGCAGGCTGGCGCAGGCGGCTCGGCCGTCCGCCGCGGCGGGGCGACCCAGGGCCCCGGCCCGCACCGGCGCCGCCGGCTCCGGGCGGGGACTCGGCGCCCGCCCGGAGCCGGCGGCGGCCAATCGCCGCCCGCTCCCGTGGCTCCTTGGCATGCCGTCTCCCCATTGGCGAGGCCTGGGGAAGCCGCGGCGGGGCCGGGCCTCGGGCTGGCGGCGCCCCGCCTCCGGGACCGGGCCGCGGCGGACAGGGCGCTCCGCCGGCCGCCTCGCAGGGGGAAGCGCGGGCCGGGCAGGCGCCGCTGGCTCGGTCCGCTGACGAGCGAGGTGCTGAGCTGGCGTTGGGAGTGCAGGGGAGGCTGTTAAACCGGTGCCGACATCAGGGCAGGGGTGATGCGGGTTGGTCCCTGCCTGTTCCTTGCTGGCAGTTCCCTGTGAAATAATTACACGTCCATGACAAAACTGCCTCACCCCACTTTTCACTCATCTGGTTTGATTGTGTATGTAACTGGTCTGCTTGCACTGCCCGTGCTTTTCAAAGGGGGTCCTGCGTCAGCGCAGCTGACGTTTTTTGCTCCTTCTTGGCTAAGGCACGTTTGCCTTGGTGGCAATAGTGATTTTGCCAGGAGTGCTAGACGTTGATAGCCGGGGTGGTATCCCTCGTTGGCCTGAACAATCTGAACACCAGGTCTCTGCGCCGAGCAGCTGGAGTATTGCTGAGATCCTGAATGCCATTTTCTTCTTCAAATGGCAGTGTCTCACCAAGGGGTGAAAATTGGACTCAAACTCAGGGCTGCAGCAGAAGATCGGCATGACAGAAAAGATTTGCTTGTGCTGTAGGAGGAAAGGAAGATGGGGGCAGGCATATGGACATATTAGCTTCTCAGAAAAATGGTAGGGCCTGTTCCAGTGCTGCTGCTTCTTTCATCCTCTCAGCTTTCCTTTCATTTCTTTTCTAGCCAAGTTTTCTTCTGGCCAGGCCTTTGCTTAAGCTTGCAAGCAATACTTTGTAAGTTCTCTTCCCACCCCTGTCCTTCCTGTAGTGAGGGTTAGTCCCATCATACTCAGATAACAGGTTGGCTGTTCTTGCTGCTCACTTAGTTCTAATGGCCATATTTTATTTAGAGAGCAGGTGGAAGTTCCTGTTAGACCAGATATATCCATCTGCTAAGCTGAAAAGCTGAGTGTCGTTGCATCTGGGCCTCCACAATGTTTCTGTAGAAATGGGGACATGGGAGTTGTTTTTGTGGTCCTCAGCCTATTGGTACAGGGGTTTATGGCTTCCCTTGTATTTGTAAATCAGTAACACTTCTGGTCTGTCTCTGCATATAGAGGTGGATGCTCTTACAAAGGAGCTGGAGGACTTTGAATTAAAGAAAGCTGCTGCCCGCGCTGTGACAGGAGTGCTGGCCTCCCATCCCAACAGCACTGATGTGCACATCATTAACCTTTCGCTGACCTTCCACGGCCAGGAGCTGCTGAGTGATACAAAACTCGAGCTGAACTCCGGGAGGCGCTACGGCTTGATTGGACTCAATGGGATTGGTAAGCTGTGGGGCACCGTGATGTGGGCTTCTTGGAGCTCGGTGAAGATTCCATGCTGCTGAGCAGCTGGACAGATGCAGGTGGTAAATGCTGGAAACCAGAAAGAAGGCCATTAGACAGATGTGGCTGGGACACAGCAGTTTCTGTTCTCCCAACTCCCCACCCAGGAAGAGAAATTGCTAGTATTGCTGGTAGAAGTATGAGGTTGCATTGTGGCTTTAGACCGTGCATTGGAACTTGTTCCTGTGGAGAGCTGCATGAGATGTCTAGGATCTGTGAATCTGTCTGATACCTGTTTGCAGCATTTGTTTAGCAGTGTCAATAAACCCAATTCTGATGCTATTGGTCAAAGAGCTTGCACAGCATGGAGGAGTAGGGAGTGTGTGGTTTGGCCTGAATGGGAAAACAACTGCACAGTCACTGGAGAAGGCGACGCTCTACATGGAGAGATGCAGGATGCGGATGTAATTGAAGAAGAGCTAGTAAGAGTGACCAGCTGGTTTAACTTTCTGGAAAACACTTAGGTTCTCTAGTGACGAGTGCATTACTTTCCTCTATGTTAGAAGTCTAAAGAGTCAGGGGTCCTGGTAACAGATGTCAGACCTGGTTAGACAGCAGGAAGTATACAGCAGGGATAAAGTTCCCTAAATCCAGGCAAGGGCTGAACTGCAGTGGTTTCCAAAGAGCTTCTTTGTGTCTCAATCCTGTCCTTGCTGTGGTGAGCCTTAGCTGGGAGGGAGCCTGGCACAGTGAGGCAGTAGGCTCTGCTGTGTCTCTAATTATTCTGGCCTCTTGGGCAAGAAATTCCCAAGGATTTTCTGGGGTGGGAAAGGGAGGGAATCAATAGGATCTGACTGCATCTCATCCATTTCTCTTTGCAATTGTATCTCACTGAATCCAACAAGTAATTGTGGAATGTCTGTCTGCACACAGGGAAATCCATGCTTTTGTCAGCTATTGGGAAACGAGAAGTGCCCATCCCAGAGCATATTGACATCTATCACCTGACCCGAGAGATGCCTCCCAGTGACAAGACCCCTTTACAGTGTGTGATGGAAGTGGATACAGAGAGGGCCATGTTAGAACGAGAGGCGGAACGTCTGGCTCATGAAGATGGTAAAGCTTCTTGGAGTCCCTGTGGACAAGGGACATTTCCTCCATTTCCCTCCCCAACGAAGAAAAGGTGTTACTTGGGTTCCTTGGCAGAGTTTTTACATGTTACGGTACCTCTTTCCCCCAGCTGCCCTGTACTAGTTGAAAAGTCCTGTGGGATTACACTTCTTTGGATGAAATTATTCCATGCAGCTTCTTAAGAAGTGTCTCAGGCTTGGGAATGGAGGGGGCTGAATAGTGGTAAAGCAGATGGACTATGAGCTTTCCCAGCTGTATAGAGGTGCAGCTGAGAGCCCTTTATTGGTAGAAGTGCTGACAGGCAGGCTCTCTTTCAGCGGAGTGTGAGAAACTCTTGGAGTTATATGAACGTCTGGAGGAGCTGGATGCTGACAAGGCAGAAGCACGGGCCTCACGTATCCTTCACGGCTTGGGCTTCACGCCAGCCATGCAGAGGAAGAAGCTGAAGGACTTTAGTGGTGGCTGGCGAATGAGGGTGGCTCTTGCTAGGTGAGTGGTATACTGCCTGGTGCCTCCTGGGAGAATGCCTGCCTGCTCCTGACTCTGCAGCGCCGTGTACACAGTTCTAAGAACTCAGAGCAGAGCTGAGAGGCTTTGGGTTACCTTCATTTACCCTACACTGTCATCTCCCCTCTCCTTTCAGAGCCCTCTTCATTCGGCCTTTCATGCTGCTGCTAGATGAGCCCACAAACCACCTTGACCTGGATGCCTGTGTGTGGTTGGAGGAAGAGCTTAAAACGTAAGCATGAACGAGTTTGCTGCTTCTATGGGTTGTGCTTTTCTGCTGGAACATCTTGTCAGCCCATGAACAAGTGCTACAGGAATAACTGTCTATAGTTCTTGTGGCTACATAACTATATTGCAGTACCAGTGACACCTTCTTGTGCTTGCTGCTACACGTGTCTACAGAAGGGTTCTTGATGCAAGGGTAGTGAATTCAAGACAAGCTCCTGTCTCTCCCTCACTGAAGAAATCAGAAGTGCTAGTTTGTACTCCCTGGTTAAAGCTACTTCCTTGAAAGCCAGGAGCAGCCCTGGCAGCCTGTGTACCGGCACTGTGTGCTGTACCAGTAGTGTGAGCTTTCCAGACCTGGCTTCCAGGTCATCTTTCTGCATATTGTTCCTCTGTTTTCACAGAACTGTAGTATCTGAGTGAGTCAGTTTCATCTTGTTCTAGTAGGTTGGGTGACTTTTTCATAAACAAAGGTAAAATGTTAAGGCTTAATGCAAAAAGTTTAGGAATAGTTAGGAATCTTATGTTATCTGGGTTGTGCATTAAAAGGACTGTATTGTGAGCATGGCTTTTCATTTGCAGAGGTTTTTTCCATCAGCTTTGTCAGCTGAACCTTCTGCACGCTTGCTTTAGAAGTCAGATGTTGTAGGAGAGTAATGTGAACCTCCCCCTTTTGGGGAGGCTTTAACTAGTCATCTTACAGATTAGGACCAGAGCCAGGCATAGTGTACCTAACAGATGGTGGTGTGTACCTAACAGATGGTGGTCTGTACCAAGGTGAAAGCAGCAAAGGTTGAAACTTCTTAGAAGTGCGATGTCAGTGGAGTCAGTTGCATCGGTAGCACTAGTCATCTACCAAATGGGTAGCCAGCTCTTGACTCTTTGTGAAGATGGGTGAAGACTGTCTTATGGTGAAGAGTGTTTTAACACAATGAAAGGTGTTTGCAGTATTTGCTTACTGCAGCTGATTGTAGCTGCTTTACTCCAAATTTCCCAAAGCATCTCCAAGGCTGTTGTCTTTCTTAATCTGATTATAGGCAAGAGAGACCTGGTGCATGTAAATCCTTTGTCATCATCAGGGCCAACGAGCAAGAATTCTTTTCCAAGCTTAGTCTCTAATAACTTATGTGGTGCCACAGGTTCAAGCGGATCCTTGTGCTGATATCCCACTCCCAGGACTTCTTGAATGGTGTCTGCACTAACATAATCCACATGCACAACCGCAAACTGAAGTACTACACGGTGAGTAAGTGGTGCCCTGTCAAAAATTGCAATTGTCAAAACCAGGAGCTGTTCCCTGGGGCATGTCTGATATTCTATGGTCTCTTTCTAGGGAAATTATGATCAGTATGTAAAGACTCGCTTGGAACTAGAAGAAAATCAAATGAAGCGATTCCACTGGGAGCAAGATCAGATTGCCCATATGAAGGTATCTGCCTAGCTGCATGAACGTCTTTCTACCCATGCAGGTGGGCATCCCTGCACCTCCTCAACCTTGTTATCATGGCTTTTGGCTAACTCTGTGTTTTGTTGCAGAATTACATTGCACGATTTGGTCATGGTAGTGCGAAGTTGGCCAGGCAAGCTCAGAGCAAGGAGAAGACCCTTCAAAAAATGATGGCTTCTGGCTTGACAGAGAGAGTTGTGAATGATAAGGTAGGATTAGACACGAGATTGCATCTAGAGATCAGTATTGGAAACATGGGCTAGATAAGTAGAATGATCTTTAGCTGACAGCAGGAATCGCTGACGCAGCTGGGAGCAGGAATGTATACCCTTCCTGGTGCTAAGGATGACTGTACTGAAGATAGTGTAATGCCGAAGAGTGGAAAGAGGAGGAGTAAATTTCTAGGGGAGAGAAGGGGATTTGTCATATCAATAAGGCTATTTTGCAGACACAGAAATCAGAAATGAATGTTTAAGGGTTGGAGAAGATGGGGGAGGATACTTAGAGCAACTCCTACTTGTTTGAAGAGTATAAGCCCACATTTGCTTCAAGGGGAAAGAAATAGGGACTCATTAGCCAGCAGATGAGCTTGCAAGCAACTAATCAGAATAAATCTGTGAGTGAGTTGCTAGAGGGGCTCATAAAAAGTTGCAGTCTGGTGCCTTGGTCTACAGATGATGTTTGTAGTGAGGCATGGTTATACCAGAATAACTGGGCTGTCTTGTGCTCCAGGGTGTCTAACAAGTGGATATTCTGTGTTAACAGACTTTGTCATTCTATTTCCCACCCTGTGGGAAAATTCCCCCTCCTGTCATCATGGTGCAGAATGTCAGCTTCAAATACACCAAGGATGGGGTGAGTATGGGGAATGTGCATGGGTTGTATGGAGATTACTTGTATCCCTGCCTTGTTTGGGAATGTGAGCCTTTTGGCTAAGCTTTCTGATCAGTCTGCAGCATATGACTAGTGGATCAAACTCCTTGGCAGTGTTAATGCTGAGTCTGTTGAGAACAGAGCATTACAGGTGCAGCACGGAGGTTCTGGGTCGTAGTGGAAAGGCATAATGAGTCATGTTTTTTGTGGTTTGCAGCCATGGATCTATAATAACCTGGAGTTTGGGATTGACCTGGATACCCGTGTAGCTCTTGTTGGACCCAATGGAGCTGGAAAGTCAACACTGCTGAAACTGCTCACAGGAGAGGTATGCTCCCTACATTGTCTACCCTGTTCTGGACCTTTATCCTTGGGGTAGTCTTCAACAAAGCTGCACTTATTTGCCAGAGCACCCCAGTCAGGCCTTGGAAATCCTAAGGTCTTGCTGCAATATAGGGCTTTTTCTCTCATATTATTTGTTCAGGCTGCTTCCTCTGTGCCAGAGTGGAGATGGCTGGATTCTCTATTTCTGGCATAGGGCAAAAGGAGGAATTTTCCTGGTGAAATGTTTTTATCTTCCCTTTCTAGCTTCTGCCCACAGATGGGATGATTCGCAAGCACTCGCATGTGAAGATCGGTAGATACCACCAGGTACTCCCTACAACAGCCACCTGGGACATGAAATACTGAGGAAATTGCTGTCAGGAATGAGGAATCTTGCCCCTCTTATTTCTGCTTCTAAGGCCCCTCCCACTGCTGCCCTTCTGTGCCTGGAGATGGGGGAAGGAACTGTTCTGTTGGCTGAACAGGCTCTAGCAAATGTTCTTACCCTGAAAAGAGGCTTGCTGTCGTCCTTTCTGTTTACCCTCTCACCTTTTATGGGAGAGATGGTTGCCTTGTGCTTGGTGGTGGACAAGTCTGCTATTCTGAAGCAGCACTCCTGCTCCTGAAATGGAGACTCCTTCCATAACAGTTGAGCACAGTGGCTGTACTGTGAGTGGGGTTATTGGCTCTTGTGTTCTGCTGCTCAGCTGGCACCAGAGGGGTATAAGGGGGGAAGTACTTTTGGCCATGGAGTGGATGGCTGGCACAGCCTGAAGGTGAGTTTTCTTCTCTGTCAGCACTTGCAAGAGCAGTTGGACTTAGACCTCTCACCCCTGGAGTACATGCTGAAATGCTACCCAGAGATCAAGGAGAAGGAGGAGATGAGGAAAATCATCGGCAGATATGGTCTGACAGGGAAGCAGCAGGTGAGTATGAGCTGTTGAGATTTGCTTTTTGCTCTTTAGGGAAGTAGAGCTGCTGCATTTTCTGTTGCTCTACTGATATCTGACAGTGTGATGCAGTATGCAGCATGGCACACCACAGCATCAAAATGCTTTTTCTATCTCTGCCTTTGAAATTGGAGAAAAAATAACTTAGGGCTCATAGGAACTTTCTTTGCATTGCATCAATATGTGGGTTGGGATGGGTTACCTCCTCAGAACCTGGGTGAAGAGAAGACAAGTTGTGGCATAGTGCTAGACTCGAGCATATTTTAATTGTAACTTGAACTGGTTTCCTTATCTCTTATTTCTGAGATGAATACCAGGCAGAAATGCTAGAACACATTCTCAGCTGGGAGTAGGGACCACTAGGTTCAAACAAGAGGATAGGATCACACTAGTGGTGCTCTAAGTCCAAACATGACATGCTCCTGTATGTCATACATCACACTAATGACAGGAGTTATCCTCATCACTGCAGTTCAGTGTTAATTTTTACATTGTTCTTCCCCATTTGTCACTTCAGAAGTTGAGACTAGTTTTATAGCTGTGTCAGGATGCAACGAACACTAGTCAGATCTCAATTAACTGTCCCTTGGAACCTTTAACACAAGCTGGGTCTTGCCATGGACACTCCTTCAGAAGCCCCCGGAATTCCCTTGTTCTGCTGGTGATAGAAGCTTAGTCTAGCTTTAAGACTGACTAAACTTTGTCCTCTTGTGTCATGTAGCTACTGGAATCACAGCGTGAGATCTGAATATTTTGTGATCAGGGTGGCAGTCTGCAAGTTTCCCTGCAGAGCTGCAAACAGTGTCTGTGTTTGTCAGGTGAGCCCCATTAGGAACCTCTCTGATGGGCAGAAGTGCCGTGTGTGCTTTGCGTGGCTGGCCTGGCAGAATCCTCACATGCTTTTCCTGGATGAGCCTACCAACCACTTGGACATAGAAACAATAGATGCTCTGGCAGATGCTATCAATGAATTTGAAGGAGGAATGATGCTTGTCAGCCATGACTTCAGACTCATCCAACAGGTAAGAAAAGTAGTGAATGTTGTCAGCACCTTTCTAACACTTTAAGTAATTAAAACAAGGTGTTTTCAACTGACTGACTCTTACTTGTCCCAAAAAGATGTGTGAGTGGAAAAAAATCACTGGACATGATTCTCTTGCCATGTTCATGTGAAAGAATTACTGAGCTAGCCGAGGAAAACATTAGATACTTGAAAGAAAAAAAAAATAAAACAACCCAAAACATAGAAGTGAAGAATAAGTTAAAAGGAAATCATGAGACATTCCAGAGGCCTTAACTAGATTTTTTTTTTTTTTTTTAAACAATACTGGAGTAGTCCTAGCACAGTTTTTTTATCACTCAGTCTGCACAGGTGAAGGAAATTGCACCACGTGCACACAAGTGTTGCTTTATCTGCTATAGCTTTGTCTGCAAGTTCAGGTATAATTTTATTTTTCAGTGTGTTATATCCAAGTAGTTCATGTCAAGAACTACTTTTTTATTCAATTCCCAATTTAGCAGGAAAGGCTTTCCTTCTTAGTTCATGAACAAAAAAAGAAATGTTGAGGGGGCAAGGATTTTTAGTTCTAAAATCTTCTATAAATTATGCAGAAAACACCAGGTGAGGTATTTCACTGCAGATATTTTTCTTAGGTAGTTGAAGTGTGAAAATTATTAAACTCTTTTCTTACCAGACTTCAGAGAGCAGATTTTGGTTAATTTTATAATTTTGGTAAAATTATAAAATGCCGTACTGTAAACCTTTCCTTCTTGTCTGCTCACTTTCAGGTTGCACAGGAGATCTGGGTCTGTGAGAAGCAGACAATCACAAAGTGGCAAGGCGACATCCTCGCCTACAAGGAACATCTCAAGTCAAAGCTGGTGGATGAGGATCCACAGCTCACCAAAAAGACCCACAATGTGTGAGCTCTAGAGCAGTCGGTCAGGTGCTCCCTGTGGAGACTGACAGTGGCCAATGTGACTCACCCATCTGCCGACTGGAATGGGACTCTGCTGCTATCTCTGGCTGTGTTCTAGGATTGCTGCAATACTGCTTCCCCTTGACTTGCCTTGCACCTCTGTATCTGGACAGATCTCTTCTCTCCTGATCTGGCTACGTTTGGGCAACCATTTCCATATTTAGATGATGTCCCATCTGAGCCAGGCCTTGAAATCTAATGGTCTGGGGTCATGGCAGTGGCAGTTAGGGTGTCTGAGCTGCAGTGATACAGAAGTGGAGACCCCAGCCCAGCTTCTCCTGCCTCTTCCTTCCCAATTTCTGCTTCAGTTTAGATACTTCACTTCAAACTCCTCTGGCCTTGGTTTGTTTTTAACTATTATTTAACAGTGTAATTAACAGATCTGCCTGAGAATCCATCAGTCAATAAAGAGGGAAGAACAGTCTTGTCTCGTTTTGTGAGCCATAGTGGTCATTAGGGCATGCTGGGGCAAATCAGCCTAGCGCTGAGCTTTGAGTAAGGATGCAGAGCCCTTTCTTCTGGGGTGAAGGTTCATTTCTTCAGTAGCACCAAAGTTATGACCAGAACTTGTGAGGTGCATGAAGTGGTGAGTACTGAGCTCTGGAGGTACAGAGCAGTGAGGAGGATCCTCACTCCTGGGAAACCTGCCAATCGAGAGTGAACACTGGGTTTTCCAGTTAGTGACAGAAGGGGGAGCAAGCCACACGTGCCTTACTCGTTTTTGACCGATACAACTTGAAAGGGTTCTGAAGACTGGAAGTTAGAGACAGAGTGTAGATCTGTAAAATACCAGTGTGTGTTCTCTACAACAGAGTGGCTTAGGTGTATGCTTTTTCCTTCACCTTGAATTGTATGGGTCTAATAATGAGACTCAATAATTTAGGATTTTTGGACTCTGAATTAATTATTTGTTCCTTGAGGTTTAACTAAACAAGACTAATCAACTGAAGTTAGTTTAACTTTTTTTTTGTTCTTAATAACAAATTTTTAGAAAAGCTGGTGTTTAAACCTCACCCTGTGCCACAAACTTGAACAAAATACATTTTTCATGTATTTTTAAAACAAAAGGTACTAAAGGAAAGGTAGCAAATCAAACTAAATAGCTTCTTGTGATCGTGAGTTATCATTTTAATTACTTCTGACACATGAGAATGGCTGCACTGGTCATGTGAAAGGTTCTTGTAGCCCAGTAACCTGTTCCAACAGTACATGTTCACAGGCAAATTGAAAAATAGGACAAATATGTAATACTCATACTGTCTTGCAGTACTTTCTCAGGTGCTGACTTTCTGTGGGTCTGACTTTTTGAGTAGACTATTTCCTTGTTTGTTTTTTTTTTCCAAAGGGACCATCCAAGTTGTGACTGCTGCTATAGAAGCACTGCGTATCATCAATAGGACAAATGTCACAATGGGAGCTGCTTCCAGTAGATAGTTCAGAACATTCAGGTTTTTCAGTGTTTTTAGCAGTGATCGGGGGGGGGGGGGAGGAAGTATTTTCTGCAAAAATAATGCAGATGAGTATAAATGCTGTTCAAGTTAGTTCTGCAGAAAAGTCTAGATTGCATTGAAAAGTCACTTAATATCTCACAGTGTAGTACTTAGAAGTTAACAGGCAGTGACAGAGTAAAAGCAACCCACAGATAAGTAATTACTGTAAAGGCTGGTGTCACAGAAGTTGGAACAAGAACAGATGAATGCATGTCTGTTCATTCTGCTCTCTAGGTTTTAAAAAGATGTTGGTGAGTTGGAAAGGGTTGCAAAGTAGCTACGAGAATGGTGAGGTCAGGAAGTCCTTCTTGAGGCTAGAGCTGTTCATTCTTCTCTTTCTTACCCTTAGCAAAGATTTGGCAACAACTCTTATCACTACGTTTCAGATCTGTGTAGTTGAGAGCCATGGTGGCAATAATAAATGCAGGATATAATCTTACACTGAGTTCTTTGAGAATGGTAAATCCCAAGAAGGGCATGGGAACATTGGGATGACAGCCAGCATGATGAACAGTATTGGAGAATTCTTGTAGCTGATGTCACGGAGAGCTGTGTTAGCCGTCTGCTGCTGCAAAATGAGAGGAACTCCTCAGTTGCAGACAGGTCTCCGATTTAGCAAACAAGGACCACAGGTACATGTTCAAAGCAAAAGTATCTCTAACTGCACTGGAGATCACAGTTAGTAGGCCAGGACTTGTAAAATGGAATATAAATACATGCTTTATCAGTCTGGTATTTCAGCTTTGATTTAAACCTGTTCTGTGGTCACAGTTTGTTAGACTGCACTGAAGCAGCTGTGGCAGGCTTACGTCCTGGAGTACCGATTTCTGAGAGAGAAACAGCCACTAGCTGGGGCAGTGGCATTTTGAACTATTTCAGCTAGGGCTTTTCTAGTCATGCACAAAAGCAAAACTGTATCTAGATAAATTGTGAGAAATGCTTGTTAGTTGCTAGGATGGTCATTTCTGTGAAAGAAGTGGCCTAGAGCCTCTACGCTGTTACTCTTGCTCATAGTATAAAAGTGAGGTTGGCTCTAACACTGCTACAGCCAGAAGTGGTAGATACTACATCAAGTGCAGAGTTGTGGGGTTCCCTTGTCTTTGTTGTGCATTGATCCATACACCACAAAAATAGCACAAGTATGAGTCAAGTCCAGCATACAGCTTCCGCAATGGACGGCCTCTAGCATATGCAATCTAGGGAAGCAGATGGTAATTGCCCAGAGCTGGGAGTTCAAATTTGACTATACTGCTCAGTGGATGAGCCTCTGCCTTTGCCATATATAATGGCTCCCTGTGCTTTATGCTGAGTGACCAGTCACTGCTCCTTGTCCACCAAAGGGCTTACTTCTAACTAAACATTTTGTCAGAAAAACAAGCTGCATGTGTATAACTGCTGGTGCCAGACACAGCTGCAGCTGTGGAGAGAGACAACGGCTAACAGCTCCTTTAGTGTGAAAGCACCTTTGTGTGCTATGACTCGTGGAAAAGGTAAACGGTTCCAGTTCCAGTGAACTGTCTCCCTGAACACAAAGGTCTCAGCTCTTTACAGCTCTGTACATCAGTGGGTGGGTGAAATGTACATCAGAGGGGAGGCCCCGTGCTGTTGCTTGTCAATGTGTGGCCTCTTACAAAACAGAAGTGATATTGCCTGCTACTTACTCCCAGTATGAGTCATCCACTGACATCCCTTGATGTTAGGTATCACAGAATATGCCACTCCTGTTCCCAGAAGGATTCCACTACCCCATATCGTTAATGCCCAAGCCCATTCCCCTTCACAAATGCACTGACGTGACCATTCCAGCATGTCCCACCTGACCACTAATGTTTCAGTTCTTGGGTACAAGAAGCCCTTCTGGGTTTGTCACTGTGGCGTTTATTTGCACTAGGTGTGGGTGATCAGGTGCCTCCCCGTGAGGACAGGCCTAGAATAAAACTAAATTCAGTGAAATGCTATTGGCTGTACAAGCACTGGCAGAGTGACTGATGAGCAGGTCTCCCAAACTCAGTCCTTGGAAGATATGATTTGCTAAGGTTACACCAGTATAACGTGTGCCCCTGAGCAGCAGACAGTGTGCATGGCAGCACAGTGATACCAGTGTTCCCTCCTCCAAAGGTACATACTAGTATTACTCTTCTATGAAATATCTGCTGTGGTGCCTGCTGAGAGAAAGGCTTCCTTTTCTATCTAAAGGACAGAAAACTTTTTCTATTTTGTTCACTTCTCGAGCGTGTTGTTGCACTTTTTTTTTTCCTGGCTTAGCTTAATTCCTGCATCGCAACTACCATCACTAGTGTGACCACTAATTTCCAAGAGAGATCAAATACATACTTGCGGTGGGGTGTCAGCCCTCCCCTCTTGCTACCTCCCTTCTGTCCTTTGAGGCCCTGTTGTGTGTAGCAGGCAGGACTCCCAAGAGCAGGCTAGCTGAGATAGTGGGATGAATACTGGCTGTTGGGATGTTTATAATAATGCTATCATTCAGTCACTAGGCTGATGTTCCCTCCAGTTACTGAATCTCCACTGACTGCATTAACCTGTTCCATAGCACACAAGTGGTTCCACCCATTTGATTCTAGAAGCAATGCCTTGAGTACTCCAGTTTACACCCTTCCACCAAAGCAGGAACCCTCCTTTCACTAAAACCCTGGATGGACCTGGGACACTTCTGCCCCATGTGAATGAGGTGCTACTGCTCTTGCCCACCTCTTTGCCTATGTCACCCTCAAACTTTTTCTCAGGTCTGAAAGTCTAACTGAATCAGTGACTTCCAAGATCCTCTCAGGCCAGCTGCCCTTCACTTAGTGGAAGGTGGAATCATCAGTCACAGGTGTGTATTCATCCTGCTCCTTGGGGGCTGCACCTGAGGCAGGTGAAGTACTGCTGCCCTTGCTATATAACCAGCCCCAGGGCATCTACTGGTTGCTCTGTTGGAGCTTGAAATGAGTGCAGAAACTGGGAAGAAGCGTAGTCATGCTCCTGCCTCTGGGGACAGGAAGTCTAGGAGGAAGCCTAAGAGAAAGGAAACCTATTCAGTCTATATCTACAAAGTACTGAAGCAGGTGAGTAAATGTTTCTTTACTGCTAGAAACTGCTTCATATGTAAAGTTACTTTTGCTCATTGCATGTTAACCTTGTAAAGAGGAAGGAAGGAAGGAAAATCTGCCTTTTAGTGAAAAGAAGAAAAAAAAAAAAAGAGTGACCCCAGCTGAGTCTCAAAAGTGGGTGGGTGGGTGCTCATGGGGTAGGAGGCAAGAGTCAGATCTAGATGGGAAAGGGTTTTCTAGAGAGATTAAGCTCCAGTGTATGGCTCTGCTTAAAGAAATAATTGAGCAGAAGTCAACAGGGAAAGAACAGCTGCTGTTGGCCCTATGAGTAACTACTAAAATCTTTCTGGTAACTTCTGCTGGGGAGATGAGCAAAGGAATTGTGAGAGGTGGCCGTGAGTTGTCTAGGCCTCAGTTGTCTGCACGAACCTGTAGGCGGGACTTGGAGTGTGTGGGCATTTCCACCCCTTGCAGGCTTGTTTTCCATAGGGGATTGTGCAGAGGCTCCTGCCAGCCCAATTCCAAAGCCATAGTAGTGTCATGGGGGTCGCTCTTCAGTCTAATGCAGCTTGCACGCAACTCGAGACCCTCAGGGTGGACACCGTGGGTCCCTCTGGGGTTGGAGCGCCCTGTCTGGGGCGGGCAGGGGGGTCCTGTTCCCTCTGAGGCGACGGACGCGTGAGACAGTGCTTCGTAACCATCCGGCAGGTACACCCAGACACCGGCATTTCCTCGAAAGCCATGAGCATCATGAACTCCTTCGTCAACGACATCTTCGAGCGGCTGGCCTCGGAGGCCTCGCGCCTGGCCCAGTACAACCACCGCTCCACCATCACCAGCCGTGAGGTGCAGACGGCCGTGAGGCTCCTGTTGCCCGGCGAGCTGGCCAAGCACGCCGTCTCCGAGGGCACCAAGGCCGTCACCAAGTACACCAGCAGCAAGTGACCGGCCCGGGCCCCAATAAAGTCCCGCTGCAGTGGCCGCGCTCCGTCTGTCATGGCGCCGCCGGGGGGGGGGGGAGGGACGGCGCGGTTGCCCTGGCGACGGGCGCGCCTTGGTGTGCGCGGAAGCCGCGGCAGGCCGGCGGCGCCTCCTCAGGCCGTGCTGCCCGCCCGGGGCAGACGGGCGGTCTGCGGGCCTGGGCCGAGCCGGCGGCCGGGCGCCCTGTCCCTGGGCGCCCTGCAGGCGCCGGCCCCGCGGAGCTACGCCGCGTCCCGGGGAGCGCTGCTGGGCCGAGCGCCCGCCTGTCGGCGCGGACTGCCGCGGGGCCCGGCCCGGCGCGCTGGGACCTCTCCGCCGGGGGCGGCCGCCTCCGGCGCGGCCCGGGGCGAGGTGGCGGGTCGTCTCCGCCGCGGGCGGGCGCTGGGCTCCGCGGGGGTTGGGGAGGTTGTCCCGCGGAGCTGGGCCGAAGCTTCCAGCCGGGGGGGAGGCTTCTGCTCCCCGTCCTGCCCGTCACCCTCTCCTGCTGCTGACTCGGTGCGGAGCGGCCGCTGGGTGCGGCTGCGGCGGGAGGGGGTGCCCGGGCTGCGGCTGCCGGTGCGGGCGCGGAGAGGAGAACGGGAAGGACGGGTCTGCTCGCGGGCGGTGGCGGCATCTCCAGCCCGGGAGAGGAGCTGGGAGCTGCCGTCGGTGAGAGGAGGCTTAGCGCGGGGGTCCTGCGGGAGGCGGTTGGGTGTTTCCTGAGGGGGACGCGTGCGAATTGCCAGCCCGACCTTGAGCGGGAAGGGTGCGGGTGTCCACGAAGGCGAAGCGTGCTCTTGGCGCTGGGGGAGCTTTCAGCCACCCAGGGGTGCGCGGGCTGGGTTTTAACTAGCGATCCAGGAGGAGGCTTGAGCCCAAACCTGTCCGCTTGTCACGGAGTACTGGCTGAATTGCCTTCCGCGTGCTCCTTTAAGGAAGTTACGGGGGAACCTCAGCGTGGGGAGCGCAAGCTGGAAGCCTGATACAAACTGATGAGGTGGTTGTGGTGCCTAAATAATCTGCAGTCTTCCAGTACAACCTTTTGCAGCTCCGACGAGTTACCTGTAGTCTTGCCCCTTTACATCGAATAAAGATGAAACAGCCACTGGACTTTGAAGCTGGTTGCTATTAAGGTCTTGTCCTCATCATAAGCTCGATGAGCAGATGGAAAACTTTTGTGTTAATGATGTCACACTTCAAAGGAGGAAAACTGTTAAGTAAAGTTTTCTCTCAAATTGGCTTCGAGAAGGCGGGGGGCAAGATAAAATGTTTTCTGAAGCCTTTTCAGATGTTTGTAGAGTTGGGACCTGTTGATGAAGGGAGCTCAAAGTTGAACTGAAAAATCAAACCTGGTTCAGAGAACGCTGCAGCTGGGATGTTGGAGGGTGGCATAATGAAAGTGTAGGATAGATGGTAAGTGGAAAATACTTGGCAACTGTAGGCATCAAGGTAGTTAAAAGGATGTGCAGGTAGTGGAGAAATGAATGCAAGATTCTACATGTAAAGAGCAACAAAAAAATCTTGGAATGGCAAAGTACACAGTACATACAGAAATACCATCTGTTTCTAATAAACTTTTTTCTATTTGATTAAAAAAAAGTTGTTATTAAAACAAAAAAAGCTACTTCCTTGTTCATTTTTAGGTAAAAAAAAAAAAAAAAAAAAAAACAAAAAAAACCAAACAAAAACAAAAAAAAACCAAAAAGTTGTTAAATAGCAGCTATATGGGGCAACTGCTTCAAGGTCAGTATGTCCTTAACTTTTACCTGGGTTTTGAAAAAATGGGCTGCAGTTCTCTGGTCTGCTGGCATTTATTAAAAAACAAACAAACAGAAACCCCCCAAAAAAAAACCCAAAACCAAACTGGAGTAGCAGGAAATTGTAAGTAAAGGATCAAAAACATAGCACTGTACCAGCTACTGGAAAGACAATTAACTCTATCCCAGCTGAAACCAGATCAGAGGAAACGTGTTGCACTGGAAAAGGAGGATAGCATCATTAGGTCTGGGTCAGTTAGCCTAGAATTGGTTCCAGGCAAAATAAAAGAAACCTGCTCTAAGACTTGCTTGATAATAAATTAAGGGGTTGGAACATAAGTAATTGAAGTGGTTTATGTAGAGTATATCTTATTTTACCAAATCACAGGCTTGATTGATAACGTCACAGACTTGTCACTTATAATTTTTAGAAAGATTCGCTTTGGCTTTAATTAGCTCTATTTGTCAACTATGGAGCACCCAATAACAGGTTGATTTCTCTGAGCTACCCAGTTCTCAGCAAGTTGTTAACAGGGATCATAAATGGAGACTTTCCTTCCTGTGCAGTCCTGCAGGAGTTGCTATTCAGTCTTATGCAACTAAAAAAGCAAAACCTCCTGTTGGCTGCCTGCAAACAAATGTATAAAAACACAGATAATGTCTTTAATCTTTGCATCACAACTTGTGAGGCAGCTTGAACTGTGGCCATCTGGGTTGATTGGTAGGACTGGATGAACAGCTGCCTTTGAAAACAACCAAATACAACTAGGAGCAGAGACTGCAGGGTATACTTGTGGAAAGCTAGGGTCATTCTGGGAAGCAGAGCAGGCTCTTCCACAGTTCTCCAAACTTCTTACTTCAGTTTTCAGGTTCCTGAGTGCTAAAAGCTTGTGTTGTCTGAGTTTCCTGCTGTTCTTCCTCAAGTGCTTCCTTACTGTGCTGGGCCTCTTTGCACCAGCTCAGGTTTATCAGCATGCTGTTTATCAGTTTGAACTAGTCAGAGCAGAGACTAAATAATTCTGTGTCAGTGGGGTGCAGTTAGCAGTGGGTAGAAGGTTTTTCTTATATTTATAAACTGTTTTCAAAGGCGTTTTGGCTTTTCTGGTGGGTTGTTGGGTTTTGGCTTTTTTGTTTGTTTGTTTTTTCCTCCTGGTGAAAAATTTCTCCCTTTCAGGCAGGGGAGGAAGAAACAGTGCAAAAGGAGATGGCCTGGCAGGAGAAACAAAGGGTATTTTCCTTCTAGGACTTGTGGACATATCTCTTCTTGTTTCCAGTAGCTTTGAAGAGACAACTTTGTCCTGCAGGGCTATAAACTGGGCTAGGACTGAGTGTCCTGTGTTCTGCCTTGGACCATCATGTTAACGATGGACCCTGTCGGTTTTTCCTTGGGCTGACTGGGGAGTCCATATCCCCAGGTGCTTCCTATGGGAGCAAGCCCAGGCCCTGAAGGGCCCATTAGAAGATTCTGTCTGTCCATGTGGATGCTGAGCAGCCCACAGGGCTGAGTGCTGTGTCCAGAGTAGTGGTGGAGCGTGGGACCTCCTGGGCTGTGGTGGGACAGCCTGACTGCCCCAGGAGTGCAGCACCTTCTCAGGGTGTGCAGGGCTGTCCCTGGGTTCCTGCGTGGAGGTGCTACCTCAGAGTCTGTGGTGAAGCAAAGGGAAGATGTGGGCTATATTCTGAGTGGAGATGTGGAGGAGGCCCTTTGCCAGCTTCACGCTGGGACTGGATGCCTGGTTCTAAGGTCTTCTGGTGGCAGCAAAAATCAGGGTAGGAGTGTCGGGAGGAGCCAGAGCCCTGGTAGGTTCCAGGTGACAGTATGTGGGGCAATCCTGGACTTCACAAGGTTTGTGAGGTGATGCTGAGTCTCCTGAGCTGTGGAGCTCTGACAGGTGCTTGTCTGTGTCTGACTGGGGTCAGTCTGGCTCAGTAGCGTGGGCCAGACAAGATGTACGTGATGCTCCTGGAGAGAGTCCAGGAGGCAGCAGAACTGGACTGAGCACATTGCCTTCAGTCCCAGCCCTGTTGCTATGGTGTGGGGCTGGCTGGGGGAGGGAGGAAAGGGGTTGTACTGGGTGCTCTGTTTCCCTTTGACTGTAGGATGGAATTGAAGAGGGCTCTTTTCTTCAGCGCCCTGCCTGCAAGCCGGAACTGGTCCTGAGCGCAGGTGTTGCAGCAGCATCTCGCCCAACAGGGCTGTACTGCTTTTCTTTCCTCCAGCCCTTGCGGCCGGTTGTGCTGTGGGGAGAGGCTGTGCAGCTGGTGCAGGTGGCAGAGCGCCTGTGTCAGACCTGCCTGCGAGCCAGGTTCATGGGGGAGACTCGGATGGATCCGGCACGTCAGAGGCAGGCCTGGGAGGGTCTGGCCAAAGAGCGGGATTGTGAGCAGGCTGCCGTTTGCATCTAGGAGGTGAGCGGTCCATCTCCTGGCCCAGTCTGTTCTATTGCTCCCCAGGCCACAGCGTCTGTGTTTGCTTCCCATTCCAGCAGCACTCCCATTTCCTTAGCTTAGGATGTGCAGTCGTGGTTTTTGTGGGATGGAGAGTGCTCATGAACAGCTTGGAACTGCAGTTCTGCTTCTGCCCTGGAGGTGGTTCTCTCTGACTACCTGATGTCAAATATATGGCACTGCATGGGCAGGAGGCTGGTGCTGCCCAGCTCTTAAGTGTGCATGTGGACCATGCAACTTCCCTCTGTAATATCCTGGCTTTCTTAGCAGATAACAGCCCATCTGTGTGGGTGAGCGGCTGTCTTCTGGAAGTGTCTGGTAGAGCATCTAGCACTGGGTGAGCCCAAGAGGAGTGAGGCTTTAGTGGCGCAGGTGCCTGATTCTCCAATGCTGCAATCTGTGCATCCTGCTTCATGTCTTCTCCTCCCCACCCCCTCCCCAGTTGCCCCAAAGGTTGGAAGAATGGGGTTGGTGATTGGCCTCGTGACCCTCCTACTACATCCCTGCGTTTCCCCACAGATGTGGAAGGGCAGCCTGCAGTGTAGATGCACCAGCCTTGAGAGGCAGAAGGAGATGGTTGCTCTTGGAATGATGAGTTTTGCACTGAACCTGCCCAGATTGTCGTGGTTTTTTTTTTGTTTTTTTTTTTTTTCATTTCGCATATGGGGGTAGGTTCATCTTTTGCTGTGCAGGGGTCATGCTGCTTGTTTCCCCACAGTATGTCCCCATGGAGCTGCCCTGATATACCTGCACAGGATGTTGTACGCTATCTTCCCTTCCTGAGGGATCACTCTGCATGCTTACCACAGATTAGCTTTTGTAAGGACTGCTCCACAGCTCAGCTTCTTCCAGACTGGCCTTGTGGCTCCATGCCCTGTTTGTGCCATGATGCTCTAGTGGATCAGGTGACATCTGAATGAAGTTGTTTTGGGAGGAGGGGGTAGACTCTGCCAACCAGCAGGGATTCACAAGAAATTGGTCACTGTGAGAATGACCCAGATGCACTGATGTCACAGTAAAAAGCAAACCTTAACTCAGATCCCATGCAGGCACTCTTCCGAAGTGTCTTGGGACTGCCTTGGTTCGTATGAGTCTGTCTTTTTCCAGGTCTTCCTGTGTCCTTGCAAGTCTCCCAGTGAGTTCTTAGTGCTGCAACACTGCAGCATTGTCATGTTGCATGTCCCTGGCCCCATGTCTATGTCCGTCTGATTTGTTCTTGTCAACCTATACAATCCCATGAGCTACAAGCATCCTTTTTTTTTTTGGCCTTGGTCCACTCTTGAAGCCCTCAAAAAGAACACTATAGTGTGACAAAGTGAATCAAAGTGTTCATAATATCAGTAATGCCTGTGTTCTCTATTTTCCTTTTTGTAAGAGCACAATAGCTTAAGAGTATGTGCTCTTTTCTCTCATGGGGTGGGGGACCATGAGGCAGAGCATCTTCTCTGGTCTATGATGAGTGGTGCAGGTATGAGGGGAGGGAGCTTTTTGGGCGATGGAGGCTGGCACCAATGTGCAGACCTCTGTGCGTTTCTCTTCCCATGTTGTTGTGTCCCTTGGCAGCAGTGCTGCCAGGTGGCTGCTCTGGTGCATCATTAGACACTGTTCCAAATAGCATAGGCAGGAATGGTTCAGTACTCGGAGGAAAATGAGCTGGTGATGGATAGCTCTGGTGATGCCAAGGCTGTTAAAATATGAACCTCTGAAGTGCAGCCAGGGTTCCAGCAAGGTACTCTCATCCTCTCTGTGCTCAGCTGCTGGTGTGTGGGGACAGTGCTGGTCTATGTCCCTTCCCTTTTCTGGTTTGGTCTGAGGTAGGCTGTTGTCTCTGAGTAATGGTAACTCTGAGTCTGTAACTCATGGTGGCCCAGAATCCCTGCCTGGAGAATGGGAGATGAGTGATGACCAGAGGTCAGGCAGACACTCCCCCACGAGCACACACATTGCTGTTATCCCTGATCCTGCCAGCACTGTAATGGGGCTGAGGATCCATGGCATCCTTGAAGCTGTGTCTCTATCCATGTTGTCCCCAGCAAGAATTGTTGCAAATAGTTTGTTTCCTTGTTTGTTCTCTCTCTTCATACTCTGTTCACTCTGGAGTCCTGGATGCAGCCAGCAATAATGCTGCTTCCTTCATCTCCCCTCCTCGGGATTGTGCAGTGGGGGTGGGGGAGGTATTCAGAAGTTAATTATGTGAAAAAGTAAGTCTTATTTGATATCTATAATTTCCAGGGCCATATAACAACAGGGGTCAGAACGCATCCTTGTTCTAATGTCCTCTCCTTGTATAGCCCTGTATTACCTGCTGCTGAACATGGGGGGACTGAAAGACCTGCTGTCTGGTAAGGTGCTTCCTGATATGGAGCTGCAGCCAGGGACTGTTAGAGCCCCAGTGACTGACTCGTGGTGCCTCTGGTGCCGAGAAGCTTGGGACAGGGCAGAGTGCTCCTCTGGGGCCTGAGGACAGAAATGGGATGGGGACAAAAAGTGTGTTCTCACATAAGCAATGTGTATTGGGCCGGGCTCAGGACAGTTACCTAGCAGTACCCAGCACGATCTCCAAGTGGGAGGAGGATGCTTCCATGTGGCCCCATGCAGGGTATGGGGCTGGAGAAGAGGATGACATGGGCAGAGTGGCCCCATGAGGAATGGCTGCTGCAGGCCACACGCCGTTTTCCCATTAGCGAGTGTTTAGTTCAGCGTTTTAAATAATTGTGTCCTCGGAATGATATTTAAAATCCATTTGGGAGGCAATGAGGCGGGAAAGTGCCTGTGCCATTGTGATGACGCTGCGCAGGCCGCGCCACACATGCATATTACAAACTCGTTACAGGCTCGTTTACACGCACGCTGCTCACTCCCCACACAACCTCTTTCTGATGCTCCTAATGTTTCTTCCCCACCATGGCTGCTTCTGCTTGGCACTAGGGAGAAATTTACTTGATAAGGCAGGCCTGGTGTCATCTGCTGCAAGAGGAGCAAGGGGCATGGTCAGAGCAGTTGGGTGCTGGCCTTTGGAATGGGGATGTGTGGGGCATGCTTGGTGGTGGGACTGCTGCTCAGGTGTCCTGTCCTTCAGCTGTGCTCAATGTAGAACCGTGTTTACTTTCTGACAAGCCCTTGCAATTGTGTTATTGCAGGCTCCAGACCCTGCAGCCCCAAGGCTTTCAGCTGCTGTGCTCTGGGCACAGCTGGAAGAAGAGTTGCAGCTCTCGTGCCAGGCTGACTATGAAGCTCTTGCATGTGCTCTTGAATGTCCACAGGAAGCGGTGTGAGCTGGAGGGACTAGGCATGAGGGAGCAGATGGAGCAGCAGCTTCAGCAGTGGTTCCTTGAATGCTGGCTAGTGGCTGAGTGGGAGGGTAGTCTTGCTGCTATTCCTCCACCCCATTCCTCTCCAGCTGCTGCATGGGCACCCTCCACTGTCCTCCCCATCTGTGCAAAATAGAAATACTATGTGGTAGTACAAGGCTCCTGGTACCACTTTATCCTTGTCCTTTTGGCCTTGGTGGCATGAGCAGTATTCAGTGTTCTCCCTTTGTCCTCTCCCTCCTGATCATGTTCAGCCCCTTCTAGCCAGGGTCCCAGCTGTGGTTTTGCTTGGTGCCACCTTGCGACCAAACGTTAGTGGGGTGAGGATCAAGCCCCCATGTATACTTACGGGCATGTTGGGTCCTGACATCTATGTCCCTTGCACAGCAACTTTGCTGGCTGCTTTCCTGAATAGGAAATGGATGGCTCTAGCATCCTTTTCTCAGAAAAGACCTCTGAGCAGATATCAGGGCAGAAGCAAAGCTGGAGTAGGGGCAAAGGTTGTCAAATTGGAGGAGTAAGGGCTGGGTATAAAACATGGGGCCTATCTGTGGTTGAGGCAGCAGATGTTCTCAGAAGGTGGAGTTGTCCCATCCCACCCCAGGACTGGTGGGTCTGAATTTCCAGTGCATTTGGGAAACATATGTGGCAGAATGGTCTAAGGATGGAGGGGTTGAGTCCCACAGCCGTATGCTGAAGGGGTGGTAACTGATATAATCTGGGGCAAGGAAGTGCTTTGCACTGAGCCTGGAGGTGCTGCCTTCATCCATGTTCCTGCCAGCAATCAATGGAGCATTCACAATGTACTGTCCAAGTAAGGGGGCTGCATGCTGTGGTTGGGAGGGGACTGGGGCTGCTGTAAATGCAACACAGATCACGAAACCAGAAGCTGATACTTAATGGCTGGAACTTTGCAGGGTTTATATGCATGGGTTTGTGCATGGGTTTGTACATGGTTTTGTGTGGTGTATTGCCCTGATTGTTCCCTCCCTCTGCATGTGCCTATGAGTAGTAAGGCTTCATCTGAAACCTTAGCCTTGCTTTCAAAGAATAGGATTGTCTGTGGTGGGTTTATTCTTCAGGACACTAGACTTTGTCTTCTACGCGTAGGGCTTTGTGTATCTGCTCTCTGCTTGCCGCTTCTTGTGGCCACAGCTGTGGTGCAAGAGGCATGAGCCCATCTTGGGTTTCCAGGTGCTTGCTTATTAGCACATCTTGGTGTGGATGGTGGGCAATGCCAAATACAGGCATTTGGATTTGCACATGCCTGGGATCCTTGGCTTTCCTTGCTGAGACCCAGAGTCTTGTCTGGTGTGTTGGGGGTGGGGGGAACCTGGCTGCTCTGTCTGCCAAGCTTTATTTTTCATGTGTATTGTGGTTCAGCTCATCCAAGCCAGGCTCTGTTGCGTGTCTGTGAGCTGCCTGTGCAGCTGCCCTCCCAAGGGGATGGCTCAGAGGTGCTGTGGGAAATGGGGTGGGCTCTGCTGTGGGGAAGGCAGCAGTTCTTCCCTGGTGGTGGCAGTGGGCTGAAATGCAAGCAGGGAGGGCATGACATGACAATGAATGAGGGGATCAGATGTGATGAGATGTTCTTCTGATACATGTGGTATGGAGATAGGGAGACCTAAGGTAACAGCCACAGTGCCTTTGGGAGGCAGGGCAAAATGGAGCTGATAGAAGGAGTCTGGTGAAGTTCAGCTGCCCCATCTTTGCAGACGAGTCCAGCACTATGACCTGAAGCTGATCAAGACACAGAAGAGAAAAGAGGTGTAAAAAGAGATTTGCCTGCAGGTGAGGGGTGTGGGCCCTCATTGTCTTGAATGTGCCCTGTGGACCTTCTTATTTGGCAACTGTAGGTGTTTTGCTTGGAGATGCTGAAGGGGAATGGAAAGGCTTTTGTGATTCATGAGGTTCGAAAGCAGAGCCTGCAGGCTTAGGAAGGTGTTCATGGCTGTTTCTTCCCAGAGAAAGCACAACTTACCACTGCTCTGTGCAACCTGTGTCCATGTGTTGGACAGAGTTAGGCTGGGAAAGACTAATGTGCTGTGGCCTCTAGGGACAGTGTTCCTGGTTAGAGCTGAAGAACAGTGGGGTGTTAGAGGCGAACAAGGAGTCTACCAGGTGCTATGTTGAGGTTGTCTTTTCTCCAGATTAATGATGAGCTGTTGAGAGACGAGTCACAGGTACTGAATGTGGCAGTGGACCAAGAAGATGAGAAGCCACACGAAGCAAAGAAGGCAGTAAGGTCAGGAAAAGAGCCCTGTGTTTCATGGGTAGGCATGCATAGCTAGTGAACTAGTAATTGAGCAAGGCTGTGGGTAGAGTTGGGACTGGATCACTTGGAATTGACTGTTTGGGCTAAGTCTCTGCTGGTATTCCTACTCAGACCCCCGTACTCTAGCTGTGGTTAAGGCCTCTGTCACCTGCTTCTGACACTGCAGCTAGCAAAGTTGCTGCAGCTGTCAGTAATCTGGGTTGGGAATGAAGAAAATTAATTTTGTAAGAAATCTTCTGGGGAGAAGGAGGTAAAACCTAGAGAGAGATAGGTGGGCTGTCAGTATGTATATTCAAACTTCCCTTCCAGCTGGGTTAGAAACCCATCAATTTCTAATAATGCAATTCACAATCCCTGCCATGTGCTATCCTTGTCAGGGCCTTTGCCATGAGAAGCTGGCTTGCTTGTGTCAGAAGTGAGTCAGCCTGGAAAGCTCTTCTGAATGACTTTTTGCCATAGCAAGTTGCTCCTGAGCAGCAGAGAAGGTATTTGTGAGGGCAGCTACTGCTCCAACCCATGTCCTGCTGTGCAAGAACAGTCCCGAGATATGTTTGAAGGACAACCTCCTCTACCCACAAGAGGGTCTTTTAACTCGGTTCCCACATCTCATGGCCCTACTTCTGAATGAAGGCTTCAGCTCAGTAGTGTTGGATCAGACACGTTCTACTTATTCTTTCCTTAGAGCCTGGTCTGAAGCTCTGTGAGGTCTCTCTCTGCTACCTCTTCCTACAGAAGGGACTCTTTGTGCTTGCTGGAGTAAAGGCTTTCCCAAAACAGCAGCAGCTGGCTACCACAGTTATTGCATTAACCTTTTGCAGACTAGCAGGATCTAGCTGCTGGTCCCCCTTCTTATGCTCAGGGTACAAGTTCTTTTAGATCCCTCTTTCCTTTCATCTACTGTATTGTAGAGGTGTGTACTTTGCTTTTGGCTTCAATCCAGTGCAGCAGCTCCTGTATACCCAGCAGGTTTAACAGTAAAACAAAACCAGCATTTATTAATGCTTAAGGTAGAAAATGAAGAGCTAATAGTTCAAGACTTGAAAACAACGTGCACAGTATGGGCTCCAGTGTTCCTCTGTGTCATCAGGACCTTTTGAAGGTGGCAGCATTTAATACATCATGTTAATGTATATCAGCAGCTAATATCTGCATAAAATCATGGTTTCCTGGGTAGCCTTTGACCTGATAGGGCCATATGCTACATCTTTAGGCTTGTAGTTTACACAGATGACTTTGTGAGTAACAAGGTACTCTCCCTAAGTCCGTCTTCTGGGGTCAGACATGCTTTGTCATGCACATGAGCATGTGTAAATGGACACACTTGCATTACTGTTGGGCTAGAGATTCCAGTTCCAACACCCTTGTTCTGTCCCACATCGTGGACACATTTCCACCTTGTGTCATTATACCAATTTGGGTAGCTGCTGTGGGGCTGGTTACCTCAGTTTTGTTTTAACATCTCTCTCATGGGGAGATAGTTATCCACTCAACCTTGTTCTCCTTGCTCTGTCCTTAATTACTGCTTCTTGTGGGGAAGGTGTGATGTCTGGAGATGTACCAACAGTGGGTGGTCCCCACATTTAGAGGGGGTGGGTGGGTTGGGGGTGGTTGCTTGTGTGTGCTCTAGGGAGTGCTTTTCCAAAAGCCAATGACTGTCAGCCTCTGACCCCATGCAAACCTGCAGACAGGACTTGATCCTCTGAACTCCTCTAATGTCTCTGAGATGTTCCAACATCTCTCATGCTCTGTTATATCATACAAGAAATACACTGTAACATTTCTGATTTCACTCCGTTCATCTTGTCTCCAGACACAAGGCAGGTGTAATCATAAAACAAATCGATGATTTAGCAAGAGATAAAACAAATCTTCTGCCGTAAGAGCAACAATGTTTAGAAGCAGACAGCTGAAAAAAAATTTTAGGATGTGCATCATCTTCCCTCTGGTCAGCCTTGGGTCATGCGATTGCACCTGATCCCCTTCACTCTGACCTTTGAGGACCATCTTCTTCCTCACAGACAGATCCAAAGGATCTGAGGAAGGACTTGCTAAATGCCCTGAAATCACTGGGGCAAGAGGATTGGGTGCTGCTGATCTGTGCATCAGACAGGCCCTTGTGCCCCTGATCTGAAGGTATTATACAACACCAGTGAGGAGGAGCCTGCTTTTTTCCTCACCCAGACTATGCAGCCCACTATGGAGTGTGCAGTGAGTGGGTTCAGTAAAACTGGATTTGAAGGTAAAGCTTTGTGCCAGTAGCTGGACAACTCCTGCCAGATGACAGTGCTGAGGGGACAGATGGTCCTGACTTCCCTCCTGTGACCTGTCAGGCAGAGCAAGTAAAGGACCTCTTTTGCTGTGGGGCCAGAGCAGATGCCAGAGCTCTATCAAACATGAAAGAAAGGCTCTGCTGGGAGGAGGGGGTGTGTGTATGTGTGTGTGGTTAGTTGTGCTTTGCGGGTTTTGTGTTTTGGTGGGTTTGTGCTATGTTGTTTGGTTGTGGTGGTGGTTTTGGTGGTGGGTTTTTTTTTGGGGGGGGGGGGGGTGTTTTGGTTTGTTTTTTTGTGTGTTGGGGTGGTTTTAGTATTTTTGTTGTTAGCCTTGGGAATAGGAGGAAATCTCCAGGGTAGCTGGTGCAAAGGCAGAAACGCACACCCGCTCAGCCCAAGGTCTGTGAAACTGCCTGAGTGTGAAAACACTGCTTGTCCTCTGCCAGCATTCTGGGTGTGATGACTAGGGGCCTGGCCTCAGCCCAGCAGTCAGGGTGTTTCTCCTAGATGCCTTTCCTGGATGGTTATAGGGTGCATGAACAGTTCTGTGCGTGAAGTTTTGGATTCTGTGCCCAAGCCCATGGTTGGGGGAAAGATGATGGCCTTGGTTACAGTGACAGGAGCAGTAGGAGGTGGAAAGAGACAGGTTGGAAAGAAACTAAGAGTTCTCCTTAGTTTCTCCTTTTCCTCATCCCTAAAAGAATCCAGCCTTCTCTGTATCCAGGTTCCCCAAGTTGGGCCTGTTGTGCTGAGCCCCTCATCTGGCCAGAGGAGACTGGCTATTTGTCATGCTCTCTCCACCCTTCCTGCCATGGTGTCTTCTCATGGGCTCTCTGCTTTGTTCAGAGACCTGGCAGTGACTGATGCAAAAGCAAGTGGGATGTTCTTACTGGCAGCTTGGGCATTAGGACCCTGGTCAAGGTGTCAGATGGCTATAGCCAAGGCCACATAGTGCAAGCTGCGTGCATTGGTGCTGATAGTGTCACATCCTGCAGCTGTCCAAGGAGCATGTAGTGGAAGTATGTGAGCTCCTGCAGCTGCTGATCAAGGTGCGTCTCATCTACAGGGAGGGGAGACTGGTGTAGTCTGCAGGTAATTCAGCCTCTCCCCTCTGCCTTCTCCTGCTTGACTCTTCTCCAGTTGTTTTCAGCCTGATTTGTCCCATTTCCTTTGTGCTTCGCACAAACGGCTAGCCCTTCCTCCTGCCCCAAACCCGTTTCTATCTTCTTTGCTGTGACCCTCCTTTGCAGCCTTTTTTACCCCCTGCATAGTTGCTCTCTCCGCAGGACTGGTAAGTGAAGAGAGTGCTGGGTAAAAGATGATGGCTCCAGGCAGTGCAAGAGACTGCAGAAGTGAAGGAGGCACAAGGGAAAGACAAGAAGGGCGGAGGGGGCATGGGGGGGAAGGAAATAAAGATAATAAATAGTTCTGATGAGCTCTGTACTTGCTGTCTTGGGTGAGGACAGCTGTTTGTCAGTTTTGGCCACTGTCTGTGTGCAGAACGGGGACAAACCACTGAGTGGGAAGAGGGTTTGGGAGGGGTGTGTGTACAGAAGAAAAACAAGGCCACTGGGCATGTGTGTACAGATGTACTTGTGATGGGGTTCTGTGGTGTGTGAGCATGGTGAAGCTTGCCACGTGAGTGAGGCTGGAGAGGTCTCTATATGTGTGTGTTTGGACTGTGGTTGTGTCTGGAGGGAGAGCCAGAGCTTATATTAAAATCCTTACAGTAGTGGCATCTACTGCCATAGTGTTTACATCAGTCTGGGAGCTCTTGGAGCTGTCAGCTCTTTGCTGGTCTTGCTGTAGAAATGGGACAGGGAAGAGGAGCACAGGGAGGAACCACTGAGTGCCTCTTCTGCCTGACTCCTAAGCAGACCCTGCAACAAATGAGGGGGGCAAGGCAGGCCCTGAGCCCCTTCTGAGGATCATCAGATCCTTCTGGTCAGTGTGTTCTATCTAGATGTGCCCTCCTCTTACACCTGTGCCTGGGCAGTCACTTTGTTAAGCTTCAACACTGATTCCAAAGTGGGGCTAGAATACGGCTACTGCATCCTTCTGGAGAACAAGTGTGCCTGTGACCCCAGTGCTGCACCACCAGTGAGATGCTACAAACTGGTCATGGGCATAGAGTATCTGTGCAGGGGCAATGGGGAACATGTCTGGCAGCTCTTGAAGGCAGCCAGCAGACCTGGGACTTGTTCATGGACCCTTTGTGGCTTCCCAGTTCTTACATAGTCCTTTTCTCTGCACTGGAAACAGCCACCAAAAAGAATACAAGCAAAGCCTAGCTCCCTGTCTGATCAGCACCTGCAGCCACACTAGAAAGAACTCTTGTCACAGTTTGGAACCAAGTTGACAGAATAAAGACTAAATGGGCTCAGATTTAAAAACAACCAACCAACCACCAAAACAAAACCTAAACAACTCCCCCTCCTGCGCGCCCCCCCCCCCCCCCCAACAAAGAAACTCAACAACAAACACCACCACCCCCACCCCCCCGCAAAAGAACCCCCCGCCCTAAAAAAAAAAAAAAAAAAAAAAAAAAACAAAAAAACCACAACCAACAAAACCCACCCAAACCTCAAAAATCCTTCTAGTCACATTTATATTTAATCTTAACAAGTGATACAACTTGCCTGTTTTGCAGAATAGATGGTGCAGTCCGGGAGATAAGTCAGGTGGGCCAATGTGATGGCTTCTGACAAAACCTTGTTGTCCAGTGGGACAGCATGGTCCAGGAGAAAGTCAGTGGGTCAGTGCAGCAGTTCCAGGTAGAGGCATGTGGTCTTGGGTGCACAGCTACCCCTGTTAGCCCTCAGGCACTCTTGCAGGTCTCTACTATGTCACCCCAGTGACCCCAAACACTCTCAGTTACAGATTGGGTAGAGAATACCAGCTGAAATTCCCACAGCAGCTGATGAGTCCCTGTTGCCATTGCTGGCACTCACAGCCTGCCCAGCTGGAAGGTTCTCATGTTGGCAGGGACACAGCAATTAACAGGTTAGTTACAGGAGAGTAATTTGAGAGTAAACAAAGTTTAACAGGTCCCAAACCTATGTCAAGCTACCACAATGTCCTAGCTGGTGAGATCCACTCTACATCCTGCAGAGTGAGCGGTGATAACTGGGGCAGGGCAGGGGGCTTCAGCATCTTTCACCCCTCCAGATGTGACTCGCTGTGGCTGGAGAGGTGGATAGCATAGCTGAGCCTACCCCCCTCAGAAGCCCGAAGATGCTTGCCAACCTCTTGAGGTTTGCGGGGGAGACTGTCTTCCTTATTGCCAGGAAACTTTGTTCATGTTATACAAGCTGTTTTTCCAAGGGCTTGCCCACGTGCCCTCCTTTATTCTGCTCAGCTGTGTCTAGGCAGCCAATCTTGCTGCTCTAGTGAAGATGCTGGGTTCTCGAGAGCAATGTGTGGGGCTTGTGAGAGTTTTTTTGGTCCCTGTAGCGTTGCCTGTGGGGAAGGCCTCTGTACTCAGTCCCTTATGACTTCTGACACCACTTCTGCTGCAGGCCTTTCCCTAATTACCCCCCAGTGTGATTGCCCCTGCCTCGCTCTGTTTCTTTCCAAGTGGGAGCATGGTGCAGAGCAGAGAGACTTTGCAGCACGCACAAGCAAGCACAATAGAGAGTGTCTCAAAGCTGCCTGCTACCTCTCTCCCGTGCCTAATCTGTGCTGATGATTGCATCCAGCAGCTGAAAATAAGCTCTTGGAAGGAGGGGAGGTGGTGAAGGTGAGCTGCCAAGCAGGACTATTTATACTGGGTGAGTCAGGCCTGTGCCTGAATCCAGCCAGACACTGGGGAGCTGGAACCCAAGAGGAACCTGCAAAGGACATAGCCTTGGATAAGAGGCTCTTGCCTGCAGCAGCTTGTTTGCTGTAAGGTTCGGACTTGTCCTGTTGTTCCCTGTGATGGACTGCACCTTTCCCTTCAGCTCTGCCACACAGCGCTTGCTGCAGCTGGATGAGGAGCAGCTGGATGAGCAGAAATACTCTCGGCATATAAGGTCTCGGTACCACCACAGTGAGCGCAGCCTGAGCCCAGTTAGCCAGGGATGCCAAAACAGCCGCTTGGAGCCACTGGAGTGCCGGGATCTGCTGGTCCAGAATGCGCTCTTCACTGGGAACCTGGAGATGGTGCGGAAGTACTTCACCAAGAGCGCAGCCATCAATCTTGTCATCGAGAGCAAGGGTGATGAGCTGCGCTGGACTAGCAGGAAATTTGGTGGGTGTGCAGGGCTGGGACATGGGGGGATGGAAAGTGCCCAGTATGGGGACCAGAGAAATAGCACAGACTCTTTAGAAAAGCCTTGAGAGGAATCCCCAGTGGTGGAGACAGGGTGGTAGAAGAGGGACTTAGGAAGAAAGACTTTTGGATGAGGAAGGAGGATTCCAGGGCTGTAGAACAAATGGTAGCAGGCTTGCTGAAGGTGGCCTGAGGCAGATCTACCGGGAAATGGTGAGAATAGGGCCCTTGGAGGGGCTGCTGGAGAGGAACAACATCAGGACTGCCCTGTTAGAGATTGCTGGGATAGATGTGAAATATGTCTGAGGTGGAGAGAGTGCTTGGGTGAGAAGGCATCAGGTGGCGTAAGGATGCTTTTCCTGCCTTATGTCTTAAGTTGCATCTGATACTCCAGTTCGTCAGAAACCGGAGGCTGTGACATGCTTTGGGAACAGCAGAGAGATCTTAGCAGTGCCCTTCAGGCAGACCTTAGCCCATATCCCAAGGAAGGCATGGCTGTGCATCAGCCTTGTAGGCAGCTGTCTGGGGACAAAGCCACAGTTGCTCCGTATCTGCCTGGTGCTGTAGTGAAATCCAGATGTGAAGCAGATCCATTACGATCCCTGCTCCAAACACCGACTTTGACAAGCTGCAGGGAGGTTGGTTGATGTGGGAGGGTTAACAGTGATCAGCTGGAGGAAGTCTTTGCTCCAGAACAAAAGCATTTGGTGTTTTGCTTTCTTGCATGTGTGGGGATTGCACCCAGCAAACTGTTCTATTCTGTGAGATGGATTGGGCAAGGCGAGCAGAAATCCAGTCTGCCAGAGAGATGGTGGAATTAAGCTTGTCCTGAGTGACAGGAAGTAGAAGATAGTCATCCTTGGGTTTCCTCCCATCTGTATACCTCACTGTACCTTGCCCAGATGCATCTTGCACACATTCTTCCACACTCTTTGGTCCCTTTTGCTTACCTTCTCATCAGTGTCATCTATAAACGTTTCAGTAAGCAGCGTAGCTGATGTGTTAAAGGGCGAGATGTGCTTAGCAATCTGGAAGTGCGCTTGTCCTTGCTGCTGTCTGTTAGTAGTGTGGTGCAGGCAGGCTCCCAGAATTTAAGACAGGGAGTGTCAGGTGTGGAGGGGCCATAACTGCACCACTCTTTTCCACAGAAGGTTGATGGCAAAAGCCCCCCTGTGCCAGAACGGAAGAGCTGCTGCTGAAGGCCACTTTCCCAGAGGTGTGGGTTCTTTTCAAGTGTGCTGATGCAAAGCTGTGGAGCATACTGATAAAGCTTGACCGTGACTGTTTTGTAGCGATCCACACTAGCAAGAGACAAACAGCTAGGGTGGGCTTGCAAATGCAAGTGCTACTACTTGTGGGTAGTGAATATTTACTGAGTTCCAAGATTTGTGCAACCCAGGTTTTGAATTTTTAGTCTACTTGGGAATAAAAATACAAAAGGTATTACCCTTTGTGTAACTGGGACCACTTGTCAGTAAAATATTAATTGTACATTTTAACTTCTGTCTTATGCTGAGCTGACTGACACTTGAACAGCAAGTCAGTCTGCTTGTAAAGATTTGTGACCCAAAGAAAACAGAACAGCTGATGTAAAAGCAACAACTTCACACAGAAATTGCTCTTCTCACCAGAGTCTCAAGATGTGAAAAACCCAACCAAACAAGATCATTCATCAAGCACAGACCAAAATTGTACTGCCAAATTTATCAGATAAAGGTATAGAACAGAAACCAAAGCAAAACTTCATGCTACCTAAGGCTTTGGTTATGTATCTCACTGGCCTGTAGGGACAGTTTCTTAAAGTTTACCTAGCCAGTGACCTTAAAAGTAGATTCTAGTGACCTGTTTTTTCCCCAAGTCATCCCTATTGACATTTTAAGAAGCCCAGAGGAAGTGTAAATTGTTTGGCGTTACCGACACTAACTCACACAGCCCTTTGCCTCCCTGGTGATGCTTTTGTGATTGGGAACCTGAGGCTCTCGTGGGATGCCTGCTTATATCTTTGGGGAAATAGAGGATCCCATCAGGTGAGAAAGCCTGCTAGGTGCTTCCCTCTCTTTACCCTTTCATGTACTACACTTTAGCTAGATAAGGTGGTGAAGTCTGCACAGACAGAGCGTGCTGGAGACTGTCAGTATAGAACTTGGTCATTTATTTTCATTACTGAGAAGGGTAAAGTTCCCTATTTTACACTCTTCTCTGGTCCCCCAGGTATTTGTTGCTTGGTGGTTTATTGGGGTCACTTAACTTGTTTTCAGCTGCATGATTTGAATAGTTCCACGACACAAAACTAAGCTAAACACTGTTAGTCTTCCGTGCAGTTTGATGTGTTCTTTAGAACATATGGTCTGAACAAAATGCATGCAATGCTGATGAACTGTGAGCAAAGTGCGCTGTTCTGTAACCGAAGTAGGGGCAGGGTGAGTTTATACACTATGTGGGGACAGGGGAAAATGCCGTCTCAGGTGAAAGGACAGCAGTGAGGAACCCTGAGTGAGGGGACTGTCAGAGGATGGGAAAGGGAGTACTAAAACCACGCAGGAGCTCTCTGCAAGGCTGAATTTCAAGGAAAAGCAGGAAGGGGTCTAACGGAAAATTACCTTCTATGGTTTTACTTCACTTGTAATGCGCTGTTTCCCATCCCTGTACTTATTTCTACCTGTCCTTTGGCTTTAAGCTTCGATTAAAAAGAACTTTCCTGTAGCTTGTTTAAAAACCTGTCTAGTGCCAAGGGCTTGGGTGGAACTAGCAAATGGGTGTGCAGTGCTGGAAGTGTGCGCGGAGCCAAGGGCTGGACAAAGGCGTGCTGCTGGTGTATGGAGGCAGCTGGGTTGCGCTGTTGCAGTCTGGGCAGCAACTGTCTGACAGCAGGCTAGTTGGGCATGAGACTACTTCCCTCCCTGTTTTCGTAGTGATGTCCCGTCTCTGTTTCTATCCTTCAGGCTACTCTGCTACCCTGCGCTGCCTAGGGACTTCCCCTTCACAGCCAGCGACTGCAGAGATACTGCTGCCCAAGAGGAGTGTCCTTATCAGCCTCTTGGCCCAAATATTTGGTCACAAGGTTTCCCAGAATAGAACAGCTGAGACCCGAGCCGTGCCCAGCCTGGGCCAAATGGTGATGTGACATGTCCTCCCTCCCTGGGGAGAGGCCCGGGGCTGACAGGCAGCCTGTCAGCCAGAGCACCGGGTACCGGTGGGGCTGTGCCCGCAGGCTCAGAGCCTGGCCGGGAAGGCAGCAGCAGGTCCTGCCATCATTTCTGTGGAGGGTCTGGGTGCTGCCTCATGGGTAGCGTCACCGGCAGAGGAGGCAAGAGTCAGGAGCCCATTTGCACGCGGAAGGCAGTTGGCCCTGCCCAGGCCTACTGGCAGGCCCTGCTGACTGGGGATCGGGGGACTGTGGCTGAGATCCTCAGTGACCCTCAGAACAACCTGAGTCCCAATGCCGTGTTTGACACCAGTGACCTGGAAGAGTGGAAAAACTACCGCTTCAACCTCCGCCGGCTGAGTACGCAGGGGGGCAGCGGGCAGGCAGCGTGGCCCAGCTGGACGGGGGCTTGGAGCCTTTTGCTTACGCTGCAGGGCATTACTATTTCTGGGACCGTGTGTTACGGGTGCTGTTTGGGTTGCAGAGGAGTCGGGATGGCAGTGAGAGCTCTGGGATGGGGCTGGGTTCCCCTGTGCCGCTTGTGGGAGGGTGTGCGTATGTCTGGGAGTGTGTGGTGCATCTGGGGTACCCGGCCCTTCTAGCAGGGGTTGTGCAAATGCTTGGAAACTGCTTGAGTTCCCACAATGGGCAAAGGAGATTCAAGCTCCAGGTCGTATTCCTTCTGCGACTGGCCGGGTAGCCTGACTCTGCATGCCTGCTCTGTCTGCGTGCAGCCTGTGCTGTGCTGCTGGTTCCCTCTGTGGGTTGTGCTGGGCAACGAATTGTCACAGCCCTACGTTAGGTCCTCAGGATGGTTCGGTTTGAACCTGGCCCTGGGAAACACGGTTGACTGCGTGCTGCTTCTGCGAGAAAGAGGTGAGAGGGATGTAGTGTTGAACGTGTCACGCAGACTGGGACGTGGTCCTCCAGCCCAGCCTGGATGGGCAGCAAGAAGCGTGATTTAAGGAGCTCTTTTCCTGTAACAGCTGCAGGCTGTTTGCCAGCAGACTGCACCAGTTCAACAATGGTTCCAGCTGGGTCAGCGTCTTTGAGAGTTGGCAGGTTTCAGCCCCTTGCCCTCTCCTAGGCCCTAGATGTCCATCTCTGCTGAAGCTTGCTTGTCTGCACCATGCTCAGGGCTTGTCTGAATCTCCTGTGTGCGTGGCAGCCTGCTCCAGCACCTCTTTCTTTTACTGCCTGGCTCCTTGTCTTTGTGGTGCTTCGTGCATGGTGCCCTTCCCAGCCACCTTGCTGCTTTCAGCCCTGCCTGTGCCCCAGGCCCTTCATCTGCTGTAGTCCTGTCAACGGAAACCCTGTGCTGCATGACTGAGCTGCAGGTGAAAAGCACACTTTCTGGGAACAGCCTCTACCCCAAGGCTCCTGCTCCTTCGAGCTTCTTGTCAGCCCCAGATCTTTGCCTTTGGCAGGCCAGTCCAAAGGCAGAGACCTTGCAGAGAAGGGAAGAGGCAGTCCCTTGAAGGGAAACTCGAGTCTCTCAAGGGGGGATGTACATCAGGTACCCCAGGGGAAAGGGCCCAGTGCTTTTGTGCACTGCGGCTGGATGCAGCTCCCTGACCTCTCTTTCCCTGCAGGACTGTGGTCTCTGAGCTATGAGCAGGAGCTCACCACGCCTCTGCACATCACAGCCAGCCGAGGCTACGCAGACTGCCTGCGGCTCCTGCTGCTCAGGGGAGCTGCCGTCGACTTTGCACCAGGGGGTAAGACTGCCCTGCATGAGGCTTGTGCAGCACCCAGCACAGAGTGTGTGCGCCTGCTGCTCAGCTTTGGTGCTGACCCTGAGGCTGTCTCTGAGGATGGCTACAAGCCCCTGCACCTCTGCAAGAGCCCAGACTCCATCGAGTGAGTTCTGACCAGGGGACACAGTAGGCCTCCCTCCCCCTCGAGCCTCATCCTATGTAGAAGGGATCCCTACTCATCCCTGCAGGTGGGCTGGTGGTCGCAGCAATGGCTGCTGAATGGGGTGGCCTTACCGCCTGTTCCTGGACCAGGATTACCTCTGAAGTCCAACAGATGACTGCAAGCTCTAGTCCTCAGCTGATGCAGCTGAACTTGGTGCTGGCTGTCTTGCTACCCACCAGCAATGCAGAGCGGATGGTTCACACTGCGAAGCTCAGGGCACGAGCTGTGCAAACAGGCCTCTGTGGGGTGTGGGAGCAGACTCTGGGTGTGACGACACATTGTTAAAGATCTGCGGTGAGTTAGCTAGAATTAGGATGGCAGTATCTCTGCTCACCAGTCATCCTGGCTTAAAATCACTGCTCCAGGGCATGAGGAGCAGAGATTTTTGGACTCTTGGGAAAAGTGAAAGCCATGGGATGGTACAGACATGTGAGGTGGGAGGAAGGGTAGGAGCCAGAGAGGAGAGCCTGTCACTGAATCATCTTGGCCCACATAGGTGCGTCCAGCAGCTGCTGCAGCATGGCGCCAGCGTGAACAGTCGGACTGAGGAGGAAGATGACACAGCACTGCATATAGCAGCGCGACATGGCCTAACAGACCACGTGCAGCTGCTTCTGCGCTATGGTGCAGAGCTGGAGGCAAAGAATGAGGAGGGGCAGACGCCACTGAATGCTGCCTGTGCTCAGCCCCACCAACCCCAGGACATGGACCGTTACTACCGGGTCTGCCAGCTGCTGGTGGAAAGTGGTGCTAGCATCAATGCTGCAGATAGGGACCGTCAGCACCCACTCCACCTGGCCTGCAAGAACGCCAATGCTCAAGTAGCAGAGTTACTGCTGGCCCGGGGTGCAAATGTCAACGTCATGAACTACAGCGGCAACACGGCACTGCACAATATCCTGCAAGCAACTGCCTACAAGCTGGAGCACCACCCAGAGCTTGTGGTGCGAGCCCTGCTCAACTATGGTGCCATCCGCATCTGGCCTGGCTCGCTCCTCAAGGTGTGGGGCTCACAGCTGTGCTGGGAGCATGGTGGGAAGGGAAGGCTGCGACCATCAGGGCCCCAGTGAGAGCAGGGATGTTTCTGTCGCAGCAGGGCTTGTTCTGTGCCAGCCTGCTTGCTGTCCTGCCTCTCTCTTCCCAGGGGCTGGGGGAGGGGGAATTGGTGTTACTGGTAGGGGATTCCCTGAAGTTTTCTCCTGGGGTATGTTTGCCTGTAGGCCTCTCCTGCTTCTGTCTGTTAAGCTGTGTGGACAGTACTTACCCAGTTTCCATAATCACTTGCCCTGGAAAGCGTTGGCCCTTTTCCTCTCAGGGGATGTGTTTCCTCTTTGGGACATACCCTCCAGCTCATGCTCTCTCTGCAAGACACCAGCAAACAAAGGGTTAATTTCCTGTCTTAATTCCTGAGCAGTGCAATAATTACCCAGCCCGGAGATCAGCAGATTGCTCTCCCCTTTGGGAAAATACAGGAAAATCAACAATTAACACTAATTAATCTCCTATTAACGCCAGATAATGAGGATCACTCCTACAGCCGGAATAGACTCTGACAGCTACTGCTGGCCTGGGCCGTAGGGAGTGGGAGCCAAGAGCCGGGGGGGATCTGCCTCTGTGCAGCTATGCGTGGGTGGGGTGCGCTCCAAAGGCCACACTGGTGGTGTAAGATACACAGCACCAGTGTGTCATTTGCACCTACGTGGACATGGTACACAGCAGAGGTGTGTTGCACAAAATAGGTACGATGTCTTCCTGGGGCTCTGTGTAGCAGCTAACACAGGCACAGTACTTAGGACACCCATTGCACACAGCACAGATGCGGGATGTCTCTGCAGCCCCATGCCAAACAGGCACAGTACGTCCCTGAGACCCCTGTGTCGCCCTCAACAGAGGCATGGTGTGCCTTCGGCTTGCTGCACACAAAATGGGTGTCAGTCCTTGCCCCAGAATGGCTCATGCTCTAACTTGAAAAATGCGGGGAAAGGAGCCTTGCATAAAGCAGAGTGTTGGTTGCATACAAGCTACTTGCAGCAGTGAGGCAGATGAAGGAGATCTGCATCCCAGCCAAGTATGTTAGTCCCTGCATCTGAGCAGCGGCTGTGGGGACCCAGTTGTGCTGAATGCAACTGCGCTGTGCGTGCTGGGTATTGTCTCAGTCACCCTCTTTTGCAGGAGTGGTGCTCTGGCATTTCCCACCATGTAGTGGGTTTGATCTTCTGGGACAGCATGAGGGAAGGACATTAGTTCCCTAGATTTACCAAGGCTGGTTTTGAGCAGCTTTTTAGGAGGTGAGGGTGGGGCTTGCAGGACCTTGCCCAAAGGCAGTGTTCATCTGCTTTTTCCCTGGCGCAGGTGCTGCGGTACTGCCACGTCTGCCCGCGTGTCATTGAGGCGCTGATGAACAGCTATGATCACGTCCGCATCTCTGAGGACTGGGTGGAAGCAGTTCCCGCGGAGGTTGTACAGGTGAGGGAATGCATACTGCCGGCTGGAGAACATGCAGCCGGGCTACAGCGGCAGGGTACCAGAGGAGGCTTGGGGCTGAGGGGGGGTTTGGGGCAGGACAGGGCTGCGAGGAGATTTGCAGGGCACAGGGGTGGTGCTGTTGGGGGATAGGGAGGATGCACCATAGTGACTAAGGTAAAGGGATCTCTGGTTCTACCTCTGCTCCCAGCGTGATATCTTCAGCTTTATCTGCCTCTGGTCCTCTCTTTTCTCTCTGTAGAAATACCCACGTTTCTACCAGTCACTTTTCTCCCTGGAGCAAAGACCTCGCTCCTTGCAGCACCTGGCTCGCTGCGCACTCAGGACCTTCCTGGAGGGCCGGTTGCTTCTGGTCCTGTCTCAGCTGCACCTGCCAAGTGCCTTGCACCGTTTCCTGCTGCTCAGCTTCGAGGACGTTCTCTACTAAGGGCTGTGGTTCCAGTCCTACTGTGCCTTTCTGTGCAGATGTTCCATCCCTGCCAGTGCAGCCTCTGCCTTCCCAGCTAACCCCTTCCCCTCGCACACCTCCTGCCAGCCATGTCAGCCTCTGTGCCAAACCTGTCGCTGTGTCCTTGTCCCGGCCTTGTGCTCTGCCTCATGCATGTATTTTGGAGCATTCTGTTTACCCGTACTAATTGGGACAAACTCTAGACTCACTAAGAAAAGCAAGATATGGGCATTAGGGCATTTTGTGTGACAAAGAGCAAATACACTGCATTAATCGTAGTTTTAGTTGTACGGTATCACTCTCCCTATCCCAAATCTACAAAGTCTAACCTGAACCAGGCAGCTCTGGGGCCCTGGGCATTTGTTGGGATCCTGTCTTTAGTCGTGTAGTTTACAGTTTGTACTCAAAGGTGTTTGGAATAAACCCTAGTCTTTCTCTATACCTACCAGAGTACAACTTCTGCCTTGCCTTGAAGACTATCCTGACAGAGCTCATCCATGTGACATGCCATGTGTAGTGGCATGTACACTCTCAGACCTACACATCCGTCTGCCTCTCAGAAGGCATAGGGAAATGTGTGGCAGGTGTGGTGCTGAGGCCTCCCAAACAAACACTTCCCATGCAGGTACAATGTCTGGGGTTGCCTGGCTTTGTAGCTTGGGGCAGGACAGCAGTGCTTGTGCCAGCACTGAGGGCTTCGATGGGGTGAAGAGGAAGCATGCCATGAGAATGCCGGTCCCCTGGGCACAGAGCAGCCAGCCCCTATGACAGCCGAGCCAGCATCTACCAGAGCACAGTCTGGTAGACAGGTCCACGCACTGCTGCCGGGGCTGCGCTGCACTCTAGACAAGGTAAAGGGTAACGTTTGTTCCTGCGATTTAAAGACACAGTTGTAAAGAAATCAGAGCATTAACCACCCTTTAAAGATTTGCAATAAGCTAAGTCCATTCCTGTTCTGACTCAAGGAGTGCCTGAACTGCTGCTGGCTGGCAGAAGGTACACTAGGGCAGCACTGCAGGTTGCTCCTCTTGGTGGACTGGTGTTTCAAGGCCTCTGTTAACGTCAATATCAGCACCAGGACACTGGAATGCACAGATCTGAAGGCTAAGCAGTTTGAGAGACCCAATGCTTCTGTCTTTTTCTGCCTCTGTTGGGATACAGGGCGTAGCTCTGCTACCGTAATTATCACCACCTTACACAGCCACAGCATGCTGCTCTGAGGTAGCAAGCTTGGAATAACTATGTGAGGTTCAGCGTGCTATTCCTAATATACTCACACCAGTGATGCACCACAGCATGAATGCTAATAGGATACAACAGGAATGTGTTTACATGTTACAGGCTTACAAAAGGTGTCAGGAAACCAGTTCTGGCAGCCTGTGTGTGGAGGTACTACTGTTGCGGTATAGAGATGGTATATCTCAAAAAGGTTTCACAGTGTGCTTTATGACATCCATGGGCAGAAAGGTGAGGTGTTGGCTCGATGTGACGTATCGAGCCTATCTGCAAAACAGGGATGAAGGGAGCAGGGGAGTCAAAGCTTTTAAAATACCTGGATAATGGCCTGCACTCTTACCATGGATCAGTAGTGCATTTCCCCTGAACCCGTGCAGGAACCCAGCCTGAAGTCACCACCTTCCTTCTAGCTGAGCTCTCATGTCTGTTTAGGGTGATCTGTTTATGGGATCAGGTCCTGTAGTCTTATTCCCCAATTCTAATCACCACGTTAGAGTGCTCACTTTTAGCCAGATCATGTATGTGACTGGAGGAGTAGCAGAAAAAGGAGAGTCTGTCCCTTTTGGTGGCAGTGCAGTCCAGGATTGCCTTAGCCTGAATGGGTATCTCTGGTATGAAGGCAGTCTGCAGAGCAGCACATGTGGAGCTGATTTATTAGTCCTTCTTTCCAGCACTGTCCATATACCTGTAATAATGTATGTTCAGTAATGTGTGCTCAGTTACTAAGATAATATCACCCGAAGGACAGGGAAGGATTGAATTTAATGCTTTGCTTTATTTTGGAATTGTTTCTTGCAGCTGTTAGACTTAAAGCCACGCCTCAGATCTTGCTGATTACTTTTGCTAGTTCTGAAGTCTGCCCTGCATCATTTGGGTGATGAGGGCAGCTTGGCTTGAAAGAGGTAAACCTGCAGTGTTTTCTTTCTGCAAACGCAGGAGCGTGCAGTGCTGCTGCGCACACGGGCAGGCCAACTCCTGGCACTGCCAATTCCTCTTTGGACGAAAGTGTCCTGGTGTAGACAGGCACCTGTTGCAATGAAGGACCCGTGCTAGGACTGCAGGTGAATTTCCAGGGTTCCTTTCAGAGCTGCCAGGTTTTCAGGCAGGGGATCCCAGCATAAGTGGGAGCGCAGAGGTCAGGCAGGTGGCTGAGAGGGGCAAGCCAGCCCTGGGCACAAATCTTCATCTATGTTCCCACTGAAATTGAAAGGGCATGATTTCATTGCGTGTAAGGAAACCACTGAGTAACCATTTTCAAGGAATGTGAGGCTAGTAGGAAAAGGGGAGTATCTTTTACAGATTGACTGATTTAACTGGGGGGAAAAACCAAACCAAACCAAACCAAACCCACCAGAAAAGCTTTTGGCCACTCAAGCCTTTTTTCAGAACTGAAACAATCAGAAAAGTTCAAGCTAAGTGCAGGCTGAGAACAAATGCTCTGAGTTTAACTTAGTTATGCTAATTGATTAGCAACTGATTTTTAAAAACATTTACAAGAACAGAACAGAATTAAAAAGGTTTGATGTTCCAGAGCACATTTTGGCAATATAACAAGCTGTGCTACTTTTTCTCAGATTTCTAAAGGGGAAATTTCTAATGCAGCATTGAATGTACTTTCTGGGACAGGAGTTATGCTGGGGAAATTTAGCTGTCCTGAGTGTGAGGTCTATGGTCTCAACCGAGGACAGCAAGCATGTGACATTATTAGCACAGGGGCATGTGGTTCTGATGTGTTTTTACCAACTGCCACAGGCACAGGCAGCTGCTGATTGCTACTGTGTCCCAGGTTCACTGGGAATGTCTCTTGGGCACATGCTGTTGTTCCTGCTTCAGCATCCACCTGGGTTTTTTGGCAAAGCAGTCAGCAAGAGACACCCGCATGACTAGCTGAAGTAATGCGAGTTCACTGCCATGTTCTTAGTGCAGCTGCCCAAGTGATGCGCTCAGGGGAAAAAAAATTCATCCCATACCTAGACAGAAGTTTCCATCCTAGCTGCAACCACTGGGTCTTACTCTGACCCTCTCTGTGCAGTCAAAGCATTGCCTATTCCTAGTATACTCTTCCTTTAACTGAAAGATCAACTGCATCAGTATCTCCCTGTAGGCTTCCCAGCCTCAAATATCTGCCCAACCCTTACTTGATCTTTCCTGTTCCTCAGTAAAAAGCATGACATGCCATAATGGGTGGACTAGTAAATCACATTAGTACTTATAGAAGGGTACAAGAACAAAACAAGTATAGAAAAGCTCTTCCCTTGGATGTCCATCCCCACCCCCAAGTTCTGTAAACTGCATTTCAGATACTTTTGAGTCAAAAGGGCATCTTTGTATTTAGCAGTTGTATTGAGATTTTCTTTTTTCCTTTTCCATAAATTTGACCACTCAGTTTTTGGATCCAGGTATGTTTGAGCATTCTGATATCCTTGTGGCAAGGACAACTTAATTGCACATTGTGTTGATCACCTGCTTTTATTTGTCTTTATGCTGCCACCTTCTTGGTTCATTTGATGCCCTCTAACTCTTGTATTCTAAGAATATGTGGGTAACCATAGTCTGTTCCTCTCCGTTATTCAGAACTATATAGATCCCTGTCATTTCTCTCCTTACACAGGCTGGAATTCTATTCAGCTGTGTCATTCCCTCTGTGGAAGCTGTCACCCAACCCTTAACCACGAGCACTGGCTTTCCCTGTCCCTTTACTGATCCTAGTGCACCACTTTGAGATGAAGGGAGTACAACTGTGCACAACATTCAAAATATGGTTGTGCTATGATTGTGTAAGAGTTATTGTTAGCCATGTGCATGTGAGATCTACACAAATGCCTCAGGAACCTTAGATTCATATTTGACATTACTTGATTATTTACACAGTCCAGGAGGAGGATGGCCTTGGCAGCAATGCCCTCCCATTCAGTGTGTTTTGTGTTCAGATGGCATATGTTGCAACCTCTAAACTTTTTCAGACTCATTACTATCCAGGATGCTGTACCTTTTTTAAAATGAAGCCCAAATTCTTCTTTCCTATATGTTGCACCTTATAGTTAGATGTAACAAACCAGGTTTTTCATGAGTCTGGTGTTTCAAGCAATCCAGATTAGGTTGTCTTGGGCGAGTGCCACCTGTTACATTTACCATCCCAACAATTCATTTTTATCCACCCCAGTAATTTTACCAGCAATTGTTTTATTTTCTCCTTGATTGCTAATAACATATAGCATTGATATGTGAATAGAATACAACTAGAAATGCATCTGTCAAATGGCTATATAGAATAAGTCTTCTCGGTTACCCAATTCTTTCAAATCTGTTAATACTGATCATACTGACTGTAGCATACAGCTAATTTTTCTTATTATAATGTCATGCAGAACTAAGTCAAATGACTTACAGGAGTCTAAGCATGCCATATCTATCTAGTTAGCTCTATAAAACTTGTAGGCTTACAAAAAAAATTACATAAAATTATTTGAAAGTCCCTCTTTCAAATGACATTAATTTGAATGACATTAATTTGGGTTCTAGCTTTTACTAATTTACTCAGGACATCCTTTGGCTGCTTGTCAGTGATTGCTTGGGATGTATGTTGAACTAACTGCTTGGTAGTTTCTTGGATAACCATGTGAGCACATTTAAATACTGGCAAGACATTGGAATTCCACCCTCCCCCCCCCCCCCAGTTATCTTAAGTTCCCCAATGTGCCATGATTTGTTATAAAGAAAAAAATCAATGGTTCAGTGAACTCATTAGCCAAATAAATACTCTTGGATGTAATTTATCATCCTGCAGATTATAAAATTTGTTACTTCAACAGTTTCTCTCTAGCATCTTCCTTAATTACTGATGGAATAGAAAGTATTTCATTACCACTGTAAAATCCAAATATTATCAATTGTTGTTTCAAATACAGAGCAGAAATATTTATTGAGTTCTTGGTTTTCATTATGCAGAACATACATTTACACACAGAAACCTGGAGCAGGTGCCCAGTGACTGCAATTCTTTGGATTCTCTGCTGCTGGGGCATCCTGCTCTGGGGTCAACATTTCAAAAAAATTGAGAAATTGAAGAGGGTTCAGAGAAGAGCCATAAGTGAGTTATGGATTGCCAGTGATTCCTGCCAGTGGGAACTTCGGAGGGGCGGCGGTTGGACACACCATGGTTGATCCTGGGAGCCTCATGTGCAGTTGTAGTTGCCAGTTCTTCAGTTCCAGATTTACAGGGCAGGAAGGGTTGATAGCACTCTTCTGCGAAGCACTGCGGGCACGCAGGCTAAACTCACCCTCCATCGCCATGCTGACATCTATTGCTGGTCCTCAACTGTGCCTTACCAAGCTTTCTGAGGGGCAGACTGCAGAGTTTATTCAGCATTGCCAGTTCTTCTGAGTGGCACTTAGAGTTAAAACTGGATCCAGTGGCTGGAAATTGAAGCTGGGCAAACACATATTAGAAATGAGACACATTTTTAATAGCAAGGGCAATTAATCTACTAGTTAATTGCATCTTAGAATAGCTTATCATGTTGCATGTAGAATTCTCATCTCTGGCTTTTTTAAAAATCACCAGAAGAGCTGCCCTAGCCCAGACCAGAATTAATCCTGCGTGGTGCTCAGGCCAAGTCCCAAAGAGATCGGACTGCTTAATTACAGATCTATGATCCATAGTCTTGCCCCTCTTCCACACTGGTCTACCACTAGTCTCTGTCACCACTGGGACTGTGTTTGGCCCCAGGGTAATGAAACAGTTTCATGTTTCCCTTAACAGCGCTGCTCACTTCATTGATACTTCATTGATGTCTCTGACTTCCCCTTAGTTCCCTTCATTTTGTAACTGCTGGTTTGTATTGGCTCTATCAGCTTCCTTGCTCTGAATTTGCTGCCTGCGTTGGTTTCTGAAAAAGACATTCTGAAATAAATGGTGATGCTACTTTATACTTTTATTTAAATATTTGCTCCTACTCAATTTCCCTTATGAACTTTAGCTTGGAGACTTCAGCCATTTGGAAGCACTGAGCATGTTTCACCCTGTGGGACTGGGCAGTGTTTGTGGATTGCCAAAGGACCTCGGGGCTGGATGTCATACACAAAGGCAAACTCCCTCCTCTCACCAGTCTGCCAGCACATGAGGACCACATGGGGCTGCCCCATGGCACTTGCAGTGATCCCGCCTGAGGAGGCACTCCAAGGATTTCTGACTGACGGCAGTAGGAGCCTCTGTGTTTGCCCCAAGCTGCAACCCCACGCAGCAACACAGCTCTTCTTTGAGCAGCCCCATGCAGAGCTCTGCTGGACTCACTCCAGTAGCTGGTTTGGCCCTACAGCAGCTCTCCCGGTGCTGAGTGCTTCTGGTACTTCACCGTTAGGAGCATGACTCCAAATGCTTCCCACACTTCTGTTTCCATCCAGATGCTCTGCAGCAGATGCTGATGCTCCTGAGGTACCACGCTCCGCAGGTGAAACCTGGGGGAGCACACCCCTTTTGTACAAAGGTGCTCTCTGGGGCCTGTCAACCCCTGCTCCATTCCTCCAGCTCATCACCAGATGCCAGCAATGCTGCTCACATCTGCGCCGTCCAACCCACCTTCATGCTTCTAGCTGCAAGGCTGTCCCTTGGGCTTCTGGGCCACATGGGCTTGGGCCAAATGCAAGCACATGTTTGATAGTAGAATCATAGAATCCTTGAATGGTTTGGGTTGGAAGGCACCTTAAGGATTGTCTAGTTCCAGCTCCCCTGCCATGGGCAGGGACATCTTCCACTAGACCAGGTTGCTCAAAGCCCCGTCCAACCTGGCCTTGAACACTGCCAGGGATGGGGCATCCACAACCTCTCCGGGCAACCTCTTCCACTGTTTCACCACCCTCACCATAAAGAACTTCTTCCTTACATCTACTCTAAATCTACCCTCTTTCAGTTTAAAGCCATTAGCCCTTGTCCTATCACTACATGCCTTTCTACAAAGTCCCTCAGCCTTCCTGTAGGTCCCCTTTAGGTACTGGAAGGCTGCTATAAGGTTTCCCCAGAGTCTTCTCTTCTCCAGGCTGAACAACCCCAACCCTCTCAGCCTGTCTTCATAGGCCTGTGCCTTCTGGCCAATAAGGCTGCCTGGCCAGCCTTACTTTGATTCCTGGAAAACACTACAGCAAGTAACTGAAAATTTGTAAGTGCCTGGACACATGCAAAGTTGGTCAGACCAATCCTGCTTCCTTCTGTATCTGGCCAAAAGACCCGTGGTAAAGGGACAGAAGGAGCAGATGTTATGGGTCTTAAATGTCTTAATTTCATGCTCTCTCACATAAGAGTCTCAGGATGAAATTGTGAAAAGACAATATAGTGTGAATTATACTATTAGGTGAGAGCATAACTAGTCAAAAAACCCTATTCAGAGTTAGTTATCACTAGTCAAACTGCAGTGATACATACGGGGTGTTACCTGGAGGTCTGTCTTGCATCTGGCACTCTTCTAGAGTTGTTAAAGACTTTCATGAAGGAATAGACACTAGGCTTATTTAATCTGCAGAAGACACTGTGCTGGTTGGGGTTGTGGCCCCAGCTGCAGCTCAGGCAAGCAGGACGAATGCCAGGTTCTCCCCTCGAGCCTGCAGAACTCAGCTGCAAAAGTCTTAGTAAGGCCTGACCTGCCAGAGATGGTGCAAGCTGAGAAGTGCAGGAGCAAACATGCCACATACTGCCCATGACCAGCCACGTGCTGCACAGAAAAGGCATAGCTGTCATGGCATGCACAGATCAGGGTCCGGTCTGTAAAGAAGTGCTACATGAGTCTTCTCTTCCTGAGGTGCGGTGACCACAGCATAGTGGGTGGGCTGTGGTGGGAGCAGAGGACATCAAGAATGGTAGGAAGACAAGGAAATGACCAATAGAAAGCGCCTCAAGGACCTGGAGCTGTATATTCTGAAGAAGAGAAAACTGAGTGGAGACAAAATAACAGTATCTAAACATGGAAAAATTACCTGAGCATTTGTCCTATGAGGAAAGGCTGAGAGAGCTGGCTCAGGGGATATCATCAGTTTAGGTAAATACCTGAAGGGAGGGTGCAAAGAAGATGGAGCCAGGCTGTTTTCGGTGGTGCCCAGTGACAGGACCAGAGGTAATGGGCACAAACTGAAACACACAGAAGGCTCTGTCAGAACATCAGGAAACACGTTTTCACTGTGAGGGAGACTGAGCACTGGCACATGTTGCCCAGAGTAGCACGATGCTGCCAAGAGAAGCCAGCCCTGTGCCCTAGGAGCCCAGCAAATTATCTGGTGTTTGGCTAATATCACTCTCCCAGAGCAGGATCCAAACCCAGGAGCGAAGAAGGTGTTAGCTCTCCTAAACAGAACAATCCTCGAAGTGATGTGTGAAAGGCTCCTATCTTGTCCAGGAGTAAAGAAACGAAAATGAGAGACACTTGCCAGGTGCAGACAAGTTGGTTAGCAGTGCCATCTTCCAAGCTGAACTGTCATCTGTGGGGCGAGTGGGTTGAAGGTCTTAACCCAGCTTCCAACTGAAATGGTACCTGTGACCGGTCCCATCAGGCTGGCCTCTGTATCCTTACTCTGTTTGTGTGTTGCTGCTCCTCAAGCAGGCTGGAGCAGGATAAGTTCAACATGTTACCTGAGACGTGTAATCGCTATAATCACTGCCAGCAGCTTGCCTGCAGAGCCTGCTACCTTGGCAATTTGCCGTCCCCATGCTCACGGCTCTGTGTCTGCTGAGCAGCCTGTTCCTGCAGGGCATGGGGTCTCAGGGATCTGCCAGTGGGGCTGGGGGACCAGCAACATTTGCTGCTGGGGCCATGTCTAGTACCAGCTTTAGGTGGTGAAGCTCCCAGCACTGTGTCTTCACCCCGTCCCAGGGGAACCAAGTAGCAGACGGCCGCACTGCCCACAGAGCATGCACAAATTCATTCTGGGTCCTGCCTCAGCTTGAGCTGCTTGCCTGGCAAAGGCCAGTGTGGCTGGATAAGCTGTGGTCCATTGAGGCTCACTCTAAGCTTACGTGGAAAGGCAGCCAGGGAGGCAAGGTGGCATGCAAAGGATCCCAGGGAACTGATAGTCACAGGCGGCTGAGCTAGCTCTGTCAAGTCAGAGCTGTTGCTAATGAGCCATAAGACCATTCTAAAGTGCTCCTTGCAGGAAATCTGTCTGCCCAAGGTGTGAGTGCAGCATTGGGTGCAGGAGTCAGGCAAGGTGCCGGGAAGAGTTGAGCTCCTCCAGGTGCAGATGCACTCTACCCTGTGACAAGGCCTGGGGTATGGCGTGCTTTTTGCTTGATAGACCTGCTGGCTGGTGAGGTTGAGGGTGCTTCACCTGTGCATTGCCTGTGGTTTCTGCCTCACCTGTTGGGCCTGGGGCTAAAGGGCAAGGGGAGGTGGTACAGAGGCGCCTGCCTCAGCTGCTGGCATGCTGAAACAGCTGGTTGGTGTCTTAGATGGCCTGTGTGCCCTTAGCAAACCCAACAGCCTTCAATCACCTGCTCTCAGAAAGTATTCCTTTGCTAACACCATGCAGGAGCTGTGCTCCTGTGCTATGCGTATGCCCAGTGGGCAGCCGGGAGCTGAGCCACTGTAGGTCCTGCCGGGAGGCCTTTGTGGCTGGAAGAAAGCCTTCGCTTGTCAGTCTGGGAAAAGAAGTGGTTTTCAGATCAGGAAGACCCAGCTTGGGGGCTGCTTCTAGGCACTCTGCTGAACCACAGAGGTTGGTACACAAGACAGGCCACTGTTACTGCTGGCCTTGTGCAAGGCTTATCAAAAAGACAGGTATGTGGTCTTGCTCTGCCCTTAAGTCCTAAGATGGACCACTCTGAGTTTTCCTCTCTTTAAGTTACAGTCTTTGCCTATTTCAGAAACCCTGGCTTGGGACAGGTCCTTGGAAGTAGCCTTTTTCTGCTCTGAGATCTTGTCAGCAGCAAAACTATGCACCTGGGAATGCTCTTTCTACTATTAGTGAGGATCCTGGATCCTTATTGCTCCAGCTATGGCTCTGACAGGACTAGTTCTAAAGTATGTTCCCCAGGCATGAGAGGGTGTCTCCTCAGCTGCTGCAGACAGGTTTTGCTGTAGGAAGCTGGGGACAGAATCACATGGGGCAACTCGGCAGTGGGGTGAAAGCCTGTGAGGCTGTATTTGCAGAGGCCGGTGGGAACCGCCCGGGTGCTCCTTGCATCCAGGTTGCCTGCTGGGGCAGGACTTGCACATTAGCTGTTACCCACCAGGCTGAGTGTGCCTACAGAGCCTGATGGCTCAAGCCAGGTTTGTTTCATCTAGACCACTTCACGGGTATAGCCCAATAGCAGAGCCTGTGCCTGATAGGAGCCTACCTTCTGTCGACACGACATCACAGCCGCGGCCAGCCCGTTCTCTAGACTTGCCAAACTGAGTAAATAATTTTGCAACATTACCCTTGCTTTAATATGTTTAGCAGCTATATTGCAGGATTGCCTAGGGGCCGTGACTAGATTTAGTCCTGTTGTGCTAGATTCTGTGTAGAGATCGTAAGTGGAGCAGGTAGAGGCATAAAGTTAAGGTTGCATAGCAGTTTCCATTAGAAAGACCTGCTTTCATTTGCCAGTCAGTTATTAAACTTTAACTGATGCAGTTGTGGTTTGCCATGCTGTGTGCCTGTCTCACACTGAACTTTTCCCGTTACAGCTACAGCAAAAATTAATTGGCCTCTACTTAGCCAACAGCCTGTGTATCAGGAATACGCTCCAGACTCCCCACCTTGGAGGAGCAGCTTACAGTGCAGGAAGGAGAGCTGACCCAGATGTTTCTTCTTCTGCCCAGTAGCGCGGGATCAACTTTTCCTAAATGACCAGCCTCTGAGGATCCCATTTTGCATGTACCAAGCAAGGAAGTTTTTAGCAGCCAACAGTTTTCTCCCAGGAAGCCTCTGCCTATGCTGAGCAGTTTGAAGTTATGCCAGGTCCTCTGTGCTGACCAGACAGGTCATGTACCATCTTCAGCATCGACACTGTGTCCAAAGTGTCAAGTGTTGATCAGGACACTTTCCAGTCTTGCCTACTGACTCCAGAAATGCAAGCAAACTGACTTTTCCATGCTCACATAAGTGCAGCGAAGAACAGAGAAGAAGAGGAGGAAGAAGCTTCAGCAGTACTAATGTGGAAAACAGACAAGAGGAGGGGTGGGAAGCAAAGGCAGACTGAGGAAGGAGGGCCAACTCGGGAGGTGACATGATGGAGGAGATGGGACAGGCTGCTTTGTAATTGTGTAAGGGCCCTGCTTGCAGAGACTGGACTTGAATTCAGTACTCGGGGCCCAGACTGGTGAGACTCAGGACCAAGTGCTGAGGCTGATAAACACAGAGCTATGACCCAGCACCCCCAAAACAGAAGGGAGAGAGCAGGTCTCCTCCTGAGACTCTTTTTTAGCTCAGTGTCTGATCATGTATCCAGCAAGGTCCTCAGAGGTCTCTGTCAACAGCTGAGAGTGCAATGAGACCAGCACCTTTACAGATTGCATGTGCAATTAATATTTCTCATGTACCCGGTGTGTTGGATGGTGTATCTCCAGGCACGTTAAGGGAACATACCAGCTACATGCGAGTGGGGGATGGAGCCCGATAAAATGGAATAGAGTGGCTCCCTGCAGAGAAGGCATGTGGGGAAGGAGAAACGCCCAGGGAGCATACTGAACAGTGAACAGCGGAGGTCTGAGCCTCAAGTGGAAGCCATGGAAACTGCATTTCCACTAGACAGTGAGAAACCGTGGAAGATCAGATAGAGGATACAGAAATTGGGAAAGCCCCTGGAGGTAGAGTGGTGGTAGAGTTACCATGTCCAACCAGGCCCCTCACCCTTCCAGTTTGGCTCGCCCTGCAAGGATGGTGGATGTGGGAGCTCTCAATCTGTGTCTTGTTCAATGTACGCACTAGAATACAATAGTACAGTATTTGCTTTATTTTGCTTGCAACCCTTTTATTTCCCAGTCCTTCGACCTTTTGTTCTCTGAATCTTTGCTTTACAATTTGGCAAATGAATTTCTACCTTACTTTACTGCAAAGTCTCAGGAGACAAAGTAAACCAGAGTGGAGTAAGTTGTCAGGGCCCTGAGTACATTCCCCTCCTCCCGGGGGTTTGGCTCTCTGGGGTCAGGGCCAACTTAGATGATGCAGCTGTCTGTCCTTGGGGAACCTCAGCAAGAGCCTGCTCCTCTTTGGCTGAGGAGCTGCTTTTAAGCTCAGGCTTTCACCCTTAGTCTCTGCCTGACCTAAGCCGCAGGTACACCTGATCTTGTACCTCTCTGATGCTGACAATGACCCCGACACACTTATTTGACTTTCTGGCTTGGCCTTCGACCTGCCTCACCACTTGGAGAGTGGGACTTGCTGGGTGATCACTGGACTATTGGACAGCCTGGTTACTGTCACCAGATCTGCTCTGCCCACCTTCCTTGAGTCCTGTAGGACTGCACCCTTGTCAGCGAAGCCGCTGCCTTACTGCAACTCTTGCTTCCTGGCTTCCCTTCCCTATCCAGGCAGCCTGCCCTTTCTGCTCCTGGCATTGAAATGAGATTCAGTGTCTGGAGAGGCAGGGGCTGCAGGTAATGCAAGTGTATGGTCAAGTAAGCAGGACCTTAATCTTGGAGACATATGTGGGGACTTGCAGGGTGCAAGCTATTGATTTGCAGAGGTCAGTGTGGGCGCTTGTGTTATTGGCTTCAGGAGGGACCTGCTGCTTCAGGCACAGGCAGCCATCCTGCCTTGTGGGAGCTGTAGTTCAATCCCCAGCTTTCTCGGTTTCCCCAGCAAGGTGACTGAAGATAGCAGTTCCCTGTTGCTCTCAAGTAGCTTGCTAATTTATATGAGGGTGTGAGGTGTGGGTTGAATTTTACATACGAAAGGTTCATTGAACAAGTGATCAAATTGCAGTTGCTCAGGACTCAGGAAGTTGCTTGCATGGTCTTGATTTGGACCCTTTTGACTACAGGTCTTGAGATCCAGTAACTTACGGGTGGCAATGCTTTCATTTTCTCCGTGGTCTAAAGTGCTTTGATAGTAGTGGAATGAACACAAGCTGTGTGCATGAAGATAACTCCAACCTAAAGGTTCCTTTCCCACAGAGACGTATGGTGGATGAGGCAGGAGGGCTGGCCCAAGGACAGAGAGAACACAGATGCTGACCTGCAGACTTTGAGTGTGTCCCTTATCGTGTCACAACTGATTCCTAAGGTGGGATTCATCCAAATGCTAGTCACTGCCAGCCTCCTTCCCAGCCTGAAATCTGGGCCCTCATCCTAGACAAGGGGCTGAAAGGCCTATGCCACACGAACACGAGCATCTCTTCCTCAGTGATTCCAGGGCCATCTGTTAGTGGGAGGTTGTCCTGGTTTCAGCTGGGATAGAGTTAACTTTCTTCCTAGTAGCTGGTATAGTGCTGTTTTGGGTTCAGTATGAGAAGAATGTTGATAACACAGTGATGTTTTCAGTTGTTGCTAAGTAATGTTTAGACTAAGTCAAGGATTTTTCAGTTTCTCATGCCCAGCCAGCGAGAAGGCTGGAGGGGCACAAGAAGTTGGGAGGGGACACAGCCAGGGCAGCTGACCCCAACTGGCCAAAGGGGTAGTCCATACCATGTGATGTCATGTCCAGTATATAAACTGGGGGGGAGTTGGCCAGAGGGGAGGGGGATCGCTGCTCAGGAACAAACTGGGCACGAGCTGGCGAGTGGTGAGCAACTGCATTGTGCGTCACTTGTTTTGTATACTCCAATTCTTTTATTATTATTTTCATTTTATTATTGTTATTATTATCATTATTAGTTTCTTCCTTTCTGTTCTATTAAACTGTTCTTATCTCAACCCACCAGGTTTGGTTTTTTTCCCAATTCCTCCATCCCACTGGGGGGGGGCAGGGAGTGAGAGGCTGCGTGGTGCTTAGTTGCTGGCTGGGGTTAAACCACAACAGAGGTATCTGCATCAGAGTGGTGAGAGGGATCCCTCTTGCCAGGCCTCAGTTTTATCATTCAGTGTTTGAACCTGGATGATTATTTTAACATTGACTTCTCCACATCTCTGTTTCCCTGGCTGGGGGTAGGGCAGCTCTCGCCACAGAGGGATATTTCCTTGAGACTGCAAGGATGTACCATTGAGACTGCAAGGATATACCACAGAGAAAGGCATAAAAGACATGAAAGAGGAGGCTCTGTGCAGGCCCTTGGTACTTATGTCTCAGCTGGACCCTGGGGATTCAGATCGTGCCTGTTTAGTGGAGGAAGGCTGAGTACCATACCGTCAGCCTGGTGGACCCATTTGGCCTCATTTACATGCTCCACACAGGATTCAAGTGTCCAGCTCCGTGGCTGGACTGTCATGTCCCACAAAAAACACATGATTCAACGCTGCAGTAAAGTGGTGCCCCAGACCACAGTGGGGACAGAGTAGCAGAGGCCAGTGGTGGAGAACTCCATGTATTCGCTTAGATACCAATGCCACCAGGGAGCCTGGGGAGCTAAGCAGCCAGATGTACGGCAGTCCTGGTCAAAGGGTGAGTGCAGGCAGGAACACACAGGGGTCCCAAGAAGAGGACTACCCCTAGGTGAGAGCTGGAGGTCTGGCGCGTAGCTGCACCACTAAAAGGGCAGTTGGCATGAGTTTAGGCATGACTTCAGCTCTGGCATTTCTCAGCTTCCGAGTGCTTTATGTGATAATCCTGATGCTGATGCTCTTCTGAAGCAGGGTGTTAGTTTGTCCCACGTTCAGGATATTACAGGCCCGGTGAGCATCTCCCCGTAGAAAGGAGCGCAACGTAAGTGCCGAGCCAGGGGAGGGGATAAGTACTCCATTTTAGCGTGGGGACTCCCCAAGCAGGGTCGGGCCACGCTCGCCACGATACGCAGCAGGGCGAGGCAGAGCCGTGGACCTCTCGCCACAGTAGTTCAGGAGCGCTAAGGCTCACGCTGCTCTCGCCTGCTCCGTAGATGGAGCGATGTGCAGAGGCCCCTCGGCAGCCAGGCCGGGTACGCCTCTGGCACCCGACGAGAGCGCGGGCGGGAGGGGCAGAGCCCGGCGGCTGCACGCAGCCCAGCCACGGCCGCCCCCGGGCTGCCGCAGTGGCGGACAGGTCCGGGCGGGCTGCCGCCGCCCTGCCAGGCGCTCCCCGGCGCCCCGGCCGCCCACCGGACTCTCGGCGCCCCGGGCTGCGGCCGCGCTCAGCCGGGGCTCCGCACTGCCCGCCTGGTCCTGCCCCGACGGAGCCGGGCACCGGCGGCCCCCCACCCCCCCCCCGCGGTGCCCAGCGCCTCATTCCCCGCTCGGGCTCCAGACCCCCCTCCCCGTTCCCACTCTGGCCCTCGCCCGCCTCCGGGCGGCCCCGCGGCCTCCCCCGGCCCCGCGCCGCCCGCGCCCGCCGCTCCCCCGGCGGCCCCGCTCCGAGCCGGCCGCCGAGGCTCCGGGGCCTGAAAGGGGGCAGGCCGGACTCAGCCCGGCGGCCCCCCCGCGCCCGGGAGGGAGGCGGGCGGCCTTCCGGCGCAGCACGGTCGCCCCGGAGCGGCGGGGCCGCGGCCGGTGCCCGGCGAGGGCCGGTCCGTCGGGGCGCTCGAGCCCGCCCGGCGCCGGTGTCCCCGGGCCGCTCCCCTCGCAGGCTCGGCCGTCAGGAGCGTCGGCCCGGGCCGGCTCCGGGAGACGGTGGGGCCCGGGCGGGGCGGAGCGGGCCCGGCTCGCCCCGTCCGTTGTCCCGGGCCCGGGGGCAGCCCGAGGAAGGCTGTGCCGAGCGGCGCGGCCCCGTCCCGTCCCCACAAAAGCGCCCTTGTGCTGGCCCCGTAATTGCTAATCATCAATCACCATTAATAACAGCTGATGAGGCGGGAGGGGGAGGCGCCTTCCCAGGGGCCGGCCGCGCCGGGGGGGAGCGGGGAGCCTTGCCCCGCCGGAGCGGGCGCTGAAGGAGGAACTCGACCGTGATGTGCGGAAGATGGATGAGAGCAGAGGGCGACACCCCCGCCCGCCTCCCCTCCCCTCCCCTCCCCTCCGCGGCCCGGCCCGGCCCCCCCGCGGCGGGGCGGGCGGGCGGGCGGCTCCGAGCGCGCCTCCACTCCGCCGCGCCGAGCCAGCGAGCGGGCGGGCGGGCGGCAGCTCTCGCCGGGCGCCGGAGCCCACGGGAGGCGGCGGGCGTGGGCCGGGGCCGGGGCCGGGGCCGCGGCGGGGCCCGGCGGCGGCGGCGGCGCGGCGAGTTGGCGGCGGCCCGAGCTCGCCGGAAAGTTGGTGCCGGCTGAGCCGGCGGCGCCCGCTCGCCATGCAGAGACCCAGCGGCCAGGGGACCGCCTTCTCCATCGACTCGCTCATCGGGACGCCGCCGCCGCGCTCCGGGCACCTGCTCTACACCGGGTACCCCATGTTCATGCCGTACCGGCCGCTGGTGCTGCCGCAGGCGCTGTCCCACGCGCCCCTGCAGTCGGGGCTGCCGCCGCTGGCGCCGCTGGCCTCCTTCGCCGGCCGCCTCACCAACACCTTCTGCGCCAGCCTGGGCCAGGCCGTGCCCTCCATGGTGGCGCTCACCACGGCCCTGCCCAGCTTCTCCGAGCCCCCCGACGGCTTCTACCCGCCGCAGGAGCTGCCCCCGCCGCGCGCCACCCCCGACGCCGGCTGCCGGCGGGGCGCCGAGGGCCTGGAGGCGGAGGAGCTGCCCCCGGGGCGCGACAAGGGGCCGCCCGAACCGCCGCTGCACTTCCCGGACCCCTTCCCCGGCCTGGCAGGTAAGAGCGGCGCGGGCCAGCCCCGCCCGGCGGAGAGCGACTCGTCTGCGGCGAGCGCCAGCCCGCCTCGCCCGGGACCCCCGCAGACCCGAGGGGCCCCGCGGCGGGCAGCGCCGCCCGCCCGGCCCCTGTCCGGGCCCTCCCCGCCGCGCCAGCGGCGGCTGCGGGCGGCACCGCGGGCCCCCGAGCTCGCCAGGGCGGCAGCCGCGGAGCCGGCGGCGCCGGGGACCGGGGCGCGGCGGGCAGGACGGCAGGGGCCGCGATGGGCCGTGGACGGCGGGACCTGCCCGCGGCTGCGCTCCCGGCCCGTCCCGGCGGGCCGAGCCGGGAGGACCGGGCCGCTTCCCCTCCGTTCCGTTCCGGGCCGGCTCCGCAAGCGCCCGCAACTTTCGCGGGCGGGAGACAAACTCCGTCCGCCGCGCCCGGGCCGCGGGGCGGGAGAGCCGCGAGAGCCGCCGGTCGGGGCGGCCGCCCCGGCGGGGCACGGACCGCCCGGCGGGACCGGAGCGGCGCGGGCCCCCGGAGCCGAGGCCGGCCCGGCGGCGCGGAGCTCTCCGAGGTCCTGGCAGCCGGCCCGGGGCGGGCGAGGCGGAGGGCAGCGGGGCGCCGCCCCGCCCCGGGCCGCGGGACTGCGCGCGGCCCTCCCCGCCCGTCCCGGTGCCGGTGCCGGCGCCGGTCCCGCTGGGTGCAGCCGCGGTGCGGCGCGGGGCTGCGCCTCGTCTCCGGCACGATGCCGCGGGGCTGGGGGCTCCCTGGCTCGCCCGCAGCCCGCGCCGTGCCGGGCTCCGCCGCCCTCTCGTCCCCGTCGTGCTGCGGCTACCGGCGCCCCGAGCCCCCTCCCGAGGCCGCGCCGCGCCGGGGGGGTCCCGTGCCCGGGCGGCCGCCTCGCTCCCGGCGCCGCCCGGAGCCCCGCTCCGCTTCGTCTCGGTCCACTGCCCCACGCTGTCGTGCCCGCTGCACCCGCGGCCTCGGCACTGGCTTTGCCCGACGGCGCGGGCGGGCGGCGGCTCCACTCCCGCGTCCCCGCTCGGGGCTGGCCGGGGGCGGCTCCCGCTGCCGTGGTGGGGCCGTGGGGTCCTCGCCGTTGTGAGCTGCGGCCGCTCCCCAGTGTGCGCAGGCATCGGCCTCGGTGACTTGTTGCTCTGTGTTTCTCAGCCAGCTCCAGCTCCTGCTCTCTTCCACCTCAGCTCCTGCGGCATGGGGCTCGAGGTGCCCCTTCTGCGGCGAGACTGACACAAACCAACTGCTGGCTTTCTCTGACATGGCCCGTCCTGCAAGCTGTCTCCCCTCATCACCCTCGAGATCTACCTTTGTCTCACAGGCTTCCCGGCGTGGGTGCGTGCTGAGAAGTCTCTGCTGCTTCTTGCAGTGCTTGGCTGTTTGTTCTCCATCCTCCCTTTAGTCTCTCCTGGGTCAGCCCGGGTCTTTTCCTTGCCCTGCCTTGTTCTTCCCTCAGAAGACTGTTTCCGTCACTCAGGTACCCCTTGAACCTCATCCCTCAGCAGGACAACTGGGGCATTTGCCTCCCCATTGCCTTCATGGGTTACCGGGGCTTTGGTGCTCCTCCGGCGCTCCCAGGCCTCTGTGCCGAGTCAAAAGCCCAGTGCGATCTCACGTCTGTTGTGAAAGTCTCCTCGGGGACAGAATTGCCCTGGCCAAAACCAGCTGTCCATATGACCACATCTTCCCACTCTATGGGGAAATGAGCTGCATTGTGCTTGATCTCCCTCCATGGCTCCTCTGTAGCTGAGCCCAACATATTCTCTCCTCCCGAGGGACTCAGATGAACTGTCCCAGACAGTGGCCATTTCTGCTATCGAGAAATCATATCTCTAAGACTTGCCCTGTTGTGACTGGCTCATATGATGGAAGGAAATATGTCTTGCTACCGCTGTTCTGCTGCCTATCAGCTGTCTCTTAGCACTGTGCTTGCTCTGGAGCCATGAAGGATGCTTGTCCTTCTGCACAAGCATTTGCCCATGTCGACCTGACTCTGTGGGCTGCTCTGCCCAGGTCCAAGGGGATTTGTCAGGCCAAATGTACCCCACCTTCTGCTTTACCTAATGTTTCTCCTGACTGTACCAGCCAAGGCCCTTGGAAAGGGACAATAGGATTTGTGTTACCAACCTTCTCGGATGAAAGCCAGGATGGTTGCTGTGGGCTTTTTCTACAATTAAAGAAGAGAAAGATGATTCATATCAAAAGGAGGCATCAAAAACTATCTATAATAATGCAGTTTGTGTTAGCATCCTATCTGTGGCCCGGGCCAAAAGCAATTGTCCAGGGGAGAGTAAGAGAGCACAACCTGTGCAATACTTTCTAAAATGACGCTTCCCTAGCATCCAACCACCTGCACCCCAGGGGCATCCTGAGCCAGGTGTTGTTTCTGGATATTTAGTAACCTTTGACCAATTCCTCTCTGTGACTTTATCTAGTCTACCCTGGAGTCCACCAGCAAGGACTTAGCCACATCCTGGGGCAAGGTGTTCCACAGATCTCTTACCTGTAGAAGAACCATGTGAAGAAGAAATGCCTCCTTTTATTTCTTTTGCTGCCGTCAAGTGAATTATACCCTAAAGTGACTTCTGTCCCTGGGCTCCAATAGTATCTCCATCGTGCAGGTGTCTACAGACACAAGATCAGTTGTTTGCTGAATCAGCCAAAGGAGTTAATGCTCTATTTCAGGCCCTCTCTCTGTATCTACTATGTTTCAAACTTGCTTCCAGCTGTTGTCACACTTCTTGAGAGGTGAGAGGCGTATAGCAAAACTGGTGGTATGAAGCAGCAAAGCTCAGAGTCTGGTTTGTTTCTACAGCTGTGACAAAGTGTATGACTCCCAGGATAAAGGTACTCAACACCCCCAGATCTCCACACCTCTCCTGAGAGCACGTTTATTCCTGAGCTGTAGAGGTCTCCACCGAGATCCAGGCAGTGGTCTGCGACCCTCTCTTGGGTTGATGTAGTAACTGCACATTCAGTCAGGGACAGGGTGAAGTTGTGGGTTGTTTCCTATGAATATGACTGAGAGCTCTTGTGTGCTCTACCAACACAGGACTCTTCTGGCTGTCACAGCACCCATTCTTGATCTGGGTCCCCCTGATCCTGCTTGAATAACTTGGTCGCCTGTGACACCCAACTCTCCTCACCATGCTTACCGCATCCATAATCATAGGTTTCCATTTGGGTTGGAAGGGACCTTTAAAGGTCATCTAGTCCACCCCCCCTGCAATGACCAGGGACATTTTCAACTAGATCAGGTTGCTCAGAGCCCTGTCCAACCTGACCTGGAATGTTCCCAGGGATGGGGCATCTACCATCTCTCTGGGCAACCTCTTCCAGTGTCTCACCACCCTCATCATAAAACATTTCTTCCTTCTATCTAGTCTGAATCTGCCCTCTTTCAGTTTAAAACTCTTACCTCTTGTCTTATCACTACAGGCTCTGCTAAAAAGTTTGTCCCCATCTTTCTTATAGGCCCCCTTTATGTACTGGCAGGCTGCTCTAAGGTCTCCCCGGAGCCTTCTCTTCTCCAGGCTGAACAACCCCAACTGTCTCAGCCTGTCCTCACAGGAGAGGTGTTCCAGCCCTCAGATCATTTTTGTGGCCTCCTCTGGACCTGCTCCAGCAGGCCCATGTCTTTCCTAAGATCAATGAACAGCTGGGACTTTGTGAAGAGCAAAGCAAATGGTCAATTCTATTCTTCATCTGCGGCCGCCTTGTTGATTTTTCAAAGTCACAATGCTTTGCTTCATGACAGCTTCACTTCCTGTTCAAAGGCCTTGAAAGTCTCAGTACACCCTCCCACCAAACGGGTGGGTTCCCCTGCCTCGCGTTACTTCCTCGATGGGCACATACTAGATGACCCATACACCAATTTTCTTTGTGAACACCTCTGGTTTAGACTCTGAGTTCCTTACTGCAAAACCAGCCCTTTTATAAGGCACAAATGTGAGATGTGTTAAGTCTGCTAGAGACCATTTAAAATTTGGGGTCTGATTAAGAAGAGTGTATCCAGGGATGGTACCTGTTTTACAAAGTGACATGTTGCTGTTAGTAGCTCAGCCTTCTTCCAGTCTCTTGGGACAGAGTCTGGGCCTACAAGAGCAAACTGCTTAATCAGTACTGTTTGCTAGTGTGGCTGCTGGGATGCTGTCTTCTGTCACTGGGGAAGGGCAGAGTCAGGGCAGGACCTATGAGTACTCTTGGTGAAGACACTGACGTCCTCATAAGCGCTCTCTTACCTTGTCAGGCCTTGTGCTCCAACGGATGGAGATGGTACACAGAAATGAAAGCTCTCCTTTTCTTTGACAAAGTGCTTGCATGAGACTGCATTGGCAGCCACAGTGCTCCATGCCACCTGCTGCTAATCCTCAGCCCTATGAGCATCAGTTCTCTGGGTCTTTACTATACGCCCTGTGCATATGGGAGATTTCTCGCCCCACCTCTCAAGAAGACAGAGCTTGCTGTCTATTCTGCAGCAGAATAGAGGCGAAGGTGTTTCTTTCCCACTGTATGAAGCGGGAGGAGCAGGGAGGTGATTCCAGATCTCCAAAGGCACCCACTCTCAGGAAGCCACAGACTTGCTGCAGGACCGGCAAAGGATGTGGCAGCGCCACAGCAACCAGGCTCCTAAGTCCGTTTCCTGAGCTCAAGCAGTTTCTTGCCGTTGCTGCTTGTGTAATTGCAAGCTTTCACCTTCAGGCATCTGAGGGCTGCTCTGCCTTTCCCACTGAGGTGAGGTGAGGTGCCTGGAGATCCAGTGGCCCAGGGTGCATGTGCCAGTACCTGGACACTGCTTAGAAGCTTGGAGAGCTGCTGCTTCTCCTTCTGCATGTAGGTCTGTATTGAGAGTGGCTGTGCTTCAGAACCAGCTCCTTCCAGCAGCGATTCCTGCTGTTGGGTTGGACTTGGAGACTTTGCTGGTCTCTTCCAGTCTCAGCATGACAGAAAAACTTCATCTGCTTGTGCATAGCTGTGGGTCCTCCCCCTCCATGACCCCCAGCTATGGCCGGGAGTATCTCTTCGCTCAGTCTCCTGTGGGGCCTTTGTTTGAGCCTTTCTACCAGGCAAGTGACTGGTTTCCAGGCCTCTTTTCTCCCCGCTGTCTCCCACCCATGTCCTCCCTTGCTCCATGGCTGTTTAATCATTCAGGCAGCAGATTGGGACACAAGAAGCTTGCAAGAAGGAGATTCGTACCCCTACACCCTATCAATACCCTTGCAGGCAGCGTAACAGCGGTCCCTGTGGCGGTCCAAGTGCTGCCTCCAGGCCAGGAGGCCTGGGATGAGGTCCTGTCTGTTCAGTGATGTTGGCAGGCTCCAGCGTGCCCCTCCGCAGGGACTGGTGGTGGGAGCTAAGCCCTGAGCATCAACCTGCCTAAGCACCTTGTTCCCCGGCTGTAGTGCATCCTGGCGCTAGGGAGGGAGAGCTGGCAGCAGGACACCCCGCGTCCCGTAGAGCCCTGCAGAGAGGTTTGCAGGGCTGGCACCGGCTCTGGCTGCTGTTTGCAGGACGGTCCTTCAGCGCCTCTTGGCTGGCTGCTTTCTGGGCGAACAGCAGCGGGACGGGGCAGAGGGAGGGCTGAGCCGAGGGGCGAGGTACAGACCTTCCCTCCAGCCGCGGAGGTCCGCTGGAAGGGTTGCGGTGTGCTCTGCGGGAGGGAGGCAGTGAGGCCGCTGCGGCCGGGTTCTGGGACGGGGGCGGCGGCGGCGGCTCGGCCCCCGCGGTGCCGGCGGCTGCTCCGGCTCTTGCGGGCGCGGCCCCAAGGCTGCGGGCAGCGCGGGGCCGGGGACGACGGCTGCCGGCAGCGGGGCCGAGCGCGCAGCTGGGGCCGGGGAAGCCGCTTCTCCGGCGGGCGGCCCCGCGGCGGTGGCGGGGCCCCGGCGGCCGCGGGCGGAGCTGCAGCCTCCCGAGCGCCCCGGGGCTGGGGGGGGGGACGGGAGGAGCCCCGGGGGGGCGCCGGGGCCGCGGCCTCGGGGGAGAGAGGGGGGGCTCCGCGGGCGCGGGGGACCCGCGGGAGGGGGCGGGGGGGCGGCGGGCCGCGCCGGCGGGCGCTGACGCTGTGTGCCCCGCAGACGGGAAGGCGTACAGCTCGGACGAGGAGAAGCTGGAGGTGAAGTCGGCGGCGACGCCGTGCAGCGAGCGGGAGGAGGAGAGCTCGGCGGGCGACAGCGAGGAGGAACCCTTCCTGGACGGGGCGGCCGCCGCCGCGCTGGGCACCAAGGGCAAGGGCAAGGGCGGCCCCGCGGCCGAGCAGGCCCCGCCGGGCTCCGGGGCCGGCAAGAGCCGCCGGCGGCGCACGGCCTTCACCAGCGAGCAGCTGCTGGAGCTGGAGAAGGAGTTCCACTGCAAGAAGTACCTGAGCCTGACGGAGCGCTCGCAGATCGCGCACGCCCTGAAGCTGAGCGAGGTGCAGGTGAAGATCTGGTTCCAGAACCGCCGCGCCAAGTGGAAACGCATCAAGGCGGGCAACGTGAGCAACCGCTCGGGTGAGCCCGTCCGTAACCCCAAGATCGTGGTGCCCATCCCGGTGCACGTCAACCGCTTCGCCGTGCGCAGCCAGCACCAGCAGATCGAGCAGGGCGCCCGGCCCTGAGCGCCGTCGGGGCTCTCGGACCCTGGGGCGGGCGGGCCGCCGGCAGCGGGGGGGCCGGCGCGGCGGGGGCGCGGCCCGGGCGCCCGCTCGCACTCCTCTGTACATGTCCCTTATTTATTCCGTGTAAACTCTGTACATACGGCAGCGTGTCCGTCTGTCCGTGCCGCGGGGAGCGCGGGCCGCCTGGCCCCCGCGGGCCCCGGCCGCCAGCCGCGCCGGGCCAGGGCCGGGGCCGGGGCCGCGCTGCCCGCGGGCGCCCGCCCATGTATAGCTGTGATTTCAATAAATTATTTTCTATGGAGCGAGGCGACGTTCTTCCGCGGTGCTGCCCGCCCGGCCGCGGGACAGGGGCTGGGCAGGGGCCGGGGAAGGGGCAGGGACGGGGGAAGAGACGGAGACGGGGGCGGGGGCAGCGGGCGGCGGCGCCGACCCCGAGAGGCGGCAGCGGAGGCCGGGGAGGGCGGGAGGCTCCGGGGGTCGCCCGCCCCCTCGGCCGGTGCCGGGGCCCGCGGACCCGGCGGCTGTGCGTGGAGCAGCGGTGGCCTTGCGGGCTCCATCGGCCCCGATCCGGTGCCGGCGCTGAGGCACGGGAGGGGGCAGGGAAGGGAGGGGCTGGGAAGGGCCCGGGAGCATCCGCGGGGCGGGGAGGGGCCGGGGCCGGGGCCGGGGCCGGGGCCGCCCGTCGCCGCCTCCCGCAGCCCCTGCCGCCACAGCCTGCGGCAGCCGAGGCCAGCAGCCCACCCCCGGCTGGGAGGAACGTGTGCGCTGCCCCTCGGGCTCCCGGCACGGCCGCCTGCCCTGCCCTGCCCCGCCCCGGGACAGCCGGCATCCCCGGTGCGTCAGGCCCTGGGGCAGGAGCCGCTCCCCACGGTGGCAGATTGCCAGCCTCCCTGAAGGCAAAGCCCTGCTCGTCCCTGGCCTGCTAGGACCTGGCCTTTGCTGGCCGTGGGCTGAGGAGAGGTCCCGTGCCCACAGCCCCTTGGCCCCTGCCTGGTGCGGGCAGGATGCCTGCCTGCTGTCCCCAGGGCTGCCCCAGCACCCTGTGCCAGCTCTACACACGCTCAGCCCCCACATGCCAGCAACACCTCTGAGGCCCAGGGATGCAATGCCCTCCCGCTCTTCAGGGCTGCACCGCCTGCTAGAAGAGCCCTGCCTTGAAGCCTTTCCTCCTCCCTCAGCCCCGAGGAGCGCACCCCAGCCCATGGGGAATGAACGGAGAAATCCTCTGGCAGCTCAGGCGCCTTATTGCCACTGAATCCTGGGGCAGTGCTGGCTGCCAGGGCTGCCTGCTCCCATGGCTGGGCTGAGGGGAAGCTAAGGGTCTTGCCCTTCCTTGGAAGGCTCAGCGTCTCCCACCAGTACCAGCTGCTGCTTCTCTTACCACACTGCTAAGGCTCTGCAGCAGTGGGCAGGGCCAGGGCCGACCGGGCACTGCTGGCACTGACACTGTGTCTCCTTGCCCCAGCCTGGAGCAGCTGCTGGGTCTCACTGCACTGGTGCAGGAGGGGGATTTCAGACTTCTTGAGAAGGGGCTTTCACATCTAGGCCAGCCAGAGTAGAACAGCCTGCTCTTGAGCGCTATTGCAGGAGAAGCTGCTTCTGAAGTCAGGGGGTATCACAAATGACTGAGCCCAAACCCAGAACCTCATGAAAATCCAGTTTTTGCACATGGGCGCAGCTGCACGCACAATCCTGAGTCAACAGTGCAGAGGACTGTGTGATTCCACCACTAACTGGGTGTCCAGCCATGAAAGCCTCTGTCGCTGGTTTGATGAACATCAGCCAGCCCGTGGGGCAAGGGAGCTCTGTGCTGTAGTAGCAACATTCGCGGCAATCCCACCAGAGGTTCCTCGACAGGGAGAAGGCTCTCTCCGAGGGTGTGGGACATGGTGCTGCTGGGATGCTAATTGCTCCGAGGTTTGAGATGGAGTTTGGGTCACACAGGGTCCAGTTAGTCGCTAGCACCCTTCCCTGGGAGACAGCGCTTGTAAGAGTGGGCAACATCCCTGACAGCCAGAGCTGACTTCGGCTTCTGGGGTGCCCTCCCTGATGCCACAGCAAGGGCTGGCCCATCTCCATGCTGCCCAGCAGGGAGTGCTCCCTCCCCATGGCCCTTCCCTCTTTGCCAGGTGCGTTCTGATAGTCTGGAGTGCGGATCCCATGCTCAGCCTGCACAGCTGAGTCCTCCTGCAGAGCCCTGTAGACTCAGAGCACTGGTGGGTGGCTCTCCCTGCCCATCGGCTGCTGGCTCTGGCTGGCCTGTGTGGGGACAGCCACAGCTCGGAGAACAGCAACATTAGGACAAAGCTGTGCTCCTGCCTGTTTTAGGTGGGTGCTTCTTTGCACGGCGATGTTTGTTGCAGGTCCTGAGAGAGTTCTGCAGGATCCTTTCATGACCTGGATTTCTGACCGCCTTGCTGGGGCAGCGGAGCACAGCTGGCTTCCTGCAGCCACAGCAGGACGGCTTCTGCCTCTGTCCCCTGCACCACCGACCTGGAAAGGAGAAAGTGTCCTCAGGAACTGCCTGGCGAGGTGTTGCTCACCGCATCCCCAGTGTGGGCTTGGCCTGCTCAGGTAGCAACATCTGCTGGCATTCACTCTGGATCAGGGGAGGTAAATGTCCTCTGGCAGCTGACCCCGGCTGCCTTGTCCTCAGGGGAGCTGGCGGTTCCCTTCATGCAGTGGTAGAGCTGCCTGCACCTGAGAGCCACAGCTCAGGTAGTCCCTGCTTCTCCCTCTTTGGGTCTGGGCTGGTCTGAGGCAGAAACTGTTAACTTATCTATGCTGCTTGGCTGCAGAAGGTGATAAGATGCCATTTGCAGGAATTGCAATAGCTCCTGCACATGAACTGATGCACGTACATAGGCCAGCTGGGGGGGGACGGGGAGGGCAGAGGGAGGCGGGATAAAGCAATTGTGCACCTATAAGCAGTGGTCTGTCACTATAAATGTGTCCACATGAGGGGTCTGTGCCACTGCTACCTAGCACGGCACAGCAGTCCAAGATTAAGCACAGCACTCGGAAAAATGTCCACAGATCCAGGCTTGGGGCTGTGACATTGAAAGGAGTTAAATTTTATTTTAGGGTCCCAGAACCCCCTTATTCTCACTTGGCATTTCTAGCTGACGCTGTGGTTTGATATGTCCTGCACCAGTGACAGCATCTGTTTATTGTGCTCTTAACCCATCTCCCCCCCCCCCCCCCCCCCCCCCCGTGCACACCATTGCCAACCTGAACTCTGTGTGCAAAGCAACCTCCACTCTGCACACTTGTTCATCGACTGCCTGTAGACTGGATTGGAGAACTGGAGCTTTCAGCTTCTTAGAAGTTATTTGGGTTTTGGCTTTTTTTTGTTGTTGAGTTAGATCAGTCCCAGAGCCAGTACACAACGCAGCCTGCAAACTGTCGCATTAATGTACCTGCAAGTGCTGCAGAGAGGTGCAGCTCAGGCTGGTGCTGATGGAGGTGAGAGACTCGCTGCTGTCACCGGGGGTGTTGGAGAGAGCTGCAGAATAGCACAGTGCTCCTTGCGCTGTGCAGAACAGAGCTCCCCTGTGAACCTCATGCATTGCAATGAGCCTGATGCCTCCTGCACAGCACTGAGCAAAGCACTGCAACACACCAGTGAATGTGCGGAATGGCACTGCCCACACTGCACAAAGTGGCTGCAGCACCTCCCCAAATAGAAAAGCTGCTGGGGCAGAGGGTGCAGCATGCCCACAAGCTGGGCTATAGGTGCTGCATCATTTAGACTCGGGTGGGTGGGAGGAGAGCAACAATAAAAAACTGGGCATTAAAGAGACCCTGGCATGACAGAGCCATGCAGGGAAGGGACCTTGAGAGGTCTCTGGTCCAACACCTGCTCAAATCTGGTCCCGTTAGATCAATACGCTGAGGAACTTGTCCAGCTGACTTCACGAATCTCCAAGGATTGCGATCCCACGTCTTCAGGCCCCTGTTCCAGTGTCTGACCACCTTCCTATTATTTTTTTTCCCTTACAGCTATATGGAATTTCCCATGTACCACCTTCTGCCTGTTGTCTTGTGTCCTGGAGTAGGAACTGGTGGGGGGAGGCACTCTTATGTGGATATCCAAACGTGTATGGTGTATGTGCATGTGTATGCTTGCACATGCATACACAGAGTAAAAGGTAGATACAGACATATGTATATACATGGACATGCATTTATTTATACATATGTTTATACATATATATACACACGTGTACAAACAAAACTTATTTTGCCCTCTTGAAGACAGTTTCATCATTTACAAGGGAATTCTCTCTACCCAGACCTGCCCACGCATTTACCTGGACAACGGTTCTTAAAGAACTAGGAAAGGAGTAGTGATTGCATCCCATGGGGTGTTTATTCACTCAGTGGTCCCCTCTCAGGAAAAGGTTTTCAGTGCAACAAAGCTAGTTCATAGCATTCTCTAACAATGGGCTTGTATGAAGATTTGATGGCCACAACATGGTGCTGGTGCCACTGTTGTTCATTCAACCTCTCCAGGACTTGCTCGGATGCTTAGCTGCTCACATGGATACTAGGGGCTCACAGAGGAGTTCCCCAGGAGGTCATGCTGGGCTTTTTTTTTCCAAAGCTAGTGTGCAGCAGTGGCTGCGACGGGCCCTCTGGTTCCAGTACAAGCAGACTTGAGGCAGGGCAGAGGAATGCTGTGCTGTGGGGGAGTCTGTGCTGCTGGGGGTTGCCTTTAGGGAGCAGCTCACTGTACTCCTGGCCTTGGTCAGAAGTACCACGTGATGACCAGAAGTCATCACTGCAGGAATCCTGCAATGCAATGAACCTATATCCTGGTGGGGATAAATTGGTTCTAACTGCACATGGGCAGGAGACAAATAATCTCCCTTCCCACTGGCCTGGCACCTGGGAAGGGTCATGAGGTCCCCCCAACCACCTCCAATTCCTTTACAGCCAGCTCCACAGCAGCACACAGAGTTTAGGGTGCAGCTGCAGAGGGGATTCAGCAGCTAGTCTGGTCATGATGACCTCAACAGCGGCATGCAAACTCCCGGTGGGTGTATTTATCTTCAGTGTCAAAGGAAAATGAGCCAAGACCTGAAAGAAGTTATCAAGGGCATGCTGGAATTGGGGTTTAGGAGGAGAGAGAGACTGTATCCACACTCTGCTGTGCTGCTGCTCACTCAGGTGCTGGGCAAGCTATGAAGCACTTCACAAGACCGCAGTCCTTGATGATCCCTTGCTAGCCAGGACTGCTGAAACCCTTCCCAAACAGGGGCTCCCACTCACCTGCCTATGCTGGCCCTTTCACAGCCTACCAGCTTGTGCCAGTGTCCTCAGGTGCCAGGCTGACGCATCCTGCAGAGGGCTTTGCGAGGATCTGTGCTGTGGACTTCTGCACCTACAGGCAGGCCAGATGATACCGAGACATGAATGGGCATAGGGTGCAGGTGCTGTAGTGGGAGCATATTGGTGCTGTATCTTGGTAAGCACAGGCCAAGGGAGCTGGGACATTGTGTCACACCTCTGCCCACTCTTTCAAAGAGGCAGGGCTGATTGGGAATGGAAAAGTGCAGACTGATAGCATGATCTCTGCTCTGGCCATCTCTTTTAAAAGCACCTCTGCGTGGTCCCAGCTGCCTCAGTGCTGGGTAGTACTGCCCCATGCCATAGCTGCTGCCCACCTATGTCCCCCCCTGCCAGGAGGCTGTGCCAGCTCAGCTAGGGCTGTGAGAGGGCCCATGGGGCTTTGCAAGTTGTGCCCCGTGGGGCTTGTCCTGGCCTGGTCTGCTGTGCCCAGGCTCTCTGGGAAGTGTTGTAGACCTGTGGCATGGCCAGTTTCCATGGCCTGGGGGTTGCACACCCTGGATGTGCTTATGGCATGAGTCTGCATCCCTTACTCCTGCCCTGCAGCACCCACTGCTTCAGCTGAGTGGTGCTGGCTGGCTGTGGCAGGGTCCTTATGGTGCTGCCAAGGAGCTGGTGTGGTCATTGCTGCTGCTAGGGGCTGCATCATGCAGGGACAGCCCCCCCTGTGCTGCTGCCTTGGCACACTCTTGTGGCGTGCAGAGCAGAGTGGAGGGTCCGCCTGTGCCCTCCCTGACACCAGCCTGAACATGGACACAGCAACTCCTGCCCCTAAACATGGACACAGCAGCTTCTGCCTCAGCCTGTCCTGGTCTGGGACCGTGTGAAGCCATGCGGGCCACCTTGGTGCTGAGCTGTGCTCCAACGGTGGGATAAAGCTGGGCTGGGGCAAGGCAGGGCAGGGCCGGAGTGCTGCTGCTGAGGCCTGGCCCCACTGCCAGATGAGGACATGCTATTTTTCTTAACAGGGACACTGCTGTTCAGCGTGGACCCCTTCCTGCTGGGGATGGGAACGGTGTGCCACAGCCCGGAGGCTGCCCGTGCCCAGCACAGGCCCTTGCACTGGGGCAGCACACTGGTATGGGGTGGCTGGCAGTGCATCCTCCCTTAAGGAAACCAGGGCCACTGTTGTTGTGCCAGCAGCCCACGACGGCCTTGCCTGCCCGCTCATGAGCTGGAGAAAAGGGCTTTTGTCTTGGCTCTTCGGGACCATGTCAGAGCCCGCGGGGAAGCTGCTGGCACTCTCTTCCCCTGGGTGCAAGCACAGGGGCAGCAGCCCCCGGACCCTCCCTGAGCACCCATTTGCAAGATGCGGGCACAGCCGGGCACTGGGTCTGTCTCCAAAGGGCTGTGCGCTGGCAGTGGTGCCACCACCAGCAGGACCTGGCCAGGGCTGTGGGTGCCCCGAGGGGGGCTGCAGACCCCCACGGGCACCAAGTGGCCCAGGAGGGGCTGCTCAGGGCCGTGTGGCCCCAGGGCTGTCCTCCTGCGGCTCCTATTGGCACGGCCACCGCTCCCAGCCCCGACCCTGAAGGCAGAGTGCGGCGTGGGTGAGGGGTTTGCCTGGAGCCCCTGGCCTGGGGCTGGCTCTGGCGCGGGGTGCAGGCTGTGCCGCTGGCCAGGGGCACCCCGGCGGGTCAGGGCAGGGCTGGGATGGGAAGGGAGGCGCCGGGGCTGGGCCGGGCGGGATCCCGTGCGGGAGATGATGTATGGGCAGATGTATCAGATCGCACAAGATAAACAAGCAGTGAATTTCATCAGGGCCCATCATGGCTTTAATTTGGCTGCCTAATGAGTCAGATCCAGCCGCGCAGATAAAAGTTGTCAGAGCCGCAGCCCTAATGAATTTCTTGCCACTTGTAATCAAGGCAGCTTGTCTGAGGGGGATGATTAATGGGCCCCAGAGGAGCTGCCGTCCCTCGGCTTCCATTCCCACTAATGCAGTCGCCAGGAAATTAACCAAACCCAGCACCGGGCTGGGGCCGGGGCCGGTGCAGGGGCACCGATGTGCGCTGCGAGGGAGAGCGGGCACTGGGAACAGGCACAGGCACAGGCAGGGATGGCTGGGACCAGGACTGGGACCGGGATGGTGACCACGGCACTGTCACACACAGCCGGCACACACAGAGAGTTAAGGGGCTGGCGGAGGGGCCACCACCAGTGAGGCAGCCCTCTGCCATGGGAAGGGCACAGGGAGGAGGCAATGGGGGTCTGGAGGGGACTGCTGAGGGTGACCTGTGGCAGGTGGGGTGCCCGGGCAGGGGGGGAGTGGGGTGTTTTAATGCCGCCTTTCCGTACAGCACTGCCATGCAGGCTTGGGGAACCAGACCTGTGCCCAGTCCCAGGCACTGGAGCCCTGAACTGTCGCTTGTGGTATGGCTTTGGGTGCAGCCAGAGAAGCGGCAGTGCTGGGGCCTTGCTCTGCCAAAAGCTGGGAGAAGCATGCGGGGTCAGGGATGATAAGCCTGAGACCCACGGCTTCCTTCACTGCTTGGGGGGCTGTCTGCGCTTTGGGACTAGATGACCTCCAGGCTTCTGCAGTCATCTTCTTGCCATAGCAAACCACGCAGGCTCCTTGCTTGCAGAGACAGCCCCACCATTCCCTGCCCATCTCTGCCTTCCCCCCCAGCTTCAAAGTCACTGTATTGTGTACAGGGACCAGCTGTGCATCTCCCCCAGCACTTCTGACCTGGTATGTCCCCTGCCCAGCACACACCTCTGCTGTGCCCATCTCTGATCTTGCCAGAGCCATGCAACCCTCTGGGGCCACGTCCCTGCATTGTCCCACAGAGCCCAGGGCTGACACATCTCCCCTTCCCATCCCGGCACTCTGCCATGTCCACCAAGGGGCCCAGTTCAGCACAGGACTGCTGTTACCAACTCCCGAGCTGGAGGAGAACGAGCTGAACATTTGTCAGTCTGGGATGGAAATGCACCAGACCTCACGGAGCAGGCAAGCAGCAGACCGGAGGGTGCACTGGAGGCCCAAAAGGCAGCAGACAGAAAACGGCCTGGCAGGAGGTGGGTTGCTTTATTGGCCTTTTATCTCCTTGGCTGCAGATAACACACACAGGGCAACTCATGGCAAAGAAACAGTATATACAGAGTGTCCATATAAATATTTCCAATGTACATTTTATACACAAGAGACAGAGACGTTCCACAGCAGCGTCCAAAGCCTTGGGGTTCCAGCGCTCAGCTGCAGGCTTGGCCCAAAACCAATGGGAGACACTCATCTCCTCTCTCCTCTTGCTCAGCCAGAGACCAGCCCCGCCTGGGCATCAGTGGGAGCCAGCGGGGATGCTCTGATGGAGACACTGTGTATGGCTTTGGGGCTTGAACCTGGAAGGACAGTGACTCTACAGACAGACAGACACAGCTGGGGATCCCAGGGTGACCATCCTCTTCCCCCTCTAGGTCACCAGGGAGGCTGGAGAGGCCATCAAGGGGCTGCATGGGAGAGTTGCTCCCTTTGCTTCAGCACGTGGGGAGTGGTACCAGCGAGCGCATCCCTTCCTGCACCAGCGAGAAGCAGAGAGGAGCACAGGGGTGCAGTGGAGAAACATGCACCTCCTGCTGCCCCCCCACTGCACCAGGGGTGCACAGCAAGGCTGACATGGGAGGGAAGGCAGGAGGGAGGTGCCCAAACTGTCCTACTGTTTGGGAGAGCGGGTGCAGCAATCACCCTCCCCAGTACCAGCTGTGCAGGGGAGGGCCACACACCTGAACTGCCTCCAGCCCCTGTATTATCTACATGTGTGTGTGATGGGGGGCACAGAGAAACTGCCTCTCCTCCCCCTGTACCGGTCGTGAGAACGGGGTGTGCTGGAGCCCCTCTGCAAGCTGACAGTGCCAGGTCTGCACAGTCCCCCGCCCCAGCAGCATGGGCAGAGTCCACAGGAACTGGTGCAGAGGAGCAGGCTGCTGGCTCCCCAGCCTCCTCCCGGCCGCAACGGGGGTCCCAATGGGGGAGCGATCGCGGTGGGCAGCCCGGCTGCACTGCTCTCGGACCTGCTCCTGTGGTCCTGGTCCCCTGGCAGAGCTGGAAGGCGGCTGTGGGGTGAGCGGAGGGCCCGTGAGGAGCTAGACAGCACTGGGGCTGGAGCTGAGCTCAGCTGGCACCACGGTGCAGGCATTGTTGTTGGCGTTGGTGTTGCGGCGGGACAGGCTGGGGGTCAGTGTGGTGACGGCACTGTCGCTGGGGCATCCGTGCTGCAGCAGGATGTCGATGCACTCCTGGCTGCCGGCTCGCCGGGCGTAGGCCAGGGGGGTCAGGCCCCGAGCGTCCCGGCTCTTCACATCCACCCCGTACTGTGCAGGAGAGAAAGCAGCCAGTCAGTGGCACCCAGATGCCAAATAACCCATGGGCATGGGGGTGGCAGCGCAGCAAGAGCACCGGCAGAGGCAGAGGGGCTCTATGGCACTGGGGTGGGCAGGGAGAGGGAGATGGCAGGGTGGGCAGGGCAGTGCCAGTGGGCATGTGAGGGAATCCATGGGAGGAGGATGGACGAGGGGTGTCCCGAGAGGCACGGCAGTGGGGAAGCACGGGGATAGGGCCAGAAACGCTGTGGTGGAGGCTGCGAGGTCCTGTCTTACCCAGATGAGCAGCTGCGTGAAGACTACGTTGGCCATGGCGCAGGAGAGATGCAGTGCCGTGCGCCCATCTCCATCACCGTAGGTCTCATTCACTTCTTCCTTGGTGCCATGGGCCAGGAGCGTCACCACGAGGCGCAGGTCATCCTCTACCACAGCCCGCAGCAGCTGCTGGCCCAGCGGGATGTCCGACTGGGGCAGCGGAGCCAGGAAGAGCTTCTGCTCGTACTTGGCCCGGATCCAGCGCTCCTTCTCCTCCCTGCCAGATGGGACACTGTCACAGGTGGGTCAACCTGCCTGGGCTCCACGTGCAAAGGGACAGGCACACCAGCACCCCGTGTTAGCAGTGAGCGTTTGTCACACACAGGCATGCCTCGCATAGCCCCGCTGCAGGCACCTTCCCTGCTGTGCCCCCCCTGCACGTGGCTGTCACTGGGGCTCTGTCACACCGCTCTGGACAGATGACTGAGACACACTTGTCCCACTGCACCTCCTTATAGCTCCCTACGTACACTGTGCACTTATGTCCATGCATGTACAGCAGCAGCATCCCACACCCAGACCCCACACCTGTCACTGTGCAAAGGAACACCCACACCTCTATGCTAGTGCCCCTACACGCTCTCCTGTGCGCCCACTGTGTGGGGACCGACTCTGTCCCGTGCTTGTGTGTGGGCCATGGCCAGCGGCAAGAAAAGGTTAGCTGCTGCACATGACAGCCCAGTGCCACGGGAGGCACGTTATCACTGCTGCCGTCTCGCCTGGTGCAAACAAAGGCTGCGGCAGCGTCCGTCCCGCCTGGGGCTGCGGGGCTGGGCAGATCGATGTGTGCCGTGCCGCTGCTATCTGCTGCCATTCTATCCATCTGCATCTGGCGGGCGGCCATCAATGCCCTGCGCGGAGCATGCTCACTCCTGCCGCCCCCTGACCCGCTCTTATCCGTTGATAAGCTGCAGAATGGGCTCTTGTTGGGATGAGTGACAGGAGAGTCGCTCCGATAGGGACAGACAAGGGCCTGAAAGGGACGCACCCTTGAGACCAGCACAACGCTGCCAAGCCATCTCTGTTAACCCCTTCTGCTTTGCAGCCAGCCACAGCTCCAGCAGTCACCGCATGGCCATGGCTGGCTATGAAGCCCTGCTAGCCCACCAGGACGGTGGGAGAGGGCCTCCACGGCCCAGAGAGCAGGCAGGACCCCGAACACTGGAGTACCTCGAGGATTCCTGCCCACCTCTCTGTTTGACTGGATGGCTGCTCCCAACCTCCTGCGGTGCCCTTAAGCCTCCTGGTGTGGTCGTTTGAGCAGCATATCTGCAGTTCCCAATCTCCCTTACCGGCTGCTGTCAGGGGTGGGCTTGGGGTAGCCTTCCACTGCTCCTTCCCAGACAGCGTTGGCCAGGGCATTGCCGATGGCTGTCATGACCATGAGAAGCTCGCTAGGCCAGTCGTCCAGGTCCAAGGAGCGCACGCGGGACAGGTGGGTGCCCAGGTTGCGATGGATCCCAGAGCACTCAATGCACATGAGGGAGCCCAGGTTCAGACTTGCCCAGTCCGGGTCTGAGGGCAGCAACATCAGTGGGGGAGAGTTAAATACCAGCATGCACTCACCAGCCTGTCTCCTATGATCCAGGAGACACGTATTTGCAGCCACCTGCCCAGCGGATCCCTTCTGAGCCCAGTGCCCCAGCAGCACAGAGAGGCAAGGCCCCCAGGCTGGTGAGTAAGGGGCCACAGACCAGCGTGGCAGGTGGGTCAGTAGCCCATGCCTGAAGAATGGGCCCACTGCAGGAGAGGACGAGACAGCCCCACGGTGTACGTCTCTCTGGGGTAAGAGAGGAGGTGGCTGGGATGGAGTCCCTCTCCCCTCCCTGGGTGAGCAGCCCCACCTCCCAGTTTCTCCCCACTGTTTCTTACTTGGTGCGTCGCAGTCCACACAGAAGCTGTTCCCACGTGCGGTGCGGACGGCCTGCATGGCCTGCGCATCGCTCTGGCTGCCCAGCCGAGCCTGAAACAAAATGCACGGGAACCCCATTTACTCAAGGCCAACCGCCCTGCCACGTGTCCTCTCATCACCAGCCCAAGAGCCTGTCGGGTAGCTGCCAGCACCTCGCTTCAGCAGGCACCCCGCAGGCGCTGCTGCAGGAGTGGTGTCCAGCGCGGGGGCTCAGAGGACGGGGTCTGGAGGGAACATCGATTCCTAGCCCGCTGTGTGTCAGAGGAGCAGGGGATGGTGGGCTGGAAGGGGGAGCGAAAAGGCAGAGCTGTCCAAGGAGGGAGCGGACAGCGGAGGATCCAGCCCTGGCGGGATGCAGAGAGCTCCGTGGGGCCGGAGCCAGGCTCGGGAGATGACAGGGAGCTCAGAGAAGTGACAGGACACCTGAGGTGGAGCACAGTCCCAGAGATGGGATTCAAACCTGACTGGGAGCAGAGAGATCAGGACAGGATCCAGCCCGGACAGACAGGGAAGCCTGGACAGGGATGGATACAGCAAAGCAGGTGGCAGAGAGGAGGGAACAAAGCAGAACTCGGCCAAGGCCTCTTACCTTATTTTTGCTGCTCTCACAGCCCTGCAGGCTGGCCAGGATCTGGCTTTCAATGGCCTGGACCCAAAGCTCTCGCTCTTCTGACGTTGAGGCCTCAAAGAGCCACGTCTGGCCCGTCAGGGACACGATAATGAACTCAAATGGCTCATCTGGTTCTGGAAAAGAAAGGTGTGCCATGACATGGGTCAGGGAATGAGGGGGTCTGCCAGCCTCGCAGGGCGTGAGCAGACAGACAGATCCCTCCGGGCCACTGCTGTGCCCGTGCACGGGCAGGATCGCCTGCAGCAGTGGCCCCCGGGGGGACTGGGACAGGGAAGTGCAGGCGGAGAGTGCCTGCAGGGAGGAACCAGAGCTCTGCGCCAGGCCATCACTCCTGCTGCTTGCACAGCTCCCTGCGTGCCAGCTCTACTAGCGTGGGCTTGCTTTTCCTGCTGCACACGAACACCTGCAGCCTCGTTCCCCCATCATCCCGGGCCAGGAAACCCAGGAGGGTGTAGCATTGGACTCCTGGAAGCTGTCTGTGCCCTGCTCTCCATGCCCTCTATGTCCCACCTTGGAAAAAGCTGCTGACCTCTTGAGCAGTGAAATCAGCTCCTCCGCAGAGGTGCTGCCCCCCCAAACAGCCCCATCACCCCCAAGAGCCCACGGAGTGCTTGGTGCCTGCTGATGAGCGGCTTTAGCGGGACAGGGCCCTGCACACTGAATCAGGAGATGCAAGGAGGGTCCATGCAGTGGGCTCAAAGGCAGCTCTTCACAGACCTGTGCATTGAGAAGGGGCATCATCGCCAGCTGAGGAGCGCAGCAGGGCAGGGATCCTGCTCGGGAAGCCCTCAGTGCCTGGGTGCTCCACGGACCCACACAACAGGGCACAGCCGCTGTTTTCCCATAAAGAGGCATTAAGTCAGAGAGACCCAGGCGGGAGCCATGGAGAGGCAAGAGTGATGCCATTCTCAGCTCTGGCACCTCTCAGTGCCCTGCTGGGCAGATGGCCTCTGGCTCCCAAACTGGGGAAGCTGGTGGCCACGGGGGTCCCTGGAAGTCGGCCAAGCAGAGCTGCTTCCATGAGGTGTGTGGACGGCAGTGGGCAGCAGGGGCACGTGCAGGGCAAAGTGCCCGGGAGGGCACAGCCAGGCAACCTGCTCCTCAGCCTCTCCTCTGTGCAGCACCGGCATCTGCGCCCCGCAAGCAACTCCAGAAGATACAGCCTCAATATTAAAGCACTTCTCTGGCCGTGAAACACGTGGGGAAAAATTCCTGACTTTCCATCTTCAGGGAAGACAGTTTTTGTGAGCCCCAAGGGTTGCTCAGACCACCAGGCACTTACAGGCTGGGTACAAATGTAAGTGTTAGCATCCCTACAAATGCAGGCTGCCTGGTAGGTTTCCAGGGAGGGTGTCAGAGCACGGGCACCTCTGCGCTGGGTGGCAGAGCCAGGAGCAGAGAGATGGGGGACAGTGAAAATGTGTGAAAGCACCTCAGGCCCCCTGGGCCTAAGGAAACAGCCCCAAAACAACCAAGAGACTGCTGAAAACCAAGGCTTAAAATGTGGTCTCCCCTGCTGGCTACTGCTCCGATTGCTGTAATGCCCCCCTGAGTCTGGGCTGCCAGATCTGGGCTCTGCCCTGCCAGCCCTTGCCACGGGCTGCACCGAGCGGGTGCATGGGCCTCAGCTTTACATGGGGTGCCCTACATGTCTCATCTTTGCACCCGAGCACCACCAGCATTTACCTTTTATTGCCAACTTCAGTAGTTAGTGCAGTAAATGACTTAACTAAGCGGGGCCTGAATGGAATGACTAATAAACGTTATGTCACAGCACACGCTTCAGCTCATAGCAAAATGATTTGTAATTACCTAATTAGCGTTATGCAAATAACACCCTCATCTCCATAATGTGCCTTCCCAGCTCTCTATTAAAAGCAGGGAGTCAACTGCACAGCTCCAGAGACAGCAAGGAGGCCAAGGGGACCAGCCTGGTTCCACAGCAAGGCAGAGCTGTGCTGGCCTCCAGCCTGGCGGGGTCTGTGCCCGCTGGGGCAGACACGGGGAGGCGAGCGGAGGGGGTCTGGTGGGGGTTCTTTCTTCTGCCCAACTTCCCCTGCAAGCTGCGGCCAGAAGAGTCTCTTACTGTAGAAGGAAGCAGCAAGAGGGCAATGACTGAGGAACTTGCTGCAGCCCGCAGCACCCCAGCAGAGCTAATGAATGGGTGCAGAGACCACCAGCCAGGTCCCACCAAGGGCATGGTCAACCTCAGCTGCTGCTGGGCTGCCTGGCACTGGCTGAGCAAGACCGTGTCAAAAAACACTCTCAGAAAATGGGTGCAGCCATGGGAAGTCTCCTTGAGGAAAGACAGCTTCGACGGGGGTGGCGGGAGAGCACAGCCCTTCCTTTCTTGTAAGTGCTCTCTCCAGGCTCTCGTTTCCTTCGCAGGCACCGCCACCTGCATTAACAAGTACTGGGCACAGCACCCAACTCTTATCTCTTTCCATCATGCACAGCTGCTTACCCCAGAACAACCTGAGGGTAAAATGCTGCTTCTGCTACTGTGCCACGGTGGAGAGTGTCATGATACTCATGCAGCGGGCTCAGGATCTTGTATTTCATGGGGGCTAAAAGCATGAGTGACATTTAGTTGGAAAGAAGCCTGCCGTTTGCCATGGCTGAGACCACTCCACGGTGTGTCCTGCACAGATCCCAGCAGCAGCGATGGGGGCTTGGAGATAATTAGCGCTGATGAAATGGACTGGTGCAGGAATGCAAGGCTTGGTCTCCACACCAGCAGACCCCTGGGAGGATCAAATAATTCCAGGGAAAAAGGCTCTCCAGGTGAAGTGCCAACTGGCTTGCCTTTCCCAGATGGGAAGGGGAGGCTGTTTCACTCATTTCACCACAGAATCAGCTTGGGACTCTTCCTCTGAGGAAAGATGTCTGCAACTGCCTTTCTCCTGCTGGGAAGGAGAAACTCTGGGGCATCAGGAGGAGGACAAGACTGCAAGGTGCTGGCAGCCAGTCACGCTGCTGGACTCCCCTCCTCTCTGCGATGCACTTGCCTAACCAGGACATCAAGGTTGCCCAGCACTTCGCCCTTTCCTCCAGCTCTCAGCCACAGAAGAGACCCCACAGTCCCTGCTCTGGGGAGCTCCCTGCAGGCAACATGCCTCCTACCCTAAGGATATTTGCTGTGGAGGCTCCAAGGACACCAAATCCCAGCTCAAAAAGAAGATTCTTGGAAAATATACAGCTGGTAGCTTCTGGGAGAAGAAATTGGTAACCAGACAACAGCCAGGCTAAAGCCACTGTCCCCTCGCCTAGCTGGCACCATCCTCTTTGTGAGCACTGCCAGACCCTGGACATGGGCAGGGAGCACCCAACCACTGATGGGAGCCAGCAGTCAGGCGACGCAGGAACCTACTACCACCGCACTCAGCGGGACCTGCCCAGCCCCTGCTCAGCTCCAGCCCACCCGTGAGCAAGCAGCTGCTGCCACCTCTTCCACCATCCCAACCTGTGACTGGGATCTGCAGTCCAGGGACTCGAGTGCTCCAGCTGTTCTGAGACAGTTCCTTCTCCCTCTGCAGGAGGCTGCAAGAGAGCAGGGATCAAGCCCTGAGAGCTGCAGAACCGATTGCTGCCCAAGGCGAAGCATTAATAGACAGGAAGGAAAGAGTGGCTTTTTTTCCTGGGGGGCAGTGACTGCCCAGGTGCTTGAGGGAGCATTTGCAGTTCCCAGATCTTGGATCAGGCCACGCCGTTGGAGGAGCGACCAACAAAGCCACTCCTGGGGCACCCCAATATATCAGAATGGGCCCTATTCTCCTTAAATCTCTCCCACCCTCGGTCTGAGCCACCTGTGGCAGCTGTCAGTGTGTTGCAAAGCCCGCTTGGACCTGGCAAGTACTGGATGCACTTCAAGTGCTCCCTGCTGCTGAGCTGCTTCTGCTGCCACTGAAACAGCAGCAAGCAGGTCGGCACAGCCCCTGGGACATGGGATTTCTGCCATGGGCTCACATGACTCCACCCTCCTTGTTCCTTTCTCTCGCTTGCTCAGTACCTCCCCACCAAACACGCAGGCAGGAATCCCAGCCCAAGCGTTCCTGAGCCAGTGTGCTTCCCAGCAGAGACAAGGCAGCGAACGCCAGCCCTGCAGTGCCTGCCTGCCCCAAGGCTCCCACACAGGGCTCGCTGGTGCTCCTCTGAGGTGTCTCTGCCTCAGGTGCTGTGCTGGGGCGGGGGGAACTGTATATCTCCCAGTCCTCTGCTCAGGATGCTCACAGAGGAGGCGCAGGCAGCTCTGCCTGCTGGGGTCCCTGCTGGGCTGCCCACACCTGACCACGGGCAAACAGCAAGGTTTCTGGGGCTCCAACCCCCCTCAGACGGACTTTCCCAGCATCACAGCTCAGGGGCATCCTGGAGCATGGGGCTGCCCGATCCCAGCCCTGGCAGCGGTCCCAGTCAGACCAAAGCCCTAGCGCCGGCTTTGCAAGCCACAGGACCTCCATTCCCCTTCCTCCTTTGTGCCTCATGGATTCCAGCTTTACTCTGAACAAAGGGCCTGTTGCTCTCAGCAGAGCCCAGGAAGCGCTAACAAAGGACGACAGCTTTTCTTCCACACCAAGGCTTCTTTTGCAAGCAAAATCACCACCTCTCTCCCTGCAGCAACACAGGACAGCACTGCCGGGTCAGACCTCCTTGGAGGCTTGAGCATGGCATGGCTATGGCCGGAAAGCGGGCAGCTGCGGGATTGCTCACTTGGATTCGCACGCAGGGTTTGGCAGAGCTGGGAAGGGAATCGAGGACTCAGAGCAGCTTTGAACAGTGTGCAGGCCCAGCTTCTTGGACGGTCTGGGATGAGTTCTTGAGCTCCTGGGGGGGCCTGTACAAGTTGAATCAGACTTAAGCAATAGCTTCAGGGAAAGGGGCTTTCTCAGATTTTTCTGGGGAGAGGCACAGGTTTCTGATGTGGCAGGGGCATTTCTGGCCAGATGAAAGAGTAGCACAAAGTAGAGGACACAGGCAGAAGGATTTGAACTACCTCTGTTGAAGCAGAGTTGGCAGAACACCCTTCCCTGCACCACGTGCAGGGGACAGGCTCCTTTCGGGTGGCCAGAAGAGCCCCAGAGCTCACCAGCTCAGACTTATCAGGGCTAAGGTCCTGGAGGAAGCCACTCCTACAGGAGCGGGAAGCCCTTTCCAGCCGCCTCGGGGTAGAGGGGCTATCCCAGGGCCAGAAGGCAGAGCTCGTCTCCCTGGCCCTACGGCTGCCTGCAGGCGTGCTGGTGGGAGTCCATTACGCCAGCTCCATTAGAATTAGTGGGCAGTGGAAATGAACGCGCTTGTCTCTCTCTCTCTTGATGATTTTTTGATGATGTTTTAAAGACTGAGCTCCGTGAAGAGTTGCTGAGCAGAGTTCGGTGCGAGCCGGCTCTGCTAATGGGCGTTAACCCCATGACCCAGCTCCAATGCCGCCCAGCAATGAGTGCTCCAAATGAGAGCAAAATTAGCGAGGGCACTGCACAGTGGCCAGGACGGGCCAGGGCTGTGTGGCACTCAGACCTGACTAGCAACTGAGTCACCAAGCTGAGTGGGCTTGAAGACTTCTGCAGCAACTGCAGCGAGGTGATCAGCCCTTGCAGAGTTACCCTTCACCAGCCTGCTGTGCTAGAGAGGGGGGAAGCCAGCAGCCCCCACTGCCAGCAGGCCAGCCTTGCGACGAAGCATCTCCTCAGGGCCAGCAGATGAGCACCACAGGACTGGGAAGAAATGGGGGAACGGAGACATCCTCTATGCACTGCCAGGAACCAGCACAAAGTGATAGGAAGAAGGTAAAAGGGAAGAGACCCACCAAGACGCCAGGGTGGGACAGAGCTCTGCTGCCCAAAGGGGCCCAAGAGCTGAGACGCCCAGCAGACCAGTGAATCTGTCACTGTCACCTGCAGAAGCAGCAGGGGATGTTGGAGAGTAGAAGCAGCACAGAGAGGAAGGGAAGCAGTGGCATCCCGGGAGTGTTGCCCTTACGGCTCGTGCCAAGGCCCTTCTCTCTGCTCTCAGTGGGGGGAAGCACAGCTTTGAGCAGAGGTGGTACATCGGGGCGGCTAAAACCACCATAGCTTCAGCACACGGCTGGGCGCAGGGATCCGTCCTGCTCTATGAAGAGCTCAGACTACACACTGCATCAGTGCAGAAGAGGCCAGCCCAGAGACCCCACTGCAAGGATCTCAACATGGAGTCAAGGGAATGGCACTTCCCACCTCCTTCCCACGGACACCCTGCTTCTCCCTGGGGTGCGGCGTGAAACCCCAGGCCAGTGTGCCTCCCCGGGGAGCTGCAGTGGGACAGGTTGGCCACATCCCTCACACGTACGCAAGGTGCCCCCCCCACAGGGCTGGGGCAGCACTCTCAGAGCACTAGCAGCAATATGGGGCGGGATGCTCCCCTATCCCTCAAGCACCAGGACACAAACCAGCTGTGCATCATGCGGTGCGATGCTCCTCACCCAGCACGGCGGGATTGTGCTTCTCCCAGCACTCAAGACACAGGGCTGCAATTCCCTCCCCACACAGGGCACCGGACAGAGCTCCCCCACGCCAGCCCACAGGACACAGGGCAGAACTTCCCACCCCAGTGGGCTGGACAGGATGGAGCTCAACATAGGGGATGGGCGGGAGCACTTCCACACCAGCACACCAGGCAGGGAGAGCCCTCCATGCCAGCCGGCTCCCCAGCTGGCTCCTTCCCTGAGCCGATGGGATGCAGCCCCTGCCCTGCATGGAGGATGGTGTAGGATGCCTCCCCCTGCACCCCAGCAGGTCCAGGAAGGAGGAGCGGGATCCCACTCAACATCAGCAAAACGAGAAGCAGAGCTCACACTGAGCCACGCTGCGCTCTTGAAGCATAAGTCTCCTTTTTCACCTCCGCTTCCCCCCCCCTCGACTCCCAGTCACATCCAGTCTCTCCCTTCGCACTTCTCCTCCCGTCCATTCTCCCACTTTGAGCTGGTGTAGCAGAGGTGCCTCTGGATGCCCTCGCGAGTGGGTGGTCACACAGGGAAGAGGCGGGGGGGGGTGTGTAATTCCAGCATGTGGGGGCACATGGCAGGGAACCAAGGGCTGGTCCTGCCTTTGGTGCAGGGAGTCCCTGGCCCACAGCTCTGCTCTCTTGCTGCCAAGTCTGTGAAGAGTGTCCAGGAGCAGGGCCGTCTGCAGGCCCCCCAGCCTCGGGATGCTTGTTTGCAAGCTGCCACTGTACCACATCATTATGAGGTGTTTGGGATATCAACAAATTAGCAGGCGTCTGGGAAGAGAAGGATGCAGCACCATTCGTAAATGTCAGCTCGCTGCCTCCTCATTTTGCAGATCATTAAACCCAATATTCCTAACCTGTATTAGTGCAACGGGGACAGGCCCCCTCCACAGCAACAAGCCGCCAGGAGAGCCGCAGCAACATTGCTATGGAGACCCCACAGCGCCTTCTGTCCCAGTGCCCCCAGACCCCCAAGCTGAGCCGGCACGTTCCCACCACCCCACTGCCTGCTCTGTCCCCAAGGGGCACGCTGGGCCGGGGAGGGCTCTGAGCAGCGACACCGGCAGAGATGGGCAAACTCAGCTGTACAACAGAGGACACGCTGTGGGGTACCAAACGTGTGTGGGCATGTGTGGGGAAGGACAGCAAAGGCAGTTGAGCCTGCGTGTCAGGAAGAGAAGGTGCTCCTGAGGGACACTGCAGGGCACGCTGTGACGTGCAGAGGGTGTCACCACAAGGGACCAGGAGTGTTGTTTCTATGTATGGGGGGGGGGGCGGATGCCATATGGGGTGCAGCGTCTGCACACAGCGCAGTGGGGCTGGGAGGCAGCAGAAGGGCCATGCGGGGTGCATGCATGCCCTGGGGGCGGAGGGGGTCACACTGTGGGCGCAGGAGGGACCGCATGGACGGCGTGGGCTTCCTGGTGCATGTGGAGGCTTGCTGCAAGATGCACCAGCGGGGTTATGGGTCTGCACATGAGGGGCAACACGGAGCTGTACAAGGTCCCCCAAGGAACCACAGAACGAGGAGGGTGTGGAGCCGATGGAGATGGGGGACCAGCTGTGGCGTGGCGATGCCCAGGCACAGGCTGCTTTCCTCCTGCCAGGATGGAGCAGGGAGCTTGCGGGGTCTGTAATGAGCAGGAGTGACTTGTTAGCACTGAATTAAGAGCCTTGGTGGAAGGGAGCGCACGGGTGACACAAGCTGCGTGGGGCAGCAGGAGCTGAGCAATAGCAGCTGGAATCCCCAGCAATCTGGTAAGCGCAGCTCAGCCCTGCACTCCCAGCTCGCGGAGATCGGCCTCCGACAGCCCCTGACAGTTGGTATTAATCACGCACATCGCCCCAACACAACTCTTTACTGGCCATCAATTTCCCGTGGGTTTTAAAACTAAAAAACAAAGACAAAACCGCGTCGTTTGGCCGCCACTGAGAAGCACATTAAGGGGCTGTCAGCTTCTCGCCATGCACCCTGCATCACTCTTTAAGCACATGAGAAGTTCATTATCCCCGGAGCTCTGGCAGCCATGGGGATGCTGGCGTAGGGAGCGTCGCAAAGGTGCTGCTGCCATCAGATGTGCCTGGTGGCTCCCCGGGCCCTCCCGGCTGCCCGAACCGGGAGCCAGAGGTCCCGGCACAGAGGAGGTGCGGCAGCAGCAGGGGCTCTGGGCTTGTCTGTGGCAGGACGGGGCACTCCTGGCCGCAGCGCTTTGCTGAGCAGAGTTTCCTGATCATCCCTGCAGGCTGATGCTGCAACCCCACCATGGTGACGAGCTCTTCCCGGGGCTGCTGCGACGACGTCCCCTGACAGCCTGACACCACGTTTGCCAGCCTGTGGGTGCTCCCTGACAGCCTGAGCCGCACTCTCCGGTTTGGTGACATCCCCGGCAGCCCAATACCACGCTTGCCATAGTTTGCTGATGCTCCCTAGCAACCTGACACTGCGCTCTCTTTAACATGCGACCATGTAAAAAAGCAACAGCTCGTTTGATTTATGATACTTCAGAACAACTAAGATTCAATTGCTCCGCACGTCCCTGGCTCTGATTACCTCCTAAATGAGATAAACTGATGGCAATTTATCCCCAGACCTCACCAACTTTCCCAGGATGCTAACCTGAGACGCTCGTGCCCTGCACACGCAGGCGTCGGGCTGGGTGCATCCGAAGGCAGCCTGGCCGCGGCCCAAGCCGCCTGCTCCTCCGCTCTCCCCTGCTGTTGCTCCTTGTGCCTGGGAGAGATGCTGCGATGGAGGGCTGAGCCTAACACCGTGCCTGGCCCGATGCAGCTGCTGAGGTCTCCTGGCAGGAGGCTTTGGGGGGTTCCAGCAGCGGTGCTCCCCACACTGGCGCGGTCACGCTGGTGTGAGCTCATGGAAAGCACAGCCGGTCGCTGGGCTGTCCCCCACGCTCCTCCCAAGACAGTCTACCCTGCACAGCGGGATGAGCACCACAAGGGATGGTAGCTCTACCACACGGCACGGCAGCCCTGCTCTATGAACAGCGATTTTTACACTTTCACCACATTGACTATGCGAAAGCAAAAAGCTCAGATTATCCTGCTGTGAAAAAACCTGCTGTAACTGTTCAAAAGCAGCTAAAAGAGATTCAAGAAAGAATCAGACATACTTATGGACAGCAGTCCATGACATAAGTCATCAGTCATGCCCATGATGTGGGGCAATGCTCGGCCCCAGTTTCACAGCTGGAACCAATCACTGACCATTAAGATGTCAGGATGGGACCTCACAGAGAGGCTCATTATCTCTTATTTGCTTGCTGCCAGTTTCCACTTCTAATGCAGGCTGCCATGCAGGACAGTGACCTGGCTGTGACTCCAGTCTAGTGCTCACCATGAGTGGCTAGAAAGCAGACAACCAAAGCATCAGTCCCACAGTCACTCCTCTGCATCTGCCCTGGGCTGCCTGGTCCTGGTGATGAGCTGCCACGATGCCCTGAGCTGCACCAGCTCTCGGGAGCAGGCTCAGTGCTTGGAGCAGGAGACAGACAAAACGAGTCTCCCAAGGGGGGTACCACAGGCAGGGAGACCCAGTGCAAATCAGACGTATGGCAGGCAGGGGATCATCTGCCTGAAAAGGTGCGCGTGATTCAGCTCCGCGATTTGTGCTGAGCACAGGGATGTACGAGGGCCCTTTCAGACAGACATGTCCCCCCCTCCTCAAAACGGGGTATACGGCTGTTTGCTACTGAAACGCTGGCCTGGCTACAGTAGGACCAAGCTGTGAACCTCTAAGTGCGTGCTGCCTCCACACAGCAGCAGCGGCTGGCTCCCGCAGACGTGGAGCATGGCACCGCTGGCACGGGTGCTGCCTGCAGCCCCTCCGGACCCGCAGCATGCACAGCCTGGCCTCCCAAGGAGGTGCTGATGATGCAGGGCGACCCGTGAGGATGGCAGAACTGACCCAGACTTTGGAAGCCCAATTTTGCAATCAGATCAGTTTTCTAATACAGCAGATTACATAAAAAATAAACAGAAGGCAAGTTTTTGAAAAGCCAGCCAAAAAGCCAGAAAACCCACCGCACAATACCCCACGTGGAAGACGCTGCATGGGACTACTCTGACCTGGCGTGAGCCTGGGAGCAGCAGGCTCTTGTCATCTCTGCGCAACAACAGTGCTGAGCCAGTGGATACTGCACCTATTGACTGACTGAAGGAGGACACAGGGACTTGGAAGGACTGGATTCAAGCTGGAGACAGAGAGGTTGGATTGCTTATGTGATCGCAGATCACAGATGCTTGCTCCGCTCTGCTGTGCCCCTCCTGCCTCTGCTGTGCTCTCCTAACTCCTCGCATGGCGTCCTCACTGCTCCCTTTCCACTGCTGCACTGGAGCAGGCTAAGCAGCCTGCTGCCACGTGTCCCAGCAGCAGCAGTACCGTAGATCACTGGGGAGGTATTTTTCCTGCTCTCGGTTCTGGTGCCAGAGGCTTCTGGCAGCAGGAGGAGCAACCGCGTGCAAGGTCTGTGCAGTGACAAATGAAGTTTGGTAACTGACACTTCAGTGGCAAATGAAGTTCCATGTTGATAAATGCGAAGTAATGCACATTGTAGGAAAAAATTACATTACTCCAACACCTGACAGGGCTCTAAATTAACTGTATCAACACAAGACAAGGCCTGGATATCACTGCAGATAGCACCAGACCTCTTCCCAGCACACCAACATGGTCAAGGACCAGGGCAGGGAATAACAGAAAGTATTCTGATGCCCTCATACACATCACGTGGCACCACATCCCCACTATCTGCAGCCTTGGTCACTCCACCTTCCAAGGATACTGCCAAACAGGGAAGGACAGCAAGAGTGAGCATGTGTCCCCCCAGAAAAATTCCCTATGAAATGACAAAAAAACTGGGATGGCTCCAAGATTCATGGATTTGGCATCCAAGGAGGAGGGTGACAATCAGCTGGTCTGCCCACCTCGATGCAGAATCACACACGTCTTGTAGAAAAGCAACTAATTTAATTTTGATACTTTGAGCAGTGGTTAGTCCATATTACTGCTCCATAAAAGTGTGCCCACATTTAATTACCTTTTCTACTAAGAAATTGTATTCACTTTTGTGTAACTTGAGATCCCAGCCTCTGCACCTTCTCATGCACCTGTCAGCTATGCTGAACAGCCTTGCAGGACCAGACTTCTTTCTCTGTAAGTACTGAAAACATCAGTCCTTCGCTTCTCAGTCTTCATTCTGGTAAGCTGAATACCTTAATGTCCACATCATAAATACATTCATCAGACCCAAGACTGTTTTGGGACCTTCTTTACAACTCTGCCCAGTATTTCCATGCTCTCTTGGAGTATTATTTCCAGGATGAGACACAGTACTTTAGCACGCGCTTTCTTAGTCTCACGTGTCGGTGCAAAGTCATTCTACTTTTTGGTATCCCACTTTTCAGACATATAAAGAATACATGTCTCTCTTTCTTTTTGCCAAAGCACTGGACTGAGAACTGCAAACTGAGAGCTGGTGTCTGGAAGGGCCATAATGTGTCTGAAGAGACAACATATACCCATAGCTAAGAACGCATCAGTTGTTTAACAAAACGTAAATACAGATAATACTTCTTGCTTTCTGTGAGACATCCAGTGTCTATTATAGACTCAAATGATGCTCAAGATGCCTGAATCAACAAACGCAAAGGCGAAGTCTTAGTTGCTGGATGGGGTTAAACCACGACACCTAAACTCAGTGGTTTTCAGATGAAGATAACTACAACAGAACTGCCAAACTCCTTTGCAGATCATCACCACAACATTTCTAAGACAGAGAACCTCAGAAGAGTTGTTCTGCCATGGGAAACCTGGGCTGCTGGACTACAGGCTGACCTGTGATTTGGAGCAAGATGCCAGGACAGCCACAGCACGCCTTGTTAGGTACAGCCTAACAAATGTACAGGCTAAAATGTTCTGGTTTGGTTTACAGTAGCTATTAGTTTCAAACACTTGTACTTAACCCCTCTCCCCCTGCCTTTAGCCATCTGAATTAAATCTTTACTTCGGTTTACTACAAAAGCTTACTGAGTGCTGTGGGACAGGATGACCTAGGATAAAGTCAAATCTTAAAGACTGAGGATCACTTTTTCCACAGAGGCTAATCGTAGATACAGGCTTTGGAGAACGTGTTTGCCAAGCTGATCTCTCTACCTGGACAAATTTGGATGTCTTTTCATAGCAAAATGCACTTCCCTATGCCTTGCAGGCTCCCTGCCAAGCTTGGGTCCCTCTTCAAAAACCAGAGACACCAAAATATCTCAACAGAAAAAACATCAGTACTTTTAGCATAGGCAAAGCAATGTATATGTCTTCAATTGGTTTCCTGAAGTAGATAAACTTTTCCTAAAGACCCTCAGCTTGAGGCAGATGGCCAGCATAGGACTTTTAAAAGATGAGAGTTTGGCAAATTTACAGGCCAACAGAAACAGATTCTTTCTTGTGGTAGAAAGTGTCTGCGCACCTTAAGCATAGTCGAGTACGCCTTAACTATGTGGTGTGCTCTGCTCTGCTAACACAGTTAGTAATTATTATTAGCACTAATAGTATATGCAGTCATGGGCATGATGGCAGTCCTGCTTCCACTGCAGGTGAGAAATCAAGGGCAGATCAAGAGGGGCTGGTTGCTCCTTTCTGCCTAAGCACAAGCTGGCTTGGATGAGGAGCGCTCCAAGCCCCGGGACCTGACAAGCCCCAGCAGGACTCCTGGGTGCCCGGCGCGCAGAGCTGCCCCCCAGGCAGAAGACCTTTCCTACCTTCTGCTGCTGTGCTGGGGCCATCAGGCCGGGTCGTCCCTGTGCTCTTTTTCCTGCGATGCTTCTTCCTGTTCGCATGTGGTGATGGAGGTGGCTCCAGCTTGGGGCTGGCAGCACTGGAAATGTTTGGGCTGGAGCTGAGAGAATCGGCAGTACCGTTAGCTGGGAACAAAGATAAAGAAAGTAATGTACAGCAAGACAGTGACAGTCTATTCTTTCTAGAGACAACCAAGTGTCCTGGAGACAGCCCCAATGCTCTGCCTGGCTCAAAATGCACAGCCCCATGAGACAGGACAGCACCCGCACTCAGCCCCGCTGCATGGGGCAGCTCCGACACCCGCTCCAGCTCAGGGCTGGCAGGCTCCTTGGGCAGGGTCAGGCTGGACACGCTCTGCACTGGGATTCATCTGGGATGATCACACCGAGACAGTGCTGGCACCTACGTAGCCGGCACAAGCGCAGCGGCATCACTGGGGGCAGCCTGACATGCCAGCCTCTCGGCGCACGTCCCTGTGCATACTGCTCAATGGCAGTGTCCTCACAGGGCAATGCGTGTGTTTTGGGAAGGGACAGTCCCAGGAGGTGTTTTCAGCTCCCCAGGTGCAGATCCAGGTCCCGGGATCTGCAGTACTGCTGCAGAAGCATCGATCCCCCACAGCACTGCTCTGCCAGACGAGGTGACTGGGGTTGCCACACTTAGGAACCTAAGCATGATGGTCTCAATAGGCTTCCGATACGGAGCTGAAGAAGCTGCATCCCCAGCAGCAACGCACCAAATTTATCCTCAATCATACTGTTCCTTACAATTAATAGCAGAATTAGAAACAATCAGGGAGCTGCCTAATTACTGTCAATTAGAGCGCGCTAATCAAGCTCCGATCACACACACACACGCTGCCGCTGCACTCACCATTAAATGTCAAATTTCATTAGAGACCAGCAACAAAATCAAAAGCCTGACATTCAATTTCAGCAGCACACACAGCGCAGGCTTCCAATCAGCATAAAAATGCAGACTCCGGGGAAGGCAACGAGGCGCAGGAGCCCTCACTGCACTGTTAACCCTCTCTGAAATACACTCCTGCCTCTCCAGTGTCCACCCGCCCACAGGGCACATATGGCAGCTCCGCTCCCAGCTTGCTTCTGCCCTGGGCAGCTTGCTGTCCTCTTTGCAACAAGCCAGTGTCTCCCGCTAAGTCCTAACCTCCAATTTCCGTGTTTTGTGGCACCTGAAATTAAGAAAGCAATCACAGCATCTAACAAGGGCAGCACCCTCCAGCAGTGGGGACTGCCTGTGACTTGGTAAGCCCTTCTCCCACTCCAGCCTAGCCTCTGCTCTCCCGTTTCAGCCTGGCTCGGTCTCTGGGGCTTGGTCTGTCTCTGTGTGGCAACACAAACATCCAACCGTGGGGCAGAGAGGGCTACAGGCAGTGGCCAGGAGCTGCCCCATGCAGAGGTCTGGCATGCAGCTGGTGTCCTCAAGGCTGGGAATGGATGCGGCATCACAGCTCTTCTATCTCTGGTTTCTACTACATTTGACACACACTAGTAGGGTGTTTCTGTTGCTATTTATCCACAGGGAAATAGTTCACCCTTGACAATTAAGAGAGATAAACCTAATAGAATCAGACTTCAGTTTTATAAATATAAATTACTGATACTGTTCAACAGGACTACGCTTGGAACAGGTGTGAGGCACCTTCATCTCCCAGTCTGGATGCCACAGGGGACCTGAACTTTCTCGCCTGAGGCTACACATGGTGCATCCAGCCTACCTCTGCTGCCCACCTGCTCACCAGGATGCCCTCCGGGCCAAACCATGCACCACCAGCATCCTGCCCCCCTCCGCTCATTGTAGAGGGTTCATGCATTTCTGCAGCTCCTGCCAATGTGCTTGCAGGCTGCGGTGAGCCTGACATCTCACGCTCCGCAGAGCAGAGATCATCCACATCCCTGCTCTTCTTACCACCTAGCAGCTAAAGACACAGAGCTGGGGGCTTCCAGGGCCCCCAGTGGGGTAGGGATGGGACTACAATGGGGCAGGGGCAGAACGTGAAACACGCTCTCTCTACAAGATCAGGTATTGCTTGCTCTCCCTCTTTTCCCAGCAGGACAGAAGTGAGCTCCTCTGACGCACCCGAGGACTTCCAGGTCCCCATCTCACCATGGGAAGCCTTCCACAGGCAGGCGTGGGACCTCCTGGTTCCTCCCTCTGAACCAGCTGGCCTTACAGGCAGCCCCTGGGTCTCCACGGGTGGGCGCAGAGGTCCTCCCGTACAGGACAAACGCAAAACATGCTGGAGTGTATTTACATGGCCTGTACAGCTCGTCCCACCCCTCTCCCATGTGCTCTCCAGGTCACAACGGGAGGAGGCAGCCCGTCCCTGGGAGCCGTGAATGCAGTCTGCACCCTCTGCATGCGCCTGCAAGTCTGCTCTGAGCAGAGAAATATTCCTCATCCTGCCCCGCCATTTAGAGCTGGAAATAACAGCAGAGAACTCAGACCCAGGCTGCACGGACACGGTGGCACAGCCAGGTTCAGGCGCAGGTGCGAGGCATGCCTGCTTCGGCTTAGCCCAGCCCTGCAGCAGAGGGGTGGACATGCTGCTCCGCTTGGCAGGCCGTGCCATGCAGGACGCACTGCCTGTCCCCCCAAAAGCCCTCTCCCTCGTGACACTGAGAACCCACTTTCTCTGCTGGCTGCTGCCTGTGCAGGTACGCAGCCTGGAGAGCCGCCAGCCTGGTGTATGCACAGTCCAGGGCTGCTCCAGCTGACCGGGACAGGAGCCCGGGGAGCGGCTCGCCACCTCCCTGGGGCCAGGGCTTTGCTCCAGGGGCTCCACCTGCCCCAGTCCCTCCTCGACAGCCCTGAGCGGTTCTGCAGACAGGAGACGGATGCTGGGAGGTATGAAATTGCTGCTTTTCCCACCAGCGCAGCGGTGATGGTGCTGCGAGCTGTGAGCTGGGCGACGGACTGTGAGGCTGCTCCAGGAGGCTCCCAGGACAGCCGGGCCAGTTGCCCCTCGTATCCTGCGGGCCCTTCAGCACGACCGGCCCGGTGACGTGCCTGTGGACCACTAACGCCAGGGCAGGGCAAGGCAGGACCGACCCACAGGGCTCAGGGTTCAGCACAGTGCAGTGGGACCTGAGAGTGGACGCGCAGCCTTCAATGCTCAAGACACACAATTAGCACTGAGCTGACATCTCACCCCTCCACGTCACCGGGAGAAGCAGCAGCTTCTCAGCTCCCGTTTGCGTCAGTCTCCTGGTTACTTTGCATGAAAGAGGTAGATTGCTTTGGGTGGCTGCAAGCTCCTCCCGTGGACAGGGAGCAGAGGCTGGCTTGGTCTCCTGTGACACTCAGGCCAGAGACAAGCCAGGCAAAATGCACAGCATGGCCACGCCAGGCCCTTGGGCTCCTCAGGGGGACTGCTGGGAGGAAGACGAGACCTGCTTGGACGGTTCCTGGGGCAGGAGGCTATCCAGGCAGACAGCTGCTGTCCGGAAGGGCTGTGCCACAAAATTCACCTGTGCAAAGGCAAGGTGCGTGCGGACCGCAGCGCTGCCCGTCTGCTCGCCTGCACCAGGGAGCGCAGACCCCGCTGCTGCGCATACAAGGGCATGCTCGGCAGTTAGCATGGGAGGCTCTGCTGCCTGCCTGCACGACTCCAGTGGGTCAAGGCAAGGTGCTGCCCGTGGTGGGGCACCCCTCTCCCGGCCCGAGGACCGGTCCTGCAGCATCCCAGCAGATGCGCCTGTGTCCGAAGCAGCGCGCGGAGCGGCGGTCCCCCCTCGCACCCCGCTTCCTCCGGTGCTGGAGGAGTGGAGGCTGCCCTGCTGCACCCTGTGTCCGAGGCGAGGGGAGGGGGGGGCTGCCGGCACATTAATGCTCAGAGCTGCGCCCTTCCGCTCCCGTCGCCTGCGCTGCCCCATCAGCAGTAACAGTCTGATTAATTCGCTTCCAGCAGGGAGCTGATGGGGCCAATGATGGAGCCGCTGCATCAGGCGCGCTGAAATTGATAGTTTTTCACAGTTACAAATGAGGAGCCTCCTCAGCTGCAAATGGCGCCCGCACAGTCGGACTCCGGTAATGATCATAAAGAGGCTCTCTTTAAACTGCGAAAGCCCCTGGGACCGAGCGGGGGGGCGGCTGCCGCGCTAATGAGAACTACAAGGGGCGAGCAGGCATGGAAATGGCTCCTCCACTCTTGATGTGCATTTAACTGCTTTTTTAGTGCGGCGGCAGAGCCAGGAACGAAGGAGTGATGAATGCAGCACAAAAGCATTTATTTTCCAATTCGGCAAAGTGGCTACGTTGGGAAATGTATGAATTATTTTAATTCACTCAACTGTCCTGAAACATCACAGAGAGCGAGTGAGCGTGGGGGGAGGGGGCGGGCGGCGCTCAGTGTGCGCTCCAGAGACAGGAATTACTCCTATTCGTTCAACTGCCCCAAAATCTGGGAGCTGGGGGTGCTGATGAGGAGCAGAGATGGGGGAAAGCAATGGTTATCCCTTGCACGGTGAGCTGAGAGTGGGGCAGGTGGAGGAGAGAGGTCAAAGCAGTCCTCAGAGCAGCATCCCTTGACTGGAGGGAGACTGCTTTACTGTGCCTGGCAAGAGAGCTTCTCCCCCCAGTTTGGACACTGCCAGCTGACCCTCACGAAGCTGGACAGTCCCAACAAGGCCCCAAGGGCTGTGTCTGACACCCATGAGCAAAGTCTGGGCTCGCAGCCACAGGGCATAGCTCAGGATTGCCCCATCACCAAAATAAGCCTCCCCACCTGCTGCAGCTGAGGGGAGCAGGGTCAGAAGTGCTACTTACAGGGGTTGGGGCAGCTGCCAGGGATAGCCACAGCCTCGTTCCACTGGTCTGCGCTGGAGACGGAGTAGGAGCGCTGGTGCATGCCGTCTGGCTTTGAGCTGAAGCCCACCAGGTTGATGCCGCTGATGGAGCGCTCTGAGTGCAGCGAGGTACTGCTGGTTGAGTGGGGAGCACCTGCAAGAGAGACATGAGTTTAGCATGGACCAGCTGCTGCCCTGAAGCACAGTGGAAGAAGGAAAAGCTGTCCTGTACCTGATGTGACAAGCCCCCGGGTGGCCCTGCCTGAGGACAGGCTCTGTCTGGCTCTCCTCTCCCAAGGGGTGCAAGTGCATCAGCCCCCAAAGGTGCTGAGAAAAGAGCACCGCTCAGCACACACCACTTCTCAGAGGGACACCCAGCTTGATGGATTTCAACCCAGCACCCTGAGATGCACAGCTACGCATCTTGGCTCACAGCCTCCTTCTCCAGATAGATTTTGCAGCTGGAGTTCATGGTCTGCTCATAATTTTCACTATAGCCTTTAGGTACCTGGACAAACACAAACCCACTCCATAGCCAGCGTGTCCATCCTCACTCCTTAACTTCACCTCTTGTGTGTCCTGAGCAAGAAACATAACCATGTTGGAGGCACTAGGAGTGAATGGAAAATCACACAGAGGATGTCAAAGGGACAAGCAGGGGAACAGATGTCTGTAAGGTGGGGATTGTGGGTGGGAATGCCTCTTCCCACTAGCTGAAAATCCCTGCGGCTGAGCCCAGGAGCTTGAACCCCCAAGAAAGGAGTGGTTTTGGGACTAGAGGCCATCACAGAAGACAAGATCACTCAGTGACTCAAAATGGGTCAAGTGTTTCTGGATTACAAGAATATATACAATTTCCAGAATAGTATACAGAGCAGTTCTGACAGGGAGCAAAAATCTTGCTATTCAAGGATGCAGGCAATCTGTTAAGGAAGATGACGCTGCCCTAGAGAGATTACCCTACACCTGCCCACTACAAGCACTTTCCTATGCCTGCCCTTAGGGCATTCAGCTCCAGCCACCGTAGAGCAAGTGCTCTGGGAGCTCGGGGGCAAGCAAAGGGTCCCTTTCCCTACTCTGAAGCTATGTTTCTTCCTTCCACACCCGGAGGCGCAGATGCTGAGCTGGGACTCCCACACCAGCCCTTCTGTCCATGGATGAGTGCAAGGCCCGTTGACTGGCTCCAGCTGCAGTGTGCCTGGCTGATGGGATGCACAACCACAGCCTGACCCATCTGCTTGCTCCAGCCTCGCCAGAGGTGACCACCCCGTGGCCATGCAAGGAGCCAGGCTAAGAGAAACCGAGCAACTTGTTTCACGGGACTGGGATGTAAGTGGGATCCTTTCACAGAATCAGGCTGGAGAGCAGATGGACACCTGCAGGAGCAGGTCCCCAGCTGGATCTGCTGCAGCCAGGACAGCTCACCTGACCATGTCTTTGCTGTGTAAAACCAGCCTCATTTTGCTCTCACAGCACAGCTGAGGTTGAAAGGGACCTCTGGAGGTCATCCTGTCATCCTGGTCAAGCAGGGCCACCCAGAGCCAGTTGCCCCAGACTGTATCTGGATGGTTTTTGCGTATCTCTAAGGAGGGAGACTGCACAACCTTGCTGGGCAACTATTCCAGTGCTTAGCCACCCTCCACAAAGAGCAGAGCCCTGTAAAATCCCCCGTGGAGCCCTGGATTCTGTACATGAAGTTACGTTTCTGTCCCTGCTGTTTCCATGAAAAACCTAACAAATGTGATCCGAATGTCACTGGTGCCCGAGTGCTGCCTGAAGCTGCAGAGTGCCTGAAACAACAGCTCAAGAAGCCCAAATCCTCCCCTACAAAAGGTGGATCCAAGGTGTGTGCTGAACGGAGAGGTGATGTGGGCCATCAGCCCTGCATCAGGCATGCCTGCCATCCACAACCACCTTTCATTCATCGCCAGCATGGCGGGTGCCTCCCACCCTTCTCTTCCATGTGCCCACCCCGGACCAAAAATCCCCTTTCTCTGCTGCACTGTGTAGGGACTACCTGTAAGCCTTGCCTGCAGATCCTGCCTGCCCCGGCAGCGGCAATGCAGAGCTCGCATGGCCGCAGTGCCCCGCAGCCCCGAACTGCCAGGGCCCTTGCCCGTGGGGCAGGAGCAGCAGAGCCGCCGGCTCGTCTGCCTCCAGCCCGGCTGCCGCACGCTCCCCCTCCCTCCCCTTGTTCAGCGCCACAGAAACACGTGTAAAACCATGACACTGACTTTGCCTCTAATTAGCCCTTAATTTACAAGACACACTCGGAAGGGTAATTAGCTGGCGCTCTGCTCCTGACTGCCGCATCCATCTCCTCTCGCCTCCTCGTGGGAGGGAGCCTGCTGCCACTGGAGCAGGGACAACGCTGCTCTCCTGGGACTGGGAAGAGCTGGGTCCTGGGGACTTTGCTGCTGGGCTGGGACAGGATGGGATGGGACAGGATGAGCTGCCCCAGAGCTCAGGCAGTGCCCGCCAGCCCCAAGCCAGGCTGCGCACACAGCACGTGTCTATTGCCACAGCCATAGAGGAGAGGGATGCAAACAGCAGGAGTGCAGAGTGCCTGGGAGAAGCTCCTCTGGCAAAGGAGAAAGTCCTGCAGGGCCCCAGGGAGCGCAGATTTGCCCCTTGTACCTCCACCCCAGCCATACTGGGAGCCCAAGCCCGCAGGCACGTGCCCTTCCATCGTCTCCTCTGAAGGGCAGCGCGGGCTGCCACAGACGCCCAAGTGCCCCAGCCCTGACCAGAGCCAGGGACATGCGATTCTGCCGTGGCCAAGGCACCCTCCAAACCTGCGCCCAGCGATGGACCTCCTTGGTTTTGTGGCACTGTGCGGTGGGTGAGGCTGGGCAGCAGGAACGAGTGCTGGCAGCAGGAAGGGAATATACTGTGGTCAGACTCGCAGCAGCCCCAGGCACCTCAAGCACCTGCCCCGCAGCCCCGCTTGGCTTTGCCAGCAGCCACCCTGGGAGCACACCGCACTGCCAGGGCAGGCGGCCGCAGCTGCGGACCTCTTGGCCATGCAACTCTGGCTTGTCCCAGGGATCTGCAAGGTGGTCCCAACAAGGCTAGAGCTCTAAGGAATTGCGTCCCTTTGGAAGTGACACCACTGGCAGTCGCTGGATATGTTCCCTTTAAATTAGGCAAGCAAAGTGAAAGGTGAATAAAAGGCTACATGTAAAATACTAACTGCCTCTCTGAGCCAAAGCCTCCAGGAACTGAACTCTCCCTGACCCTGCCTACAGTCCCCCAAGCAAAGCTCTCCCAATCACTATTTCCTCAAAAACCCAGAAAAAAGAGATTCATGTAGCCATGTTAGTGTGACCTCACCAGCAGGCAAGGCTTCATGATGCCTTTTTAAGTAAAGCCTAACCGATGACACGGCAGTAAATAGAAAATGACCTAAAAACAGAATGTCATTTTTCTCAGCGTGGAGTGTGGCAGCCTGGCCACTTCAGTAAAACACCTGAATCAAAGCAAACTGGAAATTCTTCATTAAGGTATGGACACACAGGGAACTGGACAAAAATGAGTTAGCAAAAAGGGGTGCTGCCAATTGGGAAGGAGATAATTTGCAGAGTCACTTGAGGATCTCTGGACAAATCTTTGGACAAATCCAGTATTTTCAGCAGTGATTCAGCAAAATAATACAGGGGTTCTGGTGAAATTTCCTGGTAACGTTAAGTTGGAAGCACTGCCAGTATTCTGGAGATGAAGACGGCATACAGGACTAGATGATTTTGAAAAGTGAGCTAACAAAACCACAACAAAATTTATTTAGTACACAATGCAAAGACATGTACTCTGGAACTAATGGGCCTGATTCAGAAAAAAATGGGAAAGTACATACTGTTTGCCATGGGATTTGGATTGCACTGCAATGACATGAATGTTTGCACTAGGCTGGGGCTCTTAACTGGGCACACCACAGGAGGAGGAATTCTGCAAGTATTGCCTCTTCACAGCATTACCAAACTACACCACCACTGAGGCTGGAAAGTCGAATGTGATCCCACGTGTGCAAGATGAGGTTAAGACGAATGTGATCTCTCCTGTGCAAGATGAGGTATGTCTTGCATAAGTGGGAAACGCACACTTTCTGCACAAAGCTGGTATGATGCCTCACCTAGATCCTCATGCACAACCTACCACCCTGAAAAAAACTAATTCAAGGTGGAATGGGTATAGAAACAAAGGTGACTTTCCATTTCTACTAATCCTATTAGCCCACCTGCCCACATCCTACGACCTGCAGTCCTGAACTACTGCAGAATGCCAGTAATAGCAACACGAAGTGTATGGACATGCTAAGTCACATGTGTTTTTTTATAGGAGTATAAATACCTACAGAAATACCTACATTCTTGACAACTTCACTGAGGAAAGGACTACTTCCTTCTCTTCCTTGAACATACAATAATGTGACCAGCACTGAACAAACCAAGCTGTGACCCATCAGCTCTGCCTCCTACCACTAGCATCCAGCATCCACTTCTGAGGAAGCTCCCGGTGAAGCCAGATGTCTCCTTGATGCACGTCCTGGGTGCTGAGTGTCTGCAGTCTGGCCAGGACACGGAAAAGAGACTGCTTCAGCGGTACAGATGGATATGCTCTGCGCACCAACAGACAAAGGACAGATACCAGTGATTATGGTCCTGGGCTAATCTCTTTGCTGTGTTTGATGCTGTCAACCCAGGAATAAAGCCGTTTCAACCTGAGAAAGGGGGCAGGGTCCCAAAGGCTCATCCTCCTTTGGCGAATGCACCCAGCAGACTGCAACACAAAAATGTCTTCACACTCTCAGAGTCCTGCCTGGTGATAACTCAAAGGAAGAGCTGTGTCTTGCTGGATTAATTCAACATTAAAATGTGATCAACGGGAGAATAGCCACATGGCAGCTAAATCCTGCTCTGCCTGTGCTTCTCAACACCAACTACCCTACTGTGGTCAGGATGGTTTGGTCGGATGTGATTATCAGAAGTCGTGCACAGCAAAGTTTGCAGCTCCCATGAAAACTGGAAGTGCAGACTTCTGAACCAGTTGCTGCTGTCTGGAGTGAGCTTCGCTCTCAGTTCCTTCGCTGGAGCTATGTTCTGGTACAGTGTAATTACTCATGGATGAGGTCATTGTTTTTTCTTGAGCAGAAGACTGAGCATCACCCTGTGGATACAGCTTGGCCTCAGTTCTTCAGGCGTCCATCGTTTCTCAGCTGGACTATCCCAACGCGCTCTTTATCTCTGCATGAAGCCACCACGAGCACAGGCTGAGGCAGTGGTGGCAGGTGTTTTCAGAGAAGGCAGGAGGCTGGCTGGACACCTCATCTCAGCTAAGGCTGCTTGTATGTTCTTCTGCCTCCCAGAAACATGAAGGGTAGATCCCCGACCATCTGCACCCCATGACTTCCCCGAGGCCCTGCAGAGCTAAGGGCATGGACAGACAATTGCCTGCAGTTATGTTTCTGCAAGGAGCCACCGACCCCATCCCCACCTCAGCACTGCTCTCCTGGGGCAGACTGGCCGCTGCCGGCCCCTTACAACATGGAAGAAACCGGGTTCGTTCGGGGGAAAAGGGGTATGCTGAATTTTAAAGAGGCACAAGCTGGACAGCAGTTTGGGAATTCCCCCTTGTTTTATGGCCAAGGACAGCACAGGTCTTTTCTCTGAAGTGCCAGGTCTTGCTCTGGCACAGGAAGAGGGCTGCCACTGCCACGCTGCGTTGCAGCAGAGACTGCCAGCTGTAAGGCATGAGGCGGCGATGGAGGTCACCCCAGGATGGCGTGAGGACACCCTGGCATGAAGCAAACCCTATTTTCTCTGGTACTGCAGTAGGCCAATAGCACACTGCAGATTAATGCTATTCACTACCTGCCAAACCATGTCACAGAGAGTCATCAGTTACCACTATCCATTAACCAACACTTTAAGGTACTTGTTGCCAACTGCTCATCATTTATTCCAAATAAACATCTGAATTACTGCAAGTCACCTTAGTGTACTGACTCTCAAGTACTTTGTTGGTGTCCGCAGCCAGAGCACGTCTCAAAGCCTCCCCAAAAGCTGTGCGTGTGGGGCAGCCGCAGCTGCTCTGGACCCCAACATGCTGCTCCTGGGCTGTGTGGAGCAGGCTGGACGGGTACCCACCTCCAGCTGGTGGGAAACTCCTCAGTTCCGAGAAACCAACTGGTTCTTGAGGGGAGGCGAGAGCCAATGAGCCTGGTTAAGCTGACTGCCTGCGAAATCCCTGCTGGTAAAGACATAATTCACCACTCTCCATCAATGGGCGGTCAGCTGCCATGTATGCAGGAATGCAGCTGTCCTGGGACCACCCTGCGGCTGCCTTTCCCAGAGCTGCCCCCACCCCTGGAGCAGGTCCGGAGCCAGAAGAGTCTCTGTCAGGTTGGTTTTCTGAAGGAAGCGCTGCATGCTGTTTTGCTGGACATAGTCCGTTCCTTCCTCTCGAACAATTCCTACCAGTAACGAGGCCAAAACCCGTAGGTTAGCTCTTATCAACAAGAAGCGTACGGATGGAGACATGTTATTTGAAAGACATCAACTTCAAAGTTCTCCTTGGGAGACAGCAACAATACTGAGCACCTATGCAGCCCCACAAACATGGTGGGGCATGTTCCGAGACGACAGATGTCCTTCCCAGCTCTGCCAACAGCAAATGTCTGTGTGAAATCACTGATCCAAACCGCAGGCGGCCGAGGTTTCCCAGCCCTGCTTCTTAGCAAGGCTATCAGGATCTGCCAGCTTGCACACGGTGGGAGCCATTGCCTTTCACTGGGCCTCACAGATGCTCTGACATGGGGGAATCTCCCTCCTGTCTTAGCACTGCATTTGGAGAGCACATTTTTGGACATATGCACATGGTAAATGACTATATAATACCCTAGCTCCTACCAAAGCTAATCCGTAGTGAGTACAAACCACCAGGAGAAACAGCTCTGTGTAGTCCAGACATCTTTGGGAGGACCAAAAACCCAAGCTGCCTGCAGCAGGACGGGAAGGGCTGACCGTGACACGGTTACCATTTTATACTTCTATCTCCCAACCAAAACTCAGGGACACAGGAGATAAGCCAAGGTGTCCCAAGCCAACACACCAGACTCATCTCTGGTTCAGATGGTGGCCAACTCCATGTACAGCAGGACGCCAGCAAACCGGAGAAGCCTGTGAACAGGTACTGCAGTGACGGTGGCTCCCCAAAATCCTCAGGCACCAAGAGCACGCCAACAGCCCAGAAAGCACAGGCAGCTGCAACTACTCGGTCCTTCTCCAGCCTGAGCTCTGCCCAACCCAAGCACCCACGCAGAGCCCACGGGAGCAGACCTTGTCCGCTCAGAGTGCAGCTCCACTGGCCGAGGAAGGGTGGCCAGAGTTGTGTGGGGAAGAGGCGAATCTGCCGGGAGAGCTAGTGACAGCACATCTGGACAGGGAGTCAGAATCAGCCAGAAGGAGCCCTCTGATTGTCTGATCTTTTCCGCATAGCATAAAATTACACCATAGGTCTTCCACTAATTTACTCCTGTCTGAACTACAACGTATCTTTTAGAAAATCTTCTAATCTTGATTAGAATATTGTCAGTGACAGAGAAATCACAGCAACTCTTGATAAGTAGTTCCAGTGGTTAATTACCCTCACTGTTGAAATTTGCACCTTATTTCTAGTCTCAATTGTCTTGCTTCTGCTACCTGTTATTGGATCTTGGTATATTTTTATCTGATAAAGAGCTCTCTATTACCAAATTTTTGTTCCTATATAGGTACTTACAGATGGTGTTGAAATAATCTCTTAACCTTTTCTCCGATAAACTAAACAAATTGAGCTCCTTGAATCTTTCACCACGAGGTGCATTTGGCAGCATTCATTGTTTTTACAGATATTCTCTGAGCCCTTTCCAATCTATCGGTTTCATTCTCATACTGTGGACACATGAAATCCATGAACTTCAGCCCTCTAGAAGTCCTCTCCATCCCAAAACCAACAGTCACCATCAGCACTTCAGAAAGACCTTGACCACATCTTCTAGAATTCCTGAATTAAATAATTCAGACTTGCTGATTCAAACATGTCTAAATCTCCTACCTGCTGTTTAATATGCTTCTTAATTACAGTTGGAATATGAAGAATTCATCATTCTGTGATAAGATACATCATCTTGCCTCTTCCCAGACAGCAAACAGAAGTGTTCACAGAACACTTCTTTGTTTTTCTTTATCAACCATTCTACTATTTCCATACAGTAATGAACGAATGCTGGTTTTAGGATTCATTAGTTCCTAATAAACTTGAAAAAAAACTTTTCACCATCTTTAACTCTGCTGGTTACCTTTTCTGTATCCCCTTTCGCAACCATAGTAATGTAGGCTCCTGGAACTAGCCAAGAGGGGGAAGGTGAGCTGGGAAATGAGCTTCAGATACTAAATCCATCACTTTTTTGTGTGTTATGTAGAGTCTCCATGGAACATGTAAAAGTTGAAGATTAGGAACTTTGTAAGATATATGAACAGTGACTATTCTCATGATTCATAGGCTAAAAATACTGTCATACAGTGATCAAGATGCTGCGGAGAAGGGAGCCACTTCAGCAGAAGCTCACCAAGTACAGGGCACAAGACAAGTGTAAAGTCAAGACACATCGCATGGTGGTGAAGGAGAGAAGGTGAAGGAAGCTGCACTTCCACACTGCACCACCGAGACCAGAACAGGAAAAAGCACCTGGGAGGACACAGGAGCTGCTTTGAGCTCAACATCCTGGATCTGCGTTAGAGGAGTAACCGACATGCAAGATTTGTCTTTTTTTCAAGTAAAGCAGCTATGAGAGAGAAGGAGACAGAAGTTTCCCTCTAGGAGAAAGGCAGCAGAGATGACAGACTGGGGCAGAAGTCTGCAAACTAAGCAGTTCTCAGATGTGGGAGGCAGTGTCGGTCTTCCCATCAGCTGAGGCACTGATGCCACTATGGAGAAAGGTGGTGGGTCGCTCTACCCAGCCACTGTGGTGTGCTGACTTTGGTTTCTAAGTTCTTAATCAACAGCATAATTTGCTATATGTATTTAACTTCTTCTCTAAATTTGATTGGTACTATGTGTGGTCTGGGGAAGCTGGGCAGGCACAAGGTGCACGACTTCTTCACAAGCAATGAACCCAGATAAAATGGTGAAACAAAACCTTTGTGCAGCCGTAACCAGAGCAAGTCTGGGAACGTCAGGAGCTGGAATGCTTCCCACAAAGCCAAAAGGGTCACTTTGAGGGCTGCTCATAATTAATCACTCACGGCGGATGTTAGTCTGCAGAGCTCTGGCAAGTGGCTAAATGGCAGAGAAAGCCTCCACCCGTGGTTCCAGCTGGCCATGCAGGACCACACTGGTGTTATCAGCTACCGACCTACTGGAGCTTTCAACTGCTGCTCAATACTTATCGATTACTTTATTATGTTGCCATTATTTTTATTGCTTTTTATATACATACGAATACACAGATGTACAAAGTATGTTAGCACAATGCAGCTTGCTCCCCTCCACTTTCCTTTGTTCCTGTGCATTCTTCACTATCTGGACAGAGAGAGAGTAGTTTATGTCTCCTCTTAACCCAGATTAATACATTTTTCAGCAGTGCAACGTTCCTTTTGATTTTAACTTTCTGGTATCCAGTAAAATGTTCTTGAAAAACTCCTAATTATGCTTCACTTTTTTTTTTTCCTGTTTAAGTTCTTTCTCCCAAATGATCTGGCTCATAATTGCTTTCAGCTTTGTGAAATTGGCTCAGATATATATTTTTGTGTGCGTGTGTCTGTGTATGTCTGTGTTTAATACTCTCTATTTCTGATGTGAATTTTACTCTGCCTGAACACCAGTACAACAAAGTCAAGGTTACTTCTACCTAAGCCACTACTGAATTTTAGTTTTGTGATTCATTCTCCTCATCTGCTTAGATGAGGGTAACTACTGCATTCGCTATGGGGGCTTCTTTGAACCAGTAGGATTCAGAAAGTCTGAGGAAGCTTTAGTGTCACTTGGCTAAGTCCTTCAGTGACTATCACCACAATAATGTAATTTACTCTCCAACGTGCTATAATGAAATACTTCAGCAACTGTTTCTGAGGCATGCAAACCGAAGTGCTGGGAATGAGCAGTGGGGAGTGGAGGAAGGAAAAATGGTCCTTGTTTCGGATCTCTCTCCTGGCCTGTTAATATGACCAGAGGTGTCACTTACAGCCTTGGTAGAAACCTGAAAGCATAAGCTGCAGAAAATGTACAAGTAATACTGTTTAAAATACAAACCAGAAAAGATACTGTGCAGCTGAAAAGTCCAAAAGAGATCACCAAGACAGCGGTGGGAGACAGATAATCATGACAGGTTGCAACGATACGAATCACCATTTGCATTTACAGTCAGAAGCAGGAAGCCGAGTCTGATATAAAATTGCAGGAAGGAAGAAAGCAGACCCAGAACTTTTTGGGTTTGCTGCAGAAGTGTGGACCTGGACAAGTATTGCAGTGAATGATGAAACCCCAGCATTTGCACACAGCTCACAAATGCTAGCAACTGAAAAGGCCATTCAGCTTATGCTAGAATTGTATTATTTTTTCTTACATAACTTCTGTTTCTAAAGCTATTCACTCATAACATGTTTTATACACTCCTGCTTGCTTCGCCCACAGAGGCTGCCTCGCACACAGCAACACAACCACCCGGTGTGCACAATACCAAGAGAGACCATGGATCAGCTTGAAGTTCTGCACAGGTCCCTAGGAGGGGACAAAGCAAGCACTGCTCTATTTGGGGCAAGCCCGTAACGGGATGACTCTACCCCTTGTCTGCTAGCAATAGGTTTTTGCACCTTCCTCCTGGGCACCTCGCTGTCCAGCAACAGAATGAAGACCCTAGCCACCGACCCCATGTGCCTGTAGTGCAGAGCAGCAGAGGAGAGATCTGGGAGGGGGACTCCAACCAGGAGTGGCAGCCTGCACTCAAGAAGGGATGAGCTGGCAGGAAGACTGGGTAACGGCAGAAAGGGCACGAGTTTGTTACCCAGAACAAGTTGCTCCCCTGCCCCTTTCCCTGTTGCAGCACAAGCGTGGTCTGTGTGGAAGAGAAAGCACGGTTTTCTGGAAAAGGTCCTCAGTCCACCTCAGCAGAATACCAGCTACTCTGCTGCCCCAGTATTCCTTGGCAACATGGGGCAAGTTATTTATACTGGGATTTTTCACAGGTGGCTACTAATTATACCCTCTTCATTTTTCCAGGTGCCCTGTGCAAGACACCCAGAGCCAGATGTTCAGAAATCCAGGATGCTTATAACCACAACTGCAGTCGATGGGGCTGGCTTGCTGCCCCTGTGTGACGAAGCTGCGTGCCCATCTGGCTTCCCTCGGCAATTCCATCGTCCCTGGGCAGGGCTCTGATCATCAGAGTGTTCTGTCTGCCTTGTTCTTTTCTCCTCCTCACTTTCTCTGAGGCCTTTTTGCCTGTTCAGCCCTGCAATGCACAGCTCCTTTAGTGTTCTAGCAAGTAATAAGTGTATCAAGTCCCAGTAATTATCTCTAATTAGGGTTAGTGATTATACTGTTGGGTCGGAGAAAATCAATCTCTGGTTTCCCATCAGGGAGGGCAGAGAGAGTCAGGGTGGGGAGGGGAGGAAGCACTGGCAGCTCCCTCCCGTGCTCCCATTCCTCCCGCGAGCTTCTCCCTGCCCGCACTGCTAATGGTGCTGCTCGTCCCAAGGACCAGGAGATCCATGTGGGGAGATGGGTCTGAGCACCGGCAACTGGGGCACAGCCTCACTCCTTCACTGGTCTGGACAAGGGAGAGGGCAGCCCACCCCAGGGATGCAGAGCAAAGCCAGGGCTGTGATGGCATCACTGGGCCCAGCGTGGCCAGATGCTCTCACACCAGTGGCCACCTCCGCAGAACAGGCCTGCACTGCGGGTCCTTCTCATGGCGACACTGGGGCTCGTGCCCTGTGTCTAGAGGCAAGATGGAGTGTGGGGTGCTGGAGCTGCAGAGGCTGGGCTCCCTGGAAGGGCAGCACGGAGCAGAGACCTGAGGAGGTCCTGCATCTCCTCTGGGCAGAGGGTTTGTCAGGCGATGGCAGCCCACCTGGGCGATGCTCTGCTGTCTGAGTGAAGCCTGAGGTCACAGGTACAAGTTGTACCCCAGCACGCTTACCCTGCATACTCTTAGAGAACATGACTGCTGACCATGTGCGAGTCACACCATGGCCATGGTCTAAAGGATAAAAGGTAGAAGGATTGGATATGCTGCATGACAGCTGTGGATGATGGTGAAAACTGAAGAGGAACAGCCAGAGCAGTCTGTCACACACCAGACAAGCTGCCTTTTGAGAAAAGTCACAATAAAGTGTGTCCATGATGCCCAGCCTACAGGTCCAGTGAGTTGAGTGCTCACACCTCCCAAGCAGGAAGGCTCTGGGTGTGGACATACAAAGCAGAGGGATGGGTGAGCGCCTCTCTAAAAGGGGCAAAGATAGAACAGGTTCTGGACAGAAACCTCTGGCAACTGGTGGGTCAAAACAGAGAATGGCAGCCCGATTTCTGGCAAAGGAAGCCCGCAAGAAAAAGAGCAGGTCTGAAGCAAGAAGGTGCTGCCCTTCTCCCCCTGTTTGTACAGAACCTCAGCCACTGGGCAGGAGCTGAAACCTCATTTTCACGGCTGGGTGACAAGTTCTACAGCTCCTAGGAATGGTGGGAGCAGGCAGCTCTGCTCCCAGGCATGGTTCCTGGCTCACCAGCTCCATAGGGGAGTCATGCTCTGACAAGGGGAGCATGAGGCCCTTCTGGAAAACGTGACAGATGAAGCTACTTAATACGCAAAAGATAGTTGGGTCATCAACTCTCTGAGAATGGTAGCATCTTTGCAAACGTCTGCAGAGTCACCAGTAAAGCTGGAAAATGATACAACAGTAATAGTTTTTCTATATGACTGAATAGGCTACCAGTGCTTTCACATAATTGCTCCAGTGCAGATAAAATGGTCTTCAGACGTAATGAGGACAGGCTCTGGAGGAACGTGGACAGGCAGGCAAGGAGCTGCTATGGACTGTGTACAGACTGTGGGTTTTCATAAGGGATTTCATGTGAGTTGCTCCTTGCTGCTCTGCCTCACAGTTACTCCCACATTTTTCCTCTCTTGGCTGGTGCAAACACAATCCAATTTGCACAACTCGGTAACAACTTTGCATATTCACGCAGAGTCCAGGATATCTCAGCTGAGCAGCTCAGTGTGCCTTTCCACTTTACAACCAACAGATCAGCAGTTTCAGCTGATGTGCCACAGCATGCCCCAATTCAGACCTGCAGTACTGGTATACACCTTTGCCATGCCAGATAAATCTCAAACACCTTAGTGTAGCTGATCTCATCCCTAGTAGAAAGCATCTCCTTCCTCCCACAGGGGCAGACTCATTCTGGAAAAATTATTCTACTGCTTACCTACAGGCTAGAGTGACCCAGCTGGCCGTCTAAAGGAAGACAAAAGTGTGGTAAAACCTAAGGATGCAATACGTTGCAATATCATAAATACTTACTGCCACCATGACATGGCACATCCTCTAACACCCTGTGACGCAGCCTTGCTCAGCAATTTAGGAAGCACAACACGGTACTGTACTTTGTCCCTGGGACCTGCGGGGAGGATACGGGAGCACGTCACAGTGCCAGGGCTGCAGTCCCCCTCTGGGAAGCAGGATGCTCTGCATAGCCATTCCTGTTGTACAGATGGAAAAACTGAGAGACCACGAGGAGCAGTTTGCCAGTCAGCCCCTGGAGTCCCTAACAAAACCAAAGAGACAACCTGAGTCTCCCACCTGCCAGGGCCCTGCATAACCCTGGGGCCTGGCAGCCGGCGAGGTGCGGGTAGGATGGCCAGCCTTTGGAGTCACGGCTGGCAAGCACCTCGCTCCTGGGTCTGGTGTCTACTAGCACATCCGCAGAGACCGTGTGGCATTTATCAAAAGCTGGGGATAAGCCGAAGTTCACGGACTCTGTAAAACATACAGAAAATTAACACTTTTATGGTGTATGGAATATTGCAAACCACCAAAGATGTTACAGGTAACTGAGTCCCTTGAGCAGGGATAGGACGCTCAACCCAGAATCACCAGTTTCCCACTCAGAGGTTGTGCAGGAACAGCCAGTGGCGACTAACCCACAACCACGGGTAAACCTCTGCAAACCAAGGGGTTAACCCTACATCAGCCAACTGACCACCCTGCCATGGGAGTCACTGGGAGAGGTCCTGTGCTCAGAACAGGCCCACATGAATGATTTTTTTGGGGCAGGAAGGACTTGGATCAAGTGGACAGTGCCGTTCATGCTCTGCCTCGGCACACAGCCCAGGGAGCGATGGCCAGGCAGCACAGCATGAGTCGAGTCTGCACCGGCCAGGCCAGCGCCTTTGGTTCATGTGCCTGAGCAGTCTCTGAGCACACAAAATGGATGCCTTTCAGGTGAAACTAAACAAGAATACCTGCTACAGCACTGCGCCTAACATGCTCCAACCACTGCAGGACATCCAGTTCCCCAGACCAGGCTGGAAAGGGACTGCAGTACACTCGCTGCACCCCTGGCACTGGGTACAGCGCAGCTAGCACACCTTCACCCACTGCTCGAAAAATCCCATCCCCTTGGTCTACAGTGGACACATAGTTCAGCACAGTTCGGTGGTGCCGACCAACAGCTCTACACAACTGCTGCTTCACTGAGACAGACAAGTGATCATTGCACAGGCCAGTGCTTGCACATGTCCCGTCCACGTGAAGGACAGTGGGCTGGAGGTGAATTGGCAGACTGGGCCAGCATGCACCTGAGGATGATGGGGATGATGACAAGAAGTGAGGTGGTCTGCTATCTTCAAGACCTCTGAAAGATTTCTTGCAGGAACAAGGTGCCCAAAAGAACAACACAGAAGGCAGCAGGGAAAGCAGGGGCAGCTCAAGGCTAAGCAGCCAAGTATTTCCTTCGGAGGAAAGGGATCTAATCCATGCACCGCTGCAAAATTCCCAGAGCTACTATTCAAGTCATTTATACTAACATTTGTCAAAAACAGCCACTAATAATGTGTTCCTCCTGTTCCACGTTCCCAGGTGGAGACTCTGAGGACTGATAAACAGGAGCTCACTGCTCACAGCTACACTTTAAAGGGCTAAAAAAAAGGCTAAGTTCTTGGGAAAGAAAAAGCAGTTCTTAGGCTCTAAACTGGGGGCACATAGCAGATGCTTTTGACAATTTTGGCTCTATCTTCTCTTTGCCTCAGTTCTCCTTCTATAGAAAGAAATAATAATAGCTGAGAGATATCTCAGTTCTTCAGGCTTCTGTCCACCACAAGGAGTGGGCACCAAGGTTTGCTGGAACTGTCCTGCCTCATGTCATCCCTTCAAGTTCCTGATGCACTCCTCTCCCCCATGAAGTCCTGACAATTTCTAGCTTCTACTCAATGCAAATCCTTTAATGCAATGGCTCCAACCTCACATTTGGATTCATGCTCCTACTTCAGGCAGCCAGATAAACACTCATAAGATGTTACCATATGAATGTTATAGTGAATTTATAATATTTATAATATACATATGAATTTGCAGTATTTTATACATGATTCATGATGCAAAATATTACTTACAGGTAAGTTTTACTAAATCTCTGATCTCTGCTTCATCTTCAGACTACAAACAACCCTTTAACATATTATTGGGAAGGATAAAGGTCCCACACCAACAAACACCACAGACAGACCCTCGCCCTCTGCCTTTCAGCTTTGGTGTCACCACGTCCAAGTTGTTGGCCCTTGGCTGAACAACAGTAACTAATGTTGAACTTTGCCAGTCAGACTCAACAGAAAGCAACGTGAGCTAGCCAAAATCATGGCCAGCCGTGGTTTAACACCAGGCTCCCAGCCAGCAGCACTCGTCCCGGCTCAGAGGAGCGTGCCCCCGCCTCACTCCCGCAAGAAGCATCAGACCCGGCCAGTCCCTCTGGAAGTGCCTGCCTGCCAGCTGCAGGGAGCCCTGGAGAGGAGCGCGGGCAGGCCGGGCTGCTGCGGCAGGGCTTGCCTGCGGGGAAGTGCCCACGCTGCAGGAGGTGAAAGGAGCCTGGCTGGAAGTGGGTCTCTCGGCCGGGCGCACACAGCCCGGTAGCTTCAGAAGCTGCTGCTGCCACTGTCCGTGGAGCTGCTTGCCACGACTGCAGCTGTGGCAGCTAGGCAAACCAAGCTGGAAACCTCCGTTTAAATCAAAATGCACCGCACTGAAGCAGACTGGGCACGAGCTGGCAGCCAGTTCCAATGTCTCATTTGGGTGACAACAGAAAACCGAGCATCCCCTGCTCTTTAATTGACTCAACGCAAAGTACCAGGGAAGTCCTGTTTACATCCTCAGACTGGCAAGGACCACTGAAATATGAAGCAGAAGCTGCCCATTTCCATAAGCGAGGAGACCCTGCAGTAGCCCATCTGGAGGGAAGGAAGGAGCGTATCCACATCTGGTACTGAAACAGCTGTGTAGGGATACTGCACCAACCCTGGTCCTGAGCAGATCCACTGGCTGATGGGGCAGGACTGGAAAGACTGCTCTGGCTTTCTTTCTGCTAACTAGTTCATGGGTACCAAAATAAAGAGACTAGTGTTACAGGATTCCTGCCTCAGAGTAGGAAATACTGAAATGACGAGAGGTAGCCATGGATTTTAAGAGCAGGTCCTATGCACTGTGCAGGGAACAGACCAGCCACAGGATTATGGGTGAATCATGGGGGCAGCAAGCTCGTTCTGAAGACACCACACACTGACCAGCCGGCTTTCCCTGCAAAGTGTGAGAACACTGGGGATGTTCTTGGTGTTCCTGGAAACCTGCCATGGCAGGGCGGGATGCGCTGCTCCTGCACCCACGAGCTATTGTCAGGGCAGGGCAGGTAACTTTGTTCTGAGCTTTTCTTCCCCAGTACCCAAATACTCGTTCTTTCGCAGGAGATTAATGACTCTGCTCTGACCTGAAAGAATGTGTTGTGCAGCCACAACTAGGAGAAAGGCACAAGATGATCCCACCAGCCTCCTATCTGCCATGACCTGCACCACCCTGCTCTCTGCTGCCTCTTCTTCCCTCAATGTCATTGTCCCCCATGGTGAGCAGCGGTATGCCAGAGAAACAGGTTTTCCCTTTTCTTTGTTAATTCTTCCCTCATTACATTTGAAATTCCACAATCAGTGTGCACTGTAATTGTCGAATTTGATGCTAATGATTAATGAATTAAACATGGATCCATCAATTAGTCCTCGGAGAATAATTCTGCATAAAGCAGCGGATAATGTAATTACAGTAACAAAGATAATGAGATGTTAACATCGACGGAGCCCGACGTGACATGATCACAGCAGGCTCAGCAACCCCGGCCTGGGGGAGCCAATCCCTCACTCTGCAGAGGCAGAGCATCGGGGGGCAGCGCACAGGCACCCGGCCTGGCAGAGGGGGGGCCCCACCGCTGCCACGCTCCCCCAGCACCAGCGGCCTGGCAGGCGCCGGCAATGGCAAGGTGCTTTCCTCCTGCCTGCCTTGGGCAAACACGCTCCCCAGGCTATCCGCTCTGGAAGCGACAACGAAGCGTGCTGCTAGGCGTCGACATGAACCCAGCAAAAATCCTGCAGCTGCTTGGGAACCCAGCACCATCTCCAGCCCAGGCTGGGCTCCCAGGCACTTTGCTGAGTGAGTCCAGCACAGGCTCCCCATCACCCCACCTGGCACAACAGCCGAGGGCAGAGGCAAGCTGCCCATGCACAGCGCACCGAGGGCTCTCCTGCAGGTGCCTGAGGAGCCCGGCCGGCTGGCTGCAGCCAGTGGAGCTGTGAATCAATGCGAGCACTCGGAACTCGGCCAGGGGACAGCTGGACCCTTGTCACTTCAGAGCAAACACAAGCATCAGCCAAGACACTGCAGCCCAAGCAGTGCCTTCACCACCATGGACACACTTGAGGAAATGCTCTCCCTCGGCTACAGAAGCAATCCTGCAGCAGGAGGAGGAGGAGGAGGAGGAGGAGGAGGAGGAGGAGGGCTCACACGCAGCCTGCCCCGACACACGTGTCAGGCCATGCGGGCCGTTCCTCAGGGTGAAGGCAACCAAGCAGCATCAGCCCCTTCCAGCTCTTCCCCCACATAAAAGACTCCAGTGCTTAAGCTCACACCCCTGCACTGAGACCAACTCGGCTTATTCTTCTCGGCCTCCTCTGCGCCAGAGACACTGGTGCAGCCTTTGCTCTCCCGTGCTGCTTGGCAGCAAATCCCATGGAAGGCTCATGGTTCTCGGTGAGCTGGAGAGGCCCAACTGAGCCACCGCAGAGACAAGCAGAGTTTTCTCCTTTGACCTCCTCCCCTAATACCATGCTCTGGCTCTCCCACACTTTGTTTGCTTTAGTCCCATCTCCAAGCCACCTAGCCTGGCTGCCTGTGCAATGCTGGCCAGAAACTCGCACTTGGGATTGCTGCATTAGCTCAGCATTTCTGGCTGAGGTAGAGCATCTGCACTGCTTCTGCCTGCTGGATCAGCCAGCCTTCTGCTGTTGGAAACTGTGCCTTCATGAGCTGCTTGCAACCACAACAATCTCAGCGATCTCTGCTGATTTTTCCTTACACTTCAACTTCTCATTTGAAGGCAGGTTTTCCAGTGTTCAGCTGCTTGGCTTCCTTTTACATTGCTCAGCTGCAATACAGTGTCAAGGAATCGGCTTGTGTGCTCTGTGCGTGCCCATGTTAAGTGTGCACGTAAGTACGCGTACAGGCATCGCATAACACATTTTCAGGCAGTATGCTCCATGCCCTTTTCCCCTGTGTTGACTGCTTTAGAGTAGGTCCCTACAAACCTCTGCAAAGCAAGAACTCAGGGCTGCAGCTGTGCTGAGACCAGTCTCTCATGCTGACTGACATTGTCTCTGTATTTTTCTTGTGCTACCATCTGTCCTTCCCCACAAAAAAATCCCTTTTCATCCAGTCTGCACTTTGAATAAGAGCTGCTCTCATTCTTCAAGCCAGAAACACACACTGAATGAGATACAGATGGGGCAAAGAAGCAGAAAGGGTGAGCTTGCTGAACTACAGCAAAGATACATCTGAGGATCTCTGAAGAAGCATGCAAGAGGTTATATTCCAGTGGGAAGAGGACCTGCAGGGATCTGAAGAAGACACCTGAAACAGCACTGCCACACGTGCAGTGAATACATGCCACCAGGCTCCAAACTCACGGCCCATTCATACCCAGAAAACAGCATCCTTAAGCTCTGGCAGTGACATCTGCACATCCCTTTCCTGCCCTCTCCAGCCCAAACACCACTTGGGTTTGCCTGGCACAGGAGACACTGCGAGGTGCTGCTCACACTCTGGCTGGCGAGGTGCCCGCGTCACCTTGTGAAGCTACGTGCCCAGAGCTCACCTGGGCACTGCTGGGCACTGTCTGCTCCAGCTGCGGTCGATGGAAGCTGCCCATGCTCGGCGTGCCCAGCGTCTGGCCCAGTATTGCTCCAGTCCAGAAACCCAGAATAACACAGGTGTTTCCATCATTGGACCACAGCCAGCACTATCTCACCTGACCAGGGATTTACAAGACTGAGCAGTAATTGCCAAGAACTCTTTCCCAGCTTCCTCCAAAGGCCAGTACCCACTTGTGCTCTTCGAGACTTCAGGAGTCTCCACAGTTCCCACCGCTCGTGGAGAACTTCTACTAGTGGTTTCAATGAAGTCCTTTAGCAAGTATCACTGTCCTTTTAGGACACATTCGACCCAGAAACTGAGATGCAGGAATGTTCTGACTAACCTAGGTGCTTTTGGTGGTCTCATTTCTAGCTGTGGAAAATCAGACAAACAGACAAATACAGATGGATCCTTCAAAGTCTCTGGAAGTCTTTGACATGAACAGGGTAAGTATATGTGCCTATTTCTATGCAGCCTGATTTGCGGCATGAGCAATTCCTTCTCCTGGCACCCGGTGCTGCTGTAGTGTTAGGTGTGGAGAATCAGAGAACCAGAACGCCTCTTCTGTGCTCACGCTGCCCATCACCAGGTGTCCGGCAGTGCTGGTAAGGAGGAAAAGGGAGCAGGGGATGGAGTCGCTGGTGGAAGAGGCAGGAACAGCCGAGGGCAGGAAGAAACAAGCAGAGGAGGAGAGCACAGGCGGAAGAGAGGTCAGGAATAAAGGAGCCACATCCACCAGCTGTGGGAACAAGTGCCTTGTTCCTACATCCCAACGTGCCCCAAGTGCCCAGGAAAGAGCCGAGCGTCTTCCCAGCCAACGATCCCTCCTACCTCCTGACACAGGAGGCTTGGTTAGAGAGTAATAGTGTTCAGCTGGCCCGGTCCTTCACCAGATTGAGGGTATAAATCTGCTGACCAGACAAAGAGCAGGTGGTCTGCTCTTCAGAGAAGGATGGGTCTTTTAGCTGTATTACAAAAATGCATCAAAGGGAAAAAAACCCCATCTTTATTATAAAGTTAAGATACCGAAAGTTGGAAAACGCCAAGATGGAGTCCGTCGGGACAATTCTAGCGTGAGCTGCACGCGTACACACTGTAACGGAGCCTAAGGGGGTGGTGCGTTCCATGGATGCCCAGCACCGGCCAGGCAGGGCAAAGCGCTGTGGGGGCAGGACAGCCCACCCGGCTGGGGGGAAGGAAGGGAGAAGGGGCCAGTGAGACAGGGACACGGGCGAGTCCTCCACGGCCCATGGGAGGCCGGGTCTGCGCCCCACATCCCTTGCACAATGGCACCGTCCCAAGTGCCCGTGGCCCGGTGTGACCTGCGGTCCCCTCCAGCCTCCGCAGCGCTGGTGCGGGTGCCCGACAGCCAGCTGGGGCACCAGGGCTGCGCTGACACCAAAACTGTCCCCTAAAAGCGCCAGCTGTCACCGGAGAGGCACAAGAGGTTTGGACACGTACCTGAGGCGGGGGGACCGCGAACCGCCACCCGAGCCCTGGTGATGGCCGATGGTGTCAATCCTTCCTGGGAGATGCCGCAGGCTTGGCAGCACCACCACGTCCCGCACCACCCTGCCGCGAGGGCAGGCGGGAGCCCTCACCCTGCCAGTGGGAAGCAGAGGAGGGTGCCGTGGGCAGCGGGAGAGCTCACGGCTGCCCCCACCACGGCTGTGCTGGTGCCGGGCCCGCTGCAGGAACAGCCCTGGCTGTGGCACGGACACAGGGGAGGGACAGAGGAACTTGGCTGTGCCGGGAGCACGGGCAGAGCTGTGTGGGATGGAGCCGTGGCAGGGCTCGTACTACTGAAGCCCACCGGCACCTGAAAGCGTGGGTGTCTGTTGGCTTCAGGTGCGTTTGGAAGGTGCCAACCGGCGCCCGCTTGAGAGGATTTCTCCCCAGACGGACACCAGGTAGTGCCCATTTTGCACAGGGCCTTTAGAGTGTGCCAGGAACTGGCCGCCTGCTGTGGGGTTCCCTCCTCACGTCTCAGGGTGCAGCTGGCCAGAAGTGCCAGTGCTTCCCACTCTATTTTGACCAGTTACCACTGTGCAGTGTACCCTGAATTTTCCAACCTAGTTCACCTTGCCTCAACAAGAAGGAAGACTTAAATGTAAAATAAAGATTCACTAAGTGATGCTAAAACATCTGACTTTTCACTCCAAGTTCAGGAAGAAACTGTTATTAAGAGTAAAAACATGTAATGCTGTCTTAGCATCCATCAGCAAGACCACTTCATGTCTGCACCTTTATCTAGCTCCAAAAGTTGGAGTTAAACATCCATGTGACCACCCCCTCCATCAGAGAGCTAACTGATCCAAATGCCAAAGCCGACACGGAAGCTGACAACCAGCCTTATCTCTGCCGTGGCGTGCTTCCCTGTGTAACCTTAATCTGTCCGTGGTGTATCTCTCCTTCTGCCAAGGCCTGCCTGTGCTCCCATTTCATGCCAATGCAGTACCGATGGCTTAGTGAGGCATTGGTGCCTTAGCTATTCAAAGCATTTCTTGGCCTGTTTTTATATTGAGTAACACTTTACAAATCATAAGAAGCGTTTACTCTCTTTATATCTATATCCATGTATCGCTTATACCCTTAACATATTCTTAGCCTTCACGCACATCAGTCACAATATATTCTCATCTAAGTGACGAGATGTTTTGTTCAGGCACGCTCATGAAGGCGAGTCCACCCCCCCCACACACCACCCCTCGCTTGTGGCCTTCCAGGAATCCAGTGTTACATCCCCTTTCCTCCCCGCCTGTTTCCCAGGATAAGGCCACTCATTTTCCTGACATAGGATGGTTGGCCCAAAGAAGTCTTGTGATCATGACTTTGGAAGGTGGAGCACATACACGCAACACCCTCCCGCCCTAGGCAAAGGAGGGATGGCTCAAACAGACAAATTATTTCATTGCTGTCCCTGACCACACCTGTGCTGCTAAAGGGATTCTTTTTATAGTAGAACACAAGAGCCATCAGGGCCCTTGCTTAAAAACCTGTGCCAGTGTGGGGTACTGAGCAAGACAACAGTGTGCACTGGGGTGGACCCCTCTCCTGGCTTGCCTGGTGCACACCGGACCCTGACCTGTGCCAGCCATGGGTATGCACAAAGCAGCCGAGGTGCTGTTCCACCATGGAAGGCTCAGCCTGGCCACCCGTCCAGCCCTGAGAGAGGTCCCTCTGGAGACCTGCACGCTAACACCACCATCCCTCCAGCCTGAGACCCCGTGGCACAACCAAGCTTTTGCCTACACACGGTAACTCTCTCTCCCCAAAACCTGTGCCCAAATCTGTGTGACAGCCTGCACTGCTTCCTTGGGTGTTGTCCATGAGAGTCCTTGCCATAAGCCAGAACCATGCCAGGAACACCCAATGGCTCAGCATGGCTGAACCATCATGTCAGAGGATCAAGTGGTTCAATGGCAGTCTGCAACCAGTCTCCAAAAAAAACCTAGGGGACAAGAAGGAAGTGCCCTGGAAATGTCTGGGTATATGAGAGCTGCTTCTGGAAGGCATATCCAAAATGTTCTTGGACAAGCTCCCCGTGGCTGGCACTTCCCAGGCATCTGCTTGGTCTTCCAGGACATATCCGGGGAGACAGTGAGCACGATGCACAAACAGCAAACCCTGTGTCGAGACACGGATGAAGAACATGCCGCTTGAGCCCACAGAGGTCCAGGTGTGGGACTTTGCTTCCCAGGCTGGTCTGCTTGGTCAAGCCTAACTCTGCGCACAGCACTGCCTGCAACTAGCACAGCAGGCAAGGAGTGCAAGCTGGCAGAGGTGACATGGGCCAGTTGCCTGCGCTTTAGGATTTCCTGATGTTGAAGGGCTTGATTTAGGGCTCAGCTGTAAATGAACTAATGCTGGTTATTTGCATTTAGTTAGCTCTAAACCTGTTAATAGAAGCTGTGCTTGACCTCAGCTACTCTTCCGTCTCTGGATAGTCTCTTTACCAGTAAAATTTCATACAAGAATGAAAGTTAGGAGGACATTACAGTTGGAAAGTGAAGAAAAAATATCACAGAAAAGCAGAGACCATTCTGCCAGGAGCTCTTGACAGCCCAGGAGGAGATTAGGTGCTCCAGAGCTTTCAGTAACCAACTTCCAAAACTTTGATCAAATCCCAATATATTTTCCAAGGGATAAAGAAGAAAAAAGTTTCTAACTGAGGACAAAACTTCTGCTTCTAGGTAATCTTTGCATCAAATCTCTGAAGATTTAAAGCTCTTGGAGAGAAATTTTTAATATTGACAAAATGAATACAGAATCCCAGCATGGCTGAAGTTGGAAGGGACCTCTGGAGGTCATCCTGTCCAACCCCCCTGCTCAAGCAGGGACACCTAGAGCCAGCTGCCCTGGACTGTGTCTGGATGTTTTTTGATTATCTCTGAGGAGGGAGACTGCACAAACTCTCTGGGCATGTACAACATCACATTTGCATATATGTTCCACAAAAAGTAAGCCTTAAGTGGACATAAGGCAGCTGCAAATTCTGACAACGTTCTGTGCCTCTGAAAACAGGGTTTACAATGGGAATACATGCAACCTAAAATAAAACCAACTCTGACTACAGTAAAGTTGCCTTCTTTAATGGTTTAAATACAGGGGTACAATCACGCATTGAGCTCAGAGTCCCGTGGGTTTCACAAATATAAGCTTCCCCATTCTTACTTTATTTAGCTCCAAGTTGTACTGTCAGTACCTACTTTGGAGGTTATTTTGAATCATCACCAGAGTGCTGCATATGTGTATTTTATCCGCATACAGGGCAGCATGAGATATTTTATCTTTTTCTTCTCCTCCTCCCCTTTATCTACTACTTCTTTTCTTCCCCCTGGGTAAGGACTGTGCATGTACTGGACATTAATTAGCACACTCACTTACCTTGGTGGAGCTCAGGTCACAAAGAAACCATGGACCACCTGCTTTGAACTCTAAACACAGGCCATTTGGTTTTACCCAGACACTCGTGGTGTAAGACAGCAAATCATTCAGGTCTCCAAAGCTCATGTCCTCTAAAGATTAACTTGTGCACTGGCAGAGAACTGCAAATTTTGAGGTGCTCCCTCTCCAGCTGCCCAAAGCATGTATTAGATGAGAGATGCCCAGTGGACCCCAGTCCCATCCCTAGCCCCAAAGGCAGCAAAACTGCAAAGTCCCTGCTAATTTGAAGTAGGGCAGATTCTTTACTGACCCCAAATCCAGAACTCTGCATTACACAGGGATATGAGCAAGTCACCTCGGAGGATTTTTGTCATGTCAGCGCACTTACCGTGGCGACTGCATCGTCAGCTGCAATCAGTCTTGGAGGCATCAGAGTGAGTTGAAAAAATTCCTCAGAAAACATCTTACCGTTTGTGTACTAGGAGAAAAAACCTTTCTGACCAAAGCAGACAACCACCCAAAGCCAAGATACAAGAAATCTGATTAAGGTTACTGTCTTAATGCTGAGCCCCGTGCTGATGCATGTGCTCTGGGTGGCACAGTAGCGCTGTTCTGCTCAGGGGCCCAGGGAGAAGACAGTGAACAGGGGATCTCAAACTCACAGATTTCTATATGAGAAAAGACCATTGTATCCATCCAGTTTGATCCCCTGCATACATACATGCAGTGACACACACATGAGCTGGATTAAAGCATATCTTGTAGAAAGATAACTAATCTCATTTTAAAGGCTTCAAGCAGTGCTAAGTCCACCAGCTCTCCAGATAAACTATTCCAACATTTAATTACCCTCCCTGCTAGGAAACTACATCTCCTCTCAAGTTTAAATTGCTCTAACTTCAGCCTCTACACACTGCGTCTCCTCAAGCTTTGTCAACCAGACTGAAAGGCCTTGCACAGCGCTCACTTCTAGGTGCTGGTTTTCCAAGCAGCAGTAATCAGTAATCAAGTCACATCTCAATCTGCTCTTGTGAGCCCAACAGGACTGAGATGACTGTTGAACGCAGGATACAGGGTTACGTGAGCATTTGGTTTGACATCAGCATAAGCTTTTCTGTGGTTTGTCTTTCAATTCTTCCTACAGCTCTGATAACTTTCTCTAAGTAGGAGCTCAAACAAAGCACCCTAGAAATGCACGCCTGAGAAGTGCCTGTGTACGGAGGTAGGAATTGTTACAACACTCGGACATGCTGAGGGTGTACAGTGGTGGTGAAGAAATGACAGTGTACAGTGGAGAGCCATGGCAGAAAACAGGCGGAGTTGCACATCCTTGGTCAAAAAAGACAGTAATTGCAATCATTCACTGGCAGTTTATCTGGTCTGCAGACTAATTCTGACTCTACAGAAACAGCAGTTTGGGTTCAGAAGGGCTTATTATTTCACACTTGGCACCACATGAACACAGCAATGTTAGCATTCTGCATTCCTTATGCTGTGTGTGATGCTGAGGACCCCAGCCAGCTCTTGGCATTCACTCCAGCTGCACCCCATCTCACGAGTCCTCAGTTCCAGAAAGCTGTGAAGCACAGTGCCGACAACACCCTGACTGCAGGATGCAACTGGGGTGCAGAGCAGGACTGAACAGAAACGAGGATGTGGACACCCAAGTTCACTCTCGGTGGCACAGCGTGCAGTACCAGATTATGAAGGATTTGTTATCACCAGCATTATCAGCACTCCCTTGTTATCCCAGAGAGTGGAGAGGTACCCATACCCTGCTATACTAGACTGCTGCCAACAGTTGGCTGGGAAGAATGCGTGTGGAAGCTGTCTATCCTGGCCAAGGATACCAACCCTGAGGACAAAGTAAAGGCATGTCAATGCCCTGGGAAACTTGGGCAGGAAAGCTCTAAGTTCAACAGCTCCCCCGGGCAGGGCAAGATATGTCCTGCGGCAGGAGAAGCAGTAAGCAGCATGGCACGTACTCCGTGAGAAACCAGGGAGACTCCCAACCACATCTCCTCCTCTCACCACTCTCTGTGGCAGCTGCACCTCTTGAATGTGAACACAGAAGAATAATAATTACAAAACAAACCCCTCGCATTACTATTTCTCCAAGGGAAAGTGAGGAGGAAAAAGGGGGCCACGAGAAAGGAAAGAAACAGAAGAGAACTTGCCAGGGATCAGGAGACATCCCTTGTTGAAATTTCCTTTGGTTTAGGGAGCAACAGCTTCCCCCACGCACAGCAACTCTGATATCAGACTTGACTGTTTCCTCTCAGGATGCTCATGACACTAGTTCAAGCCCTTCTACTCTTCCTTCTGTCCTGGACACTAACCAGCATAAAATCCCAACAAGACCTTACCTGAGACCCGCACAGAAATGCCAACACCCACCGAAGACACTCCTGAAGAGTGGTGAAAGCAAGAAACTCCAGAACAGCTTTTGTTTCCAGCTCAGCAAAGCAAGGCACTGCTGATGCACTGGAGGGAAGGATGGCTGTCAGCTCTGTGGCACCCACACCAACTCTTACCTGTGCCTCCCGTCAGCTGCGTGCTGCTCCTCTCCTTCGCGAGCCCATTGGCTTTGGGGCTAGCGCTGGGTGCTGCTGCCGTTGTTGCCCTGGGTAGCCGCTTGCCCGGTACCTTCACTGTAGTTCTCAGCAGATCGATCTCCTTCCCGTGGACGTTCTGCATGTAATCCTACAGCAGAGGCAGAATGGTTCAAGATCAGCCCTGCCCTGGCCCACCACTCTCAGCTCCCCTCTCATCCCCATAATCAAAACTAAACCCTGGATCCATTCATCCATGAGGTAACTGGTTAACAGTCAGCCAGGAACCTGGAGGTGACCGGGAAGCTCATCACATGCTGGTTTCTTTTGCACTATACTTAAGTCTCAAGTCAGGTGGGCTAGAAGTGAAAGACCCTACAACTTCCCCAGTGTCCACGGCCAGCCATTTTCTGACAACACGGATGCAAAGCCTTGACTCCAACCTGCCTTCTTCCCATGACTAGCTGGTGCCTTAGAACTGGCTCCGGAGAAGCGCCAGGTCTCACTTTCAGTGCCCAGAACTAGTCAGCTCTGATATGAATAATGTCGGGATGTTGCCATGGGCAGTCAGATGCCATGACAAGCCCATTTGTGAAAGCCTGGCTGGGGATCAGAGACTAGATGGAGCAAAAGAGCACGTAGGTGGCAGGCAGTTCTTCTTCCCTGTCATCCGTTGTCTTTTTAATCACAGCACTCAGCTATAACAGCTAATAATATAATATAGTACAGTGTAAGTAATGGGATACCTGGAAATTCCTGCTTGGGTCACAGCTAGGATAATTCAAGCCCCAGACAACACAACTCAGGGTAGCTCCCTTGTACGTTCACCTGCATAGCTTTACATTATTCAAAACTTGGTGCTTCCACCATTTCTTCTGGTAGACTATATACAACCAAAAATTCCATGTGCAGACTCTTAGTGTCATTCTGCCCTGTCTCCTAATAGCATCTCATTTTTCAGCCAAAATAGGGCTGCAGACCTCCAGACCCTCCAAAGAGCTGTGTCCTTTTCTGTGTCTTCCACCACTTCCCTGCTTCACTGGGAGCTGCAGCTCTCCCCTAACCCTCTCCAATGCGGCTGGCTCTTCCTTGGGCTCATGCCCCCAGAAGGGGAAGACCTGACCAATGTGATCTCCAGAGAGACGCACAGAGGGGAACTGCCCTGCCCTGCTCTTGGGCAGACCTCAAGGGTGCAGGGACCTAAAGCTGAGCTAGAGGCTCTGGGAGGAATTGCGACATGGGTGCATCCTCCCCGGCTCTCTGTGCTGGGGATGTGCACTGCAACTGGGAGAGGAGTGGCAGCAACCGTCCAGGGCGAGACTGCAGCTGCTGCAGGGAGGCTTGGGCTTGCTCCAGTTCACAAGGAGGTCATCAAAAAGATTAACTCAGAGCTGGTCCCCGTCTGCTTCCAAATCCAAGAAGATAAAGACATGAACATCGGTTTAAGAGCAACTATTCTCCCAATCCTTGGCTCCAAGAAGCAGATGACTGGGGGCTGTATGGGCAATGCTCTGTGGCCTCAGGTGACTACCTGAGGGTTACAACCTCTCAGCAGCACCTCAACACGTTGGTTTGAACTCTTGCCTTACCACAGACCCCTGTGCAGGCATCCAGTCCTCACAGCAAACCCAAGAGATGGGGCGGCGTGGCAGCACTCCCTTCTGTGGTTCCAACTTCTGGGTGACTTGACCTCAAATGACACCCACACACCCTTTGGTGCCCCAGGCAATTCCCAGATAACTAGCCCAACCAAATATTACTCCAAGCTGTTCCTGGTTGGGTGGGAGCCTGGTGGCACCCCTGGGCAGGGAATCTCAGAGGGGCTGGAGGATTTTCCCTAACTCAGCACAATTGCTGCGGTAGCCGGCTGCCTGCCGGAGAGAGCGGTCACCAGCGCACTGCTTTTATTACATGCTATAAAACAGCAATTTCTTCCCAAGCCTCCTCGCTAATTACCCAGCCAGTTCTCTCATTTCATTTTATTACTGGAATTAACAACGAGTTCAAAGCGTGGAAAGCTATTAAGATGTGTGATTAAGCCACATTCAATTAGTTTCTACAAACAATTTAATTGATGTTGCAGATAGAATTAACAGAAGGTGATTGTGTGAATGGCTCCACTGGCTGCAAAATGGGAGATGCTTTCTCTCTAGCTCTGCGCAGCACAGCACAGCCTGGCCAGTGAAGCTGGGCTGAACCACATACGCCTTCCTCACGAGCAGAAGCATTTACTCTCCAAGGCTTTGGGAAAGTGATAGGAAACCTCACCGGTCTCTTCACAGAACTTGTTCTTTTCCCGTCACTGAACACACTCACAGAAAGGTAAGGAAAATACAGATGCAACAAGGAAAGCTGTGCTGAATCCAGGGATCAGGCCCCCAAGGCACTCCTGCCTTCAGCAAGAGCTGCTGCCCACTCCTTCAACTCCAGGCATCCTGTGTGCAAAGTCTCTGAAACCGCTGACTGCTCCAGAGAGGAGGCAGAGGTGGCACCTGAGAGCAGGAACACACAGCTCCCTAGGACCCAAGCATAGGTCCAGGCTGGTAGTCAAGGCAGATACGCTTCCATCAAGGAGTCACAGAACACTCGATTTCAGGGCTGGACCCAGCTCACTAGAGCACTCTCTGTCAACCTGCAACTGCAAACCCACAGTTTAAGCCTGACTCCCAGTGAGGAAACTTCAAAGTGGGGCTGGAGGTGCCAAGATACAGACCCAGAAACAGGTCAAGGGATAAACACCCAAAAGCAGCTGAATAGCCCTGCTGGGAAGCTTTTGGTTGGCAAAATCAGAAGTATGACCCAGCCAGAGACATGCAGTAATCATCCAGTGGGTCACAGGCAGATCTGGGGAAGATATGTCTACCGGACGAAAAAGAAGAAAGGCAGGGCTGCTGATCCCTGCGGTACCTACACCCATCCCAAGAGGGGCAGGGAGAGAACATAACAGAGATGCAAGAAAAGAGAAGTCTAGGCACAAATTGCCCTGAATCATGGCAGGGAAAAGCCACTGGGAACACAAGAGCAGCACAAAAACGCCCTGGGGCTTGAACATCCAGACAGGGGCTGGGAAAGACCCTCTTCTCGCAGTGCTCAGCAATGCCCTCAGGGACCCCTCTGCTGCACCCTGAATTCTGCCATCCCCGACATGTGGCAGTACAGGCTCACCCTGAGCAAGGCAGGGGAGTAGCTGGGACTTCACATATCAAGGAAGGAACTTCAGGACACCGAGTGCCTCCTTGACTGAGGATCTGCATACTTGTTCTTGCCAGCAGCTTACCTCACCACGTGCCTGCTGGCCTGAGAGCTGCTGCCACAAATGGAAGTGACAAAGAAGCACGTGCCCTTTCTCAGGAACACAGGTTTCATTAGTGACCCAGACTGTTCAACCCTAACATGCTCTGCTTGTGTCATCCTGTGAAAGGACATGGGAATTTGCTTCAAACCATGGGAGACAAACCTGGTGACAAACGTACTGCAGCACCTACCGATTCACTCTAGAAGATGGGGAGGAGAGGACATAATGGGACATCCTCTTCCGGACCATCTCTTCCTCCAGGCTTCCTTCCTGCATCTGTCCCCTCCAAGCAGGTCATAAACCAGATATCCAGAGGGAAGGCAAGGCAAGGCAGAGGGGCCTTTGCTAATCAGAACAGCACACTGCTCAGCAAAGCCTTTGTCAGCATTGCAGTAGAAAATGTAACACAATGGTAGTGTCATGGCTCTTTTCCCCAATTTTCAGGGAGGCAGTACCATGGAGGGAGCATGCAGACTCCCCCACATCCTTGCAGAAGCCAGAGCTGGGCAGCAAGCAGCTCTGCGTTCTGTGGCCCACACGTAATTAGTCCTTGCTCTAGGTAAACATTTAGGGCAATACAACACCTATCTTGGGTGCAAGGTTCAAAGCTTTCAGTGAAACCTAGCGGAGGAGAGGCCCATCTTGTACCTTTCTTAGCAACGGGCTGTGGATCACCAGTAGCACCAGGTGGAAGCAAAGCAGATTTTTGCTTGGGGCAACGTAGTAATGAAATGAAACGCTGAAGAAGTGCAGTAAGGAAAGCAAGTGACATCAATCTAGATCACCCCCTGAGGAAGAAATGGTGTAAAAAGAAGAGAAACCTAGTGTGTAGCAGCATCATCTGAGAGCGGTTAAACAACATCCCAGAAATTACTCTGCCTCTACAGCTGATTGTAATAATGGCCTATGATGTCTCTGACGGAAATGTGATAAACCCACACACGCGTGTGAGCACACAGGCAGAGCAGGCAGCAGCAGCAGCCATTCCCTCCCAGTTTGGTTCTATAAGGACCAAAAAAAGGGGTTACAAAGTTAGGGAACTGCAGAACCACAGTGTGGTACAGGGATCAAAGACTAAAAGAAAAAAACCCCAACTGTTCTCAAAGCTCCCACAAATTAAGGAAAGGAAACGCAATGATTGGCTTTCCAGTGTAAGGATAGGAGGGTTAAAAGGCTTGATGGTTCAGGAGCTGGATGACCGAGCATTGCAAGCTCAAGTTAGAGTTAGAGACGCAGGGTTAGAAATGATGAGAAAGACTCTGAGGCTTGGGGCGAGGAGATCAGGGACAAATCGAGGGCCCAGGAACATTCAGAAAGCGCAGGAGCTGCAACACCTTGCTCTTCTGCTGCAGCACCCCCTAAACCAACCTGTGCCCAAGCTCCACCCTGTGCCCCCCAGCCGCTGCCCAGCTGTCCCGCTGCAGCACGTCCTCGCTGCAGAGGGTGCTGTGGCCTCAGCGTCACAGGTGTGTCTGTCCGTGGCTCACTGTCTCAGCAGCAAACTGTGCTCAAGAGGGAATGGGGAAGAAGTCATTAGCCCCACAGTGGGGAGGCGACAGAGATGGATGGGGAGGCAGCTGTGCGCCTGAGCCAAGCAGTGAAGGGGATCAGAGATGCATCGAGTGACAGCTCAGCTCGGCAGGCTCTGCACAGGCACCTCATCTCCATTACCCAATACCTAGCAGCCAGGAAAATTATTCCACACCCAAATGGCACCATCAGCTGTGGCTGCAAGGAGTTCTCCGCCTGCTTCTCACCCCAGATGCAGGGAGGCAGCAACCCCTGCTTTAAGGGACTGAGCAAGGGAAACAGCGAAAAGAAAGATGCATTTACTTAGCATAATTCTGTGCGGAGCATGTTCCTATCAGCTCTTCCCACCCAGCCTGGCACTGCAGAGACAGCCTTCGTGAGAGGAAAGAGGTTTCCTCCAGACCCTGGTGAAAAACAGCTCTGCTGAATAGGCCTGCCCTGCGCAGGGCCCTGCTGCAGGAGGAGCCTGGGGCTTTCATCTGCTGCCAAACACTTCCCAATCAACTCTCTATGACTGTGGCATCTGCAAGAGGACCTGCAGCAGAAGCCACAGCATGAAGGAGGACACTGCTCTGTCCCACCCCGCTCCTCTACCCAATCCAGCACAGTACTTACATGCAGGCTGGGGTGGTAGGTGAGGACTCCGTTGTCACACAGCGTCACGTACTTCTTCTTCCACTCCTTGTTGAGAGACTTGCCGCTGCGTTTGAGGAGAATGCCCTAAAAGAGAAGTGTCAAGAGTCTCAGACCTTGTTTGGCCCAGGCACCTACCACTCAGCTCCAGCACTGCCCCTTGTAGGAGACTGGTCTTTGAAGAGACACGAAGATCACGATGCAAGAAAACATCTTCTAGGTCAGCCTTCCCAAAAGCATTTTCCCTGGGACTGGTAGGAAAAGGGCTGCGCCCCCTTCCTCAACACCCCCAGCATGACTCCACAGACAGCCCCCCCCTTCTCAGAGATGAGCGTCTCCACATGCCAATACTGATGCCCAGATCTTCTGAGGGACCTATCACATATTCTGCTGCCCCAAATCACTCCCTCTGGGCAACAATTCTTTTGCTGAAGGACAGTGCCAACAGAAGGCAGAGGCCAACCTCACCACCAACCGACATTGCTTGCTCTGTTACCACAGTGCTTCCAGACCTTCTTCCACCAGCAAAAGCACAGCCAGAGGGATGGTCAAGGCAAGGACAATTTGGGACAGGCAAGGGCCAATCAATGGAACAACACTCCAAGATACAGGTCTCACAAGGGATGCATATTCTCTTGCCTGCTTGCAATTCTTTCTTAGACATGTCAAACAAATGGAGCTAGGGACACATTTCAGGAGGTAAAGCAAGTCCTGGGCAGTTGCGGAATTGGATCACCCCCTTTCACCATCAGGACTTTACATGAGACCCATCCTGTTGTCTTCAGGCACAGAACACTCCTAGGGCCTGAAAACAATTGTACTCTGCCATGGCTTAACCCCAGCCAGCAACTAAGCCCCACACAGCCGCTCACTGACTCCCCCCCACTGGGATGGGGGAGAGAATCAGAAGAGTAAAAGTGAGAAAACCCGTGGGTTGAGGTAAAGACAGTTTAATAGGTAAAGCAAAAGACATGCACAAGCAAAGCAAAACAAGGAATTAATTCACGACTTCCCATCAGCAGGCAGGTGTTCAGCCATCTCCAGGACAGCAGGGCTCCATCACCTGTAATGGTGACTTGGGAAGACAAACGCCATCACTCCCAACGTCCCCCCGCTTCCTTCTTCCCCCACCTTTATATGCTGAGCATGATGTCCTATGGTCTGGAATATCCCTTGGGTTAGTTGGGGTCAGCTGTCCTGGCTGTGTCCCCTCCCAACTTCTTGTGCCCCTCCACGCTCCTTGCTGGTGGGGTGGGATGAGAAGCAGAAAAGCCCTTGGCTCTGTGCCAAGCACTGCTCAGCAATAACCAGAATATCCCTGTATTATCAACACTGTTTTCAGCACAAATCCAAAACACAGCCCCATACTAACTACTATGAGGACAATTAACTCTACCCCAGCCAAAACCAGCACAGCTTACATGCCCTGAAGCTGCCTCTTCCCACCAGCCCAACCCAGAACTAACTTCCATTGATCTGAACCAGCGCTCACAGCTTGGACCCTCCTAACCCTCTCCCCATTCAGTTCAGCCACCCCAGGAAATCTGCTTCTAGCAGCAGTTCACCATGCACCAGGTAAGACCAGAGGTGGAGAGGGAGAAGGAAGATGGGGCAAGAAGCCAGGCACAAGGGCTCTGGAGCAGTGACTGGGGAGAGAACATCAAGTATTCTGCCAGCACGGAGAAAAGGACAGCACAGGGGGACAAAAGTACGAATGAATAACAGAGTCTGGGAAAAAGCTGGATCCACCAACTGTCAGGCCGGGGCCCTCCGAAAGCACTGTCTGGACAGACATCCAGACTGGCTGTTCCTAACGTGGCAAAAATCTGGGCCCCAGGCCAGCACCTCCTCAAAAACCTGGACAGAAAGTCTCTGTCCTGCCAGCCTCAGCATATTTGGGGCCCCCGTCCCACTGCCTAGAGACTGAGGCTGCTGTGCCTGCATGATGGAAAAACACAACAAAAAGTTGTAGGGTTTGGCACATGCTGGGCTAACAACGCTGCCAGACGTGACCATGAAATCGGCAATAAATGATGCAGAAAAGGCAGAAGTGCTCCATGACCGCTTATGTTCAGTACTTGGGAAACAAACAGTGTGAAGAGGAAACGCCTCCTACTCGTGCAAGGGAGAGAAAGTTAAAACAGAGCAGCAAAAGCTAAGCTGTGTTGGTGGCGGGATCTGATCCCTTGCCTTCAAGAGCTCTGAGAGAATTAGCTGAAGAGCTCACTCAGCAGCGGTTAAAAGGTGCTGATTTTAACATGTCTTGGAACATGGCAGCAGTCCGAAAGCTCATGCTTTGCCAAGATCTGCAAGGGGAAAAGCAATGACCCTTGTAATTATGGCCACGTAGCCCGACGCTTACACTGGGCAAAACTGTGGAAAAGCCACCGCAAGAAGTGATCAGCAAAGAATGAGAGGACAGCAGTGTAACTAATGCCAATCGATGCAGAAATAGGTCATCAAAGAAGTTTGATCCTACTTTTGGTAAGATGTCAATATCTGATGACAACAGTAACTGTGTTGGCACAGCATTTTTAGTTTTCTGTCAGGATTTTAACCGAGCAATACACACCATTAAAAACCAAATGTACAAAATCCATAAAGCCATTAATGTACGGAGTAAAAACTGGTCAAGTGAAAGGTCTCAAAACATAATCATAAATGAGACAAGCGTAATCATAAATGGCAAATCCATGTCCAACAGAAGTACTTGTATAGAGGTCCAGCCAATCTGCATTTGATTCACACTGTTTAATCAATGTCTTCCCCAAATGAGCTTGAAGAAAACACAAAAGCAGAAAACTTGAAGGTAACATAGAAACAGCACAGCATAAATCACTGCAGTGACTGGTCGTTAACGCAAATTGCCTCATATCACTTGGCAAACTGGGCTCCTGAGAACAGCGTGGATTTTAGCACAGCTCATGCGAGGTCCTGCTCCTGGGGACAGACTACCAGACCACCCTGCAGGGTGGGCTCACTGGGCTGGAGAGCACCATCGCCGAGTGGTTCCTGAGCTCCCGGTGTTCAATTAGGAAGATAACTCAACCTGGCAGTGGACTGTCAGGTCAGACAGGGGACACAGTATTACCTCCAGGTGTGATATTATCATAGCAAAGCAGGGCTGAAGAGCATTCAGAGGTCACCTCGCCACATCCCTGCCCAGGGCAGGCTCAGGTGTACCCACGTCACTCCAACCTCTTCATAAAAACTGCCAGTGACAGAGACTGTGCTCCTCCCCACCAGATATCGGATCCTGACGTTTCCTGCACCTCCACGACAAAAAGGCAGTGCAGCACTTGTTCTGTCGCAGTGACTGCTCGTAGTGGTCCTGGGTCCTCTGCAGCAGCCTTTAACGTTATCTGAGGACTGCAATTACACCTGATGCTCTATTCTTTCCTCTGGATTCACAGGCCCACATCTCGCTCCTGTGTTGCAGAACGCACTTCTGAAAACATTAACCCGGAGAGTCTCTGGCTGTCCCAGAGCTCAAAGAGCAGTGTCCCGACTGGGACGCAGCAGCCCATTCAGTGCCTTACTGTGCCAGAGGCAAGACTGCTTCTCGGGTCTTGTAAGACATCCTCACACACAGCAGCAGTACCTGTGTTTTCTCAACACCAGGCTGCGGCTGGCTTTGCTCTGGTTCTGACCTACATGAAATCATCTCTAGCACCACTGCTGGACCATGCATCTCCCACAACGTGTATGAAAATGATTATTCCACCTCACATATAAAGACAATTTAATATTACACCAGCTAATCTAGATAAACGGTGGATTCTCTGTATTTGAGAATGTTTGTTTGATATCTTTCAAACAAATCTGCCCCAGACCAGGCTGAAGTTACGAATTTGGCTCAAAGTCACTGGGTGAAATTCTCTGGCTTCTGGGCATAATGATCCCTTCTGGCCTTAAACCTGGCTCAGTTGTACAGTCTGACCTGCCAATACATACTGCCAAACAACAACTCCGGCTGCCTCTCCTCTCCTTGATGCATCTTCGACTTGATACACCTTGGTGCTACAAAATACCTACTTCAACACTTTCAGGCTGCTGCATCTTCTATCAAGCCCCAAAAATGTGTTGTCTGCAGAGAAGAGTTCAGCTGCAGTTAGTTCAGCTACAAATCTGGAACTTCGCAAATTGAAACACAAGTAAAACCAGACCTGGAAACAGAGAATCGAGCACTGGCAGCCCATTTTTTCAAGCCAGAAGGCACAAGAGTCCAAAATTGGGAGCAACAACACAGTCTAAGTAAACATCTAATAAAATGGGGGGGAGGGGAAGGGGCCCTTAAGGCCAAACATTTGCAAGAAACAGCTGAATCGAGGGATAGAGCTCGGTTAGACTTGTTCACTGCTGTATTGGAGATTAAGAGGCAAGGGACAGAAGCCGAGAGGATTCCAGGTTTTAATGGTGTTGCTGTGCTGACTGCATCAAGGTTACAACTCTGTAGCCCAACTTCTTTTCTGATGGTAGAATGTGAAGATTTGGACCACCAGCATCCAGAGAACCCTGGTTTTCCTGGAGGAAAGCCCCCACAGCAGCTCGGAGAGAAGTGAGAATGGCAAGGAGGACAAAGCCAGGTGAAACGTGGGAGAACACACCAGAGGCAGGCGCATCCCCACAGCTGAACTCATCCCCTCCACGCATGTCCTCGGTGTGCTCCTGCGCACACACCCCAACGCAACTCCTGGCCGGGCTCCTCAGGTCTGCTGAGACCCCTGCACTGGCACGCATTGGTTCTGTACCTCAAGCTCCCTCTGCTTCTCATGGAAAGATTTACAAGAAATAACTCTTCCACAAGTTTCTTCCCAAGTGTGGAAGTCATGCACGAAGGGAAGAAGCTGCCAGAGACGACAGGCAAGAGAGCCCAACCCTCTTCCTCTCCCCACTTTTCCTTTCTTTCCCGGCATTTTGTCGGCCAGCACGAGTGTCTCTGTGTTGTGTTTGGATTGTGGTGGTGCACAGTAAAAGCAGCAGCAGCAATATGCAGCGTAATGAAGCAGGGAGCAGCGATGGCCCCCAAAGGACTCGTTTACTCCACAAATCTCCCTTCCACTCACTTTTTGCTAAGAATTTTAACACCAAACTTAATTGTAAAGTCGCGTATTGATTGGAAAATGCAAATGGCAATTTAAATGTAATCTAAGCTCCCAGCATGATCCCAGCTCCCAAGGAGGAGGAGTCACCCGCCTTGGGCCCTACTGGAGTGCATGGCCCAAACTGAGCCGGGCCAGGGACCTGGGGACCCCTGGGCTGCCTGTGCATTCAGTTCAGCCTTCCCAGAAAGAATCTGGTACGTGTGCAATTAGGAGTTCATTCCTAGTAACGAACAGCTGGGGAAGCTTAGTCTCCTGGCCTAATTAACCCACTTCTTGGAGACAAGCGTCCAGCTATGAAGAAGCTCTTCCGACCTTGCAAGACCAGCTGAACCTACGTATCACTCAAAGGACATTGCAGCAAAGGGATCCTGAGCCCACAGTGCAGAGCAGCCCCAGCAGAGGCACTGGCTCTGCAGCCTGGAGGGAGAGGAGGTGCTGTCCTAGGCATAGAGGGGCCCCAACATCCATGGTCTCACCTGTCCCATTGGGGATTTCCATCTCTTCTAGGTGTGCGTGGGATGTAAGGGAGACAGAGCAGGTCACCCAGAGGCGTTGTTCTCAGCTGTGCTGGAGAAGGTAGTGACAAGTGACAGCCAGCCACCACACCTCCGTGGCAGCATATGTCCCTTCTCAGCCAAGCAAAGTGTCCACCCAACATTTCTCCTTTCTGCAACACACAACCAGTCTCCCACTTCGTGGTCAGCCTTCCCAGACATCAGACTTGGCTCTGTGCAGAAACCCAAATCACCGAGAGTCAAACAAAGCTGCCAGCAATCCCTAGTGCTAGTCCTCTTCCCACAGAGTCCAAGGAAGAGATCATGCACCGGTCACAGTGATCACAGCCACAGGTCTCGCCGAAGGAATCTGCAGGGCAGCTGCCCCTACTGCCGCTCCACATCACCCACCGACTTCAACTACTTTTAGGTAATTTAAGCACGCACCAGTCTTGTTCTTCCAAACAGAGGAATCAAATCGCTCCCAAGGTTATTGACCCGTGGCTGCAGCACCCCAAACACAGCATTTGTTGCCATCGGCCCAGCAGTCGCACATGCTGAGGGAAGCAAAGCAGTCTGAAACTGGCCAAGCACCCAGGCAGAAGATCCTGCATGTTTGCCACTCTACAGCCTTCAAAATGACAGACCTCACTGCTCTTTTTATGGCTGGGCAGGACCACCAGACCATGTAAGAGTAAAACTAGCTAAAGGCCCTGCTCTTTTGCTACCCTTCAAAGAGACGGCAAGCAACGAGATCTCCATGATCTTCCAGAAAGGGCAGCTCCATATCAGAGAGCAAAGCAATCATCACCTATCCCTAATCTTTGTGATATGGAGCTACAGCTCCTGAGAGTCTTTGCTCCTTTTCACATTGGTGGTGCCATGTCATTGCTCCTCCTGGAGGGATGACCTGGCGAAAGGCCACAGCAGGGATGGTGCAGAACTGCAGCACTCTGATGTTACTCTGGATCTACCGCACTGCATGTTTATATCAACCCCATCCCCCATAAACTGCTTGTGGATATTGGCTTGTTTTCTCCTTTAGGAACAAAGCTCTGTGTCTTCCTAAGATGCTGTAGCACAACTGTTTAATTCAAGCAGTGGGAGGGCAGCAATTTCAGAGTGCCATGGTATCTCAAGAGACAGGTCACAGTAGTGCTCTTGGCCTGAGCATTGCCCCAGGGCCAGCAGCTCCAGTATGGTGTAACACAGTCAGTCAGAGCTCAGGAGGGAGAGCCATTCGCATAAACTGGCGCCTACCTTTCTGACAAGACACTGCTTCCCCCAGTGTCAGTACATGTTCCTGTAAAAAGACTGCCAGGATCTCCTCTGTGAAATCACCTCCTGCAGTTTTGGCTACAGGAGGTGCCAGTCCTGAGCCCGGGCACAGACCCAGATCTTACAAGGTAGTGTTTTGCTCCAGGCTCTCCTGGCGAGCTGCTGCCGTGCAAACTGGTCACTTCACTTAAGTCCTGAACCAGGCAAGTAGTTTGGCACCTATTTGTTCTTACAAAGCACAGGAATGATGTCCAAGCTTTGTTTTGCAGACCTAGGCGTTCGTCTGTCTCAGTTCTCCACCTGCTCAACTCAGTAACAGCACTGCTCTGCCTACAGCAAGGAACGACTTAATAATTACACTAAAACACTGCCATTTCCAGCAGACTGGACAAGTCTAGGCCCAGTTAGCAACACAGAGAGACACAGGAGCAGGTAAAGAAAGCATCTTGCCATGCTGAGTGAAGGGAAATCCTGGAAAAAGCAACCCAAACTTCCAGAAACCAAAGGCCATTAAAATGCTCCCACAACCAGACCTCCTGCAGTCAGCAGCACGGTTTTGGGGAGCCAAGTCAGGTCTAGCTCAAGGCCGCAGTTGCTCTGCTCTCAGCCTCCCCTTCCTCACCACGGAACAACTGCCCACTGCTTCCCCTGCCTGCCGTGCTGGGCTGACACGAAATCAGAGCGCACAGGCGCTGCCACCGCAAACCAACTACCCACCATGCTGACGGGCAGCCGAAAGGGAGCACACATGGCACAGAGCCAGGACTTGGACTGTGCACCTCACAGCCCTCTAGGTCAGTGCTCGGTGGTGCTGGATCGGGCATGCCCCGTTGTCTCCAGCACACAGCCCCTACCAGAGGGTGTGCAGAGGCAGCCAGCTCTACCTGGAAATGAGAGGAGCAGTGTGGACAGAGGGGCAAGCACCCCACCAGCAGAAGCAGTGGAAGAAACAGTTAAAGGAGCCTTGATCCCTTCTCCAACCCCGAGATTAAAAAAAAGGACCTATGACACAGAGAGAAGGGGCATGACCTGGCATGCAGCTGATATGCCCCTTCCCGCTGGGGCTGTGCAAGCCTTTAGCACTCTGGAAGCAGAGCCCCCATGTGTGAGACCCCACAGCCCCTGCCCTGGCACCCAGCGTTGCTTTTCCTGCCAGTGCTCCGCTCCAGCCCCAGAGCCGACCTTCAGCACGCTGCCCTCCCAAACGCAGCCCTCCTTCCAGCACTGCTCCACTGCACTCCCCTGTCAGCGGCACTGACAGCAACCCTTCGCAAACCTTTCACAGTATTACTACATGGACTGGAAAGGACAGAAAGCTTTGGGAGCTCCAGCAGCAAGCAGCATTTCTCTCTTTTGACCCACCATCCCATTCCTCAGTCAGCCTGGCCTCACTGAGTCCTTCCTGGGGATCTCTTTCCCCAGTGAACACTCAGCATGAAACGGTACCAGGGAGACAGTACCTGGTCAGGACGCAGATTCTGCCCTTCCGCCCCACTACCCAATGCTCCTGCGATGCAGAGATGTAACCGGCCTTACGGGCACAGCAGCTCAGCCCTGGCAGTGTGTAGGCAGACAGGGCAGAGAGAGGCCAGCTGGGGAAGAAAAATGGATTCACAACAGGGGGTACAGGGTGCAAGGCAGAAGCACAGCCAAGTGCTGCAAAGCAGTGAACAGATGAGTCTTGCCAGTAGTGCAAGGGCATCCTGCTGGAAACACTATCCACCCAATCCATACCACTTGGCTCATTCCGACATTGCCCGTCACTGCTTTTCCAGCTGATGGACAGGGGGACAGGCAATGGTCAGGCTTGGTTCCAGGCAGCTTGAGCTTCCCTGGAAGCCAGGAGGCAGGAGTGGAACACACTGCTGCCAGAGCAAGTGGCTGCCGTCCTCTGATTCATGGCAGCTCACGGTGTGGGCACTGTGCTTGTTGCTTTTTGCCATTGCCCTGATGAGGAGAGCCTCCCTGTCCTGTTGGAGGACAGCTGGGCTGGTGTGGAGCAGCAGCAGGAGCAGAGCAGGAGCGGAGAGGAGAGGGAGAGGGGAGAGCAGAGGAAGAGGAAGAGGAGCACTGCAGTGGGGGGCTGCAGCTGGGGGGCCGGGGAGCAGGCGTGGGGCACGGTTGCCCTCTGCTGGAACAGCTCCGCCAGCTGGCCGGAGCAGCCCCCGCTCCGCACCCAGCACCCACACATGGTGCAGGGTCCACACCAGCACCCCCAGCACAGTGCTCCTCAGGTCCAGGCAGGTGTGCAGCCCCTCAAGGCACCTGGGCCGGTAGGCTGAGGGGCACCCAGCTCCTCCGTGCTCCCCCGTGCCTCGTGCCCAGCGAAGGCACCCCAGTCCACACCGTAAAGCCTCGCGGCACCTCCCCAGGGAGCCTGTTCTTGCATGGGGGTGAAGGGAGGAGGATCGAACCTGCTTCATGGGAATGGCCCGCCCGCTGCCGATACTGTCCGCTTTACACTCTGGCACCTTCTTCTCCCGCTCCGGATCCGTGCCCTTTCGAGACTGGAAGAGAAGAGACACAGGTCCGTTAGAGACAGGAGCACGGGATACAGAAACGCACGGCCCCACCATCCCCAGCGGGCTGCCAGAGCAGACCAGACCAGACCACTCTCCCCCAGGCCAGGTCTCCCAGCGCATGGAGCAGCCAGCGTCTCGCCCGTCCCCTCTAGGGACACTCCAGCCCCAGCCTCCCCACCACCTGCCCCTGGCAAGCTGTCCTCTCCCCCCACAACTGCAAGCAGAGCTGTCCTCCTAGCAGAACGGGGCTACCTCTGACCCCCCCCTCCCACGGGGGCACACAGGACATGGTGACAGACAGAAATGGCATGGGATGCAGGTGGAGCATGGATGGAAGCAGGAGAGGCTAAGGCAGTGAAGGAACTCACACCTGTACTAATCCAACAGATTTATTCTGTTAACACACTTGCACCATACAAAGTAGCACAGGTCACCGGGCAGAGATACCAGCCCCTTACAAAAGAGCATGGACAATAAATATCTATCACACGTCTAGAGAGTTGAGAGCAAAACCTGCCAGCCCCCGAGGGCGGCTGCGGTGAGAGCAAACTCCAATAAATACAATATGAAATATACAGTCTGTTGAGCAGAACTCATTCAAAGTGCTTAGGACAGAGGAAAATATCAAGTCATACACGGCATGGAGCACAATCAATACATTCAGAATCACAACAATGGCAGAAGGGCAGCGGCAGCGTCTCTCTGGAGCGTCCTACACACCCCCTCAGTCCGGGAGCGCCCCATGTGCTTTGGATCAGAAAGGGACACAAGCCCCACGCGCCTGGGACACCGATTCACTTGCTTTTGGGCCCAGAACAAAACAAAGAGATTGAAAGAGAAGAAAACTAAAGAGACATAGATGGCTGCTCTGCTGCGAGGAGGAAGAGGAGGAGGAGCAGGAGTCCATGCAGGCTGCAGGAGGTGCAGTAGGGAGGAAGGAGCTGAGTGCTAGCAGCAGGCGCTAACAGCAGCTCCCGCAGGCAGCAGCAAAGCGTCTTTTGGCCCATCCAGCTCCACTCGCTGCTGTCGCCCGGTCCCGGCGGGTCTGCAGGTCTTCCCATCCCATGAGGGTCGTCCGCCTGGCATCCCCGAGCATGGAAAGTGCCTAGACAGCATCCAGCAGGCCCAGAAATGTCCCAGCTTAAAGTGCAGGCGCAGGCCGTCTCAGCGCTTCCTAGACTTTACATTGGGGGGATTTAAAAGGCTCCTGCGTGTCTCCGAGGGGGGGACCCATGCTGGCTGGAGGGCGGGCGAGCCTCTAATCTTAGATCAATCCCAGTGCCCATCCCTTATCCGGCCCTGGAGAGGCAATGAAAAGTGAGAGAATTTGTACAGAGGTGCCGTGTGTAACCACCTGGATCTTCTAATTTGGAAGGAGTTGGAAAGGCCTTTTTGTTGATGAAAAGTTGGAAACAGTGGCACATATCTGCAAATATCGAAAGAATAAAGAGTTTGGCAAGTTATACTCAGAACACGGACACGAGTCTGTCAGTGATGGGCGCCAGCGGACAGGCAGACAGACAGGCCACGGAGCAGGGCGCCGGCGGCAGCAGCAGTCGGGGTTTGGGCTCCAGCTAGCGGGGATGGGGTGGGCGCCTCTCAGGCAGAGTCTGTCTCCACCTGGTGGTCTCCGGCACGCAGACCCATGCCTCTGGGGCGGCGGGGCGCGATCCGGCGTGGGGAGCAGGAGGGGAGCAGGAGGGGAGTGAGAGCAGGAAAGGAGGAGGAGGAGGAGGAGGAGGAGAGGAGGAGGAGGAGGAGGAGGAGGAGGAGGAGGAGGAGGAGGACTGGACGCGAAGGAGCCAGGCACAGCTCGGGACTGGGGCTGCAGCTGCTCCTGGTGCTGAGCGGAGCGCGGCCCTGCCCAGCGCCGGACCTCGGAGAGGCCCGTGCCCACCTGGGGGACCCCCTGAGGACGGGGGCTGCTGGCTACAACTATGCTGCCTGCCTGGGAAAAGCTAGCGGCAGAAAAATAGCCTTCCCTTCCCTTCCTTTCCCTTCCCTACTCTTCCTGGCCCTGTCGCGCTGAGGGAGGAGGTGTCGGGAGCTGCTGCTGCTGCCACGACCCAATGGGGTGAAGACTTCAACGTGAGCCATGTATGTGCACAGGCACAAGAGCAAGCAAGTGAGCGTGAGCCCCAGCACCACGGCGAGTGAGCGCGAGCCCAGATGAGCACGGGTGAGCCCCAAAACGAGAGTAAGCAAGCTTGAGCCCAGAATGAGCGAGCAAGTGAGAGTCCTAGACGGATGATGACGTCCACAGCAAATAAGCGTAAGCCCCACAGCAAGCCGCCCTCCTCCCCCCCATAAGCGTGTGCCCACACCAAGTGAGCTGAGCATGGGGCTCCGGGAGGAGTGAGAGAGCATGAACATGAGCTGACGGCGAGTCCAGAACCCGTCAGTGCGCAGGCGAGCAGAAGGATGGGTGGCAGTGCATGAGCGCCCGCGTGCACTGGTGCACAGCAGCAAGCATGAGCGAGAGAAACGGCGGGGAGGGAGGAGAAGCATCCATCAGCACTGAAGTACAACAGTAAGCATGACCGTCGACAACAGGAGACCTACAGGGCATCCTCAGGGAGGCGTGAGCACACAGAGGAGGGGAGGGCTAGTAAGGAGACAACCATGCGTCAGGAGCAGTGGATCTGCTCCAAGGGGCTGTGTGTGCTGGGAGGAGGAGGTTGGCGGAGGACAGCCTACCTGCCAGGCAGCACAGGGAGCGGGGGCGAGCACGTGCGCTGCGGAGGGGCTGGGAACACGTGCACACGGAGAACCGGAGAACCGGGAGGCGTATGAGATGCAGATGGTGGGGAGCGCATGGAGCATTCAGGACATCAGAGCAGATGCTTCCAGGATGTCAGAAGCTGGGGGAGATGGGTACGGTCCCAGCACAAGGAGTCAGGGGAATCTGGGATGCCAACAGTGCAGTGGGAGGGATGGGGCACGGGACATTGTGAATTCATGTGGTCTGGGTCTAGAGCAATGGCGGCTGTTCACACAGGATAACATGGTGCAAAACGTACAAGGACTTTGTGGTGGCCAGTTCCACAGACAGCAGACACGGGTGTGCTGAGCAATGGTGGCTAGAAAGCACATTTAGATGAGGAGGAGAGAGGCCTGAGCCCAGCACGTTTACAGGGGCACCAAGGGGAGAGGAGCACATTTACATGGGGAACACAGGCTATCTACGCTAGACACGGGGACTAGGAGTATGTGTGTGCTAACAGCAAGGGGAAACTCACGGGCTGTGCTAACAGCGAGGGTAAGTGTGTGGGCAGGACTGTGTGCACGCTGCGTGGACAGGTGTGTGCATGGTGTGAGAGCGTGCTGAGAGGCAGGCTGCAATTCAACCAGCAGAGATAATAGCTGCAAACGTACCCTGTATCACCTGGGGCCCATGGCTTTGCTGGCTCCCTAATGCCTCCCCTCCCTCCATGCCCCACAGCAGTTCCCAGGCGCACTGCTCAAGTCACACAGATGTGGGGTTTGGGTACTGGAGCGAGTGGGGCCCAGTGCCATGTGCTGAGCTCTGCACAGCACCACCTGGTACAGCACAGCTGGCACCAAACAGGAGGCCCAGTCACCAGGGGCTTCGTGCCACGCTCGGGGGACACGGCCCCAAGGAGAGGAACGGCAGAGGTCACTGGTGCTGTGCACGCACAAAGTGCAGCTCTCCCCAGTAAAGATCGGGAGCGCTGCTCACGCACACGCACTATACACACACACACAAGCGTACCCCATTGCACACTCCTATGTGTGCAAGGAACGGCTTGCTCTCAGGTGCTCCCCCATGCACACACCCCCCCACCAGAAGCAGCTCTCGGCACCACAGTCCCTGTGCACACAGAAGGCTCCCTCCCTCCCTGCTGCACACGCACACTCCTGCGGGGATACCCCCCATGCACCCGCTCTGTGTCCCCTACCACCCATCCCTCCCTGGCCAGCACAGCAAGGTTCACCTAGAGACTAGTGCACGAAAGCCTGTGGGGTGAGACTGCTGCAGACCCACTCCCTTCCCTGTCCTTGCCTGACCCTCAGAAAACTCACCCCAAAGCTCCTCCAACCCCAGTGTCACTTACCGTGAATATGTTGGAGCGTCGCTTCGACTGCTTGCGGATGGGGGTGGGTGTGTTGGAGGCAGCAATGGTCTCAATCCGCAGCTCCCGCTGGCTGATGCTGGGTGTGGAGGGCACAGAGGAGGAGTAGTCACTGAAGGCTCCTCCACCATTGGTGGCCTAGGGCAGAGCGAGATGGGACAGTCAGACAGAGACAAGCAGCTGCCCGGGGCACAACTGCGGAAACACCTTCCACCTAGTAAGCTTCATGCACCGGGGGCAAGGAGGTACAGCACAGGACTGGGACGGGGGCATGCACTTGCTCCTGCCCAACAGGGGATCTTGGGAAAGCCGATTCCCTTCTTTATGTTCTAGTTTCTTCCACTGGTAAAATGTTCAAATTCTGACACCAACAGCAAAGAGCAGCAAATGGACAGAAAGACCTGACTGCTGGCTGTCGGCCGGCAGCCATGGAAGCCCTTCCACACAGGCTGGAGCAAAGGCACAGAGGCAGCAATGAACCACGCAGCTCTGAAGAGCAGCAGCTGGCTCTTCTCGGAGGGGCATGGCTGGGGATACTTCAGCATGCTCCCTCTCCAAAACACAGGACTGGTGTAGCTATCCCTCGACAGTCTGCTGGTGGGAACCCTCCTCTCCGCAGAGGCCATTGGACATGAAGCTGCAAGGCAGCCCACAGCCTGCCTGGCTCCAAGTCCCGCTTGGTCCCTTCCCTGTCTTACGATGACAGCCACGATACCAACAGGGATCTGTGTCACTAGGACTCAAGCCTTCGCCTTTCTGGTGTCCTAAAGCACAGGCTGCCACAAGTCAAGCTCACCCTCTACGTAAAACGCATCTCTGCTGCTGGTTTTGAGGTTTATCCAAGCAGACCCCAAGGGTGGCACACACCTCCTGAGCCTGTGGACCACCGTGGCCTTGGCTGCAGTAACCCATGTCTGGGAACATGTGGGACAACGCACTGCGTCTTCGTTAACAACTTGCTTGACTTCAGGGAGAGGGGAAGATCTAACCATGCAGTTTGCGCAACCATCTCAGCAACACATTTCTTTCAGACAAGTAGGTGCTCACTCGCATTCTGCTCACGCAACCTCTGCGGGCAACAACCTGGAAATGAGCTTACAAGAGGTCCCAAGGAGCAACACCTGCACAAAAGCATTTCTGATCTGCAGCCCAGGACGTCTTACTACGACAAGGCACGTGCCAGCCTGAGCTCTCTTTGGCAGTTCTGCCGATCTTTGAACAGTATTTCAAAAACACATTGAAGAAGCTGCTCCTAGAAGGCTAGGAGAGCTCCGGCACCCCTTGCAGGGAGCAGCCCACCTCCTCCCAGTTCATATGCTCACAGAGCAGCAGCATCCGACGGCCTCGGGGCTTCCTCCACTCCCACCTACTGCTTAGAGCAGAAAGTGCAACCACATGCAGGATGAGGATCTGCCAGAGGTGCTCAGTGAGAAAACACCCGCATGTGTATGCCGTGCTCCAAGAACCTGAGCCTTATTCTGAGACAAGCAGTTAAGAAATGTTAGAAGCGTGAAAGAAGCTGTGCAGGCAGAGCAGCGACAGCAACCCACAGCCCAGTCTCCTAGAAAGGGTGCACTTTCACACAAGCTATGGATCGTCTCATCTTTGATGAGAGAAATGGCAGAAGACACACAAAAGAGAACTTCTCTTAAGAGAGGAAAGAGTCATCCAAGAATCAGCCCAACTTCTTCCTCTCTGAGGCACAGCAAGGGACTTCTGACTGAGGGCAGCCAAGTGTGCCACAGGGAAAACCTGCTTTGGAAGGACTCTGAGATGGACCTCCTTCGCGGCCATGTTCAGGGAGCTGAGAGCTGCTTCTGGGAAGTTAGAATGCCCCTACTGGCCAGGGCTATCCCAGGCTCTGGAGCAGCTCCACAACAGCCTGCCTGCAGCACGGTGCACCTGAAGCCAGAGCAAAACACCCTTCCACAGCAGGGAGGTGAAGCCTGTGAGCTGACAAAACGTCCTTGAAGGCCGCTGTCTCCAGGTGGGTCTGGGAGACCCTAAGACCATGCTGGAGACAGGGCAGCACCAAGCGACAGCTCCTCTGCAGCCTGCCCAGCGGGGAAAGGGAGCCTCGTACCAAAAGGGACTCACTGGCTGAGCTCCCACCTGCCGCCAGCCTGGCAGCACGTGTGGCTCAAACCGAGGAGCTGGAGGCCACGCGGCTGCTCTGTGGCTTTCAGGAAAGCCTTGCTGTGAGTAGGTGGCCTCCCTGCCAGTACAGGATTCAGACTGTCCCAAGCCTGTCTGGAGACAGGAAAGCTTCTGGTGCCCTGAAACACAGAAGGAGTGGGAACCCGGTCTGCTTGTGCTTCTCCGCACGTAAAAAAGGCCAGGCACTCCATTCAGAGAGGTGAATGTCACCAGGGAGCTTCTCCGCAGGCCATCCAGCTGACAAACCCTGCACTGAACGAGGGAGTTCTGCTGCCATGTCCTAGGGAAGCGGGGACCACCAGGGACACGGAGAAGCAAAGTAATGTGCCAACCTGCCAGTGACTTCTGAACCGTGAACAGAGACCTCCTGCAAACCATGGATTCAACACTGTGTGAAGAAGTGTTCTGCAAATGCTGTGATGAAGGAACAGATGCAGAAAGCTCGGGCTACCAAGTTGAAGAGAATTTGCTGAGACTGCTCAAGTTTAGGATCAGGCATAACAATGCGTGTACAATCAGTATTTAACTGATGCATAATGTGTGAACCATGCCAAAAAAAGAAAAAGATTCCAAGTATGAGGGAAGAGATGGCCGATGCTGCAACACAGAAAACCTGCTGCCCAGGAAGGTAAGCCAGGCAAAGCTGCCAGGAGTCCAGAAACCACTCTGAGGTAGTCTCCTGGCTAAGCTCTGCATATTTCAGTAACCTTGTCAGCACATTTATGAAGCTATGACTGTGGGAAGGATTCAGTTCAGAAGAGGCTGAACTGAAGTTCAGAAGAAGGAGTTTGAGCTCCTGCCATAGCAGCTGGGACAAACCTGTGGATGTTAGGTGATGGATGCTAAAGCTCCTAGGAAGAAATCTTGCTAAATTGCGGTTTGTATTTTACATACTCCCTGTAACCTTGTTCGTAATTTTTGCCTGGCTGGAATAATTTTCCTTAGCCCATAGGTTTGCCTAGTGTTGGAGACAAGTCAAGGTTACTGTTGTTCTTGAGTGACAAAGGACACAAGCATTTGAGCCTGCTGGTGTCCCACAGACCCCCAAACCTCAGGAAAGGTACTGGGGCTGGAGGATGTCTTGCACCAACCTACAAAGGTAAGTGTGAGGACTGGTACCACCCCGTGAGTTTGGGGGCAGAGGAGAAATTCCCCCAAAGGCAGGCAGCAGTGCAGCCTCTGGCTACACAGGCAATCCTGACCACTGCACTGCTCAACTGAAGCAGACCGCTCCAAGACTTCACTAGGGATCCAGGGACCCAGAACAAACCACAGGGATGTGGGAGAACCCTGACAAGATGACAGGTCTGGGCAAACACCTTATTTTTGGTCCTGGCAGCTACTTTGCTGATCCACTTGAACAACCACCTGTGGTCGCTATCAAAATCTAAGAATGCAGCAGAAGCTGAAAACGTAGTAAAAGGCATGTGGGACAAGTCCTTCCCATTAGTGTGTGATGGGTGAATATTGTGAACTTCAAAGAATATCAATAGTGCCATAGGGTGCCTCAGCAGGGAAGAACTCAGCTGAAGTTAAGATGTAGTAACTCTTGGCATAAAAAGGCACGAGGTGGAACAAGGAGTGAAATTTAGGAAGGGGTCTGAACGGAAGAGTGCAAATGAACAGCAGCCACCGACTCAGAGTCTGCACAGGAACAGGGACGAAGCCACAGGAGTGTACAGACCATGAAATGGAGAGCATCGCAGGCTGAGCAGGCTACGGGACACGGGCTTCCATGAGGAAATGCAAACACCCGTTGCTTCAGCTGCCAAGACACACGCGCTGACCGAACTCTCCTGAAACGTGCTGCGACAGGCAAGGAAGCACTCACTACTGAGCACAGGTGAGCTGCCATTTGTGTTTCATTTCACTTGCAAACTGTAATTTTCCACCTCTTTCATCTGGTCTCTTACTAAAGTCTCGGTAAATGCACTTCATGCTGTCACTGAAGAACCCGAGCAGGACCGCAGGCCAAGGCCAGCAGAGTGAAGCTGTGACACTGGGCCATCCTGTGCCAGGACAGCTGAGCAGAGCCAGGGACACCCAGGCACCCACGCAGCACGGCGGGGGCCGGCAGCGGCTCCCAGGGCCCACGGGACTACGCAGTTCATTCCACCAGCCTGCAAGGATTGGTGTGGGGTGCCTGTGTTACCTCCTGCCAGCTGCTGGGAATGAGTTCCCTGGCAGAAAGACAAACTTCTGTCCCACAGCAAACGGGCAACAGTGACTCATCCCACAGCCTGGGGTACTCCTAAACGCATCTCAGAGTCCCTGAAGAAAGATGGAGAAAGGGGTAGCAACAGTAAGGAAATCAGGTGGAATAACTCTGCAAGTACTGCAAGCATCCACTGGCCCAAGAAACTCCCACCCATACCCTGCAAGCAAGGGACAGGCAGCTGCCAGAAAAGGGAGCAGGGTAGAAGTCAAGGCCAAGCTGAGAAATGGGATTCCCAAACCCATCTAACCTGCTTGCCCAGTGATGGGTGCGGGCAGGACACCAGAGAGGAGAGCCCAAACCAGCAGGCAAGCAAGAGCTTTCCTTGGGGGAAAGCTGGGGTCCTGGGGGATCTGAGGTGTCTGTTCAAACGGGTGCAGATCCACATCCCATGAGCAGTGCACTAGGAAGGCCTGAGGGACAGACCTGGCAACCCCAAGGGAGCGTGCAGGACTCCTGGGGCTGGCCGTGGCTCCTGCCATGCGAGGACCAGGGAGATGCTGAACACGGTACTGAGGGTCACAGACCTGATGAGCACATCTGGCACACTCGTGAGTGCTGGTGGAAAACCCTGATCACAGCTGACCTGCTACTACAGCTCCGTACCTCTCCACCTTGATGGAAGTAGTGTCCTCCGAGGCACCAGGCACCGCAGTGGAATAAAAGCAAAACCCACCAAACTCCCAAAGACAGAAATGAAACTGGGGCCTTTGGCTGGTTCAAGAACTGTTTCATAAAGAGGATCATCCAATGTGCAAGGACACCAAAACACCTCGCACAGCACTGCTGTTCCAGAGCCCCGCCGATTTGGGAACCTGGCTCAATCACAAAGGTTTGGAAACCAGCCACCACCTCACACCAGAAGTTGTCTGCACAGATGGGTGACAAAATCACCAGGGTCCTCTAGGGTGTCTCCTCTCCCAGTAATTGCAATGGACTGGCCAGATTGTCAGGAGACCAGACAAGCGGTGGCCGTTTCCAAAAAAGTTAGTTTGGCTCAACTAGTAGCATCAAACTTCTTCCAGAAAAGATGTCCCCAGGACTATAACGAGAGGCAGGGCTGGCTCCCAGCTCCTGCCTGCCATAAGCAACGCTTCGTAGGGACCACTTGTTTCCGTTTCCAGAAGACACGTGCTGCCTTCACTAACAGCTCCAGAAGACAGAGTTGTCCCTGCCTGCACGGGCCAGGAGACCAGGCACCGAGCAGAACATTCCTCTCCTCTCAGATGGCACGATCACCTCTCCGGGCACAAAGCTATGAAGGGACGCAGACCTCAACTGTAGCTACCAGCAGAAGGGAAGAGGGACGATCCAGGGGGAAGGGAATGCTGTTGCTAACAGCCGTCAGAAGGGCAGCCTGCTAACGGGAATGAAACGCTGCCCAAGATGCCATAACTGCCTGGAAGGGACAGAGCAATGCTGCCACCACACACAGCCAGCAGCTGCAGGCAGCACCTCTCGACATCCAAAATCAGGCCCTGTGAGGACAGAGCAGTGCACAGGCTCCCAAGGGCTCCTCCTGGCCAAGCACTCAAGATGCAAATGCCAGTCCTGCTGTTCCCACAAGCAGTACTGAGAAGAAAAAGAGATCCTTCTGTCCCAGTGTGTGTGTCTTGCCTGCGTGCACCAATACCTAGCTGTGGTACAAGGCAAACAAAAGCTCCTAATTATATTCTTTGTCTGGCTTCTTTCCACCTCATCTCCATGTTAAATCCCATGTTCCCAAACCCTTCCTTGAGATCCTTTTCCCTGCGCCAGTTCCTACCCTCTCACTTGCGAAGGCAAGTAGGAAACCTTGGCGAGAGGCCCATACCCTCAGGTAGAAAAAGACAGAACACAACACTACTCTGCAAAGACCTTGTCACTCTCTTGTTCATCCTTCCTGACAGTGTACAGTCTGTCCATCTCCTCCCAGAGCTGCCCCACTGGTTATCTCAGTGCCAGGAGCAGAGGCCACCATCACCCAGCCCCCCAGAGGCTCCGGCACTTCTGCAGCCCAGACCTGGAGCGCAGTGCCCAGCAGGACTCCAGAGCTGTCTGCACCCAGCTCTCTCCTGTGTCAGGGACAGCTGCTCCAGCTCATGCTGGAAACCATACCCTTTGGTGCGTCACCACCATCACGGCGCACTCCCGAGAGCAATTCTGGGCTCTTTTGCATGCCTGCTGCAGTTACTGCCTGGTCACTGGGTGTCCTCCCGCATGGGCAGCAAGCCCATATGCACCAGATGGGTTGCTCTGCCCAGGTCCATGTTAGAAACATCAGCAATCAGTAAGCTTGTGTTTCTCAAAGCCAGTTGGATTTTCTCCGAGGACAGCAGAAAGCAGTTCCAGAACGTCATTCCTGAGCCCAAGCAAGAACAGGGAAATACTTCACAGCATTTTACGATCACTCACCCGTTCCATTACTTCATACTCTATTTTTAGAAGTGCTTTTTGTAATGGAAGAGAGATGTGCAAACACCACAGCAAAGATTACTGCAGCAGGTCAATGGGAACTGAAAGGGTTTGTGGCTGAGCCACAGAAGACCCAGGGAACAGAAATTAACTTTGATCCTCACTGTGGCATCCAGGTTTGCTGAGAGCACAAGGGACACAGTGCTAGACAGGCACAGAGCATATACGGGCGGAGGGAGGACAGAGGGAGGAAGCTCCAGAAGGACATGGCCTATCGTTACTGCTGACTCTGCTACAACCCAGGCAATCAATAAATATTTCTTGCTTAGAAAGGCCCCACAGTTAGCTGCAATTTTCTGTTAGCTGCATGCTGCGTTACTTCCCTTTAACAGCTCTGGTTTTCCACCAGAACTACCTAGGTCCCTCCGGCAAAGCCTCAGGAGCACAGCAAGGTACTGAGAGTAAAGGTCCTGCCTCAGAGCCAACGAACCAGCTTTCACCTCTACACAGACGTCGTCTGCAAACCGGGCTGAAAGGTACTCTGCAGGAAGGAAAGGAAAGCAGGGAGGTTTCTGAGCAAAAACCTCTAACAAAGCTCATGACATGCAGTTAGAAACTTCTTCTGATGGCCAAACTTTTCTTCCACATGGCCAGTCTTATATCCAGCCCTTTTGTTCTAGCACCTTCTTTTCTTAAGAAGTCCTTTCCTTTCACAGCTGTGTATTTTAGAGGTTAGGTTTGTTCCATTTTGGCCTTTGCTTTCCTCAGCTAAACAAGCCAAGTCCTTAACTTCCTCTTGCATTAGGGTCTCTTTTGCCTTCCACTTGCTTTTTGCTGTTCCTACACCAGTTACAATGCATACTTACAACTGGAATCAGAATGAGGAGTCTGGTATTCCCACACCGCTCACACAGGGAACACGTTTTTAGCTTCACTACAAACACATTGCCTGGCACAGCAAGTGCCATTAGCACCTATTTGTTAGGACCCTTTTCTCATACTTTGGACACTGAAGAAAATATTAAACAAGTGTTCAGCTCCTCCCTGAGGAACGCTGCCCTTGGCCATCTTCTGCCCTGCTCCCCCTTTCAGTGCAGACTGCCTCTCCCTCCTAACCAGTCTCTGACTATTTACAATTTGTCTGCTAATAAAATCCTCAAATTACCAGGTACACTCAAATCTGCATTTTCCCTGGACTTTGCTCTCCACCTTTGATGCCTCCTAGTAAACTTCTCAAAAAGCACCCATATCCAGACATACTGCAGGGGATGGTATGGCTGCGTATGTTTTGCAAGCAGCTGTCTGTGCTCACTCTGCCTGTATCCCAAGGCCGCTGGACACAAGCAAGATCTGATCAGAAAGCTACGTAGCTTCATCAGGCAGCTCTGGCTGTCAGCAGGGCTTAGCCTATTCTCTTGCACACAGGCTTTATCTGAACGTGCTGGCGTCCAGGGGACCTAGAGCACCAGGAAGCTTGCATAGGTCTCTGCAAAAATCTGTACACACCTACTCACAGTCCATCTTTAGAAGCCTATACAGTCAGGTATAAACTTCATGTAGGTATTTAAAAATTCTTTATGTAAGGGTCCAACTAGTGGCTGCAGACAATACTCAAGTTTGTACAGGAACAATCTCCCCTGTGGTGGTGTACCAGAAGTCCTCCTGGGGCTTAAGAGGCTCAGATACACCCTAAGGTTCAAAAACAATCCCCTTATGAAAAAAAAAAGTGTCAGTCTGGTAGAATTTGTTTTGCTAAACTTGCTTTGCATTTTCTTCAGTTTTACATGTTCCTCTGAGTCCTTAGCTACTCTTTTCCTCAAAAACTGTTTCAAGTGCTGCTCACTGCTGAGGCAGCCAAGGGGCCCACAGCTGCTCCAGCTATGGCATATCTCATCTTCCATAAACCCAGCTGCTACACTTGCTGTTTCTCAGTCTGACAGCACCATGCCAGGCAGACAGATTTCCTGAAGTCCTTCCTACAGATCCTGTGATTTCATATGCCACTTGCTTCAGAGCTGGAACCTGTTGGCTTGACTGCCCCTGAGGAGCAGCAGAGCCCAGTATCTCACCTTCCTCATCAGAGAGCCAGCTTAGCATTTATGTGGGTGCTGGAAATTGCAGCAAAGCCCTAATGCAATTAGGCAGCTGCCCAAAGGATCTCCTCCACCAGCCACTCACCATGGCAGCCTGCTTCGGTTTCTGACCTGCCCCTCCTGCATCAGTTCTGGTCCTCCAGAGTCACAAAACAAACACCTCTGGCTTCACCATCCTCCTGGCATGGAGACCTTGGTAGTCCCTGACTAGCTAACGCTGTGACAGAAGAACAGCACAGAGCCCTTTGCCTGGCAGAGGGGAGGAGAACCTCCTCCTCTGCGCTACTCCTTCAATTCACCACCGAACTTGCCCCTCCACAAATACATCCCCTAAGAAGCCCACCTGTATATGCATGGAACACCATCAGCTTCCCACTTCCAGAGGGAGCAGGACTGTGGGCAGCTGTGTCCAGCCAGGCTTGCCTGCCTGGCCAGGGCAGCCAGACCGAGGCCCCTTTCAGAGACCTCCTTTTGCTCTGCCCAGGAGCTTCCCTGCAGACTGCTCACGGCTCTGCCGCCAGCGTCTGTGGAAGCACACCACAATCTATGGAAACCATGAGCCAGACCCAATGGTTTAGATACAAAGTTTGACCTCAGGGCAAGCATCACGCTATTCTGGGCTATGGGCAGAAGCACCAAGGTGACAACCATCTGCTTTTTCCAAAAGCTACGCCAGGGCTGTAGTGCGAGTCTAAGGCTAAGCTAAACATGCTGGGTATTGAGTGAACTAAGGGGGTATGGAGAAGCATGTGGCGTCCCTGGGTTTCCCCATTCCAGTTTCCCACCTGGTTGATATGAACCGAAGGAATGGAGGCCGCAGAGACAGACGAATGGCTGGGTGAATTGGGCAGGGACTTGCAGGGGCCGATGGAAAGCTGCTGTTTCTTCCGTAGAGCCACCACCTTCTGAGCCACTGTAAGAAGGGAGAAAGGGACAGGGTCAGAGTCCAGAAAGCGACTTTCTCCACCCACAGATATCTGGAGGGCTTTAGTGAGACCCAAACCCTTCCTCTGACTGATGCCAACATCTGGGGCTCAGACTGTGCCACCCTGTATTAACAGGGAGGATTTCTGCAGAACACCCAACCCCACAATCCCCATTGCCTGCTGCTGCCACAGAACCCAGCTGTAAGGGACAGTGTTTGTCCATGGCTGTTCCAGCAGGCAGCAGGGCGGGTTTCCCACGCTGGTCACGCTGAGTCCCCAAAGGCCACCTGCTCTCTTGAGCAGTGACTTCATGTGGACACCAAGGAGCCACCCAGAGCCCTGGGCTGCTGCAGAAGAATCCCTGGGCAGCCAGAGTCACTTCTCAGTCACCCCCTAACAGCAGCTATAGGAGCCAGTTACCAAACTGAATAGGCCTGGGCAACGCCACCTCCATCCATCTGGGCCCTTGTGACCCTCACAGTCTCTAGATGTTCAAAAAACTAACATGAGGAACAGCTCTCCCAGTTCCTGGGACCACACTGCCTGATGCCCAACAGCCCAAAATTGCATTTCAACCTCCACAATCTCCTACCTTTTCTGGACAGAAACACCCTGACCAAAGAGCATGACAGCAAACAAGCTGGGCTGTTGGGGAATTCAGGAGAACACACCACCATTCCTCGTTTTCTCTTGCGCACTGGCCAGGTACACCCACCATCACAGAAGGAGGAACCTTGCAGACGAACACGACTAAAGTCATTGGCAACATCACTTGTCCAACCCAGGATGCCTCATATCGTGCACCCTTGCAATAAAGGAGCTGCCACATTCCCTTTCCAGAAAGACAGAAGATGTTGCACCACATGTGGTGTGACTGAACCCATTTGGAAAAGTCAGATGCTGACAGCAACTGCCAAATCCTGCCACCTCACAGCTGCAGTGCCATGTCCCATACAAAGACAGATGAAGGCCTATTGGGCCACTGCTGCTACCTGCTCATCTGATAAAGTTGGGAGCCTGCCCAGACTCCCAAACTAAATATTAATCCCATAAATAGCAGGAACCCCTCCTACACCCACCAAACAGACCACATTAACCTGCTGTTTCTTCCTGCTCTCCTCCCCTCCATCTTCTCCCCTGGCCAGCTTCATCCACTGTTCGCTGTGTGAACCATCTCTCTGTCAAACACTGGCCAGGCACACTGCGAGCTCAGGCACCCCAGGGGCCAGAAAAGATTCAGAAAAACTCCTCAGCAATTGCTGTCCTGGGCAAAGAACCTGACAGAGTCTCTGCCTTTTCACTCACCTTGTACCATTAGTGGTAACAACAGAATTAACCATGAGGCCAGCAAGACCACACTGGTGGTGATAAAATCTCACAAACCCTTAACTGAGGCATCTTGAGGCGGCCTTCAGGTTTCTGCTTGCCGGGCAGAGGTTCTTCCACTTCTTGAACATCAGCCAGACTCCTTCAAGGATAATTTCTGTCATCCCTTAAGCCAGTCTCTGGGATCATTTGCTTATCACAATTTCTTTGGTTGCTACATGCAACTCTGAGTTGTACAACCAATGAGCCCTGCCCTGTCCACAGAACCTCTGCCCAGATACATTGCCTGGCATTTGTTTGCCAAATGTCACATGCAGTGCTGCTGTATTACCACTTGAGCATCACACATTATTTTAAAGCATACCACAGCACCTTGTCCTAGACGTTCTGGAGAAATCCCTTTACAGACACTGCCAGGAATGGTCAGCTCTGGGAGGAGTATCTGGATAGAGAGAAGGTGCACATGAAGGTCCCCAGTGATGCACCAAGGACTCTACAGGAAACACCTCGGGGTGCAGTGGCACCTTATGGAGTCACAGGGCCTTGCACACCCCACTGCGCATAAACTCTTGGCCTCTCCTTTGAAATTTTCTTGCCAAACCCTTCCTCAGAAGCATCAGTCACTGTTCTGGAAGACATGGCAATGCTGTCCATCACCCCGACGGCCAGGAAGAAACAAACTCACACCCGAGCAGAAGGAGGGACACCCACTGCTCAGCTGTCCCACTCAGGATGCAGAAACCCAAATAAACCCTCAGGCAGAAGAACCAGAACCACCCGTGGGCTTTCAAGCTGAAGTCCAAGCCTGCAGCCCTACAGCTGAGAGGGAACAATGGAGAGCAGCAATGCCACCAGCACGTCAGCAGCAGGTTCTGGTGGGCCATGAGAGAAGGCCACCTCGCACTGCTGGCTGTCCTCTCCAATGCTCCATGCCAGTGGGAGGAGAGGAGCGCTTACCCTGGACTTGCTGCAGACGTGAAGCCAGAGAAGCCACCCACAGCACCAGGCAGCATGGCTGCTGTCCCTCCTGTGCCCTTCCAGGATGAGGCCTGGGTCATTCTTCCTCTTCAGGAACAACGCTGAGATAATCACTGCCAAGTGGCTCTCAACAATTTGCTCTCTAACTTTTGGCTGGTATAGAAATATTCTTAAAATGAAGCCCAAGAGCTGAGGCATCCCCACACCAATGGCTTCTTGCTATTGTCCTGGCATCCTCTAAACTCTAGGAGATTTCTGCACACAGGAGCTCTCTGAAAGTAATGTTGAGAAGAAAGCCCTTTAACCGTACCTCTCCAGAGCCAAGAAGTCAGAAGGCACATTCAGTACCAGCCTCTCACCACACTGGGAGCTCTACTGCGAGTGAGGGGACCACACCGAGCCACCCCTCAGGGTGGGCTCACCCTTGGTGAGTTCTGAGATTGTAGTTGTTGTCTGTGGGGAACTGGACACTGCAGCACACTGCCCAACCTGTGCCACTCCTCCTGCTTGTGCCAGGGTCATCCCCTTGCGGTATCTGAAGCCACAGGCAGACTGTCCCATCTTTTCACGGAAGCAGTAACTGTGACAACATCTGGTGCTGGAAGCAACTTGGAAAGGGTGAGAGAAGTACAGTTCCCACACACTGAACAGTGTTTCCAGGGGGACTTCTGTGAGGCCACGTGTGAGAAACGAGCAAGGAGAAAGTTACCCCTTTCCTGCATGCCATGCATCCTTTTCACAGTGGCTTTCAGAAGCCTGACTGCCCAGACAAAGCCTTAACTGCTCCAAGAGATTCAACACAATTACAGTGGCACACACTGTAATGTATGTGGTCTAGATTCCTGCACAACACAACCACAAACTTCAGACCAAACAAGCAGGAACTGCTCTAGGTGTGGAGGAAGGGTCTGCTGCACCTGCCTGAGCAGGAAGGAGGGCACCACAATAGCTGGAGCCACCCAATTCTTGGAGAACCTCTGAACAGTCGGTGAATGTGAAGATCTGAGGTTCTCCTCCTCAGAGCTTCCCCCACACTCAACAGCACCACATGCAGACCGTGGGGCATTTGCAGAGACGGCAGCCTGGGAAGGAAGAGTGCTAGCCTCAGCCTTCAACTGAATACCAAGAGGTAGGATGGTTGCTCCCTCAAGCTGTCATGCTAGACCAGCACCACATGAACTTGCTGTCAGTGATTGCTTGGTTTTAGACAAGACAGTGGCATAGGTCTCTCTGGGAACAGAGGTGCAGCATACACTCTGCACAGCATGGACAAGCAAACAGGCCTGTGCAACGAAAGCAAGGACAACAGCTAGTGAAGTCTTCCCATTTCTGCTGTGGAAAAGCAACATCTTCCCCTGCCTGCATGGGGCAGGTCTACTACAATCTGAGCTGATCAGCTTGTGTTGGAGAAACCATATAAAGATGAGGTCTCGCTGGTAACTGGATCGCCACGCGGGGCAAGCTCCTCACACAATCCACGACTGCCAGCGCTCAATCAGATCCCAAAACTGATGCATCAGGACCCACCAGTGCTTATTAGGAAAAGCCACTTACCCACTCATCATACCTCATCCTGTCAAGTCACCTGAAACTGGATCCTGGTAGTCCCTGAACAGTTCACAGATGCCAGTGACATCTGGGGCCAATGTGTTGGGCTCAGCTCTCCTCAGCTCCTTGCCAGCACCTCCTGCCCCGTTCTTTCACTCCCACAGCTGTGCTCAGGAGCGTCTGTGTGGTCCTGCAGTAGAGCAGGCAGGTAAGAGCACTGAGTACCTGGGATGTACTCCAGATCTCCTGTAAGATGGTGGGTCCCTCTGCTCCATTTGCAACTCCCAATTCTCACACTGCCTTCTCCAGAGCTCCGAGCAGCACACTTGGCAAGGGCACCAACACTGGCAAAACTGCACTGGCACGTGTGTGGCGCTGCATGCAGAGGCAGCCTACTGAAGGAAATACAGCATGGCACAGGGAACAGCAGGACAGATCCTGCACACACAGACTCAAAGGCCAGAAGGATCTCTCAGTTTTCCAGGCTGACCTTTGTATACTGCCAGCCATTAAACCTCACCCAGCCTATACTGCACCAGTCATCTGGGTATGCGGCGAGTCTCTTCCATGAAGGGACTTGCTCTGGATTTGGAGAAAGTACAAGAGATGCAGAATACCGCAGTTCCTTATGCATTTTTTTCAACAACTAATGAAAAAGAGGGCTATTAATAGAAAAAGTAAGGATTCTTTAAAATTTTAATTTGACTGGCTTTGGCTTCTAGCATTAACTCTCTGCTAGCCTGCAGAGTCTTAGTATCTGTGATTTTTCCCCTGTTTAGATAGGTATGTAGATACTCTTATATTGTAATCAAGTCACCTCTCAATCTTCTTTTTGATTTATTGAATGGATAAGCTCTTTTAGTGTCTCACTATCAGGTATTTTTTCCAGCCTTTGATTAATTTTTGTAGTGTTTTTTTTTTTAATCTTCTCAGTTTCTCTGTGTCCTTTTGAAGTGCTGACACCCGAGTTTGACAACACTCCAGGCCCTCCTGCTGCCCTGTACAAAGGCAAGAATCCGTCCAGACTTCCACTCAGTGCTCCCCTGCTTACTTGCCCAGGGACAGCATCAGCCCTCCAGGCAGGGTGGCCCATGCTCCTTGTTCCATACAGCATCACCATTTTCCCAGACTGACATCAGTTTTGTTTGAATAGTGTCCAATTACCACACTTCTTGGGGTTTTCTGGACTTCCTCAGCCTCACTGCTCCCGCTCCCTCGCCTCCTTCCTGACCACACATACGGGCTGTGAATAGACCCAGACAAAAGATGAAGTGCAGCACTTTGCAGGCGCTCACTCCTGGGCCTTCAAGCAGCAGCTCAAGGTCTCCCACCAAGCTTGCTAAGCAGTGCTGGTGCTAGAAGCTGAGTCCTGGTCTCACGTGAGAGCCTTCACATCACACATCGCACTGCTTAAAGTTGTGTTGTCTATGCTCTGAGTCAACAAAGAGAAAAAATAACCCCAGAGCACAATTCATTCCATCTTGAGATCAAAAAGCATGAGAAGCAGTCTAACAACCAGCAGCACCTAATCCTGCAGTGCCTTCCCCAGCCCATTCCCAAACCCATCGGCTGCTACTCCTCACTGTACTGTGCTGCCTTTCAGAGAAGGGACACAACAGAACCAATCTGAAGGAATAAGCTGAACAAATTTGGTGACACGCAGTGCCAAAGCTTTCCAGAAGCCAGGACCAGCTGTGGACACAGCCCCTCTCCTGTTGCCCTCTACAGACTTGCTCTGCAAACTACTGAGTTGATTCAGCAGATTCTCTCCTTCCAGGTCTGCTGCGGTATTCACTATCCTCAACTACTCCTAGCTGTTCCTTCCCACCGTTCCTCACAAGGAGAGGGAAGAAGGGGAGACTCACAAGCAACCTGCCCAACAGAATCGCCCCAGTTTCCCCAGGAATACTAAACCACTGCAGAGGCTGCTGGGTGCCAAGGGGTTCCCTGCCAGGGGCCAGGTGGGACAGTTTGCAAGGTCGCTCTCTGGGCTGACTTCTCAGACTGTCTCAGAGATGGACCAGCAGCACGGGAGGGGAACATCTCTACATGCTTCTGTGTTAAGAAAAGCAGCACTGTGACTATGATCCTCCGTGCCAAAACAGGAGATTACTGGAAGGTCACAGACTTATGCAGGGGAAGGAGGACCACCAGCTCCAGCTCAGAGGATGGAGGCACTTGAAGCCGATGGCAGGCTCAGACCTGTGTCTTGCCCTCAGCCTATCTTGCTGTCCTGCAATGAACCGAGCTGGATTTTTGCCTTCAGGTAGTCCTGCTACACTATGATTTCCAAGCTTTCTTCCATGAGCCTGTTCCACTTGCAAACACTAACAGCACAACTCTCCTCCTTTCCAAAAGCAGCTCTGTCCTGTCCGACGCTCAGCTCCGCACAGACCCTTCCTCACGCATTGAATACAGATCTCCAGCTGCACTCCAGAAGACAAGGTAGAGAAAGGGAACAGGGGAATATAGAGTCCCATTACAGGGCAGGGTCCCGGTTTATTTAAGCAGACTGCAAACTCCTAGGACATGGCTTAGGTTTCCTCTTCCACCTACAGCATCCCTGTCACACAGACCCCTCTCCAAGTCTGAGCAGAAATGCTCTCCCACACACTGTTCCCATGAGGAACAGCTGCCTCATCTGGCTGTTCAGCTGCTGCTCCCCTACCTCCAACACTCAAAGATTCTGCTGTGCTTCATCCTCTCCTCCATGAAAGGCAATCAAAAAACTCTCTGCAGCCTCACAAGTCCTCTGCAGGCTAATAGAGACTGCTGTGCTGCACAAGCCCACTATGGGGAAGCAACTGTCCCCTGCAGCCTTCTGCTCTCTGGAACAAGTGGCTACCCAGAGACCAGCCCCTGCAAGAAAGGCAGGAGAAAGGTGCTGCCTGGCCCAGCTCTGCAGTCCCTCATGCACATCCACGTGCAGTTCACCTACGTGCCATACACACAGGAATCCTTCCACACACACAGCATATCCTACTCCTTGGACCAGGTCTACGTGTGTAAAGCAACGGCACTGCAGATGAATGTGTGCCTAACTCCCTTGGCCTCATGACACCACAGCACGCCGTTCTGAGAGCCAGCGGTCTAGTGTAAGCCCCCTCTGTGGGACAGCACTGCTGCCCTGACTCGCCCAGACACCCTCCACCAGCTGCAGTTACCATCCTGGAAGACTCTCTCCACGTTCAGTCCGTAGGTGGCACAGGTCTCGTAGTACGTGCAGCGCTTCAAATCATTGGAAAGTTTCCGTGCCCGAGAATCATCAATGACCCGGGGGTTCGTGGCACTGATGGCATCTGGAAACCAAAGGGAGAGGAGGTTAAAAAGCAAGCACCCACGTCTCATCTATCCACAGGTCCCAGGGCACACTCCTGGCCTCCCTCGCTCCCTCCCTTCACACACTGAGATCCCCACCTTCACAGTACACCCCCTCTCCTGTAAATGCCTTGGATAACAAAGTCCCATGTTTGTAGAAAAATGGATTTGTTAAATGAACCTTTTAAAATGAATCTTATTCAACTCTCCTAACCATCCAGTCAGGGATGTTTCTGAAGAGAGAGGGCAGAAACCAGTAGGAGGTGTGGCTGGCAAGGCAAAGCAGCCTCAGTTGCACAGTAAAATAGATTTGCCAGTCTCAACCATTTTAGGTCTCACGGCCATACCCTACATATTAAAGAATCAAAAGGGAGAAATCATCCTCAGTTTAATTTGGAAAGATGGCTCTGCTAAGGTGTACTCACAGTTGAGGCCTTGGTGGACAACACTGAAAAATAGGCTTAATTTGTATCCCAGATGGCTGCTAAGTGCTTCCATGTTTTGGAAAAACTACTTTCCCAAGAGGAATCTGATTCCTTCAAGACATGCCAGGGACAGGCAGGGGCTGTAAATGAACCCTCTCAGGAGTTGAAGGAGTACTGGAACTTGCACTGTAAAGAAGTTCTCCTCGAACTCTCCAGTGGGTTGCTTAGTGTGACCATACCAAGGCTGTGACCTCACCTGGCTCTAAGTATGGCACAACGACGCTCACTGACCCCTCCGCCATATCACTCTTCCCCACTCCTGAGCCTCCACAGCACGTGCCTGCAACCCCAGCCCAGTCCTGAACCAAGATCACTCAGTCCTAAAATTAATTCCACAATCTTTAAAAATCCAAAGTTTAACAACTTTGTTCTACAATCTGGGGTCCAGACCAGACACCCCTACGACTCCCCTCCTGCTGTCCCTGCCTGTCTTCCCAGCCTCAGAGTCTCTTCTTCGCCAGGAACAGGTCGCACTGCTCGGGAACTGGGTCCTGCCAAGACATTTTTTCCCTGCATCCTCCATCCCCTGCTCCCACTCTCTGCTGTCACCCTTACATCCAGACAACTTTTGCAGCTCCAGGCTCCCTCCTGCCTGCGCTTTACCATCTACAGGCAGGAAGGACACTCTTGTTGGAAGAGCAGAGCTCAGACACCTGAAGCAATGCCCTCACTGCTGCCCCTCCTTGCCTCCTGGGAACCCGCAGCAAAGCTTTTGGAGGCCAGGCTGCCTCTGACGCATGCTGTGCCAGGCAGGAATCCCACTCAAGGACTGCCCTCTCTCTGGGCAGCCCCTCTCCATCGGCAGCTCCTTGCCCAGGCACACCTGGGGTGCCCAGCAGGGCCTCCAGGCACTGTGTCTCCTTTCTCCTCTGCTGCTCACACCCCCTGGCAGCCTCAGCTGCAGTTTCATCACAATTCCCTTACAGCCTCCGTCCCAGTCCCAGCTGGCTCCAGGCCCCAGCGCTGCAGGGGAGAGGAGGGGGAGGGCAGTTCTGAGTTGCTGCTGCTCTTCCCCACATCCATGTGTGCTGGCAGCACCTCAGGGGAGACGGTGCTCCACAGCTCCGGCCTCTTCTCAGGGTGCTGAGAGCCAGTTGCCATCCCCCCAAAACCCTGCCTGCTGCAGCTCAGCCCCAAAGGAGGCAGGGCAATGCGCCAGCAGAAAACCCTCCCATACCCAGGCCCCTGCCTGCACCCAGCTGCTACAGGCAGAACCGAGGAAGGCAGGCCATGCCAGCAGGTTTGGGCATTTCAAAGAGAAAAGTGGCTCCATGAAGTAAGGCAGCTCTCTGCAGGAAAGCTGAGATGGTATGAGAAGGAATTACTCAGTTCCTCCAGGGCCCTAGACTAGTGCCCTCAGCAGCACCCAGTCCCACGTACAGCTTACAAACTGGGATCCCTCGACACAGTCACAGGGCCAGCACCCCGCACTCTCTTGCCAGTGTGGACGCGTCACCAGTACTCCTGACCGAGGCAGGGAGGATACGGGGAGGAAGCCCGGCCGCCCTGCTCTCACCCTGTGTGCCCACCAGCACCATCGGCACCTCCGCTGTGTTCCGGTAGCTGCAGAGCCGCAGGTAGTAGTTGTAGACTGTCTGGAAGCTGATCTCGTCCTCCAGGCTGAAGACAAACACCACAGCATCGACCCAGGCAGCAAACTGAGGGAGACACACCAGTCATTACAGCCCAGACAAGCGTCCTGGAGCCCTGTGCCCGGAGCCGCCAGCAAGGGCAGCCACACGGCAGGCACGTGGGGTGCTGAGGCCAGGCTCACCCGGGCACATGCCCCAGGCCCTGTGGCACAAGCTCCCTGGCACCGCAGAGAGGCCCTGGGGTCAACAGTCACCATAGGGGCAGCCCCTCCTCAGGCCTCGCAGTCCTCATGTTCTCCCACATCCCACAACCGGGCTCCCAAAAGGCAGCCAGGCAGGTCCCTTGCCAGGAGCCCTCCAATCCCTCCAGGAGGACAGGGTGAGAAGGGGCCGCAGGAGGTATGCGTCTCCTACCTGGAGTTCGGGGGGACCCCCTTCATCTCGAATCAGCAGCAAGTAACTCTGACCGTCCACTACGATCTCCTTCTTAAATCGGCCACCTGGGGAAATGAGCAAAGCAGCGGGTCAAGTGTGGGGGGGAGCAAGTAGGGGAAACCCCTAGTAAAGGTTGAGGGGGGTCACCTTTAGAGCCAGGGAGAGGAGCGAGGACCCAGACCACCCCCCAGGCACCCTGGGAACCAGACCTTACCCTCCGGAGACTCCTCCTGCACATAGGTGCCAGTCAGATAGCGGTGCACGAGGGCCGACTTGCCGCTGGACAGGTTCCCCACGATGCCCTAAAACAGAGGCACGCGTCACCCACCGCCTGCGTGCCCAGCACACCTCCCTCGACACGAGGCTACCCCTGCAAGGCAAGACCACCACTAACCAGGCGCATGCCGGTGATGGGCAGAGACAGTCATGAGAGGGCACAGGGGATGGCACAACCCAGCTGGTACTCAGTGAGAAGCCTGGACGCATTAACTGGTCTCAGTCAGGCAGAGAGCAGCAGGTACCGGGGTGCAGCCGCCCAGATGGAGGGTGGTGAGGACCCTTGTCCTCCCCCAAACAGGCACAGCCCCATCAGCACCACGTTAGCTCTTCCCACAGTGCTCCTGCTCCTCAGGGGGACACGTGCCATCCCAAGCCACAGCCAACTCAGAAGAAAAAAACCTTTTCTTCAGCCCAGCCCACACATCCCAAATTTTGGGGCGTTGCAGCTCTTGGCAGCACCTGCCACATGGAGAACGAGAGTGGAGACAGGCCACGCATTTGGTACAGCTCCTGCTTCCGATAGCAGCAGCAAGGCACAGCGCTTGCTCCTCACTGCAGCAGTGACGCTGCTGTAGCAGAGTGCATGCTTCCCAGTGGAGCTGGCTGTGCTGCCTACACAGAAAGACACCTAGCACCCATTTTTAACCAAGTTGAAAAATAAAGATACCTAGCACTAATTTTTAACTGGGTTGAAACTCGCAAGGCTAAGGGTCTGTCAGTCTGGATCACCCTACAAATTTGCTACAAAACGAACACAGCTATCCCAGGATGGGTCAGCCCTAATGTCAGCATTTTCCCCATGGTTTAAAACACCTCTGGTGCCTAAGGGCTTGCAAGTGGCCTTGCCTGCTGATGGGAGAGCAGTACTGGGGTAGAGGGGCTTCTTCTGCCATCCTTGCAAAAACTCTAGTTCTGACTGGTCAGCTTATATCCCACAGCTATTTCCCACATCCACAAGGACAATGCAGCTTCTGGAGCAGGTTCTTGCGTTACTGAGCAGCCCACCTTGTGCTCCTCTAGCCTCAGTTGCAGCATCCCTCTGATGGAGCTGGAATAGAAACGCCAGGGTGATGCGGTGGTACCCTTCGCCCACAGCGTGCTCTTCTACCTCCTACCGATGCCCCAGGCCTGTGGAGAGGTGCTCTCAGCCAGGAGCCAGAAGAGCCGTTCCCAACTCACTTTTTACGCAGGCCTGGGCACCTCAAAACCCTGGCTAGTGAAGAAGGCAAGCAAGCTGCTACCAGCTGATCAACATGCAGAGCCCAGGAAGCCGTCCTGGCTGAGCTGGGACCACAGCTCACTGTATCTGGGCAAAGCAAGCTCCTGCTCCTTTTCCACACGGCTTCCCAAAAAACATCTAACCTACCTTTGGCTTTGGATAGTCTGACCTTACCATGAAGCTTCTGGTATGCAACCTACTCCTGTTTTAGAGCACCCAACACCTCCTCCTGTGCCTAAACCACACTCCCAGCGCTCCCATGAAGACATCCTGGGGGTGGGTGTCCAACACACCAACACGGCCATTCGGAGCACCTGCCCATACTGCCCCACGCGATCCGGAGCCTGAGGGTTTCTCCACTACTGAAGGTTCACTCTGCCCCACTGAATACATGGCTGAAACAGACTTGTTGTTGTTGCCCAGCATATCGGCCTTTGTACGCATCGTCCTTCTCTGTCCCCAAGATTAGATAGCATGGGTTGTGGGGACTTGCTGTTTCACTGGGGTTTAAGAGGTCTGGTACATCTACCAGACAGAAGCCACCAGAGACACCCCCATGCAGACCTCCCAATGGGGCTGCTGTGTTTCTGGAAAATCCAATATCCCCTGCGTGTCCACAGCTGCTTCACAGCAAATGCGCAGTGACACCAAAGTGTCTGGCAGCACACCGCTGACCACGCACCCTTCCTGAGCACACCACAAGACCAGACCACAAGATTCACAGCACGTGTGGAGTGCCCGCATTTGCTAGAAATATCAGAGTCTCCACAGAGGTGCTGACCAGACACGGTGGGTGCCTTTCTGCGCAGGAAGTCCCAAGCAGAGTACAGTATCTTTATGATGAAAATTCCAAGCAGGCATACAGCACTGAAAAGGTAATAGCATTCATGAAAATAGCACATACACTTACCAATACGAGAGACAAAATCAAAATCCCAAGTCTAGTCACTTGTCGCTAAGCATCGCCTCGGTATCAGAAACCGGCACAAGGCACGGCAGTGTCAGAGCTCTCCATCTGTCTGCTGTCACAGGAGAACCCTCCAGCGAGTCCAACTCCTGGAATCGTGGATGTGGCACTGCCGGCCGACTCAGGGAAGAGCCCGCACAGCTAAGCAAGGACCAGCTCCTTCCCGAGCAGGTGCCACGTGCCGTACCCTCACCCCGTCCACAGCCCGCCTCCACCCAGCCCCTCCGAGCACCAGGAACGAAACCTGCTGCGCGCTCAGCCCAGACCCAGCCTGGCAAGGGACACGTCGCCCCAAGAGACCCGAGTCCCGTCCTCTGGGGCTGGGGGCTGCTCTCCCCACCTGGCCCGCTGCCTTTGGCTGTGCCCAATCCTGCGCTCCCAGGGCTGGGGAAGGCGTCCCCAGCACAGCCCGCCAGCACCAGTGGACAGGACCGAGCTGCGCTGTCGGAGCAGGGCCTCCAGAGCCCGACAACACGCTCGGGTAACACTTCCTCATGATGTCCAAGCCTGGGCCACGACGATTTCAGCTCCAGCCACTGGCTCTTCCCCGCTTGCCAACACCCACTCCCCATCTCCATCCTGGGGGACCATCGGCAGGTCTTGCAGACACAACCTGTGGTGACAGCCAGGCGGCAGGCTGCAGCACAGGGCGGACAGACGGCGCTGCCAGAAGCGGACTAACTGCAGTAGCAGAGCACTCTGCTCCATGCTGCCTGCAGGGACCGTCCCGTCGCACGCCACACCTGCCCCTGCACCCACCTTGCTTTACACCCCTGGCTGTGCCACCAACACGGTCTGCACGACTGTGGAGCAAAAGGAATCAAGAACCAGTGGTCCGGCCCGGCAATCGTTGGCAGTGTTATTTTGGAAGCTGCTTGGTTGCCGGAGCAGGTCTGCAGTACAGCCGCGCACAGCCCCACCAGCACCGAAAGAAGCAGGGGGTGAGGAGAGAGGAGTGGCTGGGAACATTAAAGCTGCCTCTGCCACCAAACAGAAATTTATGGCCAACCATTTCCAGGCAAAGGGATGAGCTCCGTGAGTGAGTCACCACCAAGCAGGTTCTCCAGCTTTCACCCAGATGCTCAGAAGCTCCTGCTGCACCGGGTCCTGCCCCAGGCTACCCACAGGCTCCTGGCGAGAGACGAAGACACACCAGCCCCGCCGTGGCGGGTGCTCAGCCGGCGGCAGACCACGCTACAGGAGCGCAGGAAACCCGTCCGGTCTGCTGGCGCCTCTCGCACCCACGCCGCACGGAGCCAGCGAGCAGCGGGACCGGAGCACCAGGAGCCTGGGACTAGGAAGTGTGGATTGACGCACTCCCATGGGCATGCCCGGGCTGAACGCATCGCTGCTAGGTCTGTCACCCGCAACAGTAATTACAGATCATAAGCAGCACGTTTAGACAGATGAGAACACGTACCAGACTGCAAACCTCACAGGTAACACACATGTGCTTCTGGAGCCAAGTGATGTGCGGAGATGTAAGGGCTACACGAACGCTGTAGCCCGAGTTATTAACGAAGGCAACACCCCTTCCTCCGGCTGAGCACACCCTGCTGCTGCCACACTCCGATGGCAGCGTGAGCAGTCTGGGATGTAGAGAGTAGGGACCACGGCACGGAGCGGGAAGCTCGGGGCTCAGCTCTGTGGGGAGGCTAGCCACAGCTCCGGTCCCTGGGGAAACCTTTGCAAAACAAAGTGGCTCCCCGAGGCCGCCTGGCAGCTGGGACTCCATGCAACATCAGAGATTAAACACTCCCAGCAACATTTTTTGCTCTCTCAAACTTGGACGAAGGCTGCATTTACACTTTGTTTGCTTATAATCAAAATCCTGACCTGCGTCTTGCCGAAATACACTTCTGCTTTATCTTATCCTTATCTGGTGTCATAAACAAGCTCAAACAGAACTGACAGCCTTCAGGAACATAACCCCTTAGAGGCAGCAAACCAAAGTAAAATGTGGCCTGTAGGCACCATGGAAAACTCTGTATCAAGACATGTTGGTAGAACAAGGGAATGCAGCCTGCCTCTGTGCTGGCCAGTGAGGGGCTGATACTGCCCAGTACTGGGTCTGGGGAACGAGTCCCTGCCAACAGGCATCATTTGTGCCCTTCCCACAGGGAAGGCAAGGTTTGCAGAAACTGCTGCCTTCTCTCAGACACAGACTCCTCTCAGGCTGCAGCAGAGATGGAGGAAGCTTCAGGATAAAATTGAGGTGGGAAAAACTGCTGACCATAACTTAAATACATCAAGCTATTAAAAAAAAACTTAAGAGAAAGTCCACTGACCACTTGTGGTGCAAATGGGAAGAAAGCGGTACAATCCTTACCTGCTGCAGGAGAGGTAAGGGAAACAGTTCATTCCCACAGAAGGAGGGATGTGGGCTGCGTTCAACACTTTGTGCCATGAAACAGAAGACCCCAACGGGTCCGTGGTTTTCCATACTCACAGAATTATGAATCTTGGTTCACAGGCTCAGTGTAGGTCTCCCTTGGGGACAGGGACTGGCAGATCAGAGACAGAGTGGGTGCTTTGTGCAAGCCTCTCCCATCATAAACAGTGTGTTCTGCCATTTATCAAAAGACCCTGTGTTTGCCCTGCACTAGGATGTCTTTTGGTTTCAGACCCATTTTTCACGGGGCCATGTGGTGCTCTCAGTGAAGCCTCACTCAGGCAGGACTGAGGACTGGGTGGCTTTGCGGCGGCAGCCACTTCGGCAGCACTGCTGAGACCGCTGCTGAGCCTCGTGCCAGCTGTGCAGGCAGGACCTTGCTCCACCCAGAGCACCTCCCTGCATCCAGCATGCCTCTGAGGATGGGGCTGGGGAGGCAAGGCAGGAGCTGATGGGAGAGTTGCTTGAAAACTGGAAGGGAGCAAAGCCTGGGAACATTTCTTGCCAAGTCTCAGCCATTTATTTAGTGATTCCCATGCTGATTCTGGGATGGGTGGTGTGTAGGGACCCCTTCCATACCACCGTAACCTGGTGATAACTCGGGACGCTTGCTCAAAGACCAACCTGTCTGCAGAGATCTGGGGAGAAACACTGGGCCCTGTGATGGACAGGGATGGCCACACTGCTGGGGTGGGTGAGACGGGAGCTGAGGAAGAGAGGCATCATAGCACTGGTGCACCCACAGTGCAGCCAGGGCTGGAGCAGCATGGTGCGAAACGGACCCCTTAGGCACCCACCCGAAAGTTCAGGACCTGCCTGGCTTTCCTCGTCCCCGCTGGCTGACCACCATCCCGGACCCAGGCAGGAGCAGCTCTGCCACTACACAAAGTCCTTCCCTTCGCAGCCGCAGAAAGAAGAAATCCTGGATGACCAGCCCACCGCCCAGAGGTCTGCCCACTCAAGCACAGGGTTCCCCGCCAAAGTTGGCTGCTGCAGCCTAACCCCAGAGACACGATGGAAACGGCTTCAGCCCAGTAAGGACGGGACTGAACAAGGACTCTGAAAGGCCTCCAGGCTTTTAGGAAGAGCTGCATCGGCCGAATGAAACCCCAGAGGTGATGGAAAACATGGGACAAGGATTGTGCTAATTGAAGAACTAAAAGCTCTAGGTTTGTTTAGCTTGCAGCACTCTTTGGTAGCCTGCACAATGTTAAAATGTCAGAAGGCAATACACAGAATAGCTACAAGAATATTTGTGAACAGACACACATTTTGCAAGCCAAACTAACAAATGAATATTCAAAGTTTGTTTTAATTTTTACTTAGCTGCAGATAAGAAAAATTGTGGCAGCATGGTGCTGGTATGTTTGGCAAAAAGGCTTCTTGTTTCTTGGATTAAGATGGAAAAAAATTAATCTTGAAAGGGCTGAAGGGAGACATGCCAACAGTCTTCAAAGGGAGTTAAGGGCTGCCACGGAGAGCATGAGAAGAGCGGAGTGTGGAACAGATTGCTGAGGTCCCTGAGAACTGCCAGACAGACACTCAGAAGTGCCTGTGGCACCCTGCCCGCCCCAACGTCCCTTCTAGAGCTGCTCCAGTGCTTGCAGCACGGTTGCCGAGGGTGCCTTTCTGTGAACGCCCGAATCAGCCCACGAGCTCACTGCCACCAGCAAGGCCACGCTTCCTCCCTCGCCATAGCCATGGCTTCTGCCCCTCGTGCTCACCAGCCAGCTCGGCTCGAGCAGAACACCCTCTGTGTCCTCCGGCACCACTGACCTGTGCCGGCTCGCAGATGGCCCCAGCAAGCCGGCACGCAGCCATCAGCGATGGCTGATGGCCATGGGAAACATCTCCCGTCTCAGAGGTGCCGCACGCCGAGATCGGGCCCCCTCCCTCGTGACCTTGTCCCACATGAATGGGCTGTGGCAGGGGCGAGAGAGGGGCAGAGGCAGCCCCCCGACCAGAGACCATATCCCACAAGTAGGTGATGAAGCCTGGTAACGGCATGCCCTGGGGAACCCGCCCCGTGGTGACAAACCGGAGGAGCTTCATCCCCTCTGTATGGCAGAACAAGGCACCAGAGGTGATGGTTTCATCCCACCAGCATCCCTCCACGGCAGGGACACCACGGGGCAGTCGTGCCTGGGAGGTGGCCAGTAGAGGCCAGGGAAACACCAGCGCAGAGCTGAAGTCAGCAAGGCTCAAACGGGGAGATGACAGCTCCCACGTGGGTAACTTCCACGCTTGGACAGCTGCTCTGAGGGTGATGACCATGGATGCACAGATCAGGATCTACCCCTGCTTCTGCTACATCAGAAGGTCTAGCCTGTGCAGCTGTACCCGGTTGGGAACTGGAGCTCTGCTATGGCCAGCAGGAAGGCCGAGGTGCTCAAATATCACCTTTTGACCTTCAGAGCCAAGTGCTCTCCCAGACCAACACCATCTCCCTTACAAGTGTGAGCCACCAAGAAGTTCTTGCCTTCCCACAGCACAGCAGCAACCGCAGCTCCTCTCTCCCCTCCACGAGGCTGAAGCCTCTATGCATTTCCACTCGGCCACATTAAAACACAGGTTTTTCTTGGGGATTTGGAGAAGCATCAGAGGACCAGGGGTATCCGAGGCACAAGTCGCAAGTACTCACCACCTTCAGCTCAGGCACCGAGCGACTCAGGGTCCATTCCTGGCTGTTCACAAATGAATCTGCAGAACAGAGAGAAGAAATCATCAGGTCACCGTGGCCTCCCTCGAGATCCCAACAAGGATCCTGCCACACTCTCCCTGCTCCCTCCAGGCAGGAGATTTATGGCTCTTCCCTCCTTTCCGCCCCATCCAGAGACACAAAGCTGCACGAGGTCGTGACACTGCCCATGCCCAGGAGGCTCTGCAACTGGAGCTGCGGATGGGAAGGAGCAGCCGAGGCGAGGGCAGCCAGGCAGTGCAAAGCCTACACACTGTGGGCTGGGGACCCTCCCTCCTGCCCTGCGGGAGCACAAAAAGCCCTACAGCATCCCCTTCCTTGAGGCATGTGGGACGAGGGAAGCACCAGAGACTAAAACTCTTTTTGGGAGGCACATGCTGTAAAGGACCCCATAACCGAGGTAACATACCAGCGAAAGCAGTGCCCTGAGCACTGCAGTCAGGCTACAACACCAGCGTGTCGTAGGCAGTGCAGATAAAGAGCTGAAGGCACGCTATAATCTATGCTCATGATAGGAAGTGAACACAATTAATTATGTGTATGTTATGTAATTTGCAGAACATTGTAATAGGCTTAAGAAGGTTGTCACAATCAGGCACAGCTTTGAGTGGCGCAGGAAACACCCTCTCTCCTGCCACAGAAATCACAAACACTTCATTTACATCCAAACAATCTCCAGGAGCTGGGTCAAACAACAGACTTCCCAAATAAAGCCAGACTCGCCAGAGGAGGAGCAAGAGCCTGGAGAACACCTTGAAGATCTGAAGTAGCTAGCAGCCACTCCTAAAAAAAACAGAGTCCTTCATTTGCCTTGGACAAGGAAGTACATCCTCCACCCAAAGCCAGATGGCTACAGGGTAGGGGGCCGAAACAAAAGAGCAGCATTTGCTGTATGTTAATAGTGTAAAAATAATAAAGGATTTTTTGAGACCGGAAACCTGTGGGAGCACTGCTTCTTCAAGAACCTGTAATAAACTTGCCAAACTCGCTGCCACAGACTACTACAGAAATGGAAATCTCAGATGGGTTCAAAAAGGGAAGAGGCGAATCCGCGAGACCCAACCGTGGGCAGCAATTAAACACGACACCCCGGGCGCTACCGCTGCTCAGACGTCACCCAAGGCCGCAGCAGGACACCAGGCCAAAGGGGAGGATGGCTCTAGACCTGTCCCAGTGGCTGCTCCTTGCCCGCCCCTGCTCCCAGCAGCCCCGACCCCACCACCGCGCTGGCGGTCCGAGTCCCAGCTCTCGGCGTCTGCACCGGCACTGCCCAAACCGGCCGGGCGAGCCGGCGGCTGCAGGTCTCTGCCGAGTAGGTGTTTCATCCGGGGCTGTGCCAAGCACCGCAGGCTGAAACCAGGGCAGTGCAGGAGACGCCACCAGACCCAGGCAGGATCAGAGGGCAACGCCAGCCTCTTCAGCCCTGCCAGAAGGCAGACAATGACTACCTTCAATCCCGTTTATGCCCCTGCCCTTGTGACTCCCAAGGGAAGGCTGGACACACAACGGCTGCAACCCTCTCTCTACCCCAGGCCAGTGCCTTGTCTCATCTCTCCCCACCTCACCTGGGCAACTGGTGGGAGATGCGCAGCCCAAAGCTGCGTGGGCAAGAGTCTGCACCGGCTGCTCGCGGCTGGAGGGCTCGCGGGGGCCCTGCCCTCTGTGCCTGCATGTCCGCATGCTGGTCCACTGCTGCTCAGAGTGCACAAGGGAAAAAAAGATGATCCGCCGCTGTGCCTTTACCATGGCACTTGTGCAGCCACCGCGCACCAGCACCTGCAGGCCACAGCGCATTTTTCCATCGTGTCAAGAAAAGGTAAGAATATGGTGCTTATACCTAGAGTTTACCATTCATATACTAATTTATTAACACTTCCTTTTAAGAACCTACAGACAAATAAAACACAAGCCTGATGCAGTAACACAAGGTTATTTATAACCATCATGAAGGGTCTTAAGAGGAATTGTTTCTTCTTGGTCTCTGTCTTTCACCTATCCTTTCTTTTTTTAGGTAGAGGTAAAATCTTTATTAAAACAACTAGTAAGTTAGGAGGAAAACGGTAATTTCTTGAGCCTTTTCAAAAAGGTAACAGGATACCTGTACCTCCAACTGCATTACTTGGTCTAAAAAAAGCTGTCACCTCCACCTATAACTCCTGCTCTGCTTAGTCCCTTTGTCAGCTAACTGTGATGGTTAAAGCACCATCGTTGGTACTTTCTCCATTACTGGCATTCCCTCCCTCCAGATTAGGTGAGGCAGCACACTTGCACTGTTTCACTATATACACCTTGTTCTTAAACTACAAAAAACTGGCAATGAGCGAGCAGGTTTTTTGAGGGGTTCTGAGTGGAGCACAAATCAAATGCACTCACTGACTTGGCCTTAAGAAAGAGAGGCAGAGAGAGGCCTGGAGAGGGCAGACTATACTCTTCTTTTTTTCTGTTCTCAGATGCTCTGGATAGAGAAACTGTCCATATTTTTGCTAGTTGCCTCCTCTGCTAATTATTCTAGCAGATCTTTGTTTTTTAACCAAGGTTCAGGAGTTCATTAGTAACAGTTTGATTTTTGACTTGCTGCAAAGGCCTCTGAGTAAATCTTAACACAAATAACTGCAACACAATGCCAATTTAACTACACTCAGCCATACAACACATTAAATTATTAACTATCATTAGCATGCTAACCCAAAACACCAACAAACAACCTGCGCACTTCTGCTTGTCAATCAGCTCTCAACACGTGCCGAGTCTGAATTTTAGTCCAGGCCACCAGCCAGCCCTGGTGATCAGCACAGCACGTCCCAGCCTGCGCAACGGCATTGTCGGCCCGCGGGTCCTGGAGCAGCCCAGCACACCGGCTGCATGTGTGCCATCTCCGCTCAGCAGTGCATGCCAGGGCACTGGCACCTCTCTGCCCGCTGCAGCCGGAGCTCCTGCTGCCACAAATCCCCGTGCCCAAGCGACGGCCCCGCTGGCGCAAAGGAGAGGGACGGCAACACCGGCAGCGACGCTCTCACTGTCCCCGCTCACGCCTGTCCTGTGCCCGGCACCCATCGACTCACCCGCAGCGGACCTCTCTAAGCTGTGCTGCGCCCCAGCTTGCAGCAGCCATCACCACCCAGGAGCTCGCACGCTGCAGTCTGGCTTCAACACCGGGCTAACCAGGGTGAGGCCGTTCCTGTCCGGCGCAGCTCACCGTCCCCAGACAGCGACTGCTCTTCGGTTGCAGGGAGGGGACGGGGCTGTCCCTCCTGTGAGGCAGGGAGCAGGGTTCGCCCGAGTGCAAGACAGGGCTCGCAGTGGGCACTGCCTGGCGCCGGCAGGTAGGCAGTCACCTGCAGCTCGCACCACTGCTGCTGGGAAATCCATTCGCGACTGCAGCTGGACGGAGAGGCTGCTCGGCACCAGATCTCTGTTCTGCCACCGCCAGGAGCAGGGCGTCCTCCAGCCCCTGCTGAGGGGCTGCTTCCCCTCCCTGGGGGCAGTGGGGGCTGCTTTGCCCCAGAAGCAGCTTCTGCTGAGAGCAGGAGGGAGAGGTAGGAGGCCACCCAACATCATTACCCGAGAACAGCCATCTGGATTTGGACTGAGGGTCTGCCCAGCCTGGCACACCACCTTCACCATCAGCTGGGCACGTGGGAACCCAGGAAGGGTAGGAACATAGTGAGAGTACATGATACAGACCCCACACGTGTTTGCAGCTGCTGACTTCTTCAGCTCAGGGATCTCCTGTGGTTTGTCTATTTAGTAAACCCCCAAAAACTCTCCTTTGAGTAATTGAGTTCTGTCTCCTTTTAAAACCATGTAAAACTTCAGTTCCACATCACTCTTTAGCAACGAGTTTCAGCAGTATAAATACCCATTCCTTGAAAACCCGCTTTCTTCTTGTTTAGGCTTGACTTCATTGGATGCCCCCAGCTCCTGCACCAGAGGCAGTGAGCTAACTTCCCTAGCCAGCCTGATCAGCACCCACCCCATCTTTCACTGCGACCTCTCTTTTCCACACTGTGGAGTCCCGGCTGTTGGATCACTCCTCGTGCAGAAGCTGTTGTGCACCTTCCACCCTCTCTGCTGTCCTCCTCCAGTACCTCCTGTTTAGCACAAGAGGACACACTCATTGCACACATCACTGTGTAAAGCATCTCACTCGCAACAGGAGGAAGGCAGATGGCTGTAGTGGAAGGTCCCATGGGGCTCCAGCGACTGACCGTGCCCAGACCGCCCAGCCGCTTCACTGTGGGAGAGCCAGCTGTAACAACAAGGCACCCTCCCTGCAGCGTTTCAGGGTCGAGATACCCCCAGTGTAAGCGCTCATAGAAGTATGGATGAACCCACTCTTATTCCAGTACCCAGGAGGGTAAAAGCAAGAGCTTGCAGACTATGTGACCAAAGGAACAGAGACTAAGGTGGAAGTGGCCTTGAACCAAAGACAGCCATGGGATTCCTTCACATTCGCCTGGAAAAGTTACCGAGACCCAGATGTTGGAAGGGCCAGTTCCCTCTGTGGCCCCCTCCAGAGCCAAAGTCACAGGTGTCGGGATCAGAAGACCCTCATGTCCACCTTCCATCCCAGGCTGTACCCATACACAGAAACCCTTCCACTAACAAACTCCTACATGAACAGAAGTACCTCTTGTTCAGGAGGACATCCCACCCCAACTTTGATCTGCCCGTATGGAGTACCACTCTCACACCGACCCACTCACCTTTTGTCCTTCCCCATTAGCTGAGTGGGTAGGGCTGCCGGAGGTGTTTTCTACTGCCCAGATCAGGGATGAAGCAAGGCAGTGCCTGGGCAAAGCAGAGAAGTGAGGTGAGGAGGCTGCACGTGTCCGCACAACGGGGCGGGCACGTGTCCTCTGCCTGCACCGTGCAGCACACCTGGGAAGCTTCCCAACTTCTGCAAGAGCATAGAAGAAGCTTCACAGTGTCCTGCAGCACGCCCTCCAATGCCAATTCCCAAAACACCCAGCTTGCTCCATGAGTCAGTCTTGCGCAGAAGAACGGCGGATACTGAGGAAGAGCACTTGGACCAAGCTCCCCTGGCTGCCTGACTGCTGGCACCAACCGGCCAGGCTTCAGTTCTGGCTTCCGACAAGCTTCCTGCAGAGAGTTTGGGGGCTTTCTTTAACCGTGCCTGAAAGCTGAAACTCCTCAAAACAAAGAGGCGTTACTGTCAGCTTCCCCGAGTTACTCGGTTAATAAAGCAGCATTTCCACACGTACGCTTCTAGCACTCCCTGCAGACCATGGGGAGAAGCTTGGCTCTGGTTGTCAAAAGGAGGAAAAATGAATGCCTTCAGCTGCATCAACGAGCAGCCCATAGCATGCATCTCCTCCTGCCCCAAGCATCCCGAAGAGCAGCCTCCAGAAGATGTGGCAGTTCCTGCAGCACCAAGAGTTGCCGCTACTGAACGCGAAGCCTTGACTTACACCATTCCTCCCACCCACTGCCTAGACAAGGTACTCAAGACCATGAAGGCCACCAGCTAGTCCAGGAAGGCCTCAGTATCTGGAGCACAACCCACTTCCATGTGTCAGGCCGTGGTCCATGCCACAATCAAGTCTTTCAAATCTGTCACTGCAACTGGCTGTCGGTCATTTTACACCCCCACTGCTCTGCTCCCTGGGCACACCGATCGCCATTCTCTCACCATGCAAGGGGACGCACACAACCTGTGCACGCCATGCTGACATCTGGGTGACCCACGCACAGTCCTGCTCCGCCCATTCGCAGGCCCAAAGACGCCTCGTCAGTCAGCTCTCGCGTCACCTGAAGGTCCTGTGTCCCGCAGCCGCCTGCACCTGCAGGGACGACTCCATCACTTCATTTTCAGATAATTCCCCCAGCATGGAGCCCGCCCTCCCTCCCCCTGCCATGTTCTTGTACTTGCTTTCTTCCCCTACCAGCAGCTTCTCACAGAAGCAAGCGCAGCAGCCGTGTGCAGGCGGCACAGATGACACCCACGGAGCTGTCAGAAAGGCACGTCAAGAGCAGTTTCTCAACCACCCAGAACAGCCATAGGCCAAGTACCTGACTGTCAAAATGTGCTGACACAACTTGCTGATGTCAGCTTCGTCCATCCCAAGCGTTGATCGTTTGCTACCGACATGCAGCATACAGCAATTTCCTGCACTTCATCGGTATAAATTCTGTTAGTACAATATTATACACTCTGTGTATCTGTGCTGCTGTTACACACCCAAATCAGCATAAGGAGGAAGGTCCAAGTCCATAGCTGCAGGAGGTTGATTTGCCTGTGGGAGTCCCCCCTCTGATGACACCGTTCCCCTCCAGGGCTGCCAGACCCTCTGGAGGTGCAGGGGGTGATTCCAGCTGCTCAGGCACCGTTCCCCACTGAGAGAGGCAGGAGATCCCCATCTTGTCCCAGGGAGAAACAGTGACCATGTGGAAGGACACAGCAAGCCACCAGTGACCTGACCTGACCTGATCTGATCTAATGCACTAACCAAAATCCAGGCAAGCAGGTCAGCATTAGCACCTTCCACGCAGTGCCAGAGCCTTGGTACAAGCTTGTTTAGCAGAGATTGCCTCCAGCTGGGGTAACACCTTAATGAACTGTCATCTCCCTCATCACTAGGGTTCATGCAGGCATCAGGGAGTAGCGATTTACTTGATTAGCTTCACTGCTGGACTAGCTGTATCCTTTGGTATTTCGCATTAAAACACACCCCATCACTCTTCCTCCCTCTTCTCTTTGTTATTTAATGAAACCGTCAGTGCTGCAGTTGAATAACCTCCCCAGGCACATCTGACCTCAAAAGCAGAAGCAGTGGACTCATAGCACCACTTGCACACCAAGAGCCTTAGCACAGCCACACGGTGGCCTTGGATCCAAGACGCAAGACACAACCATACAAGAGAGGCAATCAGTCTGACCTGTCCTGGAAAAAGAAGATTCAGGCCAATTCTGTTACTGCCCAGAAGCTTCTGCTCATGGAGATTTCCAGGTGGAGGCAGCTCTACTGCAGAAGGTGGAAACCCATATGGAAGTTTGGAAGTTACGGTGGACAGACAGTCCCTAGCGTGAAGAAGAGCAGATACAGACATAAAGCACTCTACGTAGTTGATGTCCCTCGGTCAGTCAGTCATCCTGGACGCCTTCAGTGACCTACAGACCAGACCACAGCTGTGGGACGGGCAGTGTCACATACTAAGGAGGCAAGACCAGAAGGCTCCATCTCGGAGGCTGGATGCAACAGCCCCCTCTGCCTTTACAGACAGCTCAGTCGGAATTCAGCCACAGCAGTACAGACCTGCTGCTGCCTGCATCCACTCGCTGCTGCAAAGCTGGGAGGAGGAAGGGGCTGGCTGGCAAAACTGACTCCTCATCCAGGCTGCTCCCTTCACAAGATGAAGCGTAGCAGGTTCATCTACCTTGTGCTTCAGAAGCACTAGTGCCAGACACATTTGGTCTCCACACACAGCAACTAATAATTAACTGACTCATTATCCAAGCCACTGTGGAACTAACTTGGTCACTGAAACCCTGGACACTAAACCCAGCCTTGAAACCAGGTCAGAGGCTGAGCAAACACAGCAGTGCCCACACAAACCACATTTCGAAGTACCCATCTGCCCGCACACGCAGATAAAAGGGCAGCAGTGTGCAACGTGCCTGGGCAGAACCACCTTTTCCAGGCCAGGCTTGATAAAGACTCAACCCTGGCAACACTGGCAGGAACAGAGATTTCTCCAGGTCAAGGACCAACACAGGCAAGGCCAGTGTTCCCGTCAGAGAGCTTAGCCAACGCAGATGCCCTGTGCAGGACATGATCTTAGGGAGGATTATCTCACCAGAGCTTTAAATACTCAGCAGCAGTGAAAGGAGAGGATCTTGCATATCTCTGGGAGAAAAGGGCGTGATTACGAACTGCTACTCTTGCTCCTCAGCTATAGCGCACACAGCAGCAGCTGGTGCCATCACACCATGTATGCTGTGCAGTGCACAGACTTCAGAAGAACCATACATTTTAAGCCTCTTGGCACCTACTACTCTCCAGTCTGCATCTGAATATACACAGACCAAAGAACTGTACCAAATTCTCTCTGCTCTGACAGCTGGAAAGAGTCTGCTGAAAGGGACAACCTAGCAGAGCTAGTGACGTGGAGAGACAGATAACTCACTGCTTCCCCAACACAAGTGCTCTGTGGGGACCTACCTCACCAGTAAAAACCTGTTCCAACTTTGTCTGACCTCAGCTCTAGATGTTTAACCCCACAAGCAAAGGCAAGTTAAGATTAAAAAAGGCACTGTTTCTTGAAGTTCCCTCTTCCTATGGATGCCTGTAGACTGTAATCAGAACACCTCCACACCTACTTCACACACCTCCTCCGATCTCGTCCTGAGAATTAGGCCTCAGATCGGTGTCCCAACAACTCCTTCCTTCATATCTTCCAGACTTCTTAAGTTTTTCTGAAGCGTGGACACCAGACTGGATTCAGCATCCAAGGCATGGTCTTTAAACCCATTGTGACTTCTCTGCTTCTCACCAACGCTCTCTGCTAAGTTGAGGCAGGTACCAACAAGAGATGATACATATCATTACCTACTCAATTCACTATGCAAACTTCACCTTATTAACGTAAAAGCATCCCCTCTTCTCCCAGCAGCCTTCTCTCACACATGCCCTACGCATTAGTCCTCTGCATGGCCAAACACCAAACAGGAGAGCAAAAGGAGTTACCTTAAACCTTAAAGCACTTTCAAAAGCAGGGCATCTTTCTGGGAGAGGGGAATATGGTTGAGAGAAACATTTCCTGAGCTGTTGGAGATGCTCTACCCATCACATGATCCCTCCATGCTCAGGGAAAACTCCAACCCCAAACTAGTCCAGTTTTTCCAAGCCTGTGCCTATCACAAGGCTTCTTCAGAACTGCACCAGTCAATACCTCGACACCTAGAACCATTCCTCTGAACCGCTGTCCGCAATTATTTGTGATCAGTCCAAGCTGGCCAGACTGTGTTGACTTTGCTCTCTAGCTTCAAGGGCTCTTGCCCTCCCTTGGTGCATTAACAAAAAAATCACACCCCCCATCAGCCTTCATCCTGCTACACAAAGACCAGCTCTTTAAGTCTTTTTTGGGTAACAAACTCTGCATTGCCCTGATCACCCCTTCCTATGCTTGGTCCCAGCTGAACCCCTCCATCAGCAGGGAGCAAACATTACCCATGTAGTCCAAAGGAGGTCTCAGCAGGGCTGTGGGAGCAGCACTGAGACCATCCTCCTGACTCTCCAGTGGGCCAGGCTTTTCGGCCCTTGGTTATGTCTACACGGCAGAGTGCAGCGCTGGAGGGATATCTCAGCTTGCTATAAACAAAATACTCCAAGTACTGGAAACCAGGTAGCAGTGTTGGCTTGGATCTCTGCCTGGACTCATATATCCAGCTTTTCCAAAGAGCTGATAACCGCAACTGCAGCTGCACCCCCTCGGGAGGGCGTGTTGGGACTGTTCAGCAGCTTTCCTAGGGCTAAGGTGGGCAGCACTAGCATAAAGCATTGAAGTTTTTGAAATTTTGAGAGGGTATTAGAAACACTATTGGCCTGCAAGTCTGAAATAGGAACGGGGCAGGGACCTCCTGAGCTGCCGCATCCAGCAAGTCCATGTTGGAGCAGTACTAAGGTTGTGCACCTCCAGCCTATGGTGTCCTGGCTTAGAGGCTCACAGCTCCCATGGGAGCGAGCCAGAGCCCACAGACCAAAAACGCTGAGTGGAGAGACAACAGGGAGACAGGACAAGCAACAGCGACTTTGGTCAGCATACTTCACCGCTGCTTCTTCACATCTTGTTGACCCCAGGAGGACATAGCTCGACTGGGTACAGAGGCCTGTACCGCTTGTACTGGGTACCAGGTAAATAATGGCAAAAATGGTGTTCCAAGCAAAAACCAAGCCAAAGTGTGACCTTTGCAGCTCCAGCAAACAGGGCTCGCTCTGCTGCAATGAGCCACAGTCCCAAGAGGCAGTCTGGAAAGGTCATCCCTGAGCTTGTGCCTTCAGTACAAGCCATGGCAGCAAATGCTAACCACCCCGACAGGCAGTGGTCTCACATTAGCTGGCTGGTCACTGCTAGAGAGGGCTCCAAGCCCCAGCGAAGCCTCAGAAGGTTCTCCAGCAGATGGACCCAAAGGGACCACCCACCTGTCCCAGCAGAGGAGCCAGGTGAGGGGCGAGGACACCAACACAAGCGCTCAACCTCAGCTGCTCCCCTGGGAATGCGGCCGCCAGGGCTGGCTTGCTGCTGGCGCAGCTCCCACTGGAAGCCGCCGGCAAGCAGGAACAGGCCCCCCGCTGCATGGGCAGGGCCCGGCCCTCCCTGCCTGGATACACCCACATTCCCCAGCCATGAGCACAGCCTCCCCTCGCCTGGGAACCTCCTGCCACCCAGCCAGCACCCAGCCCCGGGCACCCTTGCCAGCAGCAGGGCCCCCCGGGAGGAACACACTGCAGGGGAACGCAGCAGCAGTATCCCATCCCTTCACCCCGTGGCACACAAAACAGCCTCGGCCACTGCCCGGTGCCTTCAGAGCCTCCAGGACCGTTCCCGGGAAGGCGCAGCGAGCCCCAGAGACAAGGAGAACTGGCAGGAACGAGCCCCCTGAGCTCCCCGCACAGCACCCGGGCGGCAGCAGAGCTCAGGCTGCCAGCAGCGCTGCTCTTGTGCTGGTCTCTGGAGCCCAGCACTCCTGGAAAGCATCCTGGGCACAAAGCTCTGGGCAGCTGCTGCCTTGGGAGCATGCAGATTCCTCCGGGAGCCCGCCAGCCTGCCAGGCCCAATCCATCCCTCTGGCACATGAGCCAAGCTGGGGAACTGCCTCCACGATGCCCCGGACTCCAGAGCAAAGCGATGGAAACGCAGAGAGGCTCGCAGGCGCCAGAAAGCGGCTGCCCTGCCTCCCCGAGAGCAGCAGGTCCTGGCCCAGCCCAACCCCCAGCTCCGTGTGTGCAGGCCAGCGTTCAATGCCTTAAAAAGCCTGGGGACGCTGTTCTCACCCCCCAGCCCCTGCCAGGCAGCAGGGCTCACTCGCACGTTCACTTCTGCAGGGCCGGGCATGCTGCACAGCCAGGGAGCGGGACGGAGCACAGGGGCACAGGCGGCGCAGCCCCCGCACACCTGGGCAGCCCCAACACGGGAGAACAGCCCACGGCAGTGAGGCCAAACACCAGACAGTGGGAGCATGCGATGGCTGCTTCAGCTGCCAGTTCCCTCATCACATGCTCAATCCTCGCAGGGGTCCTGTCTGCCCTCCCCAGCCGGTCCCGTCCTCTGTCACGTCACTCAGGATGCCACCACCGCTCTCTGCAAGCTGTCCCACACCCAGTGAGCACTGCCATGCTCCCAAACACACGGGGAAGACCCCAGCAAAGCATCACCCAGACAGAGCCCGGCACCAGAAAGCTGCTTATGGGAGGGAGGCGCAGGCATGTTTCAGTGCTCCCCAACCCCCTTGTGCTGGTCTGCACCTCTGCTCTGGCAATCTCCCAAACAGTTCAGCACTTGCTCAGGAGCCCACTAACAGGACCCTTCTTCCCCTCCCACAGAGTTTCGGTTCCCTCCGCTCCCCTGATGCTGCCGCACGAGGCTCAGCTCTCCCCGCCCTTGCCAGGACACCACCAGGGCAAGAAGGACATAGGGCACACGCACTCAGCTCCCAGAGGTCTAGCCAGCAAGGAAACCTGGATCCCCACAGCAGTACCTCCCAGCTAGCCACACTGCAGCTCCTTCAGCACCGACGACGATGGCAGTGCCCACAGCCACCGGGTGCTGGAATGCGAAATGGCCCCACGAACGCTCACGCTTCCTCGCTACGGCCGAGCTTTCCTGAACGCAAACCCCACGGAGCACCGACCGGGCCGCAATCGGGTACTGGTGCCCAGCCCAGGTCCTCGACCGGGACAAGCAGCGGCCACCCGTCCCTGCAGACCCCATACGCACAAGGGAGCTCTCGCCGGGCCAGCACTGCTCCTGCACTCACTTACCCAGCGCTCGCAGCGGACCGCTGCCCAGGAAGACGGGCTCCGCACCGCTGTGGGGGTCCTTGGAGCAGGCGCTGCTGGCGCTGCCGCGCTCTCGCCTTCGGAAGCGGCTCGTGAGAAGTCTCCAGAGTCCCCCCGCCTGCCCGGGGTCGGCATGCAGCCTGCCCCCAACCCTGGCCAGTTCCGGGTAGAGCAGGTCCCGCTTGCTGGGGCAGGTGTGCAGGGAGCTGGCGTCCCCCTCGCTCTTGGTGCGGAGACGCGCGGGGCGCAGGAGCCCCCCCGACTCCGAGCGCCGCAGCTCGTGGCCCCGGCGCAGGCGGAAGCTGAAGCTTTTGCGCAGGGAGCTGAAGTTCTTCCTGGGGCCGGGGCTGCTCCGGCCGCTGCCCCCGAAGAGGTTCCAGCGGCGGCTGCCCCACAGCGAGCCCCCCCGGAGGAAGCCGGGGCCCTCGGCGGGGTGCGGCTGCCGGGCCGAGGGCAGGAAAGTCATGCTGCTGGGGCGCGGACGCTGTGCCCCGTCGGCCCCGGCGAGCGGGGACCCCGCGCCCTCGCCTTCGCCCTGGCCCTCGCCCGCCGGCCCCTGCTTGCGGGGCGAGCGCAGCCTGAAGAAGTCCAGCAGGCTGCCGCGGGCCCTGGCGGGGGGCGGCGGGGGCAGCAGGCCCGCGGCCGCCAGCCCGTTCCCCGCCGCGCAGAAGCTCTTGGGCCGCCGCCGCTGCTGCTGGGCGGCCTTGAGGGCGGCCTGGACGGCGGGGACGCCCTGCAGGTCCAGGGACTCGCAGACGCTGACGGCGCGGCGGGGGCTCGGCCGCGGGGGGCCCCGGCCCGCCTCGATCCAGCGCCAGCCCTCCGCCATCGTCAGCTGCGGGGCTGCCCCATGGCCCCGGGCCGCCCGCCGCTCTGGGCCGCTGCCGGCGCGGGCGGCCGGTCCCGGGGAGGCGGCGCAGCGGGACCCCGCACGCCGCCCGCTGCCTGCCGGCTCCCACGCCGCGCCGGCATGCCCGGGCCGCGCTCCGGCGCGCCGCCAGCGCGGGGCTGGGCCCGCCCCGGAACGGGGCCGGGGCCGGGGCCGAGGACGGGGCCGGGGCAGGGGCGGCCCCGCGCGGCCGCGCCCTCCCCGGGCCGCCGGCCGCCCCCGCCGCCGCCCCGGGCACCGGGCGGGCAGGCGCTGCCCTTCGCCCGGCCCCGCGCAGCCGCCGCGGGCAGAGGCGGCGGAGCCGGCCCGGGGCGGCGCTCGGCTGCCCCCGGGGGCAGCGCCGGGTCGGGGCAGGGCCCCGTCTCCGCCCGGCCGCCCTCGGTGCCCGCAGCGGCAGCCTGCACCCGGGCAGCTCCGGCGCTGCCCGGCCGACCCGCGGACGCCACGCCGGTGCTTCGCTTCACCGCCCGGCCCGGGGCCGGGCTTCGGCCAGGGCAGCACCGGGCGCCGGGCAGGGCCGCCCGCAGGGGTCGGGGTCGGGGCCGGGGCCGGGGCCGGGGCCGGTGCCCCCTGGTCGCGGCGTGGTGCCGGCAGTGTCCGCCAGGAGGCGCGGCGGTCCCGCTCGCCGCTGCCGCCGTCGCGTGGCTCCGGGTCCCGGTCCCGGCAGACCCCCCCACCCGCCCCGCGAGGCCCGGCCGGGCCGGTACCGGGAGATCCCCTCCCCCGTCAGGAGCAGCACTACGCTCGGCATCCCTTGCAAAGCCTCAGCGCCCGCTCCCGGAGCCCTCCCGCCCCGCAGCTGGCTGCGGAGAGCGGCGAGGGGCCCAGGGCAGCGGGAGGAGTGAACCCCTCCCAGCCAGAGCTTCGCTCCCATCTTCCTCCAGAGCGAAGCGGTCTCCCTTGATCAGACACACCGTCGTTAAGCTCTGGCCCTCCTTCCGGGCCGTTTCTTCCAGAGTCCCCCACTGCAGTACCTCCTCCAGCTCTTCCCCAGCCCTCCCCACCTTTGCTGCCTGCAGCGCAGTCCCTGTCTCCAGCATTGCCCCAGGACACTCCTCCTCCTTTCCTAATGCCTTTTCCCTCTCCCTCGCTTTCCTCCTCCTCAGTGCAAGAGTGATCTCCACTCCCTCTGGGGAGAAAAAAAAAAAAAAAAAAAAAAAAAAGTGCTCGACTCCCCCTTAGATTATTTTTACCTTTCTGAAAGCTCTGTTTGCTAAACCAGCTGAGGTCTCCTGCCAGGAGAACAGGGAACATCTTAATATCCAGGGAACATCTTAATATCAGCACCTCCTTCTGCCCCTCCTTATCCAGGAGTCTTTGACTCCACTGCCTCGACTCTCCTGAAATCCCACCACCCTTTTGGACTTTGCCCTCTTTTCGATCCCTCATCCTCCTTCACAGGATGCCCTCACGATTTTCTTGAGCAACACCCCACCACCTCTCCAGTTCTCTGTGGATGCACCCAGCCCCGGTCATTGCCCACAGCCTCGGGACACAGCACAATCCCACCTTGCCCTGAGGCACCACCAGGCTCAGCCTTTCCCCTCCCCACGGCACAGCCAACATCTCAGCCAAGACCCTTCCTCTCCCTTCTCCACCCTCTCCTAAGCCCACAGGTTCCACCATCTGCCTCCCCTTCCACTACCACCCCTTTTAATAACATAGACCACCACCACCACCACACTCCATAAGCAGAGCTATCAACCTGCAGCCTCCTCCCTTAGCTGGAGATCCTTCTCTTCCCTTGACTTTTTGCACCTTTCAGACAGTAAAATCTCTAGTTCAGCAGTACACCTCCCAGCTACGTGGTGCTGAACACGTGGAGCAGCTAGCCAGACCAGGGATCAGCTCAAAGATGCTCCTCCCCACACCATGTCAGTGCTTCTTGGGCACAGGACGGGACGCATCCAGCTCCCCTCCCTCCCAAGCCAATGGGCACCGACGTCTGAAACCGAGCAGAAGGCGCCTGACAACCCGCCAAAGCTACAGCTCTGCCATCTGTGCCAAGGTCACAGGAACACACGAGCTGCCAGACTGGATCCGACCCTCATCCTCATCATCTGGTGTCCTGTCTCCCAGGAGCAGCCGCACTGCAGCGAGGAGCGAGGAATTCTGCAGAAAGCAATTACGAGGGCACATCTTCCAAAGAGTGCGGAACACCAGACAAGGCTGGCTGCAGAGACCGTGGCATCTCCATCACTGGAGATGTCAGAACCGATCACACAGACGTCTGTCAGGAGTAATTCAGGCACAGGTAACCAGCCTTTGGGCAGGGAACCAGACCAGTAACCTCGCAAGCTCCTTCCCAACTGCGCTTCGCACAGCTCTTTGCTCCAAGGGACTGGAAGTTGTTCCTGTAATGAAGCGGGACCATCTATATTCATCCCTTCCCAGAATCCTGGTTTTAACTTCTACTGTAACAATGCCAGATGGTACACCTTCTATACAGATCTCATCTTTTTAAAATATTCTGGCAAGTTCTGGGCTTTAAGGTATCAGTGAATCACAGAAATATCTGCTGGAAGAGATGAGGTACCACACACTCCCCTGCCGAGGTGGGACCAGACGCGCGTGGATCACCCCGACAGGCATCTGTCTGACCCATCCTTAACGACCTCCCTAAGCCCACTGCAGTACTGCACTGTCCTCGCTGCTCCCATCCTTCCTCCTCCCACGATCTTATCCAAATCCCCTTGCCTGCAGATAAAGCCAATTACTTCTGCCATACCCTTATTGGCCGTGAAGAGTAACAGGCTGCATTCTTCCCTACAACCTTAAACGTACTGAGAAACACAGAGCGTTCCCCTCAGCTGGCATCATCTTCACTGTCCCACCGAGGATCGTATTTTTGAAGCTATTATTGTTTTTAATGCATTCCCTTCAATTCTCTACTGTTTGTCTGCTACCTTTTTCTAAATGCAGTGCCAGAACCTGGGCACAATACTCAGCTGGGGCCTCCATCAGCACTGAGAAGAAATATACATACAACATCCATATTGCTACATCCCAGGAAGATATTGGTCTTTGCTTATGTAACAACATAACGATATTTTTACCTAATTAGCCTGTTAAGAGGCAAAGGTTTCCATATGCTATATACATTGATATGATCCCCTTGGCATTATTCCTACAGAAAGAACAAGAGACATTTAAAATAAAATAGAACAAAACAGAGCCTCAGATACAACTTCTAGTCGCAGAGGGCTGCAGGCAGGGCGCTTGCACCCAAGGAAGGGCTCAAACCCTGCCAGACCTCAACAGCACGTGCGTGCCGGCTGGCTCTTCAGCCACCACAGCTGAAACACCGACCGAGGGAGGAACTGTTCTGAGAATGAGACCAGGAAACCAGAAGCCACTGGTGTTTCAAGACAGCCATCACTGAAATATGCCCCACACACCTCTAAGTGTCTCTTCTTAGGCAGTCTACTCCATGATTATACCAGCTTTGACTGGTGCTGTGTGCATATCTAACGCAAATGAAAGATTACAATTCACCTGCCCGGTGGGAAGGTGGCTGTTGCTGGAGTCCCCTGTGCCACACGCGTCTCCGGAAGCAGACGAGCCCCAAGAGCTGGGATGTAACAGGGACATCGTGCTTTTGCAATCCTGACCTGGGGCAGGTGCCTGGGGACAGAAGCAAGTCAGTCTCTTACCAGTACTTTTTATGAGTCACACTCGTGTTACAAACATTATGGCAATGAACATCTGGCTTAAATTAACAAAAAGCCATGAGAAGCTAAACAACAGCTGCACTGGAAGACAGTCCGAAAGTCAGGGAACTTTCCACTGCTGGCTGGTCCCCAGTGCGAAGTTCAGGGTGGAGCCCTGAAACGGAAAAGAAGTCTGAACTGTGACTGGTCAAATGCTCCGCTGCGTTCCTCCAGACCCAACTGGCACTGGTATTTCTGCTCCAGCTGTCTGCCGAGGCAAAGGTTTTGTTGCAAAGGGACGTTCAGCCTGGAGAATGGGACAGCCGCATGCACCATCCCACCTGGGTTTGAAGATGCTGTCACTCTGCAGAGGTGCCCAAGCCTGGGAGACCCACTGCAGCAACCCACACGTCCAGCATGGATGAGGGACCGGCACTGCAGCATCTAAGAGCGCCTCGGCAGCTGGGAATGGAGGAATGAGGTTCCCGGCACAGAGCGAGCTGTAAGTTTTCAGCACCCTGGCAGCAGGCAGATGCCAGCAGCAGACCAGGAGGACAGGACAGACATTAGCCAGCCCTGGGACCTATGTGCTAGCAGGGCTGCAGAGTACCTGAGGCCAGCAGCCCCATGCAGACCGTGCCGGCGGTGGGACCGCGGGCAGGAGACCAGGTTTAGTGCCGCTGCCCAGGCAGCACTGCCAGGAGACAAAGAACGGACAGGGCGCAGTGACAACACCGCACTTGGGCCAGGCTGGGGGATGCCCAGGACCCTCAGCACACGCTCTCCAGCCTGACCCATGAAACCAGTGAGAGGCTGGAGCAGCAGAGAAGGAGGGCTCCATGCAGGGCCACCGGCCGGCGGCCGAGCCCATCCACAGCTGCAGGAGGACCCCCGAGAGCCATGCCAGGACCATGCTGGAGCTGCCAGGCTCTGCAGACCAGCTCCAGCCGGCTGGACCACACACCAGGAATACTGATGAGGCTCTGCCCAAACAGGGAGCGTCCGGGGGGGCGCAGGCTCCGCTGCCCAGCCATGGGGTGTGCAGCGCCACAGCCCCTGCAGCGCCCGCAGCCCCACGTCACAGCCCGCGCTGCTGTACGCAGCGCCCAGCCCAGCTGCCAGCGCGTCAGCAGCAGGCAGCGTGTCGCAGCCGTCACTCGGGGAGGCGGTGGTGGGGGCAAAGCCCTGCCTGCTGGCCCCACAGGGCAGGGACAGAACCGTCCTCTGCCCTGACAGGAGGAAAGCAAAGGAGACGGAGGCATTTCTCTGGACCCTGAGTGGAGGGACGCTGCTGTTCGCAGCTGAGTTCAGCCACAGCCAGGGTACAGTGGTGGGGCTCTGGAGACTGCAAATCACACCAGCTCCACCGTGATAACCCTTTCTGGTCACCCCAACCGATCCGTTTGCAAGAGACGATATCCTCACTCTCTGCACCAACAAAATGTCTGCCAGCCCAGCAGCCCCCTGCAAATCCCCAGGGTCTCAGACTGGAGAAATGAGGCGTTGCTTCAGGTCCAAGCTCCATCAGAGCCCCTCGCTACCCTGCCTGCCAGCTGGAGCCCCTGCGCCCGCCCGTGCCCCCTCCCTCTGCCCTTGCCCCCTTCGCAGCCCTGGAGCCAAGGGTTTGACACCTGCAGGCCTGACTTTCGATGGCCTTTTGAAGCGAGAGATCCCTCAGAGCAGGCTGTTACCTACAGTTTCCATGGAGAGAGGAGGAACGGGCCCAGCCAGCAAACAGTTAACAAAAGCCAGGAAGTAAACAGAAAAGGCACACAAGAGCCTGACTTCAGCATCAGCTCTCTCCCTCCTCCCACACACTCCGCACACCCCCAGCTCGGGTCCTGCCTGCAAACCTCGCCATTGATGACGAGGAAATTACCACTTTCTCCCCGCTGGGATCCACAGCGCTGAAGCAAACCACCTCCTTCCTACCCGCCGTGAGGTCATGCCCATGTCACCCAAACCACCCCGCACCACCCCATCCCCGCAGGACCACACACGCAGGGCACAGGCACCCTCTCGCCCACGAAGAAGTTGAGCACCAAACGGTCGCCAGCCCACTGGCGAGGGCGGCTGTGCTGCGGACCCCGTAAGGGCGGCCGTGCTGCAGAGCCCGCACCCGCACGCTGCAAGACAGATGCAGAGACGGAGCTTCCTAAGCCGGTCCAGACCCCGATGCCACAGGGAAGCCCTGGAAGATAAGGCTTTGAGATGTTATCTCCCGGGCGTAACAGAAGATCAAGGCAGCGATCACTTCTGCTCATTAAACCACCCCCCTGGGCACTTCTGCAAGCAGGGAAGTTAATACCAGTGTTCTGACTAAATCTCAGCCTCTGCTTAGCTGCAGTTAGTCTGGTACCTCCGCTCCAAGCCACGGGGCAGACTCGCCGTAATGCCAGCACAGGCACCAGGCTGTTCCCAGGCTGTATTTACGCAGTCCTTCCGTGCTCCTCACCGGCCTTGCAGGAGACGCTGGAGCAATGGCTGCAGGTACGAGCAGACTCAAGGTGATTAGGCTAGACATTGTGAAATCTCCTTGGTATTTTGAAATCAGAAGACAGAAGCCCATGTAAAAATCTGGGAAGAGAACTAAAGGAGACCTCTTCAGGTCCTCAAGCCCAGCCCTTGCCCTGGCTTTAAAATCCCTCCCATAACCATCATTTACGACACTGAAAATCCTCTAGCTTATTCCAAAAGCAGCACAGGAAATAAGTGAAAAGAACAACACCAAAGGGGTGAAATTAAGAGATGGACAGTGCAGAAATAAGACTCAGAGGACAGGTAAATAAATCTGGAGGTCAGGAGGAGAACGCAGCCTCCTGGCCAGGAGATGGAAGAGGCTGAAAAATCCCCCCCTGCCTTGACAGAATGGCAGAGATCCTGCAGCAGCCTACAAAGGACAGCTGCAGAGCCAGCTACTCGGTGGATCAGAAGGGCAGAAGAGACCTCCAGACCTTACCAGCTGAAGGCCAGCCCTCACAGAAAGGCTAGAGAGTTTGCTGCGAGGATTAAAGCCAAGAAGTCTCCCAAGGAGGGAGCTGCACAGGGGAGAAGCCCCTCTTGCCGCTTCCCCATCAAGGAGCTGGTTTGGGGCAGCGCTCCCTGGCCTCGCTGGGGCATCAGGACACCCATGCAAAGCGCTGCCTGCAGCAGGAAGGAAACTAAACCCTTCCCGGGTACAGAAAACCTCAAAAATGAAACAGTCCTGCCCCACAACTGGGGGAAACCAGCTGTGCTGAACACTGATGCTGAAGAAAGTCTGTGCAACGTGTGCGGACCCTGCCACTGCGCTTGAAACACCCTGCCACCCTTGCCCTGCACCTGTGAGGCCAGGCAGCGCTTGTCCCACCAGGACAGATTAGGGGCTGAGGCTCAAAGGCCACACGGCCACGATGCAGCGCAGCACTGTGCAGCAATGCACAAGTACGGCCTCTCTGCCCCACTTCTCATTCTACCTGAGCTGTCTTTTACATGTGACCGCAGCATTGTCACGTTCACACGCTCAGCGGATAAGGGACATTCCCACACCCGTATGAAAAGCTCCCACCCTGGCAGAGGATGGAGCCTGGATCCCCCAAGCCAGATCTGCACTGACCGGACAGACCACCCGTCCTCAGGCCCTTCTCATTCTGTTGCACGCAGCATCGCTCAGACACCACCAACAAAGTGCACAGGAATTACAGGAATAGCGGACGCCAGCAGAAGGTAAGACTGGAAAGGCATTCAGTTCTACAAAAAGGAGAGAAGCCCAGAACCCCAAACGGGATGTTCCCAACAGAGCTTCCCAAAGCTATCTGAGACCCGTCCTCCCTGGAAAACATACAAAACAAATACACTGTAAGAAGCCATGAAAAGGTGCTGCCCTTCTTCCCTGTTCCCTCCAGGCACCTGCTCAAGAACAAGAGAGGAGGTAGAGGAAGTATTTTCAAAAAACAAGCTAAAAAGCCACAGAGACTGGTAACGAGATGCTCACATGGAACTAAGCACCCCAACAAATGCCTTCAAATACCATTTTACCTAGTGCTTCTACCTCATCAGCCTCCCAAGGAACTGCTCAGTGACTAATAACATCAGCACACAAAGGCAGAGATTGTTTTGCCACAAACAACAAGAGAGTCAGTGGTGAGAGCAGCATTACTAAACTCTTCTGCATCACACCTGGTGCAGGGTAATTACAGCACTCTAGCCAGCAACAAAGTTCTCTAGAAAAGCCAAACCAGCTTCCTCCTTGCAAAACAGGCCACAGACCCTATATTTTAGCTTAAACTCTCATTAGCAATTGTTTTAGAAAAGGAAATATAACTCTTACAATGTTAAAAAACGTAGATGTCATCTGACATATGAAGCTAACACTTACAACAAAATGGTATTGGTGAGAATATGCATTTCACTAAACCTACTCACATCTTCAGGTGGTGCAACAAGGACCTCAGAGCAAGCCAGAGCCAGCCTTGAGCCCACAACGCAGCAGCATCCTGCAGCAGGTGCCGAGCCAGAATCCCCGCTGCAGGCTGGACAAGGGTTAGATGTCTCCTCCTGGCTCCTGCTACCACCTAGGTACAAGGGTCCCAGGCTTTGACACGGGGAGCCCAGAGAGGGAATTCCTGCACAGGTTTTGGCAGGCAGGTCGGCATCTCCTCCCACTGCCCTTCCCACGGACACACAGCTCATTCACAGGGGCACAGGGCAGCTCCCTTTGACAATCCATCCACGCTTACAGTTGAGTTCAGTTTTATTTTCATTACCTGATTGCCCATTACCTAACTTAACTTTAGGTGGCCTTCCAAACACCCACCAAGCCATGTGGTCGTCATCCTCAGCTGACAGAAAACTATAAGGCATTTGCAGAATGTGAACTTCAACAAAACATTTCATACAGTGAAAAGGGAAAAAAAAAGTTAACGTGAGAAAGGTGGATATTAGTGTAACAACTGTGAAGTTTTCATCTACAGGTTAAATAGACCAAGCGCTTTCAGGACATGGGCCCACCACCACTGAACTTCCAGTACCTCTGGTTGCTTGTATTTGAGAAAATAGCTGAACTCTTCACTGCAGTGTGCAGGCTGTGACCCAAAACTGCCTCCATGTCCAGGACAAGGGAGGTGGCAAACGCAACACCAGTGTTGCGGAGCAGGTCAGGGGGAATCCCAGGAACCCTGGACCAGCCAGCTAACATCCATAATGGGAAAATCGGTGAAAACAACGATGAAGAACAGAGCAAGCAGAAAAGTAAATAGATGTAGCGTCCTGGAAAAGAATCAGTATGGATTTTGCCAGCGGCAGTCGCACTTTGCAGAAAGATAGCACCTCCTTTTGAAAGTGAACAAAACCATCTGAACTCAGGAGATGCAGCTGGTCCAGCTGCACTATGGACATCCAGCGACAGCCTGGCCAGGTCCCTCTACAAAATGCTCTCAAGTTTCTCTGGAAGGAGAAGGGGAGCCCTCAGGTGGATAAACAGCTGGTCAAAAGGGGAAGAGGACCGCCAGAAGGCCACTGTCTCAGTGAAGGATGTGACCAAGGCAGTGCCAAGAAACTGGTGATAGGAGCTGTGCTCCCCCGGACACCCATGCCTGGTCTGGGCCAGGGGCAAGCGGTGGGGCGATGGCTTCGGCAGGGATCACTACACACCTGCGGGGCAGAGCTGCCCAGCCTCCTGGGAAAAGCAGCTGGGCCAAGGAGGAGCGCTGGGATTCAAGGACGGCCATGCCCATTGAGACGAGGACCTTGACTTCACAAGCAAAATGTGGGTGCTGAGCCAGCTATTACTGCCCAGGCATGGAGCCCTCAGCTGCGACGGGCAGCTCGGCCACAGTCAGACGTGCAATGGCACAGAGGAGGAAGAAAAGGGAATGAGACAGAGAGCACCATTACAGCACTGTATAAAATCCATGCTTTACACCCACCCTGAATGCCGTGTTCTGGTCCCCAACTCAGTACAGACATGAAGAGCTTCAATGAAACAAAAAGAGACGGATCTGTCAGCCTAAGGAGGCAGCCGAGGGGGGTGAGACTCCCAGTCTACAGCTGGATCTCCAGAGCACTGCACACGTGAGTAAGAAACAGTGTCTTCCAAGAGAAGAGCTGGGGAAAGTCAGATAAAACTGGTGAGTTTCAAAACAAAGTGAGGCACTTCTTGACATGCCGTGCCATCAGGCTGCAGACGCCCTGCCACAGGAGGTTGTGGATACCCAAAGCTGACCCAGTTCCCAAGCAACTAAATGAAATCACAGAAGAAAATCTAACCAGCATTATTAAATCTGCAGACACTACCACTGGCACAGGAGTCCCTCAGCCATACACCACTAGATGCTGGGTCAACCAGGGAAATATTACTATAAGCTCCTCTTGGTTTCATCCGACTCCTGAGGCATTTGCTTTCAGACATCTTCTAAGAAGATACTGGGCTAAACCAAACTTTGGTCTGAATCAGCACAACCTTCCTCAAACGGACCCTCTGACCACCCTCATAACCCATTTCTGCTCCTGTTTCCGTCAAAGTCCTCTTCCCCACAGCAGGCATCATCCAAAGCCTCCTGGAAGAAATCTCAGTCATGCCTTATACAAGGACACTGCTGTTTTCATCTCACATATTCTCCCTATGTAGCGCAGGGCTGCACTTGCCATTTTGATGGATACGCCACCCAGTCTCTTGCTCTAAGAAATGCCACAGCCTAAACCAACCCAGGCTATGACTTCAGAGTGAAGAGTGCAGCATGACTTCAACGGAAAATAATACCAAGTAAGCCAAACTCCCATTGCAGTTTATTAGCCTGGAGCTCTAAGTGAACTTCTCCGCAGTCCTGGGAGTCTCAGACCCAGCAGCTACCAGGTAATGAGTTCCTCAGATCCCTTCGGCCCTGGGGATCACCCTGCCCTCACAGCAGCATAAGTCGGATCTGGGCTTTCCAGGAGAGACAGACCAGAGAGGGGCCCAGCAGGAATGTGCCCAGGAAAATGGAGACCACCGGCTGACCAGGGCCATGGACTGTCCAGAGCAGAGGAGAGGAGAAGGCCAGAAAGCCCATCGATCCTCACCCGAGCAGGGCTGCAGAACCAGAGGCTGCGGGAGAGTGGTGTCCATTGGACAAGGACGATGTGCTCCAGCACCACACCAGCACAGACCTGTCCCCACAGCCCAGCCAGCCGAGCAGCTCCCCATCTGCTGCTGCTCAGCCAGGGCCCCCTCCGGCAGATGGGGTCCCCAGCCACCCTCAGATCACCCCATCCACAAGCATCTCCCAGCGTCACTCCCAGCTGTCACCCAGGATGGGGAAGGTGGGGAGACCCGAAATCCAGAAGCCGAGCGGTGGTTTCTGTGCAGGGCCCTCCCCTGCGCCTGAGTGAGGCTGGGCTGCCGCAATCCTGCGACCCCCAGGGAAGGGCTGGGGAAGCCCCGGCTCCGCGGCAGCTGGGCTTTCCCACGGACGCGCGTCGGGCACCCTGTGCCAGCAGAGCCCAGCGAGACTCAGACCCCAACGGCAGCACCCTGCGAGCCTTGTAACAGCGAGACCACGGCAGCTTTTTGAAGGACATCAGAGGGCACCCGGCACCCTGCTGCTGTTTGTGGCCGGCAGTGAGAGGAGGCGATAAAACATGGGACTAAACACTTATTTAGCTATGCTTTATTTTTTAATCCTGCTTTTACTGTAATCACGATCAGAGTTTTTAATTAAAATGTTTATGATGTCAGCTTGTGAGCGGACACTGACAGCACTCAAGAGCTAACAATTGTTTTGCAGATCAACTCCTGGGGTCTCAGGAATGACCAGTAACAACTCAAACTGTTCCAGACCCTGCGCCGTTGCTCCAAGAATAGGAAGAATAACCCTGCTTTCTGGCCAAATTCTAGCTTGTTAATTAAGCCTTCTTCTGCAGGGGCAACTAGCCCAGCCTTTCACACACTTTCCTCACTGCTTGACGGTTTCCAGCCCCGAAGCAGCTCTCTTCCCAGCCAACTAAACAAATACAGCAAAAACACCACCAGTGTGCCCAAAGCAAGAAAGCATCCAGCGTGAGTCTCACCCCAAAGCCACAAGCCATGCTTCAGAGACCCATCGAGTGCCAGGACACTGCCAAGGGCCTTCATGCCTTTATTTCCGTGGGACATCAGCGGGGACGGAGGGGACGTGCAGATGGGGCAGAGGCTGCTGAGGAGCGGCATGGCACAGCTCTGTAACAAACAGCAAGCAGCTCAGGAGGATGAGCAGCCTCCCAGGCTCTCTGCTCTGCTCTGGCCTGGCAGCCAAAAAGCTCCCATGACGGCTGGGAGAGCTGCGAACACGAATGCCTCGAAACCAGCTTTGAGCAGATGTGCTCACCCCTTGACACCCTGCAGCACTGCAGACCAAGGGGTGTGAGACCCGGCTGACCGCCAGCAACCATCAGGAGCCGAGGCAAGACGGGGCAAGCCTCACGTAACAGACAGCTTTCCCTTAACCCTGCCCTGGCTGCCAACCTCCTGCAGAGCCCCGAAAACTGGCCCTGCTGTCAGAGAGAGGGAGCAAGAAGCTGCCCCACGCCTCGGTGGGAAGGATCTCCTGCGGGGACCCTGGCAGCACGCACCACGAGGGGCAGGGAGAGAGGTGGGCTCGCCAGGTCCAGGCAGAGCTGCCCCAGCCAAGGCCAGCCCCACGAGAAACCTGACCTACCCACGCAGAACGGTGCCACCAGCTGCTGGGACCCCCACCCGCCGACAGGGCTGGTGAGGATAGAAATCACCAGAGACTGAGAAGGGAGCTGGGACACCAGGAATGTCATTCAACCCTCACCTGCCTGCTCACCAGCCGATCTGCAAACCCACCCTTGTCCTAAGGGACTGCTGTGTCACCCAAACAAAATGCATCCAGCACTACAGCAGATGACCTAACCACCCGAAAGCAGACAGCTGGGAGGCGAGGGAAGGGGGCCAGCCCTCCCTGCCAGCTCCAGAGCCCCTTCCCACCCCGGCACGGCACCGCACTGACCTGCCGATAACCGCTGCAGGGCTGGCCGGAGGGGACCCTGCAGATGTTGCTGCAGATGGGCTGAGTGGGGCCGTCCACAGTTTTATTCTGAGCTTATGATAATCCTTAATCACCCGCAGGCTGTAACACAGCAGCAAGAGAGGAGCTCTGTATCCTTTATGCTGACGGGGCGCTCGGGAGCCAGACACCATTGCCAGCAGACGAGCAAGGGGCTACCACAGGCAGCCCTCTGGAGAGGGAAGAAGGGGCTTATTTGGGTGGTCAAGCCCCAGTTCCCAGGAGTCAAAAAGCAGTGAAGAGAAACACCCTGAAAAAATTCCTTCCTCAAAGACCAAAAGGGGTTACCAAAGGCCCTCCACTTCTCAAAGGTCAGCTCCCTTCACACCAGCTCATTTCTGGTACAGCTAAGGCAGGTGCGTTGGAAGATAATTCAGATTCAATGGGAAGCACTCGCGAGCCAGCAGTGCCAGCCCTCCCGTTGCCCGTATGACATTACCTCAGGCCTGCGTGCATCCGATTTCATCCCAAGTAAGGCAATGCTTTGTGGAAAATATACAAGCACTTAATTAAAGGCTGCATCAAAACTCATATGCAAAAGAGCCCAAATGAGGACGTAAAGGCAAATGTAAATTTTCACAAGGTTAGCTTTTGGAACCAAAATAATGTTTGTTTCGTTTTAGTGCAGTTTTCTTCTTATGACTTCTCTCTTTATGTAAAACCTCAAAAAGTTTTATCTAACTCTGCCAACCCATTTCTCATAAACCAGAGAGCTTGAACTACAAAACTGTGCTACTGTGGTACAGCTGCTGCCAGCTGAGCTGCAGATTTGGATGCTGTCATCAGATGGGGATTGCGACCCAGGAAAAATGGCCATACTGCCAGAGCCCCCAGGCTAGTGCGCTCTTCCTTAATTCCCCCCTACACACACCAGCCCCATCAGCCCCAGTGCGCAAGGCTCTCCTGGAGGAATTCCACCCAAGCACCTTTACTCCACTGCCTGCATCCCTGCTCTGCAGCAGCAGTGGTCCTGCACGACACAGGGTGTCCAGCATGGGCTCCCAGGGCAGGAGAGGCTCTGCAGCATGGGGGACCAGGCAGGGTGCTCGGCAGGAGGGAAAGGGAAGATGAGGGAAGGCAGACCCCTCGAGCAGCCTCACCATGCGGCTTGTCTCCATCCATGTACACCATCACACACACCAGCACCTGGGCAAGAAGAGCTCTGTCAAACACAGGCATTTTGGGTTTCTCCCCGAGGCCTCTGCACAAAGACCAAACCATCAACCAGATGGGAAAAAAAAAAAAATAGAAAAAGAAAACGAAAAAAAACCAAGCCACACACAGCAGAAGGTACTGGCCTCCCACCTGCATTCTCATGTTCTCACAGTCCCCCAGAGGCTCCTGCAGCAACCACAGATGCCTCAGCCTGTGGATGGCTCATCCTCCCCTAAGGAAACGTGCGCCGCATCCCACCCGATGGTCCCGGGAGGGACCAGCCTCTGTGCTGCTCTGCCCCGTCCCACACCGCTCTGCCGTGCTGACCCTCGCCGCTCTCAGTGTCTCCCCGCCAACGCAAAGTCCCAGCGGAGCCTGACGAGTCCCCGCTGCCTGACCACAGAGACGTGCAGAGGAAGATTTCAACCACACCGGCACTGATATGAACTTCCCGTGCGGTCAGGGCAGGAGGTGACAGCTTCAGTCACCGCTCACCACCCTGAAACCGGCTGCTCTTTAGCAGGAAGGACAAGGCAGACGTCTTCAGAGCTGAGCTGCCAGAGGGAGCCAGGGGGGTGCCGGGATCACCAGCCGCACCGAACCATTCTTCGGGCCAGAAGAAGACCTTTGTCAGAAGAGCTGTCACCAGCTGTCCCCCAGCACACAGATGCGCTTGAGGAGGTTTCCTGTTTGCTGCAGAGCGGCTGGTGACTGACAGGCTGTGTGCTGGTGCAGGACAGAAAGGCATCCATCCATCCCTCCTTTACACCAAAGTTCAAGGGCTGCTTCTCCTCGGCCCAGAACTGTGGTGCTCCACCAGCACGGGCAGGCAGAGAGGGTGCCCACCTACAAGGGAGGAGGAGGACATATCCCCTCCTCACTTCCCAGCAGCGACGGGCTGGGCAAACCCAGAGCTGTAAATGCAATATAATTGCTGCCTGGGCACAGCGAAGATCCCGCCTGCAGCCCAGCCAAGGGGCAGCGGCAGAGGGGGATCGGCATTATCTCCTTCCGAGCGCCCTTGTGACCTGGAGCTGGGGCAGGCAGCAGACAGGTGCTGCTCCCAGAGTGGCACAAGGCCATTCAGGAAAGATTGAACCCCCATGAGCATCTGCCCTGGCCAGCTCTGCCACCCCGCACAGCCCCTCATGCAGCCCGGCAGCACCAGATACTCCCTGGCATCTCCCTCCAGCCATGCCAGGCGAGCAGCTCTGGCTGCAAACAGCTCCCGCTCCCTCGGCTGGGCTGAGTGCAGGGCAGCGTCGCCTCATGGCTTGGCGAAGGAGCGGGAATGGTGGCTCCATCATGGACCGCCATCCTGTGAACCACACTGGAAGGAGCATTCATTTATGCTCTCCCCAGAGCCAGTCTCTCAAGCTCCCACTAATACACACATCTTCTGAGAGACCCCTGTGCCCAAATACCCTTCTCTCGACCAGCGCCTGCCCCAAGACCACAGGGCCTCCCAGCCATCCCAGCCAAATCCAGCTGACTTATCTTTAGAAAAACCCATTTGAGATCCCTCTTTGTCCATGCACCCCATGCTGCTGGTGCCTGATGAGTCCCACGCCGGCCACCCAAAACACCCCTGGCACCCCTGCCACAAGTGGCACACGGGACATCTTCTGCCTGCTCACCTCCCACCATCCCGCTCCAGGGACTGGAGGAAAGAGGTGACCTTCATATGCCCCCCTCTCCCCTGAATTACTGCCCTCACCTCTTCAAGACACCGGCCTTATTTACAGACGGCATCTTTCAGCTTCAGCCTTTAATCACCCTTCTGTCTGCCAAACAAAGGGACAGCTATCAAAATCCTGCTTCCTTAAAGATATTTGTAAGTCTGATCAAATAACTTCTCAACCGTCTCTATGATACAACAGGGCTACTCAATTCCCCTTCTATGGGTACATCCTGCAGTCTGGCCATTAATTCACCAGTCTTTCTGAATCCTCCCTAGTTTCCCAGTGCTTTTCTTCTGCTATAGACACAGCAGAACTGGGCACTGTCCCAGCAGGGATCATCCCGGTGCCACACCTCCTTCTCTCCCGCCATGTTCCCTGCAGATAACCACACAGAGAGAATCCACACTACCCCTTCTGTCCTCAGCACTGCACTGGAAACTCATTTTCCACTGATAAAAGAGCATAGTTCCTCAAGTCTTCCCAGTCGCTGGCTCTCCAGACACTGCCCCCTACTCTCCCACCTCACTGCCTGGACTCCTCCCACTTCTGTCACTTCACATAATCTTTATTAATTCAATCACCATTCTTGATTACTTTTTTCCCAGCAATCGATACAAATGCTAAATGCTACAAGGTGAAGAACAGATCCCACAAAACCCACCGCAAACCTAGCTGCTCAAATACAATTTTTATTTACAACTACATACTGAGGTCCTAATTCTTACTCCATTTGACGTTTCACGTTGGCCATAGACTCTTCCTAGTTCCTTCATCAGAAGGCCACTCTGTCCTAAACCAAATATCATAAAGAAGTCTAAACTTGTTATTTAATCATTAACACCTGTACCTAAGCACTCTGCTCAGGAGTTGTGATCAGCATTATGGAAAACAGATCCCATCAAACCATGTTACTTGGCACTAATTTCCCCTCCTTTAATTCTTCAGTAATTCAGATTACGTCAGCCACTCCACTGCTTTCCCAGGGATCGATATCAGGCTAACTGTATCATAAATACCTGAGTCATCCCATTTATCCTATTAAAGGCTGGCACAGCGTTAGCCTGCTCCAGTCTCAGTCATCCTCTCATTCGGGAGCCACCAAGAGGCCAGTGATCAGAGAGCTCCACCGCCAGCTCCCCATGGGCTGCTGGGTTGCAAGCTACCCAAAGCTGGGAATCTTAAAATACCTGATTTTGGTAGCTGCTGTTCAACACTGAACAACCATTCGAGGGCAAGTATTTCATCTCCCCAAGCACGGGATGGAAATGCTTATTCTGCATGGTTACCGAGAACCTGTGCATTTTAGTCAGCCATGGATCAACACTGTAGTTAAGAAACATCCCTGTTCCTAATAAACCTTGCAATTCCTGATTGCCACCACCCAAGCCGGATACAGACTGCTACTTGAGTCTTACTCGTTCAGTTTGCTCACTTTCAGTCTTGGTTTATGTTCTGTAATACCAACCTTTTCTCTGTTAACAATTAATAGATGTGCCACCTCTTTTGTATGCCAGGCTGAATTTTGAAATAGTGCAGCCTTCTTCATTAATTGTGGGATTTGGGTGTTTTGGGCACAAACAAGACATTCTTTAGAAATGTGTAATTATTGCTTGCATTATCTATTTATCTTCTTTCTGTTAAGTGCTTCGACTCATAATTATTTTTTTTTCGGCTTTGTGACATCAACCCTTCTAAAATAAATAGTAACAGGCAAGTGTCGCACAAACACCATCACCAAAAAGAGCACTGCATCACTACTCAGCCTTTCAGGGACAAAGAGTCGCGGAGTTACGGAGGGCTGTAAGGTGAAGGGGAACATCCTGCCCTCCTTTCCCCATCCACAGATGATCTGGTACTGAGGAAGGGGCTGGGATGGCTCCCAAGAGATCCTTTTAGTGGAGGTATAGCCAGAAACACTACTGGGAACCTCCCCCAGGGATGCCCAAGGCTGGCACCATAGTGGTACCACGGGTAACGCCACAAGACCAGACCCAATAACTCCAGCATTCACTGTGCGATGCTGCTCACTTCTAAAATCAGCGTATGACCAGAGCACCAGAATATAGTCTTGCACAAGCACCAAGCACATGCAGTGGCGGTTCACACCTCCACCTGACCTCTTTATCTCTTTTGATGTGGCTGGATCTGTGCTGTGCTGGGGACAAGGTGGGAATGAACAGCACTGAGCCATCAGGGCTGGGGGGAGACCGCTACCGGGGAGCGAGTGCAACTACCGCCCCACGAACAAAACGCTTCTGGACAGCACATGGGGAGGTTTTGTGGGGGGAATGAGGATACCCAGGGCTGGAGTGCTCGCCCTGGAGGAAAGGCTGAGGGAATGGGGCTTGCTCAGCCCAGAGGAGAGCTGCTTTCAGCTCGCCATCACCTACTGGGGTCCTCGAGGTGGACTGAGCCCTGATTTGCACAGGCAGTCAGACTAACGGAGGCATCGAGGAAGAGCTGGCATCGCATTAAATACTGCTGGGCTGCTCAAAGGCCACAGTGAGCTGTGCTTCAAGAGCTGAGTGCCCTCCACCATCTCCACCTGCCCACAGCTACCTTCCATCTTTCCAGTGCTACGGGTGACGAGTGAGCAAGCACACCAGCTCTCTGCTGCCTGGAGAGCTTACCGCAAAACTCAGGAGGCTCCAGGTACTGAAGCACTTAGGAAGGCAGGTCTGGATCCCTACACTGAAGTCGTCAGAGCAAACACACACACAAGTACAACATTCACTCCATCTTTAAACATCTTTGACATCCAAGGCATCTCTGGCCAAACCACAAATCCTCCCTGAGCCGGTGAGAGGCACCGCAGGCTCTGATGCAGGCTGGGAAGTCCTTAAAGCAGGAGAGATTTTCCACATGGAGCCGTATGCCAGCACGCCTCTGCCACCGAAACCTGACTGTGCCACTTGCGCCAGGGAACAGCAGCAGCAGAGACCACGGCGTGCTCCCCAGGACCAAGGCTTCCGTCCTTGGGAGAAATCTGCACTGAAAGGAGGCGGCTGCACAGCTCTTGGAGAGGGAACATAAAAGCCGCTGGAAAGGAACCGCAGTGGCAGCGGCATCTCCCAGGACCGGGATCCAGCCCGCAGCAGGAGCCAGCTGCAGGTCCCATGGCACGGCACGCCGCGCCACCGGAAGGCCAGCAAACAGGAAACCTGCCCAGGCCTCGGACACACAGAGGAACGGCCAGCTGGTTGAAAGGAACTTCAGAGAAAGAACAAATTAAATCAGGCTCAGACAAAAGACTCTGGTTCACAGAGAAACCTTTGCCCAGCCGGATGGACAGAGCGAGTCTCTCGGCAGGCAGCACGTCCTCATTCTGCTGCAGCTCAAGCTGTGGCAGCCCCAGAGCTTCAGGAGGAGGAAGGTGCTAGAACAAGCGCAGTGTTTGCAGGCAAGCACAAAAAGAACCAGTAAAAAAAAAAATCAGATCAGCTCCAAAGCATTAGTCAGGATAGCAGAAACAAAGACAAAGCTTTATGAAAGGACCTTAAAATCCTGAGTAACCAGGTGACAGAACAGTAGTTGATCGATGTAAAGTAGCATGCTCAGAAAAAAATTATTTCACATAAACAATAATGAGTTCCAACTTCTTGCCACTCAAATGAAATCTTGAGGTTATTCTAAACAACTCTATGAAAACATCAGTTCACTGCTCAGCAGCAATCAAAGAGGAAACACAGTACTAGCAATTACTAGGAAAAGGATGAAGCACAAAACTGGGAACATCACGATGCTGTCGCACCGATCCATGGTTTGAAGGCTGTGCACCGCTCGAGTGCCGTTCCTCACCCTCCCCAGTGCTTCTGACCCAGATCTCAAAAACAGATAGAAGGGAACTAGAAAAGGTAGTGAAAAGGGCAGGCAATGATCAAAAGGACAGAACAGCTTCTATACAAGAAACCTGAAAATGAAGATGACAGAGGGGAAATGAAGTCTTCCATGTCAGGAGAAGAAAGGAGAAGGCCACCAGGGAACAATTTGTTCACTGTTTCTTCCAAAACACAAATGAGGGGACATCAAATCCAATTAATCAGGAGGCAGGTTCAAAACAGAAAGAGATCTCTTCATATAAAACATGGCTAAGCTGTACAATGCCTTGTCAAGAGACGTGGTGGATGCCAAGCTAACACACACACTCAGATGATGATTAAGCAAATTCAAGGAGGAATGCTCCATGTAGAACTATGGAAACACAGAGATGCTGCTTTGGGCTCAGGAAATCAGTGACCGACTAATGGCTCCATGCTGGGAGAACAAACAGCCCACAGTCCGGCTCGTGTCCCAGCCCCCAGGCACAGGCTGGGTGACAGCGGAGGCCAGGGCGATGGGCTGAAGAGCCCACGGAGCCCCTTTTGCGATGGCATGGAGGGCGGACTCGCCTCTCCTCTCCCCTGAGGGCCTCTGCGTGTGCAGGCAAAGCTGCTGGCAGTATCTGTGGTTTAGGTTGTCAAATAGTCACTGCAGCAGCTGAGAATCAGGGCCTTCAAACTTTGCCAAACTAACTATTCAAGCTGAAATTTTTCCATGCTTGCTCTCTGCGTTAGGCTGGTATTTTTAGAAGTTTCAGCAAAAGCAACTCAGACATTTCCAAAAATGAGGTTAGGGAAAAATAAGGTAGCTTTGCCAAAGTTGTACATTTTTCCAGCTTTGAGTTACTTGAAGAGCTAATCAACCTCCACAGTTCACAGCTGGAACCAAGGGGCTGGCTTGGGGTCATCCTTCGTTCACGGAGATGATTTTTGCTGTCTGTAAATGCACATCCGAACCTGGGGGGGAAACAACCCCTCTGAGAGTTGCTGTTCACACTTCTCAGTTTATGTTGCTGGATGCAAAAGAGACCCCTTGCTCTTAATTCAAACTAATACAGAAGGAACCGGCACACCAGGGAGGCAACTCAGCCTTTGGCTTCCACACGTCAACGACTCAAGCGGAAGATGCACAACAGCCTAAACGTTAGGTTGGGCTACACCAAGACACAGGCTGCAGAAGAACAGTTTCTATCTCAATCTGCTAGATGGCCTTCTTGCTGACAGCCTAAAAAAAAAAAAAATTAAAAATACAAAGAAATACAAAGGCACTTTTGATTTTCAGCACCTCAATTTTTGAGTGCTTGATTTATAATTTTATCGCCATTGCTTAAGTTTATTTGAATGCAATCAGTTGTATTACATACACAGTCAGGCTTTTCAGCTGAGGTCGAGGACAACTCCTACTGAATCCTGTGTATTTTGTCACTGATAACAGATTACAAAGACAGCAGAGATCATCCCTGTGCCATTCAGTTGCACTTGCTGCACAGCACAGGTTAAAAAAAAAAACCCTCAATAAATTCAGCATCAAAACCATCTCTTATACCTGAGCTAGCACAGACTTTTACCTGCAAAGAAACACCAGGCTTTGATTTGAGGCCTTGCAAGTATTTACTGCATTTCTACCAAAGTTACTGCAATGGTTAGACACTCTCTGACAAAAATGAGTACTTTAAAACTGAATCTGTGTAGCTTTGGGCTCTGCCCAGTGGGTCACGTTCTGTCTTCAGCTTCTAAATTGACCTGATTGTTTTTAAGCCCCTTACTGCATATACTATTAGCCATTTTCCCCAGGCTTTAAATGATTTTATGGCTCTTTTTGTAACTATTCACATTTTTTAAACAATAAAAAAATTATAGGTATCAAAACTACATATAGTACCTAGTGATGGTCTTGTCAAAACCACATAAACGTTAGCCCTCCCTTCCATGTCTGTGAGACAAGTTCCAACTCATGTCAAAAGCCTGCGTAGCAGCATCCCACAGAGGGCTTCTCCCAAACTAACACGATTGGGATGTTGTACAATCGAAACACGGCCAAACTCAATTGCATCTTCTACTGGACTATAAATGATCTATCATTTTATGTAACACGTGGGATGAGTTGGAAGATAACGAGGTATGTGTTTAATAACTTCCTTACATTGTATGATGCATAAAACATTGTGCCAGCTTTAAAACTGCTGTGCCTTACAGGAAAGCCAGGAAAGGTAGAAATACAGACAAACTAATTAAGGAACTGAGAGTTTACAGGGAAGAGTTACACTTCTTACATTTGTGTGATGTCTCGGTGCCCAAAAGACAATGGAGCAAGTCCCAGGAAGGAATGGACTCCTCTTCCCTTCTGACCTTCCACCACAACATGGTCTTCCAAAGTCAGCAAGATGCTATGGCTTAATCTGCAAGCTGAGCAGTAAAGGTCTCTCAAGACAGCAAACAGACCAGTAGACTCTGTGATTCATGTTTCATGGGACTGAATCCCCCTCCACCCACAGGAGACCATGGTGGCTGTGAGATTTCACTCCATGTCAGCCCACAGCATTACCTTAGACACGGAAACAGGAGAAACGCCAAGGCCAGGGCACTTGGCAAGGCAAGGCAGCCAGGGGACCAGGGAGAGATGGGCTGAAGGTAGCAGCTCTCCAAGCCACCTGAGAATGGATCTGCTCTGGAGACGCTGGTTTCCATGGGGCAGCTCTGCAGGGAGATGCTCTGCTGAAGCCCACCAGCCTGAGTGCCCCTTCGGCACTAACACCCCGCTCAGGAAGCCATCATAAAAAAAAGTGGGTCCCATCACATCTTTTCCTCCTCTTCTTTTCAAGTTGAACTCAGAGCCATCTGTGTTTTAGATATCTACATCTGATCTAGTCACCCTCAGCTCTCCTACAGCCAATGGAGAAAAATAAGCACTTTTAGTGCACAAGTCATCCAACCTACTTCGCACTCCTACTTCAGCCCGAGACTGACTACAGAGGAGCCTGGGGGAACTGACTCAGTTGGTGTCACCTCCATCACAGCCACCTATCGCTGAGTTAGACGACTCCCCCAGCTTCTGGATCCCACACCTCCCTTCGATTCCAGCCTGCTTAGCCAACATGGCATGAGCAACGCCATCCCTTGAGGCACCTGAAGATGTTTCTGTCAGGATCCTCAGGGAGTAGGCAGGGTTTTCTGGACCACCTTTCTGAAAGCAGGTATCCATATTTCTGCGTAAGGGCAGGTTTGCGTCTCCCCTTGCAGTCCAGGCAGACAAACACGCACACCGTACTTCGGAGCAGCAATCATGGGAACGAAGCAAGGGCCTGCAGCTCCAAAGGACCAGAGCGCTCACCACCTCAGCCTTACGTCTTAATCACAAGATCGTTCTATTTCCATGGAAACAGCAGAATTAGAGACTTCAGTTTAAAGACAATTACCAACATCAGGTATTTAACTATTAAACCTGTCAGCTCTCCCATCTCCAACACCAGGAAAGGAGACACTGCTTCTCCGCACCACCGCCCCGCTGCAGCCCTGCCAAAGGCTGTGCGGTGGCAACGTGGCCAAGCCACTCTCCGGCCCCATCACCGTGTCTGGCCATGCTCAGGCAGCTCCAGCAAGAGCAGGACCGTCCCATCAGTATTTACTCTTGCTTCACTTACCAGTCAATTAGGCTTCCAGAGAGCTTACAGTACATTAGGAGATGGAAGTTCCTGACTGATGGTGGTTGAATCCAGTGCTTGCTTGTACGTCGGCAACTGATCTTGGACAACATACAGCAACCCTGCTGACCAAGGCTTCCCCGATGCTTCAGCTTTCTGTACTTGTGAGTCATTCAGCGAGTTACTGGATGGCTTCAGGCACTGACATGAGTATCAGCCAGCACAAGAAGAGGCTAATGCCTCCTCTTTCGCCTGACACAGCAAAGCACTACAATTGTTATGGTCAACCTGAAGAAAGAGCGGTGTGGAGCCAAGGTGCTAATTACTATCGCTAGCAGAGGGTTACCCTGTTCAACCCTACTGTCGTCACTCCACCTTGCAGCCACAAGCCTTTCTTGAAACCAAAGCTGAGAAGGACCCAGACAGCATCACAAGCCTTCTGAAACAAGTATCTCGGGTTTGCAAAACACAACAATGCAAGCTACGATACTGGTAGCATTATTAAGGCTGTTGAGCTAGATCAGGAGAGCTACCTGCACCCAGGAAGCACTCAGGTAACATGAAGGCATCTCCCATGAGAAGAGCAGAGCTGCCCCTCTGTCTTCTGCCCAGCCAGGGGTCCACTTCAAGGGGTCACTGCTGCAAAATCCCCTCTTAGTGCTCTGATGCCTTGGCATCGCTCTGGTCAGCATGACCATTAGCAAACAGGTCCAGGGAGTCTTGCACGAGCCTCTCTCCTCCTGGCCATTACATCCAAGTCCAAGGATCAAAATTGCTCAGTTCAGCCCTGACCACGTGCCGCCACACACAAACAGGCAAACAGTGGGTAACAGATGCTAATGGAGAGTAACTTTCCATAGCACATGCTATCTGCTGCCTTGCCAATGCCTGGAAGGCACTGGAAACCTGGCCATGAGCCAAATTCCTGCCATGATTATAACCATGCTCCTTAAGCCCTTCCTACTGGGTCAGGACAGCAATGTCCCAACCTCTAGGAAAGCAACTTCTCACCCACAGAAATCCTAACCCTGCTCCAAGACAGAGAGCTCAGAATTGGAGAAGACGGAGGGAAGTCATCTTCTACGGCAGAGTCTGTGGGACATGGCAAGCCCAACCTGTTCCAGTGAGACCTCACATGGAGCCATCTCCACCCTCGTGCTGGGAAAGCTCCATATCAAGACACACAAGCATGGCTGAAAAATATGTCTACAGCTGATCTACCACGAAAGCTGGGTGTGCTTTAGACCGGGCTCTCCTTCAGCCTCCGGAGACAACTCCCTGGGGTACAGTTACAGATGCCTGCCAGCCTAAGACTACCTGTAAGGAAAAATACGGCAATGGGAAGAGCCTCTCTGACCTCCAGTCCATGCCTGCTGCTCCCCACATGCAGCCCTTGAGCATCCTGCACCCTGCAGTCACCCGAGCTCCTTGTGTCGTACGGGAGGCCCAGCCTGCTTCTCCGCAAAGCCATCACACATGGGACTGGGGTGCTGATGCAGAGGAGACATGCTGTCAGGACACTCGGCAAGATCGCATCTACCCCCAGGGGTCCCCCTGCGCGTACGCCCTCTCCTCCCCACCCCGAGGCTTCAGCAGCCAAGCTGCCGGGCTGCCTCGGTGTACGGTTCCTCGCTCCCTTTGTGCCGCTTTGCTCTCCCGCCTGCAGCCTGCCCGTCCTCCTCTCTCCCCCTCGTCTGGACGGCCAGGGCTGACACCCCCTCGGTTGGCAGAGGGGAGCAGGCGGCGGGTGCTGCGGCGGGTGCCTCTGCCTGGCAGCGGCAGTGAGTCAGGCGCAGGCAGCACTGCACGTGGGAGTCTGCTGGCTGAGTCACCCAGCGCAGAGACGGGCTGACTCACCCTCAGACACAGCGCTGCGGGACGGATGGATGCTGGCCGGCCGGCCGGCCGGCAGATGCTGTCACTGCAGCTCCAGGTGCAGGTTTCCTCCTCGCCAAGCTGTGTCCTTCTGCTGCCAGAGGTTCCCCGAGGGCCGCGGCACCGGGCAGAACGTCGAACCGGCAGCGGCGTGGGCAGGAGGTCTCCTGGGCCACCAGCGGTGCTCCAGGGACCGCTGACCAGGGGGCCCTGCCTGTTCCCAGACACGCGCCAGCATCCCCACAGTCCAGGGCATGCCGCCTACCCTGTGCCCCATGCGCCTCCCCGCCACCCACCCGCTCCTCGGCCTCCATGGGGCATCCTGATGGCCAGGCTGTGCCAGCAGCGCGGCCTGTCCACGGCATCTTCCCCGGCCCGGGCGGCTGGCAGTGCCAGGGCATGGGAATGTGCCCCTTGAGGCGGGGTGACTGGGGGGACCTCACCTGCCTGGTCCCTCTGACCACCGCCGCACTCTCTTTGGCTAGAGGAAACTGTCCACCAACCTCTTCAGCAATACAGGAACCCAAAATCTCATTAACTGTGCATTTATTTTAGTGTGCCACCTAAATCCAGCACCTGCCGCTGCGGTTTGGGACCGACACAATTAGCTCAAGGAGAGGAGGGGACATGGGGCTGGGGTCAGCGCTGCCGAGGAGCCCGGCGGACCCGGCGCTGCTGGCAACGGGACAGCCCCAGGCACACAGATAGCCTGAGACAACAGGGAGAGCGGCGGCACAATGCACCTCTCAAAAAGAGAAGTGGGCACCAGGGTGCAGCGGCAGGGGCTTCACTCACCGACACGGCCCCAGTCAAACAGCATGAAGGAGGAAGGGGGATAGCGACGACCCCTTCCTACACCCCAGCACCAGTGGTGGGACCGAGGCTGCGGGCGCAAGAACAGCTTCTTCCCAGAGAACAGACGGCAGCAGCGGATGCAGCCAGCTTTCTGAAGGCTGCCAGGCACTGCCCAGGACTGAGGGGCTGTCGGAAGCAGAGCCCACACAGCTTGCAGTTTCAGTTGCAGCGCAGCTCATGGCTGCAAACTCTGAGCCTGCTGGACCTTCACAGGGGCTGCCAAAGCCAGAGCCCGGCCAGGGTCTCTTCCAGACCACCCCACCGACCAGGACAGGCAGGAGCTGGTCCTCAGCTCTGCAGGCACCTCTGTCTGGGCAACGTGCCCGACAGTGGGACTCCAACCAAGGCTGCCTTCCAGTGAGCTCTCTTCACGGAGAGACACCTTCACCAGACAGGGAGCCCATGGGTGCTCAGGGGTCCCTGCCCACCCGGCAGCAACCTCCAGCAACCTCCACCGGCAACAGCTCGGCAGCAGCGTGCGCACCTCCTGCAGCAAGCAACCGGCTGCTCTTTTCCCGTCATCTTGGATAATGAAAGCACTCGTGGGAAAATTTTACAGAGAAAATGGGGTTTGGCATGCTTTGTCTGAAGGGGTGCATGGCTTTATTTGGTTTTTCATTTGTTTGGGTTTTTTGTTGTTGTTCAGGTTTTTTACATTTTCATGACAATTTATCGGAGAGCCAAAAAGCCAATACTCTATAAAAAAAAAAAAAAAGACGACAATTCAGCTAAAAGACCTGAACTAGCTTAGAGGCTAGTAACAACCAAAATACCCAAAAAAGGGTAAGAAGTGGGAAGAAAGAAGAGGAAGCAGATGTCAATAAGATCTTGAACACAGGAAGTATCAAAAATTGGTATAGGAAGTTGAAGACTTCAGGAAAAAAAGTTTTTCAACAATGCTAAGTACAACAGGAAGCAGCTTTGCAAAATACGGTACCTCCACGCAGCTCCTGCGGGACAGACACAGCAGAAAATCTCTGCAGCAGATACCAGAGAGCAGAAGTGGTCTGTCAGTCCTCACACCAATGCCATTAAAGGAGCAGACTGAAATACTTGTAAAGAGTAAACGCAAAATATAAAGACAAATGCATAATTTCAAAACCATTAGCAAAAACAACAACAAAAAAGCCATTAAAACAATATAATTTTAAATTAAAAGGGCCAAACAACTTGAATGTAATGGTGTTAGAAAAAGCAAGTTCACAGAAAGGGTCACCTTCCTGCTTATGATAATTTTCAATAAATATTGAAATAATGGCGATATTCAAGAGCAACTGAAACAGAATGAAGTTACCTCAGTATCCAGAAAAGAGCACACAGACTCCCCCAAGTAACCATCAGCTATCTGGCTTGACATCAATCCCCCACAAAGTAAGGAGAAGGATTAAATGGATCTGATTTTTTTTAAAACAGAAATTCAACTTACAGATCCGATTTCATCTTCCAGGTGTTTAAAGCGTTGCTGATAAAGATAATTCTGTCTATATTTTCTTGAAAATGTGACTTATTACCATACAATATTCCCATTATAAATTAACCCTTTGCAAAGTCATTAATGATAAATGCAGTAAGAACTGGCTGAATGACTAGTCTCAAAAAACAGCCAGGAAGACTTCATGTTAATGGATAAGAGGATATCTAGTGACACTCTGGAGCCATCCTAGTGATGAGGGGAAGCTCCAGACAACTGGGAAAATGCTCTTGCTATGCCCATCTCTAGGATACCCAAGGTGGCAAATGCCAGAAACGTCTGGACAGCCAGCTCCACCCCAGCACCCCCCCACCAAGGACCACGGAGCACATCCTCTTGAAGGCCATTTCCAAACACATGAGGAACAAGCAGGTAACCAGAAACCATCGGTATGGATTTACCACGGCAGATCATTTACGATCAATCCGACTGCCTCACGAAACGGGTGGGCTGAGGAAACGCATGCTGGACAACCAGAGTAAGGATGGGCAGAAGCTGCCTGCACTGAGGGCAGCAATCAACGGCTCAATAACCAGCTGTCAGCCAGTAATGGGCAGAGCAGGCCACGGGTCAATACTGGGCTGATACCAGGCCATACCTTCATCGAACACCCATGTAATGGCAGAGTGCACCCCCAGCAATCTGCAAATAACGCTAACCCAGGAGGGGGCAGGTGGATATGCTGAACAAGAGCTTTAATGCACAAGTTCCATGATAAACTTGGACTGGGTGATGGGAAACCTCATGAAGCTCAGCATGCAGACATGCAGATGTCTGTGTTTGGGGCAGAAGGACTGCCGTGCAGCAGTGCCGGCTGGGAAGCTGCTGCCAGAGAAGAGCCTGGGGTCAAGGCGCATGCCAGGTTGAGTACGAGCCAACAGCACGTGCCCACAGCGAGGAAGGCAGACTACATCCCGGTCACATCAGGAAAAGCACGGTCAGCAGACTGAGGGAGTCCATCTTGTCTCTCTACTCAACACTGGTGAAGCTACAACAGTTTGGGGCTCCCCAGTTCAAGAGGGATGTTGAAAAAATGGTGAGGGTCCAACAGACGTAAATCAAGCCCCTCACTGCTTGGTAGACACGGTGACACTGAGGAGATGGGCTTCCTCAACCTAGCAAAGGGGAGTCAAAGGCGCAATGTAATAGTGGCCTTCAGCTACACGAAAGATATAGCTGAACCTTTCTAGAACAGCAACAGCAGACAGTGCAACAAGGGATACAAGCCACATGTCATGGCTTTGGACCACAAAGGCTAAATATTAGAAAAACTTCTCCACTAAGGGAGCAGCACCTGCAGAGACATGGTATGATTTCCATTCTGAAGAGCCTTCTAGACTCAGCCAGAGAAAGTCACAGCTGACCGATCTAGTGTTGGTGAGAGTCTGACTTTGAGCAGGCTGGACCAGAGATTTCCAGAGATCCAAACAACACTTCTCAGATGGTATGAATGAATCGGTACCAGACCTGATGCTATTCAATGCCTTCTCTATGTGACGCAATAATTCAAGTAAAAGTAAGATCATGGTTGAAAAACATCTGGTTGATGCTGTAACTTGGAGAATTGGAATAGGATGTGATCGAGTGATCCAAATCACTTTGCAAGCTGAGCCCATTCAGCTAAAGCATCTTTATGTACTGCCCAGCGCAAGGTGTTTTGACCAAGGGTTACCAGCCATCCCCATAGGATGGGGGCTCAAATCCTGGGAAAGGTTGAAAGGTTTGAGAAGATGAGCAGTTCATCATTAGTCCTCAATGCATTGCTGAAACACAAGAGCTAAATGATCCTCAGATACTTAAAAAGAACAATCAATACAGAAAGGAGATGGATTTACAGTAAATGTAGCTGTGGCTGAGTCAAATAACAGCATGTTGCCTATAGTCTGACTTTTCTTATTTTAAGAACATTGGGTAATGAAGAGCCATAAAAATTCTTTGAAGGCCACAATAAATGAACTCACAAAGAGACATTTAACGAGCATTATGCAATTAACTTTCCAAAAAGAACATCAAGAGATAATTGATTATAAAGTAAAAGTAAACTTTTCAGGGAATAACATTCAGGTAACAAAGTTTTATTTAGTCCGATCTAGAGTAAAAAAAATGGAACTTTAAACCAGATGAATGCAAATTAGAAATTAAATGCTAACTACTAGTAGCTAGAGGAATTAACAACTGAAACAACCAACTGAAGGAAACAGTGGATTGGGCACCATTGCAACATGTTGCCCAGGGAGGGTGTGAAACCCCCATCCCTGGAGGTTTTCAACACCTTCTCAGCTGGACAAAGCCCTTTGCAACCTGCTTGGCTGGCAATGCCGACCTCATGTTGAGCAGGACTGCTTGTTGCACTAGTGACCTCCCAAGGCCCCTTCCAACAGGGACAGGTCTGACATTCTCCACCTCTTGATGTTTTTCATTCCAACCTACATGTTTGTCCAGGAAACGCTTCAGCCAAACAATTTATTAAGCTAAATAGCGGGGTAATAATGCGAGTTTTATTAGCTCACAATACACGGCAAAATAATTGAACAGACACTCCAGTATTGAATTCTGTGTTTAAAAAAGAAAACCCACAAAACCCAGTTGACTGAGCTCAACATACTTTTAGGCATTTTCTCCTCGCAAGAGGAATATACTTTAGTCTCACCCCTCTCATGCTCTCAGCCCTCACCTCTCACCATCACAATTTCCTCATGCTCTTCCATCGCAAGCTCACTGAACATCTCACCGCAGCCACGTTGCACAATCCTCTCTCCAACAACCCACTTTCAAGCCTGGGCTCCTGAGCAGAAGGGGTTGGACAGATTGTCCCACACCCATTTCTTACTTGCACCAGGCCACATGCCATCTTGTCCTCCAATTTTATCTTAGACTCTCTCCAACTTAATTTCCATGTCTTACAGTCTACCAAAGTATCCTTCACCAAAGAAATCTGTCAGGAGGAGGCAGAGCAGAAAAAAGACTGTCCACAAGTTCTCATGAGGTATCGGAGGAAGGACAGCAAACTATAAACAAAAGACTCCACCAAGGCAGACATTACTAAAGTCCATAGGCAAGATCTTACTGGAGGCAAATCCACAAGGGGGGAAAAAAAAAAAAAAAAAAAAAAATTACAGAAAGCTGGCAAGTCCTCAAAGCAATGGTACTAATGGCACAAACAGAAATTATACCAGTGCAAAGCAGTAACAAGTGTGGTAGGATGGTAGGACACCAACTTGGCTAACTCACATGAGCTCCTCATTGGTCTCAGGCACAGGAAGGCACGCATGTGGAAAGTGGAAATTAGGTCAGATTAATAAGGATAAATACAAAAGAGTGGCATCAGCACAACAGACTGAACTCCAAACAGCTACACAAAGAGTAAGAGGCAACTAGCAAAAAACAGCAAAGACAAGAAGCAATTCTCATGTACATTAGTAATCAATGTAACAACATATTGGTCTGTTACTCAGGGGACAGAAAAGGCAATTGAGGAAATTATACTGAGGACAAAGTGTTTTATGCCTTTTTGCATAAGTCTTCACTATAAACAGCAAAGAGGTGTCTAGCACAAAAAGTAGTGGCCAAAGAGTATACCTAAGCTTTCAATAAAAAATGCAATGTCAGATTTTGATTAAACTGGCTCTGGAATATTTAATTGTCTGGAGCAACCATGAAAGAGCTCAAGCCCTGAGAGCTCTCAGCTGATGGAAGGCAACTGCACTGAAAAAGGGAAGAGTAGTGCCCACCTCTAAAAACAAACAGAGAAGCTAAGAACTCACAGATCACTCTGATTCAAAACATTAAAAAAAAGCAACAGCAGCAACAACCTGTAAGTCCCTGCAAGACAAGGCAAGCATTGGTACATATGGACTTATAAGGAACAAATGGTGTCTAACCAACGTCAGTTCCTTCTGCAATAGGGTAACAGACCTTCAGCACAGCAGAGAAGCAGATGTTAAGCATCATACATTAAGTAATGTTCCTGACTCTGTTTCACACAGTATTTTCAAAATTAATTTAAGGAAGGATAAACCTAGTACAGGCTCAGAACAATACTGATTTGATAACTGTTCTGAGAATATTTATCAAAGATAACCATACAAATTGAAATGAATATCAACTTGGATTGGGCAAGGTTTCTCCTAGGTTCAGCTCTGTTCAATATGCTTATTAACCAACCAGATGATGGAAGAAAGTATGCTTATTAAAATTGCAGGTGGCATGAAACTAAGAGTAACTGCAAGGATTAGAATCCTAAATGGCTTTGTCAAATTTGTCTAAAAGGGATTAAATTCCAGAGGGGCAGTTGTGAGGGTCTGCACTTACGCAGCATTAATTCTTTGCCCAAGAACATGGCAGAGAGCTGTAGAATAGTTAGCAACTCTTCAGAAAAGGATCTGGGAGTCAAAGCAGATCACAAAACCAACAGCAGTCAGCAATACTGTATTTCTAAGAAAAGGCAACCACTGTGTTGAATCATATGAACAGAAACAAGCCTGCAGAAGTCCTGCTTTGTGCTTTTCTTCCAGCACTGGCTCAGTGCTGCATCCAGCCTTGGGCACCACTTTTCAAGGGGGACGTGATCAAGGGGAGAGAGTCCAGAGGAGCATGAAGATGAACAGAGGACCAGAAAATGTCATGGACAAAGAGCTGAAGTTATTAAGCCTGAAGAAGAGGATTCTGCCACAGTTTTCAAGTATGGAAAGAGGCTGCTGCAAAAAGGAAGGGAACGATCTGTTCCCTTTGTCCTCAATAAGTGGCTGAAATTGGGAGCAAAAAAGATTCAGGTTAAACTTTCTAAGGAAAAAGATGGTTAAACACTGGAAGAGATTTCACAGAATCCTAGAATAGTTTGGGTTGGAAGGGACCTTCAAAGATCATCCAGTCCAACCCTCCAGCCGTAGGCAGGGACATCTTTCACTATAACAGGCTGCTCAAAGCCCCATCCAGCCTGGCCTTCAACACTTACAGGGATGGGACATCCACAGCCTCTCTGGACAACCTGTTCCAGTGCCTCACCACCCTCATTGTACAACATTTCTTCCTTATGTCCAATCTAAACCTACTGTCTTTCCGTTTAAAACTGTTGTCCCTTGTCCTGTCACTACAGGCCCTGGTAAAAAAGTTTCTCCCCATCTTTCCTGTAGGCCCCCTTTAAGTACTGAAAGGCCACAATAAGGTCTCCCTGGAGCCTTCTCTTCTCCAGGCTGAACAACCCCAACTCTCTCATATTTTCTTCATAGGAAAGTCGTTCCAGTCCTCTGTTCATCTTTGTGGCCTCCTCTGGACCCACTCCAACAGGTCCATGTCTGTCTTGCACTGTGGACCCCACAGCTGGACACAGTGCTCCAGGTGGGGTCTCAGGAGAGCAGAGTAGAAGGGCACAATCCCCTCCTTCGACCTGCTGGCCACACTGCTTTGGATGCAGCCCAGGATACAATCGGCTTTCTGGGCTGCAAGCACCCATTACCAGCTCATGTCTCATTTTTCATCTACCAGTATCCCCAAGTCCTCCGCAGAGCTGCTCTCAATCCATTCATCCCCCACTCTGCACTGGTACTGGTGATTGCCTTGACCCATGTGCAGGACCTTGCACTTGGCCTTGTTGAACTCCATGAGGTTCACAGGGGGCCCACCTCTCAAGCCTGTCAGGGTCCATCTGGATGGCATCCCTTCCCTCTAGCCCATCAGCTGCACCACTCAGCTTGATGTCATCTGCAAACTTGTTGAGGGTGCACTCAATCCCACTATGTGTGTCATTAATAAAGATATTAAATAGTATTGGTCCCAGTGGGACACCACTCGTTACTGGTTCCTATTTGGACATTGAGCCGTTGACTGTAACTCTTTGGACGCAGCCATCCAGCCAATTGCTTACCTACCTAATAGTCCATTCGTCAAATCCATCTCTCTCCAGTCTTCTGGGAAGGCTTCAGATGTACTGTCACTGACAGTCTTTTAAAAGCTGGTTAGACAAACATTTCTCAGGAAGGACAGACATCTTGACCCTAGGCAGGAAGGTCGGTAAATGATGTCCCATTGCCCTTTCCCATCTCACCGGGCGATTGCACAAGGTTGTTCCTGCCTCACATGCAGATTCTGGGCTCTTCTGGATACTGCCAGCTACTCTTCAGGAACCTAACTGGCCACGACACCTTGTCCCTGTTGGTCCCAGCAATTCTTTTACTCTCTTGGTTCTCCTGGTAGTTCTCTACTGGTTCTTTCACCAGCCTCAAAAAGATCGTCCTTACCCCTCACCTTCAGTTGTCCTACGTTTTTCATGTGTCTCACATGGCTCTGCCCATAGCACTTTCTTTTCTCTCTTCATGCTTCTTCTAGCTAGCCTTATGTTTTAATTTAATACCATCTCTCAGCTCTATGTTGATGATTCATAGTTCTGCCTTTCTATTCCTGGACTGTCTACTGTCCAAAATGAAGTCTCAGCTTATTTTCCCCTCCAGCATTTCAAGTGTGTACCCACAAGCCCAAGCTCAACATGATTAAAGAGAGCTGTTACTAATCCCAGCTTTGTCCCCCCTTACCCCAAGCCCTTGCTGCTCGATGCCTGGGGACATCACTTAGATCCTGTCTGAGAGTTGAGGACACAATTCAGACAGGGAACAGAGTTCATGGACCTAACTCTCCTCTTCTCTCCATATCCTTCTTGCCCCTAAAGCCCTACAGAGCTACACAAATTATAGTCCCTGAAATACAGCCTTTATCACCTGGCCGCACAGTCAAAGACCCCAGGCTTCCACTCTGCATCAATCACTATTGCACCCTTCCCCCAAAAATTGTCTACAACATGTAAAATCGTGCCTCATCCATATTCAGTCAGAATGCTGCTGCTAAAATTATTTTCTTAACCTCTCTTTCTTAAGCAGGCCAACCCTCCCTTTGAATCCCCCCTCTGGGTCCTCCTCTTCTGTCATGTCAACTGCAAGATGCTTGTCTTCACCCTCCCAAACTACTCATACGTTAACAACTATCCTTCCTTTGCTGCTGAAGAGCTGACTGTTCTCCCTCCCAAACTATGACAGCAATCTCCACTTCCCAGCTGCTAAATTTCAAGCAAACACCTCTCTATTTTCTCCCATTTGTACTTCATGTTTGAAAAAGAGCTCTCTGTAAACAACCTGAAATCCACTTTATTACCCTCTTTCAAATTGCTCCTTAAAGCTCTCCTGTGCCTCTGTACTCACCAGAAACATCAAAACCAACACAGGTTAGATGACTGCCATATTAAGACCATGCCCACAATACAGGCCATGCTGTCCCACTGTCTCTGTGCGCTCCCTACTTGGTCATCCGCATCTGCCCCTCATTTTTAAATAAACTACAAGACCTCTGCGGCAGGGTTCTCTTTGTCCTGTGTTCTCACAGCATCTTCTGCAGGAGGAACCTGATCAGATAAGGCTCCAGGGTGTGACTGTAATGAAAAAAACAGTAACAGAAGCAGCAGACTCACACCTAACCGTTCCCACACAGAAGAGCCATAGTGCTTTCAACCCTGCAGCACCCATCACCCGCCGGAGACAGCACCAGCCCTGGCCACCCGCCCGCCAGCCAGCAGCGCTGCTTCGTTCATGGATTTGCACTCCATTTGCCCCCATTCACTCATCTGGAGACTGGGGAAGGGACATGCACTTGCTAGAGGCTGATCTGAAGGTCAAAACCCTTTCCATTAAGCACAGGAGTCACTGCTGGGCTAAATATCAAAAGCTGTCGAAAAAACAACAGCAGGAGGCAAGTGAGCGACAAACATGCTATAGTGAGCAAGTGTCAGGGGCTGACAGCCCCTGTTATCCATTGCAGCAAGTTGAGACACGAGATGATGAATCCAAAGCCGGTGGCTCCCAACCCTCCAGGACTACAGCATCAGCACAACAGGACCGGGATTTCGGACGCAGCAGCCAGCAACCAGTTAGCTGTAACTGAGGCACAGTGCCCTTGATGACTGAGTGGATTTCATCACCACACAGATCACATGGAAGGAACAAGATCTCACACATAACCCCGGGCAAGAACTTCCAGAGTGACTCACGCAAGCCAGAGGTTCCAGTGCTGAGATGCAGCCCCACGGCAGCGAGCCACTGAGGACAGATGTAAATGTCCTTTTCCATCCATGTGGCACAAGCTGAGTCGCTCTGCTCTGTCTAGATATCTATTTCCTTGGGATTTGTAGGAATTCCGAAGCAGAAGGGTTTACCAGGTTTGGTTGAAACTGGACAGCAGGTCTGAAAGTTACTGGGGCAGAAGAGGCAAGCAGACTCAGAAGGACACGCCTTAATCATACAAACCTCCTTTCAGTAGGGAAGCAGGCTAAAATTATCTTGATTTTTAGCCTTCCTGCCTCAGAAGACTCCTTGCTCTCACTACAACACTCCAGAAAATCCATCTGAATAGGCACACCCCAGCTTCAGTGCTGCTAGTAGTGATGCTCCGAGCATTGCAGGAGGAGGTAGAAGGAAATTAAGACCACAGTTGCCTTTTTCATGCAGGACACTGTAGGCAGAAATAAAACTGATGTGATTTGTTCACTCCATGCAGCTGCTATACAGGAGACTCTGGCTTGCAGAAGGTCCTGGAGGAGGGTTTAAAAAAATCAGACACAAAAGTAGGAAGGTGGGATCATGAAGAGAAAAGGACTCCTTCTGCCCAGGGAGGGATGCAATAGAAGCATGATGGTATTACTGAGGTGCTCATCAAGATTAAAAGCTCTGATCATAGGCACATTGCTGGGGCAGCTCTTGTATCCCTCAATTTCTAGCAGTTAGGCTTTTGTTTCAGCCCATTGCTGCTTCTTTGAACTCACAGCTATTGCCCACACCCCTCTCCCATTCACCGCCAGCTAAGAGAGTGACTGGGATTTCAGCTCAAGGGCTGCCACCCCATCGCCCAGGGGCACCAGAAACACCCAGTCTTCCCCAGGGACGTCTTCTGATGAGGAGAAAAGGTGGGACCCATTTCACATCAGCCAGCCCATCTGGAAACACAGCTTAAGGTCCAGATCAGACATAATCTAAACCTAGTTTGGCCATCCAAATTAACCAAAAGTCCTGTCACCAGCTTTGAACAGCCAGCCTGGATGCACAAACGCCTTTAATCCTCATCTTGTTGAAACTCCAGAGGAGGCAAGAGCCCAGCGCTGCCCAAGACTTGAAGGTCTCTGAGCAGAAAGCAGACGCGCTCCATCAGTTAGGTATTCACAGAGCAATTGCCAAAAACTAACCACACTCAAGTTTCTCCTACTGGGTCCTCACCAAAGCAAGCCACGGCCACTCCAGCCCAAGCACAGAAGGAAAGAGCAAGCAACAATCCTGGCCACAAACGGAGGTCTTGCCCTGCACCAAATGCAGAGGCAGCTCCCGGGGACAGGGTCCCCGCAGCCATCCCTATTCTGACAGAGGACCGGGCAGCTGCCCATCAGCAGGACGTCGCTGCTTGGAGCGCCGGTCGGTTGCAGGACTGTCCCTGAACAAGCAAAAGACTCTGTGCAAGCAAACTGCAAAACTGCCTGCTGGGAGAACTCATGAGAGCTATGAGTTTATGTTGGGTCAAGGAAGACTGAACAAGCCAAGGGAAGAGAGCCACCAAGGACTAAACAACACACAGAAACCACACCGAGCTCAGGAAGACCTGCCAACGTCTGGCAAAACACTTGGAGAAAGCATCCCTTAAACAGGCACTGGTTCCCACACTCCTCCCCAGGCGTTTGACTTGTGCTGCTGTCATGGTCAGGATATTTAGCAAACAGACCTTTGCTGTAAGCTGTCTCACACAAGCTCAGAATCAGCAAAATATAGGTCCATTTTGCCTTCCCCCCCCAGCCCTGACTATGCATTACTGCCTCCTCGCCTGTGCCCACACTCGCATTCATACAGTCGCACCATGCGCCTGGTGAACAACTGAAAACTGGTCCAACCAAACCCCAGTGCAAACCTCAGTTTCTACCAGAGCAGTTCCCTGATCCAGCTCACCATGAGCAACCCATGCTGGCAAAAGGGAGGGCAGGCAAGGAGCTGCCAGGTGGGAAGAGTTGCATTGCCCCTTCTAGCAGCAACCGCCCTTGTGTCAGATTGAGGTAATTGTGAAACTGCAGCCACAGAATTCTCCAATGCTCTCACTGAGACCACATCCAAATCCCATTCTTGCCCTGCGGCGTACCTCCATGTCCTCAACTCTTCCTCTTTAGCCACAATGTCAGAGTTCTTGCCCCTGCAGCACCAGAAACCTTCCCTTCCCTCACCATGGCACCTGCAACTTCATCCTTCTCGGTCTTCAGCTGTCAAGACCATCCGCCAGTCTTCCTGCTCCAGCTTCATCATCTCCCCCAACTAACTCCTGTCAATCACAGCATCAAGCAGCTTCTTTTTTTGATTTTCCGACTCTTCCACAAGACTTTGTTCTTGAGTTGTAAGCTCTCATCTGACAAAGGTGGCTCCAGATGATTGGGGCCACAATATAAAACTTTGTAAAAAACAGTGGATGTATTTGTCCAAGCATGCTATGGGCCTCCTCCAGCCGTGTTTCTGCTCTGCCCATCGCTCTCTCAGGGCCAAGGTCTCCCCTCACACCAGGACCTGCTCCGGGACTCTCCCCATGCACATATTTCTGCTTGTGCCACTCACACCAGGCATCAGCTCTGGGAGATGCTGAGCAGCATCAGCCCTACCAAGCCCTCGCCAGGCAAGGACTCACGCTGTGTTAGGGGACCCAAGGCTTTTCCTTGCCAGCACGTAAGGCAGGCAGCTCAAAAAGCGCTTCCAAGTACCCTCAGGAGTCTCTCCTAGGAGTCTTTGCCCTGAGACCCCAGCACCCCTCATCCAAACAAAACAAAGCCTGTGATCAGAACATTTGCCCAATCTCTCATTTTTGTGTTCTTTTAACCACCTTTGCACTTAATTTCCAGCAAAGCTCGAGGCTACAGTGGCAGAGGAGTCCTGCCCCGATCCGGCACGCAGAAGGGGCAGCACGGCAGAAGACACGCAGCCCTCCGGGATGCCCGGCTCCAGCTCCGGGAGTAGAGAAGCACTGATGGCTCTGAGGTTTTCTGCTCTTGGAGGAGACGGAGCACAGCTCCTCACACCACACCCCGCCACTGTTCCCTGTGGTTTCCAAGCCTTCGGGAACTTACAGGCACACATAAACAGGGCAATTCTGCAGAGGTCATGGAATTAGCAGGAAAAAGCTAGCTAAGCAGAACAGTCTCCTTCCCAAAGGGTGTAATTTACTTGAGGCTGATTCAGCTGAGCAAGGACATGCTGGCAAACCCTATGCGGGGCCTGGCAGCACTGGGCTCCCCAGAACCAAGGCAGGACACTGGGAGGACTCCAGTGAGCTTCATTCTTGTCTTCCTCAAGAAGGTAGTGCATCAATAGCAACTCCTGCCTCCGATTTTGCTTTGTGAATCAAAGTAACCTCATTAATTGGTACAAGCAGCTTTAAAAACAAAAATGCCCAGTATCAAAGGACTACTTACTCTTAGAAAGAAATGCAAAAAAAAAATCCAGAACATTGGAGATGCATGTTGAAAAAAATTACGCTAATTATTAACAGCAAGATGGCTAATAACGGAGAAAAACTCCTAAGGTTGCAAGGCCCTAGACTGTAACTGTATCTCAAATATCTGCCTTAACCAGATGCCTTAGATCTAGCTGATTGGGAAAAGGCTAAAATTCTGGGGTGAAAGTGTTCCTACCAAGTGACCCAACAGTCCATTCTGGTCTTAAACCCACCAAAACAGCTGGGACCTGGAGCAAAGCCAACATTCAAAGGCAACTCCTGCCCAGCAAAAGCCAGATGCAGAGCCACAGTTAACTGCCAGTCTGCTATCAGCAGATCATTCTCCGGGGCTTTTTTCATCCTGTGCTTCTGCCAGAGAAGCAACAGCTGAAAAATGTAGAGGAAAGCTTTTCCAAACTAATCTCAGTTCTTAAAATGCAGAAAGGAACCAAATCGAGTTTAGAAGTGTGTTGGAGGGGTGTGAAAGGACAATAAATGGAAAAAACACACACTCCGGGTAAATCTCTGACTACCCTCATTCAAACAGAGAGATTCTTGCTCCTGCTATCTGGCCACCAACTCCTCTCGCCATGGCTGACAACTTTCTCCAAGCTTTTCCTGAACACTGAGCCTTTAGGTGGGCTGCAAGACGTGCACGACAGCTAAAGTCAAGAAAAAATTCCTATGATCTGACAAAAGCTCTGTTGAGGGATCTCACCTATCTTCCACCTCCTCTCTCCTGGCCTTTGTTACTTTACGCACACAGAAGACCTCAGTGTAACCATCTTCTCAGCCCCGCACTGTGATCATCCTCCCGCATCTCCACCTTCCCGGCTCACTCTCTCCTGTGTGTCCATGGATCCACGCTGGCTCCTGCTGTCCCATGTAACTCGCAGTCCCCCTCCTGCGCATCCCTCAGGTAATTCTCTACACCATCGGCATCATTCTCCCTGCCTAGAACCCGTGTTTTGGTCACTTCTATGAAAGAAATTAAGTGCTGTGCAATTACTGTTCTAATTACAAATTCTATTAATATAATTCTGTATATAGTCTGTTCCAGACTAACATAGTTAGAGGTCACATTTATTACAAGCAGGGGTTGTACCAACCTCAGAACTAAAGTTGCATATCATTTTGCTTTATGCACATATAAAATCTTTTACAGAGCTCAGCAGCTTGCAGCAGTCTCTGAAATTTGGCAGAGAAACAAGCCTGGGATGAGGGAAACGCTTTTTGCTAGCCCCCTGAAAATCTGTCCAAATTTGGCGGTTAGAAACTACTGAAAACCACCGGGTCCTGCCTATGATTCAGCTGACACTGGCCACCAGCCAAACCCACCGCCTTCCCCAGCCCTGGGTGCCCAACAGCCTTCTCTTCTGCCACAGCCTCTAAGCAAAGCTCCAGCTACAAGGAGGAGACCAAAATAAAGCAGATTTCCCTTTCCTCCCACAGCGACACTCAACAACACCTCTGTCCGGGCCCGGGAGAGGCTGACTGGCGAGCAGCCGCAGGCTCCGTCCGCACACCCCTTTTGCCCGGTGTTTGACTCCAAGCTCTTTTCGTTCCTCCTTGGGAAAAGGCTCCTTCTCCTCAACCCAGCAGGGCTACCAGGGCTCTCAGCTGCAGCAGCCTACCCAACACCCGCTCTATCTCCCTCCTTGGCAATGCTGTCTGCAGCACGAGCCACAAAACCACAAGGTTTCTGTACAACACACCTTCTGCTAACGCCTCCCTCTCCTACCCGCCAACACTGCTCCAAAGGTGAAAACCTGCACGGAAGCAATGGCAACCCCAGCTCTGGCTGGAGGGTGGATGGCTCGGGCACACCACTACCGCTGCGGAAAGCAACTGGCCCCTGCCTTTTTCCCTTTTAAAAATAAAGGAATTGCCTGCAGAAAAAGAATCTGGTAAGAGGACGTGAGCAAGTCTTGCAATATCCTGCACTCAGTGTTAGGAAGTTGAATTTGGGATTTCACTGACAACTTCCATAACAGATTTTAGGACCAGAAGCAGTCGTTACAGTCACACAGTCTGATCTTTGGATCCAGAACATAAACAAATCAACAAATTAAAACCCTCTTCCAGCAATTTCTGTATCAAGCCCAAAACACACAGTTTAGAAGGATATTCCCTTCCAGACTCAGGTGCTTCAAGAAACAATAACATCTCCAGCAAAACTCTTCCAGTGGTTAATTACCCCCACCATTAATCCAGTCTCTCACACACACCTGGTAACATATTGCCTGTAACTGCACAATCACAGTGCACTTTTCACCAGGATCACGATTTAACCCTGTGCCTAGCAAGTAAGCGGGGAATGCAGCCAAGATAAGGAAATCTGTGGGATTCCTGCTCCGCCAAATCCACAGCTGGAAAGAAAGGAGGGAGGAGGCAGGGAAGGGCTAGAAGAGAGAGGACGGGTCTGTGACTGGAGCAGGCAAAGCCCCCAAGGAGACGTCCCCTCCAGCCCCGTCACACAGCCCTGCATGATGCCAAGCAAGGTCCGCCATGGCCACCCACTAGCGTGCTGGTCACTCTTCACGCCTCATCTTCAGGTTAAATGAGACAGCTGCCATCCAGCTTTGGGAAGCCCTGACCGCTTGCAGCTGCGTGTGAAAGAATTTTGTTTTCACGCCTGCCTTTGAGCAGCAGGAGAAAACACGCACCACGAGTGACGTTGCTAAGAGACGCACCTAAACGCCAACGTGCTCCCCATCAGCTTACCCATGCTCAAGTGGTGCAGGACGGGACGCGGGTGGGCAGCGGCAGGCAAGGACAGACAGTGGCTGGGGAGGGACACACACACCCGACACCCAGGGGAGCGGCTCTACGTCCCCGCCGTAGAGGGAGGGAGATGAGGGGCAGGGACGCGGGGAGCCTGGGAGGGTTGGCCAGCCATGCTCTGCCTGCGGAGGTGGCCCTATGAGCGACTCAGGAGTAACAGCCAGGTTTCCTACAGCAGTATTTCAGTTGGTAGCTTCTCTGTCCCACAACACGGGAATCACAAGCAGGATCAGACCACGTCATCACAATTACCAGTCCCTCGGGTCTTCCACTGCAGCCGGCATCAGAGGCACGAACAAGGAAGAGCTGCAGGAGCCCCATGGGAACAGATGCGCGATGGTCTTCCCCCACCAGGACCACCCCGACCTCCCCAGCCAGAGGCTGGCTGGAGCCCCGGTGCGCAGGGCTGAGGCACTGCCGTGGCCTGTGCCAGCCCTGGGCACTCCCACTGATCTCCACGACAAATCCCTTCCCTCTTCACTTCATTAAATTCCATTAATTCAATGGCATTCTGTGGCAGGAGACCTCACAGAGCAGTCAGAGAAGTGGAAAAAAGCCTCCTCCTTTTATTGGTTTTACATTTGCCCGGTTCACGATCCCACCGAGCACCCTTTGTCCTTGCACCGCAAGACCAATGAACCAAATTCTGGAACTTACATTCCCTGACCATGCAATCTTTTAGACTTTTGTCACAGTCCCTCTTACTTCTTTCCAAAGAAACCACCCCCAAAGACTGAAGTGGGACACAGGTGCTTCAAGAAGAGCTCCAGGGAAGCCGTCCGGCCCAGACTGCCACCCCCGTGCAGCGTCACCTGCCGCTGAGGCCGGTACCGCGTGCTCCCTGCCTGCGCCCGCTCTCCAAAACCAGTCCCGCGTGCCACCCGCAGCGACGTTCCTGGCATGAGTTAGCGGGAGCGGACCCGAGCACACTGCCAAAATCGAGACGAGACAACAAAAACCACGGCGGGGAAACGGCAACACTCAACAAGCCACCGAGCCAAATCGGGATACCTCGCACAGACCAAATGGCACCTGTGGCCCCAAGGCTTTCTCTGCTAAGGGGCAAAGCCCGGCTGCAAAAGCCTGAAGGTTTAGGATCACCAAAGCCAGCCAGAGGGACAGTTTGGCCAGCCCGTGGGCCGCCTAGCACCGGCCTCAGGGCAGAGCCGTGACTCCTTCCCCCTTCCCTCCTCCATCCCCCCTTGCTCGGCTCCAGCTCAGCCTTTCAGCTCCGAGTTCCTTGGGCCAGGACTGCAATTTTCTGCCTTTTGAATTTCAGAAGGCTTCGGCGTGTCACGCACCCCGCCGGATTTCATTGCCCGCCGATGCCAAGGGCAGGTCCCCTCGCACGCAAAGCTCGGCTCCCCAGCCCGCAGCTCCCCTGTGCGAAGAGCAAAGGCGACCGTCCTCCCGCCCTGTGCGGGCTGCCGGGCCGCGACCACCGCCGCTGCAGGCCGCGGCGTCGGGCCGGGACCCCCGGGGCCGGGGGCAGAGAGGGGCGGCTGCGGAGTGCACACCCCCCCCCCCAACCACCACAACCACCTCCCGCCCGGCGCCTGCAGCCCCCCCGGGCCCGAGCCCAGCCAGGCCCCGAACGGCTCCCGGCAGCGGGGGCGGGGGGACACGCCGCGCCCCGCAGGCCCCGGCCCGCCTCGGCGCAGGCCGCGGCCCGGCCCCGCCGGCTCCGGCCACCCCCGCGGGCCGGCGCTGCCGCTTCCCGCCGCTGCTGCTGGGGGCCCGCCGGGCAGCGCGGCCGGGCCCGGCCCGGCGAGCGGCGGGGCGGGCAGGGCTCCAGCCGGGCCCCGCGGGCAGGCAGCGGGCGAGGCCGCCGCCCCCGGCGGGCACCGGGAGCAGGTGCAGCGGCCGGCGGGGGACAATGGGCAGCGGCGACGGCCCGGCCCGGCCCGGCCGGGTTCGGCGCGGCGCGGTCGGGGCCGGCGCGGCCCGTCCCGGTTCGGTTCGGTTCGCCCCGTCCCGGTTCGGTTCGCCCCGGTTCGGCCCGTCCGCCTCACCCTCGATGGAGATGACGTGCTCGCGGATCTGGCTCTGCAGCGCCAGGTCCTCCACGCGCTCGATGAGGTCGTAGATGGCGTAGATGTTGGGGTGCACCGACTCGAAGCGCCCGATCTCGGCCCGGATCGCCGCCGAGTTGGAGAGCCCGAACTGGGGCGGCGGCGGCCCGCCGGGCTGCGGGCCCGAGGGGCCGGGCACCGGCACCGGCACCGGCCCGCCCGGCGCCGCCAGGCTCTGCTGCTGCGGGCTCTGCCCGGGCCCGCCCTGGAAGTTCATGGCGGCGGCGGCGGGGCCGGCGGTCAGCGGCGCGGAGCCGCCGGCAGCCGCTGCATGGCCGCGCTCTGCGGGCTCCGCCGCTCTGCGGGCTCTGCCGCCCCCGCCCCGCCGCCCGCTCCGCTCCGCGCCGCGCCGCCGGCAGCGCGCCCCGCGTCACGCACCGCCCCCGCCCCGCCCGCGCCCGCGTCACGCCGGCGGGCGCGGGACCGGCCCCGGGGCGGGGCGGAGGGGGGGGCCGCGCCGCCGGCGGGGGGGGGGGGGGGGGGCACGACCCCGCTGCGCCCCGGCACGGCCCCTGCCCGCCCGGCCCCACGCGTGGCCCCGTGCCCGCGGCCCCACGTAGCCCCCGCCTACGGCTCTGCCCGCCGGGCAGCGCGGCTCGGCCCCCAGCCGTTCCCCGGCCCCCCCCCCCCCCCCCCACAGGCGCCGGCGGACACCCGCCGCCCCACGGGGCGGGGGGACGCGGCTCCCCACACCCACACACACCCCGGCACCCCTGGCCGTCCCGCCGGCCCCCCCCCCCCCGCCCCGGCAGGGCTGCCCCCACGGCCGCGCCGGCGTGGAGCTGCCTCCCCTGCCCCCGTGCCCCCCGGGCAGACCCCTCGGCAGCCCACGGGGCGCCGGGCCGGTGCCCCCCAGCCCGGCCTGGGGACCCCTCCGTTCGCCGGCCCCGTTGCCAGCGCACCCCCCCCCCCCAATATGTCGGAGGTAATTTTGTCCTTACACATGCCACGCCGAGGTCGTTAATGAAGCTGTGAAACACAGCTGGTCCCAAGAGATCCCTGGCTGATCACCGACCCCTGCCCCGCCGTGGTGAGGGTCCCCTCTCCGGTCACCCCCTACCCACAGGGCCCCGCTGCCATCGCCTCACTCACACGCCCGGTACAGGCTGCTCGGGCGAAGGCCGGCACGGTGACGGCACCGCCTGGGACAAGGGTCAGAGACTGTGGGGCTGCCGCGGGCAGGACACGAGAGGGGTTGGGGGGTCCCTCTAACGAAGCTGTAGGCGGTCGCGCTGGTCAGGCTCTCCGCAGCGGCGACCGTCAGGCTGCCAGCTCCGTCGGCTCCTGTTGGGCAGGGCCCGATGAAGCCCACCTTGGCTGCGCTCACCCTAAAAACAGCCTGCGAGGGGTGACCGGGAGAACGGAGAGTCTCTGGCAGGGCACCGCGCTGGCAGCACCCTGGGCACGTGCATCCCGGCCTGCAGGCAGCTGGGCTGCCGGGGAGGTTGAAGGAAACGAGAGAGCATCTTCCAAGAAGCTGGGAAACGAAGAAAACGGGATCGTAAGCCCTGGCAGATTAAATGAGAAAGTCTAATTAGGGAGATGAAGAAAGAACTGACAAACGGCCAGCTGAGAGGATCAAGATCCTGATGAATTTCTCCCTTGGTCCCACTGGGACCAAAGCCCAGGGGGTCTTGGGGGGGGGGGGTGCACAGCCAGGCCAGGGCCCTGCTGTGGGCAGCTGGGGGCTGGCTCCCACCCACCACCCTTCTTAGAGGTGATGGCAGGAAGGGCTGGAGGAGGAGGAGGAGAAGGAGGAGGAGGAGGAGAGGGCTCTGCGGGGTTTCTAACCAGAAAGGCCTCCCCGGGCTCAGGAATCCTCCAGGATGCAGGCAGCCGGATGCTGGGGGTGGGGGGGTGGGAAGAAGCACACCCCTGCCCTCCCTGTGTCCCTCCCTTGGCCTGCCAGGATTCCTCAGGAGCACGTCTCCCTGCAGCCCGGAACATGAGAAGAGGTTTGTTAGAAAAAAAACTTCTGTGAGGGTTGAGAGCTTTTAGAAAATCCACGTCTGTTCCAGTGCCTGCATCAACTTCCCCTGTATGCTCACTGACGCTTTCAAAGACCTCTTAATGGATTTGTGAGTCATAGGTTCGTGCTACAGAAGCCAGGCTGGCTCTTCCCTCGTATGTCAGATGGAACCGGGTCTCTGTCTGCTGGGTACTGCAGGCTCTGCCGATGCAGCGGGCACGCAAGCTGCGCACCCTGGTCCGCAGTGCCTCGGCCGTGCCCGGACCCGTTTTTTGAGGACTGTTTTTTTTATTTTTGTCTTTCTCTTCTTGTTCACGGCAGCTAACTGGAATGGCTGGCTGCAGACGCCACCCAGCAGTTCGAGGGTCCCCAGTCCAAATCCCTCCGGAGGTGCTGGGTGGGGGCCTCTGCCCCCGCTAGCCTGTCCCAGAGCAATGACTGTTTTCTGTGTCCTCTCCCACGGACGCTTCGGTCTGAGACGTTTCCTTGGGTGTATTGACCATATAAAATGGCATGAGGAGACAGAGCAATCTGGCGAGGTTGCCTCGCAGGTATCTCCCAGTTCCTCTAGCATTAAGAACATTTATTTCATCATCTCTGAATGAGACAACCACTTTGATGGTTTGTCTGTCCAAAACAACTGTCTTGGGGCCTTTTCCTCGGTCTCCTGTTTCCTCAGAGGGGAGAGCCAGTGAAAGGCTGCAGGTCCTGGATGTTTCTGAAACGCCTGTGAGGTCCTGCACCACCACCCCATGAAGGCTCCTGGGCAAACGGCCGCATTTTCATTAAGTTAGCACCTGGAAAGCATGAGCTATTGCAGCCTCAGGAATTTCCAGAGGTCCATGGGGAGATTCCTATATTTCTGAAAGGTCTGTGGAGCCCAGGCAACAGGATTAGTCTTTATTTAATAAATATACGTACATACATACATACACGTGTATATGTTCCAGTATTTTCCCTTTCTTGGGAAAGGAACAAGAGGAAAAAAAGAAAAAACTCCATGCTTTCTGCTTTTCTCCTTATCTTTGTGCACCAGCGGAGCAGTGAAAGTGAACGCTATCCCAAGCTGGATGAAAAATGAAACCTGAAAAGATGAACCTAAGCAGCCACATTCATTCTGCAACCCACAGACACCAGTGGGTCTGTTTAAGAAGCAGGCGCCTCCTCAAACCTACGGGGAGCTGCTCAGCCTGAAACAGCTGCCTTCAGAGCGGGGTCAAAGCACCAATCAATATCGCGGCTGTAGATCTCACGCTACCCCTCAGTTTGCGTTTGCCTTTGAGGTCAGGATCCTGAGTGAAACCTGTGATTGATGGTCTGAACTGGACGGGTGCTGGTGTAATCCGTGACCGGTCGTCCTACAGTTAGTGATCATAATGGGATTGCAATCCATCCAGACAAATAGGTGATAATCCCAGCCAATAACATGTTTATGCAGTGCTTCAAAAAGCTTAATTTCCTTGAACAGAGGGAAGTCAAGTAAAATCACTGAAAAGGAAAGATTAGACTAAAAAATATGAATTTAAATGCAAATCCCAAGCAGAATTTCTTGGATGACCAAGAAAAAGGGACAGATTTGAAAATCCATCTTGAAAGGACTGGCGTCAGAAGTCTAATTTTGGGATGTCTGTGTGATGGGCTTGTTTCAGGCAGTGTTTCCCTCTGCTCATCACAGAGATGGAGATGGGGGCTGTTCTGTGATAGCCAGATCGCTGAGGTCAGCAGAACGTCTCCTGCCCAAGACACGGTGTCACATCAAATTTATTTTCTTCCAGCTTTGCTCCATCATTTCCCCAACTAAATTTAAATGTCAAGGATAACACCCACAGGCTCTTTTTCTGAGTACAGCATCAGTCCAGTGCCACTCTTCCCGAAAAACAGCTGCCCCGTACCTGGCACTGCGTCCCCTTCTCCACGGAGTTATGGGACACACCGACTCGAGGGCACTGTGGGATCCCGCTCTGCACTTCACCGGCTGCGAAATCTCACCAGTGACCTCTGTGGTGAGACTGGTAACTTTTTTTGATTGAAGCATAGACAATGTTTGGCTAAAGCAGGAATTCCCTGGAGGTGTCTGACCAAGACCTGCAGGCATCAGGAGGCAGAGAACGGACCAGCACCCCACCACAGAAGCGTGCCGCGCTGGTATGTGTGATGCTCTCAGACGTGTCTTTAGTAAAGCACAGGAAAGGGGGGGGGGGGGGGGGCTGAAGTCTTGTCAGCCTTCTCGCAGCCATAGCAGCCGGCCCAGGAAGGGCAACGCTCCCTCCCCAGACCCTGCCTGCCCCACGCTCTGCCCAAACCCCTGCAGCGCTGATACCGCACCGGCTCTTGTCACAGAATCGTACGGTTTGGCATTAGAAACTGACCTTGGTACATCTGCTGGGGAGCTCAGGTGATCAAGTGAATGTAAGCTAATTCTAATAAACATTTTGAACTGATTTTGAATTCTTCAGTCCCTGTGAATATATCCCAGAATTGAGGTTTGTTCTTTTTGCAAGTGACTTAATTAGCATGTGTCCCTGTCCTGCTGCTGCCCACCCGGATCCTTTGCTGTAGTGATGTTATCCATAATCCCCCATTGCTCTTCCTTCTCTTCTATTTGGGAATTTCTTGCCTGTGGATATTGCACTTGTCACCAGTCAAAATACCAGGTAGAACTAATTTCCCAACTCTTCTGAGATGTCAGGTGAGGGAGAACCTCACTGCTCTTTGCTGGTGAGATATCATCAATAAGGTATCTCTGAGACCAGCTTACCAGCAGCTTTGCACCTCCTTCCCAGTGCTGACACCCAAGCCACCTTCTCTCCCTAGAAAGGTGTTTGGGCACTGTAATCAAGTCACCACTCAACCTCTGCTCCGACACAATTGTAAGGGTTAGAAAGATCAAAGTAAGGTGTTTTCTCCAAATCTCAGTTAATTTTCATGATTATTTTCTGAATCATCTCAGATGTCTTGATAACTTTTCAAAATACAAAACTTTGGATGCCCTTTTCCAGCACTGTTCTCACCTCTGCCGAATGCCGCAATGCAGTCTCAGTGCTGCCCCCGCGACGCCTTCGCCTCCACCTTGCACGTGCGTCTGGGGGGGGTCACCTACACCACTGCCTTGCACACGCATCTGGGTGGGTTCCTTGCCTATCTGTGATCCCCCATCTGTGATATGGCTGTAGGTCATCCACATATTTTCAACAACCGTGTTTTCTTGCTGCTTTTAGACCACTGAGTAAGATGCTGAATGCCACCAGCACCAGCAGAAGCCTTTTAGGGACTTTTCTAGAAACACACAGAGCCAAAAAAGAAATTCCTGTTGACAAACAGATTTTAAATTCACTAGTGAGGCTTTTAGAGTCATTTAATAGTTCTTTATTAGCACTGTACACTGCTAAGCTTTTAAACCAAAATGTCCCATGGCACTAAGTCAATTTTCTTACCAAAGCAGAGCGTGTTACATCTGCACTTACCTTTTCATCACAGTCTTCAAAAACTGAAGATGGGGTTGTTTGAGAGGACCATTCCCAGAAGGTGAGCTCTCAGAAGAAAGCAGAGAGGGTTGTTCCTGCAAAGCAAAATCGTGCGTTCTTGATTACAAACTGGAGATAGAATTACTGAAAGAGGAAATGAGTCACCCCAGTGCAGTCATCGTGGGTCCTGGGCACCAAAGCCCTCTCCCTGTCCCAGTGCTCGGTACTGGGGGCACTGTTGTGCCATGGGAAGCGACCCGGCCATGGCCAAGGCTGCTGCCACGTGCCCCACGGTAAGTGCAAGGGAAAGCCCAGCTGGGGGTCCCGGCCCCATGCTGCTGGGGCTGCTTGTGACTTAATGGGACCCTCATCCTGCTGGAGCAGGACGTGTCCCCCCAGCTTTGCCTTTGTCCTTGAGTTCACACAGGTGCTCAATGCAGAGGAACAAGCGGGACCCTGCCCCTGCCCCAGCCTCTTCCCCAGCCTCTTCCCCAGCCCCTTCCCCAGCCCCTTCCCCTGCCCCTGCCCCTGCCCCTTCCCCTGCCAGCCTCAGGGCTCCCAACACAGGCTGCTGGTGGCTACTGGACCCACACTCTCCCTCCAGCTTAGGCCACTTTCCCACTAACAACCCTGTTTTCCAGCCTGCTGCAATATTCTGTAAATCAGCAATGATGCCGATGGCACAGCTCTGTCACTTGAACCGGCCCCAGCTCTTCTTGGAAACTGCATATGATGAATAACACAGAAAACGGCCCCAGCATTTACAGTGCTTCATCTGGCTGCCCCTCTTCTCTGCCGCTCGACAGCTTCGGCCATTCCTGACACCTTGTCACTGTTGTCAGCCCCACAAGTGGGCTGGGGGTCTGTCCTGGGCTGGGGGGAAGCAGCCAGCCCCTCAGGTGCTAACGTGCCCCGCAGCACCCATCTGCCAGCACGGCAGCCACTCTGGCAGAAACGGCGTGGATCGGCGCCGTTATCCCACGGCTCCCGGGCAGCTCCTGCGTGGCCGTTGCCGCTTCCCTGAGGAACTGCAGCGTCAGCAGGCACGTCATCCGCTGTGTGGAAAATGAGTCCATCACTCTGCTGCCTTCCAGCGCAGAGGAGAAACATAAAACTCTTCTCCCGTTTCACAGCCCATTTACAGCATCGGTGCGGAGCCGGGCAGGCACACTACTATTGACAGCTCTCCTGTTCCTAACGCGTTATTACATCTCCCCGCTGTCCTTGGCGGGACCTGACCTTGGTTTCTTCTTGATGCCTCTCACTTCCCTTATCTTTTTCCACTTACCAGAAATTCTCATTTACCACGATTTCTGTTTCCTATTAGCTCCATTCATTATACATTGCCTTGTGTCCTGAGTTCCTAAGGAAACAAGTTACAGATACTGCAGTGGGGATTATCCAAGCGTCTGCCTCTAATGAAGCTCTAATGAGCGTCCAACGCGCATTTGGGGGAGTTCACACAGAGACTTCACCTCTGCAGCTCCTCCGTGGGGGCCCGAATCCTCCTGCTCTCCCCACAGTGCTGGCTGCACCCCAAAGGCTGCTTCCTGTGGCAGTGGGGAAGGCAGTGCCTCAAAGATGGCTCCGTTGGATCTGTTCATGCCAAATTTAGGCTCCACCGAAGAACAAGGTCCTACGATGCCTGAAAATAGCGGATTGCTTCAGAAACCTTTCTACAACCTGGCGGAAAGACCGAAGTCGTCCTTTAAGATGGTGTAAATCCAAAATACCTACCGAGTGGACTTTAAGCAACCTGAAAGAGAGACTTGGCTTTTTGTTATCATTTTCTTTAATTCTGGGAAGAAATCTCACACTTCCATTACAGAAGTAAGCAGAGGAGCCATCACCAGGCTGGATGCCACAGACGCCAGCCAGTGTCTGGGGGGGCTGACGGGGCCTTGGGGGACTCTGCTCCAACCTCCTGCTCAAAACCTCACAGTCCTTCAGCCGATCACCTCCTGCATTACACCAGACCTCCCGCAAAGCAAAGCAGCTGCCTTACACTTTCAGGACGGACCCCATCTCCAGCATAGGCAGCACAGGCAGCTGGTCCCAGGGGGACAGATTTTATCCAAAGTCACTGCAAGGAAACCTGCAGAGGCGGCAGGAGTTTGTGCCTCTGGGCATGGGAAGCCCTGCCGTCGGTGCTGCCTGCAGCACTCCTGGGCCCACAGGACCAGCAATGCCTCATCCCGGCTGAAAAGTGCTTTGCGTAAAAGGCAAGTCAGAGAAAACGTGTAAATGAGCTTTCCTGAGCATGGAATTAAAATCAGCATAAGGAAAGTGCAAGCTTGGAAGGAGAAACTCTGGCAGATTAGTGGGCTTCTTGAGGAAGGAAATGGAGTCAGGGGTCCCCGGGGGCAGAGCGTGAAGAGGACGGCATCATTTTCCCGGTGGGGATGCAGCACTCAGAGGTGCTGTGATCACCATGGTGGGGGGAGAGTCACCCCACTTCGCGGGGCAGTGGCTCCAGAGGTTCGGTTCCCAGGGGGCTGGATGGATGCCCCTGCACCAGGACGCAGGTCAGATGCCTCGAAGCGGGGACAAGCTTGGTCGATTATGATGGCTGCTGGGGTGGCACACGCTTCATCGGCCAAGCATCCAACGGGGATCCCTGCGATGGGTGATGGCTGGGAGCATTTTTTGCAAAACTTGGAAATCCCCAGAGGAGGGCTCTGGCCCAGCACTAATCCTGACCACCTGCAAAGTGCAAAGGCTTTGACACTGGTGCTGCAGGGGCACAGACCAAGTGTCAGGATGCCGGGCTCTCTCTCAGGCAGCTGGGGATGCAAAGAGTTTACCTGGGTTCAGGACATGTCCCCACAAACGGCTGCCAGCTGCGGGGGCACCCCCCAGCACCCAGCGAGCCGCCTCACCACTGGCCTTGAGCACGGGACCATGTTGTGGGACAGCATCACCATACACGTGCCACCTTCTCACGTGTGGCCACGGACACAGCTGCCCCACTGCTGGAGACCTGGTGCAGGGACAGGTACGTCTGACCTGGCTCTGCTCATCCTACACCTTATGTCTCCCAGGTCGGGAGTTGTGAGCCAGCTGGTCTGCTGGAGCACCGATCCCCAATGCCTCGCGGCTGTGCGAAACACGGATTTCCAGGTAGAGGAACTCAGATGTAGTTTAAAATGCATCAGCCTTTCCCAGTCACTGGTGAAGCTGAGTTCCCCTTCCTTGTGTCACTCCTTTTGGAAATGCTGACAGCTCTTCTGCAGGCAAGTTCTTACGAGACGGGTACCCGAGGAGAGAGTGGGAAAGCCTGGACCATGACGCGCACCACCCGCTTGTCAGCACATGCAGACAGCAAAGCCCAGAGAGCATTCAAAGTTAGCCCAGAAAAAATGCTGAGCTGGGGAGAAATGCGGGGAAAATGGAGTTGCAGTTCCCTGTCCCTTGTGCTGTCTGCGGCTTAAACAAGGAGACCGAGAATGGGAGAAAACTGAGCAAGGCAGAACTTCTCTTGGAAGGGGAATTTGGGATGCCTCAAAACCGCTGGACTTCCTCCTCAAAGGAAGCATTTTGTCAGTCCAATTCCAAAAACATCCTGAGCCACAGACTGTCAGCAGGGAAACCCAGGGACTGCAGGCAGCATCTCCTCTACCTCCTCTGGCGTGGCGGCTGTGCGGTCACCCAGCCCGGCAGCACCCCGAGGCACCCGTACAGCACGTTTTGGTGCCATCTGACTTTGTGAGGGTGAGGGACCGCAAGCAGAAACCCAACATCTGCATCTGTCCGAGCACTTTGAGTATGGTTGGATGCTCAAACTTGCAATCTAACCAGGAAGATGTTTTCTAGTGACACTGTAACCGTGGCTGAAGTTGTCTGTTGAGGGAACTGTCTTGGTCATCTTCCTTCAGTCACACCAGTGCCACTGGTGAGGGGGCTGAGGCATGGGCATGGCACGGTACCCCGTGGGAATATGGGGTCCCTGCTGGTCTTGAGGAGATCTTGAGGTGCTGCAAAATACCTGTGAGGCCACACTCGCTGCAGGAGCGCGAAGGAGAGACCGTCCCCGCAGGACAGGCAGGCACTGCCCATAGCCCCCAGCTTGGCTGGACTGGGGCCGGCTGCGAGGGGCCGAGCGTCCCGGCCAGCGGGTGAAGGTGACAAAGCTGGGAGAGATGCCCCCTTTCACATGTTTATCCAACATGGGGCAAACTGCTGGTGGGGACTGCAGAGGCTGCGAAGGGACACGGCGGGAAGCAATTCCGGCCCATCGCTCACAGCGTCACATCAACCCGGGGCTGTGGGGACCCCCCAGTGCGTCCCTTGCAGAGCCGGGGAAGAGCAGACCTCTTGGCTCTGCCGGCATGGCGGGGGCAGCCGCGGTGGTCTGCAGTCGCTGTCATGGTGCGGACGTGCGTGGAGACAGGCGCTCAGCACAGCGGTGCCGGGGAGGTGCCTCCACCCATCCTCGGGCCTGATCCAGCTCACAGCAACATCCCGGTCTTGTGCAACTGTTCATTAGCGCACGCCTTCCAGACCTTGTAATTTATTTTATCAGCACCCTCAGAGGAAGCAGGGATATCTTCAGCACAGGTGCCTACGTCCTGCGCTTGTATCTGAGGCAGCCCTCTCCAGCAAGCCCTGAACAGCCACATTACCTTCCCAGCCATGGAAATCACCCCGATTCACTGCCACCGCTTGCATCGTCTTACTCATTTGTGACAGAAACCTTCATCCCCCCTGCTCGCCCCCGGATCCCAGGGATGTGCAGTACTGGGACTGTGAGCTGTGCTGAGATTGGCACAGCCAGGGTGGCACAAAGAGTGCCGGGGTGTGCCGACACAGATAATGCGGCAGGTGCCAACATGACCCCTGTACATCCATTTTCATTCGTACTTACACACTGGTTTCCACGTCCTTAAGCTCCGAGCAGATTCGCATGACACTGAGAAACTTTTTGTGTCATTAGTGTTTAAGCTCTTTTATTTATAACATCTTGCAACAGCCCTGAAAGCAACGCGACTGGCAAAAAAGAGCATTTACACTTGAAGGAACAGGCTGAGCAGAAAGCGGCACTGCTCAGTGAAAAGTGTCTGGATTCAGCCCAGTCCAGAGCAGGGAGAGAGCCCTGGCACGGACTGGCCTGTCACGACCTGTCGCGAACAGCTGTAACTCATGATAATGATTGATAAAATCCCCCTTGTTATAAAAGCTACAGCCAATGGGATGTGTCACCCCGCAGCCTACCCCCACACCCCTGGCAGTGACCCCCCCAGCCTGTCCCAGAACTTCTCCCGGTGTCCCCTCCTGATGGGTGTCACCCCTGGCTGGGGGCTGGGGGTCCCTGAGACAACCCAGGGGGTCTGGATGGGGGGGTCCCTAATCCGGCTGCCCACCTGCCGTTGTGCCCTTGTGCTCCCCTGAGTGGGTGGAGATGGGCCGGGACAGGCTGTGGCTGCTGGACAGGGGGGAGTGATTTGGCTTGTCCCTCCACTGCCTCTCGGTGGGTGTGCGGAGGGGGGTTTATCACTGAAGAGCAGAATCAAACTTCCTTCAAACGCTCGTCTGCCATAGCTGGAGTGTTCCCCCAGCAGTGCCGCAGACCCCAGATGCTGAAAGTTTTGTCCCAGCGTGCAGAGGGACCGCAAATTCATAAGATGAGAGGGTTTCCTCAACAGAGTCCAGGCTACCCTTGGTGCCGTGCCTGCGCTTGGCCATCTCGCCTGGGACATGGGGCGGCAGCTGGAGCCAAGACTGAGCAAGACCTCCGTGGCATCAGGGATGTGCTTCCCACCGCGCTGGATGTGCTTCCCACCCTGATCCCAGGCCAGGCAACAAGGGGGGCTATGTGCAGGGAAAGCTGCCCAGCAGGTGTTTGCCTGCACCCTGGCAGCAGAAGCAGCAGCAGACTGGGAAGATGCTGTTCCCCCCCCCAAGACTGTTGACACTTGTCCCTGCGCCGCAGAGCAGCGTCCCGTGTGTTAGGGAGCCTGCGTCACCCATCTTTCTTCACCAGGCAGAGGTGCCACTGCTATTTTGAGGCCGTGACTGCAGCTGAGGAAACAGGTCAAACTTCGGACTTTCCTTTGGTACTTTCTGCTTATTTTGAATAACGCAGCTGAGGACACAGCAGCTGAATACAAGCCCCGGCACAAATAGGAGCTGTTCACAGAGATGCATTTGCTGGACTCCTAAGGAGGACCGCTGCTGGGAGGACAGCCTTGCCTGCGAAGTGAACGCAGGAAAGCCAGTCTAACCAGCGTTCCCATGGGAGAGATCTGCAGGCAGAGATAATGCTGAACCAAGACACCTTGACTGCCAAAGCCAGAGCCAAAGACCAAAGTGCCAGAAAGCAAGGTGGGAGGATGTGAAGGCAGGGATTCAGAGCGGAGGATGCAGTGGACTCCTCTCACCCAGCTTTGGGTGCCTGCAGAGGAGATGACTGCGCTGGTGATGCCTTCTCCACCACGGGCAGAGGGTGAGCCCCTGTGGCCAGGGCGGCCGGAGACGGGGTGAACCTCATGCCGAGCGTGACAGCCCTGAGGGAGAAGCTGGGGTCGGCCAACGCTCATGATGCAAAACCAAGTCAGGGCAGCAAAGGCTGAGAAGGGACCTGCTGTGGGAGCTCAGCGTGGGGTAGGAATGACCCCACCTTGGCAGGCTGCTGCAGCCCCCACCCAGGGCAGGGGGGGCACTGGCCCCCATGCTGTGGGCCAGCCACTGAGCACCCGGCCCCCAACGGCGGGAGGTGAAGGGGAGTCGAGCAGAGGGCACCCACCCGAGCCCGGAGCAGCGTCTGGCACGGGCCAACATGGTGCCAAGGCGACAGCGGCAGTTTGGGCTCGCAAAGCCCCCCAAAAGCTCAGTGCTTCGACACAGGGGGGACGCGAGAGCAGAACCTCTGCACAGACAGTGGGGAGGGACCGAGGGACAGGCGTTAAATTATGCGGAGCGACAGCCCATCACCCAAACCGTGGCGCACCTTGGGGTTCCCGTGCAAAGCATGTGGTGAAGCCGAGGGCATCAGCCTGTTGATAGGGACGTACGTATGACAGATCTCCCGGGCTGATCTGCCCATTTCAGTATCACTTTAAAACACGACACAAACAGGGAAAAACACGTGCGAAGGCTGAGCCGGGAAGACAGACGTGATGAGTGAGGCTGGAGAGGAAGGGGAGCAGCGAGTGGCTCCTGCCCAATGCAGGATCCCCCAGCACCGCGACAGACCCTTCGGGGCCAGACCTGCTCGGGATGGGGTAGCGCAGCAGCGGCGCCCGTGGCAGCAGGGAGAGGCAGCAGTGTCCCGGGCTGTCTGTGACGCGGGAGCAGGAGCCCCACGGCCACGGGACACCCGAGCACAGTGGTCCCCGCTGGAGCAGGAGCCCTGGAGCCGGTGACAGCAACTGGGGGAGCCCCATTATCGAGGCCTGTCCAGATCTCCATGCTCTTGCCTGCTGCTCCTCTGTTTCCATTATTGCAGGGTATGTTTGTACCCTTAGCACGTGAGATGAGAGCTGATTCCTATTCACCTCTTAAATCTTGTCTGGTAAGACATCATCTAAGAGTGATTGTGAAATCACTGCTGATAAAATTGGTGGACTTCACAAAAAAGGAGTGGATGAACAGCAGCTATAGAGTAGACACAGAGAGATCCAGCTAACTTGGCAAGCTGGTCCCACTCAAAGAACATATATTTAAATAGTCAAAAATAATCATCTCCCTGGTAATAAAAACTGTAGCCCCAAGCCAAAGAAACAAGGTCTTTGCTCTAGGAAGGAAAACATCCGAGAAGGATTCAGGGATCTCACGGTAACCAAAGATGGTGCAAAACTGCTCCGAGAGGGCCCAGTGCAACCGCTGGGGGTTTAAAGGAGGATGCGATGAAGAGGTATGGCCGCAGAAGATGGATCTTTCTTCCAGCTACGGCACCAGCAAGATCTGCACCGACACAACACCTCCAGCTCTGGTGGAGACACTCTGAAGGACGGAGAGGCTGCACAGAAGGGAATTTTTGCACCACAGAGCTGGAAAAGGATTTTCAGCTCGTGACTGAAAAAATCTGTGCCTGCGTAGCTTGTCAGAAAGGTTCAAGAACTGGCAATTATGGCAGACAAGCACATTCAGGGGAGAAAATACCAAGATCTAAGGGTTCCTCCTTTCAGAAGAACAACAAGAACTGCTGGCTGCTGTGGAAACGGCGCAAACACAAATAAGCAGCAAGACGTATTTTTAGTAGTGGTTTAGGAAGGTTTGCTATCAGAACATCCTCAATGTGTATAAAACCAAGCAGAGCTTTTCTGGAAGGCAAGACTCCTCTGAAGGACGATTGGAAATCTCGTTTCAGTGCCAGGAGGGACGCTGGCTGTGCTGCTATCCAGGCCCTGACTCCAGGCTCCTCCAACGCTTCACCACCTCCTTGTGGCCAAGCAGCTCCTCCCGTGCCAGGACAGTGCCTGTCCTCCACTCGCCACTTCCCTCCTCTCCCTCCTGCTTTGCCACCCTCTGTGGCATCCCAGGACAAGGTCAAGGGCACGGTCCCCATCGCCCAGGACAGGTGGCCTCTACCCAGGACCTCTAACAGAAGAAAAGCATCAAGGACCAGAGTTACAGCTGCAATACACCATGTTTGTGCAACTGAACTTTTCCCCATAACAGCTCCCTGAGCAGCTTTGCCTGGGGCTGATCTAAAAAATGCATATGAAAATGTACAGGAATTGTACAACATTAACAGCTCAGCCCATGGCTGTCACTGAACTGTGGCTGTCACCCCTGCTCGTCTCCCACCTTCTCTATCCTGCCTTGGCTAAGATAAACAGATTTGCATACATACATTAATTTTAAAAATAAACTAGTAAAATACTTCTTGTAGAAGAATGAAAAAGAAGAAGGAACTAGACAATGGTGCTGGAAAGGGCTGCAAAAGGCCGTTTTTGTTCACCCCTTTGTCCCAGGCCAGGCTCCGTTATCCAACCGGGTTCCTGAGAATATTTAGCCTGCCCTTACAAACTGCCAGGGGTGGAGATTTGACAACTTTTGCTCTATTCCCCGTGCTCAATTATTCTTAGAAAATTATCAGACTTTGAGTTTCCTTTCTGGAGCTTCAGCAGATGATTCCTTTTCCCTTCTAAATTATTCCCTCTCTCTCTTCATCAGTTTTCTCCATATTTCAATGCATGCAAAGTCATTGCAATTGTCTCCTTTCTCAGCTGAAACAAGCCCAAGCTTTCAAGCTTTTCTCATGAACCAGGAGCTTGTGGCTTCTGACCAGTTTGGCTGATCTTGTATGGACTCTCCCATTTCTCCAGATCCTCCTCATCACGCAGGGTCTCACTCTCCCGGTGAAGCCTTCTTCATACCGTCGAACCTTACCCAACGAGACTCCCGCTTACGCAGCCCCACAGCGGGTTTGTGGTTCAGCCTCCAACATGCCATCGGTGCCTTGCGATCAGCTCTGACTGCTGCGCTCCGGTAAAGCCCCACCAGGCTTTCTCTATAAACATTTATAAATCGCCTCCATTTCAGACCCTTTCGATGTATCAACATCCCAAGTGCTTGCAGCCCCCCTCCGCAGCATCACTTCCCGGCCAGTCCTGGTACGGGTGTCCTCTCCCCGACCCAAGCCGCCGGGGAAGGCACAGCAGCACCTGGCCGGGCTCTGTGCCGATGCAGCAGGATCGGCTCCCTCCGTGCACGCACCCAGGCTGGCAGCTGGGTCCAGCACCCTCCATGCAGGCGGCACCCGGCCGTTCCCTGCACCCTCTGCACAGCCCGTTCACCAGCACCCACGGGTGGCTGCCGAGATGTGACAAGAGACAGCGTCGGGATTTATCCCCAGCAAGTGACGGGACGTCCTTCATTCCTCCTTCACCCCCTCGCCTGGCCAAGAAGCCAGCTGAGATGGTTTGATGTGGCTTTCTCCTGACAAATGGGCATTCACCGCCCCCACGTTACCTGCTACTCGCACCGTCTTGCTTTCCACACACTCACAGAAAGTTTCTTGGCTGTTTATGGCATTTTCTGGACTGGAGGTTGGGCTGGCCTCTATGGTCCCAGCTGGCCTCCCCCTCTTCCGGCAGAGACATACCACGCTCGCCTCTCAGCAGCCCCTGCGGAGCGGGACCCCCCAGATGCCCACCACCACCACGGGCCATGGTGCAGTCGGGGCAGCTACGGCACTGGTTCCCACGGTGCTGCCGGCGCTAGAAAATCAGAGCCCCAAGTTACTGCAAAGGCAGACGAGATCAGGGAGAGAGGAGCCCACGTTAATTGCAGGCAAACAGATGGAGCTGGTACTTATCACAGATAAGGAAGAAAAAAATCATGAGAGAACTTAAATGTACCGAGAGGCCGCATCGCATGACTTCAGAACAGGGGAAGTGGGGGAGGAAGGCGAGAGCTTGCGGGGGGAGACGAGCCTGGGGCTTTCTGGAATAAAAATGCACTCAGAGATGGTCAGATGGACACTTTCTGTGGACAGTGGCCATGGGGAAATGGAAACCGTTTTTTAGGGTGAATTTCACGCTCAGAACCCCAACTTTCTCAGCTCGGAGGCACTCTCCATCTGCAGCGCTTCCATCTTTCCATCTGACGCTGCCGTTCGCAAGTGCCTCAAACTGGCACCACTGCCAAGAGGAGAGATGCCGCCTCCTTCTCCTCCTCCTCCTCCTCCTTCTCCTCCTCCTCCTCCTCCTCCTCCTCCTCCTCCTCCCACCGCTCCCACCCCCAGACCAGCCGCTCCAGCTCCTTGGAGGCTGTGGACCGAACTGGCTGGAAACCTCCCCGGCGGAAGGGTTGGCTCAACATCAGCTTGGCCAGCACTGGACCCTGCTCGCCACATGGCTGCTGCCGGAGCAGGGAGGGAGCCCACCGCCCGCCCCGTGGGGCCACAGGCCCTACATGGACACAGGATGGTGCCGCAGCCTGCGTGGGGCGTCGGGAGGGTCCCCACCGCCCCAGAGCTCCCCGAGAACATCAGTCCAGAAGGGACGGGAGCAGGGCACTCGCTGCTCTCTTCCGAACCTGGCTGGTGGCGGGGAAGCTGCCAGATCTGGTGTGCTGGGAGGCGGCCCTGGCAGCCGGGGGGTGAAGCAGAAGACAGTCATCTGCTGCCAGCCCAGCAGGCAGAGCAGAGCCTTTTTCCAGCCCCCAGCCTGCTGCGTGAAACAGTCCCCACTGACAGGCAGGAGGGGATGGTTGAGGGGGATGCAGGGGTGCGGGGCCCTTCCAGGGGTCCAGGCTGGAGCAGAAGGAGCCAGGGCTGGAGAAAAGCTGCCGGGAACAGACCCCCAGGGTCCACCCAGGATGCAGGGCTAGAGAGCAGCACCCCCACAACAGCTGGTGAGGGCTAAGGACCAGGGCTGAGCTTAAATGGGTGTCCTGGCCCCATGGGCAGAGGGTATGGGTCCCCAGCTGGCTCACCAAGGGCTTTAAGGCTTCTTGGTGCACTTGGGACCCTGGGGTGCTTAGTCACGCTTGCTGTTAAAAACTGGTGCTTCACTCCTGCGGGGTTGTCTCTGTGCCAGAGAGCTGGCTTGTGCAGGGCACGGTTGGGAGACACCTCGTCTTTCCAGGGACCAAAGGGGGAGCAGGAAACCTCATCCCCTGCTCAGGCTGCCCTGTCCTCCTCGCACACCCGGTAGGGTTAGCGGCTCCTTTTCCCAAACCCATCAGGACTTTCGTCTGCTGTGGCTCCTGCTAGAAAGCAAGCAGTTAGCGGCAGTAGCTTGGTGGGGAGGGAGGTCTTTAATAAAGAGATGTCACCTTTGAGTCACAGTAACTGTTCTCTTTGGGCTGGGGATCAGCTTTTCCCCAGAATAGCTGCAGCTCTTTAATCTTACTCCGGAGCTTGGAGGTAACTGCACGTATTAATCCCATCCATATCTGTGCAAAGTATGGTTGTCAGGCAGCAGGCAAACTCCAAATCCAAAATACATAGTTCAGCATATGAAGCTGTTTCACACTGAGACCTGCATAGAGCCTTAGAGGTGAGAAAAAGCATTTACCATGGCTGTGCTAATGATTTGCTAATGGTTTATTTAAGCACAGGAGATGGCCACCAGCCTGGCAAGGCCACAGTAATATTTGCAGAGTGCTAAGGACAAGCCCCGACCCGGTGAGAAGCTGAGACTAGAGGGGTGCAGGGTGAAGGAGCCCCCCGAGCCTGGCAAGGGGGTGCCTGGTTCTCGTGGCACGCTCCCACCCCACTCCCTGCACAGGGCCATGCTGGGAACGGCTCCCTGCGTTTGGGCAGCGTGGCCATGGGTGAGGACATGCAGGCTTGGCTCTTCTTTTAGAGAAGTGGTGAACCATTGTTTGCTTTCCCTTTGTTGTCTGTGTCTCTCACTGTGACCCACCTCTAAGTGGTCGGCCATTTCAAGACACCCCATGGGTATCCAGTGACCAGCTGGCACACATCCTGCTCTTGCGGGCGTCTGGTCACAAATCAAGGTGAGCAACACCCCAGTATCTTCTCCTTGGCTGAGGTGCGGGTGGTTGGACAGGTCCTGCCTCCGCCAGGAGTGGGGATACCCCACGCTGCACGGCCAGTCACGGGGTAGAGCACCCCGGTCCCGCCAGTGCCCCACAGCTGGACCCTCTCCCGTGGGGTCAGGATCCCTCTGTGACCCCTCTCTTTGGTTAGAGACTGCTGGTCCACAGGAGGTGAACCATGCAAGCATGTGTGCGGTTGTTAAAAAGAAGCTAAAAATGTCAGCAAGGTGAATTAAACCCTTTCCGGCACCATGGAGGTACTGCCCCAGGGGCATGGGGCCAGTGAGCCCCAGCAAGGATGCAAGGACGGCTGATGAGGAGGGAGTGAGCTGGCACAGCCCAGCAGCAGGGTGGGGGACACAGGTAGAAACACTGAGGCATCCTCTGGAAAGGTGACATTGTGAGTAAAGGAGGAAATGGAGGGGACCATAAACCCTGGCAGATTAAATGCATAAACATAACAAGGCAGTGAGAGCGCTCTGAGGAACAACTAACAAAGAGATTAGACCCAACAGTAAATCTTTCTTCAGATGCATTGGGAGCAGGATGCCTTCCAGATGCCTGCAGGGCCAACAGATGCCCGGGCACGAAAGGTAAACTGAGAGGACAGGGCTGCTGCAGAGGAGCTAAATCCATTTTTTGCATCGGTATTCACTGGGAAGAAATTGGAGGGGGTTACTCCACAGGGACCCCTCTTTGCAGGGTCACAGCAGAGGATCTGTTCGGAAAGGCCGCAGCTGCAGAGGACACCAGAGGAGCAGAGCTGATGGGATGGTGCTGACCCATGCCGCAGAGACCCCAGGATGCATGACCTGAGTTATTAAGATCTTTTACTTGCAGCTGTCTCCATACCTGGTAGGTACCTGGGTGGTGGAGTGTCCCAAGAGTGATGCCATCCATGAAGGGCTCGAGGGAGCTCTTGGGAAATCCAGCTCGGGAAATCCTGTAGGTTTGGCAGCTGCAAGGAGCAAACGAGTAGGAGCTGTGGCAAGTAAAGCTACTGCAGGCTGCACAGGTATGATCCACGTGGGGATGATGGGGGTGGCTGTTGTGCAGACAAGTCCTGACCTTGCAGAGAGCCCTGAAGAGAGAATGGGCAGATTACACATGAGTAAGATGGTCGAAGGGTGAAGTCTGCTTTGATTCCCAAAGGGCTTTAAGGAAAGCAGGCAGCCGTGGGACAAGCTGGATGGCCACGGGGTAGGCAGCCAGTTTCCTAGAATGCATGTGTAAGGCGAGCGCGGACATCAGCTCTTGCCATGGAAGAAGTCACCGGTGCAGCCCCACACAGTCTGGGCTCTTCAGCATGTTCCCCAGCCCCAGAAGAGGGCAGAACTGCAGGAAGGGGTCACGGCACCCTTTGGGGTGCGGGCTGCCCAAGGTGCGGCAGCTCACTGCACCCTCTGCGGTGCCGTCCACCCCTGCTGACCCCAGAGACCATCTTGCTCCTGTGGGCACGCCTGTTCCAGAAGGAAAAGGGGCAGTTTTCTGTCTCTGGGCTGACCTCCCCCAAAATGTGTGGCACCCAGAGCCGCACCGGGTACTGGGACCTGCCACCTGCCCGCCCAGGTGATGCCCTGCAGCCTGCGAGCAGCTCTCCCCTCATCCATCCCATTGGCCTCTGGGAATGGGAGCAGAGGCAGCGCGGTGGGCAGGATGGGCTCAGAGAGAGAAGCAGAAAGTGGAGAGGGAAGCCCCTGCTCACAGCAGCGCTGGCACACAACACTGCACTGCGAGGTGAGGGGCCAGCATCCACGAGTGCCTGGCCTGTGAAGCCGTTGATGTCTTGTCCCGGCGCTGTGCCAGAGGCACCACCGGGCTCTGCACCGTCGCCCTGCCCTACCCCAAGCCTGGCTGGCGACACAAGCAATGCAACAGCGAGCGCTTTTGGCACTTTTTCCATTTCCATCGCATGTATTCAGACGAATGGCACAAACACGTGGCAGGGGCCAGCCGGCGGAGGCGAGCTCCCAGCCCAGCGCAGGGTGGAATGGGCCGATGCTCCAAGGGGCACAGGGAGCCCTGGGCAGGGGAGGGGGTGATCTCACCTCTGTATCTCGCTGGAGCAGCAGCGCTCTAGAACTGGGCATTGCTTTATATTAACAATATTTTAGGAGAATATTGAAAAATCAAAGAGATTCTGAAAAGACCCACGCAGAATGATTTGAGGGCTAGAGCAAGTGCCTTACAGCAGAAGATTTAAAGAGCACAATCTGTTCAGCTTATCCAAAAGAAGATTGAGGGGTGACTTGATTACACTGTAGAAGTACTTTCATAGGGAAATATTAAATGGCTCTTTAATCAAGCCAGGAAAGATATAAAAAGACTCAATCTCTGGAAGCTGAAGCCAGACAAATCCACACTGAAAATTAGACACAAAATTTGATCGGTGAGGGTGATTAACCACTGGATAAAATGCATTAAATTTGAACAGTCGTAACCACTCAAATGATTTTGTTCAGACATGGCTTATTTTCTACATCCTGGAAGTTATAAATCCTGTTTCTGCTTCCTACACAGTATATGTATTTTTTAAATCTGCTGCTTCTTTTGCATCCTTGCATCCAGCACTCTTACATCCCTGGGATCTTCTCTTTCATTTTTGCAGCAGCCTCTTCTCCAAACTTGGAGACTTGCTTTGCTTTACCTCCAGCAGGTCTCCAAAGCTGCATCCTTTACCTGTCCCTCTAGCTGAATCATCATGGCTGAAATCACTCCTTTTACCCTCCTTGATGTGTGCATCAGGTTTAAGTGATTTCTTCCCACCTTCCAGGTGCCAGAGACTCTTCCAAACATCGTGTGCTCTGCATCACTCACCCTCTTCATACGTCCACTTTTCCAACAGCTCCTGCTCGACACTCGTTGCCTCTTCCTGGGTCACCCTTACACACAGCCTGTTCTATAATGTCTTGCCAGCTCTCTGTCTAAAACCTTTGTTCTAAAAACTGTGCCATAGAATCTCTAAGTCAAGGGCTTAGCTTTTGAAAGTATTAAATTGAACTACCAAGATTATGAGATTTTTTAATCAGTATTTGTTATTCTCTTTTTCTCTTCAGACCGTGTTTTAAGCTTTGTGTTGTGTTGCATGTCTGGATCCAGGCCCTGATTCTAGAAATCACTTGGGTAGGGGTCCACCCTCACCCAGCTGGTTGCAGGACAGGAACCACAGGTAGTATTTTATGGTTATTACACAAGAGGAAAAGATCCCCACTTGGTTTTCTGCTGCTGGTGTCTCATAGCCAAGGAGCGAGAAAATCTCAGTTCCTTGTCCTATAGGACCTATAGGTGTCCTGTAAGACCTTGTCAGGTTAGTAAAGCCCCGACAGCATCACCAGCACGCCAGTCATCCAGAGCCTGGTCAACAAAACCTCAGGAGCCTGCTGCTCTCGCCAGGAGCTTGTCAAAATGGCCATGCTCTGGTTCAGTGAATCTGCATCTCCCCAAGACAGTTTGTCAGAAATGCCTCCGTGAGCTCTGGCATCCAGGGCTTTTGTGCCCCAGAGGTGAACCTGTGGTCATCACCCTCTGCTAACTACAGCTTATTTAAATAATTTACTAGCAGCTAATAATAAACTTTGATTCTTCCGTGCGTTTTTTCTTGTCTTCCTCAGTGGGTGCTCTGCCGCCCTCAAAGCCTTGCCTTTTCTTTAGTGATTTATTCAGCTCAGAATAACATGGGTCCTACCTCTCCCTGGTGCAAGTGTATGTCCCCATCCTTGTCCTCCCTTATGTCTGTACTAACTGCTCTCTGCCCCTTTTCTGTGGCTGGAGCAGTGACCCCAGCTGTCAGCTGTGGTCGCCAGTGACTGTGGACAGATTGGCTATATGGCTGCTGGAGGTCCAGGGCCACTCGAAGACAGCAGTGACCGTCACTGGGCAGGTCTGCAGTGCTGCTTCGTCCAAGTGCCAGTTACTGCATGGGGGCTGGTGTGAAAAAAATCATGGAACAGAAAATCAGGGAACATTTTTTATAATTTGGGTGGTGATACCCAGGCCAGTCTCCCTCTACGGCCATCTCTGTGACCAGCTTCCTCCCTCCCTCTAGGCCAGTCTCTGGCCAGCACTGGGGTCCCCCCTGCAGCCACCTGGCCCCAGCCTCACTCCATGTTTCTCCCGAGCCTCCATGGGACACCCCCCAGGCGTGGAACCGGGCTTTCCCCAGCACTTTCTGCATCAGTCTTAGTGACCCAAGGAAGGGGCAGCTCTTCCCCACCAGCTTCTCACCTCTGCCCCCTGCACCACATTCATGGCTCAGTGCTATGGGGGAGAGCAGCACACCCACCACCCCTGTGGCACCTCGGGGCAGGGGGTCCTGCCTGCCTGCACCTCCCTGCCCGAGTGCCCTGGGCAGATCAAGCAACACAACCTGCTCCCCAGCAGCCTCTGCACCCACAGGTGTTGCCCACCTCCGTGGCCAGGAGCCCCAGCTTGGCCAGCAGCTGCCCACCTCCTCCAGCCCCTCAGTATGCGGCACGGGGAACCCTCCTTGGCCCTTCCCCACAGGGACAGTGCTGTGCCATGGGGCTGTGCTGTGGAGGGGTGACTTCTCGGGGTCTTGTCGCAGACCCCTCACTCATGACAGGGACAGGGTGTTTCACGGCCTGGTTCTCTGCGGTCCTTTGTAAATGCAGAGCTCATTCTCGCCTAGAGATGCTGCAGCGCAGCATCTCCAGCTCCCCACACTCCCACCCTCAAGCTCTTTTTTCTGGCCCAACTGCTTTCCCCACAACATGTCTCCAAGTCTTTGACTGGGGCTGACACCTCTCGCTGTTGGTGGGAGTTTCTGAAGAGCAGTTTCATCTGCAGAGGCGTTCATCTCTCCCGTGTCTCTACTCCCACACGCACTGAGCTTCGCTGAAGGCGCTGACGATGCTAAGCTAAAGGGACTCCTCGGTCCCACTGGGATGGCAGCGCCATTGGGAAAGGGGGTGTCTGCCCGGTGCCCCCTGCCGTCTTGCTGCTCTGGAGAGAGGAGTCAGCACCCAGCGCAGTCCTGGAGCTGGAAAAGATGCAGGCAATGATCAGGGATACTCCGGTGTAAAATGACTGAATCCGCAACTTTCCGCTCTGCGGCGTAGATGCCGAGGCAAGTTACGTCAGGGGACTGCGTCTCTCCTCTGCTGGAGAGCCATCCTCCCCGTGGGCTTCCAGGAACGACGGGTAAGCAAGAATGCCAGCAGCAGCCTATTTTTAAATTCTGCTGTGCATGCGAGAGCTCTGCTTTGGCAGCCCCACTTTTCAGCTCTCTCGGTGCTATTTGCAGGTCATTAAAGACTTCACTCCCTGTGATCGCAGGACGAGTTCTGCTCTTGAGTTCTGCAAGACAGCTGTACTCAGAAAATAAATTTTATGTTTGCAATGCCTCCTGCTAATGCTAATATTACAATTACACTGCCTGGAGCCTTAAGCTCTCCTACCACACATCTCATCAATCTGCATTGCTGCAGTCTAATGATAAGCTGAAAACAGTGATGAAGAATGCAGATCAGGATTGAAGGAGGCAGCTGAGAGAATCACCACCTCAGGCTCCACGCCCCAATTCTGGGACTCCTGGTCACCGGCCTGAACTGGGATTTCAACCAGGGCTGGAGCCAGGAGGCCCAGCCCACCCTCAGCCCCACGAACCAGCCAGTCCTTCCAACTTCAAGACAGTTCGGACACAGGAGCCCAAAAGGGAAACTAATGAATGCCTCAGAACCACCCAGCTCCTTGGAATCACTGCCGCTCTCAGAGCCACCTCAGCGGAAAGGATGCTGCAGCTTGTGCAATGCTACTCTTAGCAGATTCCTCCTGATTTTATTATAGGAAATGTCTTGTGCTGTAAAGGTGAGGGACCCCTGGAGGTGATGCCCTGGGGAAAGGGGATATTGTCACCCAAAGATCCCCCTTTCAGCTTCGTTCCTTCACGGGTGCTGTAGTTTTTTTCCTTCCACAAGTCTCCCCCCACACTATCTCATTGTGATGGTACAAGCCTTTTCACCTAAAAATATGGAAACTTTGATCAAACCATTTTTGACCACGTTCACGATTATCTGAATGCTTTTCAGGAACACAGAAAAGCTGAGTGTCCAGCATTAAGATTTAATACCAGATACTAATCAGCCAAGAGAGATTTTAGGGTAAGTTATTTGAAATGTCTTTGAATATCAAAACCAAGTTGCAGACAAAAACTACTCCGCACTAATTTTTTTCATCTATCTTTCAAACTTTCCTTCTTTATAAAGCCTGCAGGTAGGTTTAAATGCATCTGGGGAATCACAGTCACCCAAAGGACCACTGGAGCTCAGTCAATTTTAGTCTGCAGCTTCTCCCATTCCCCATGTTATCTCTGTGCTGCATAATCCACTTACTCCCTGCCAGAGACCACGTCTTCACCAGAGCACGGGTCTTCCAGTGACAGGCTCTGCCCATGGAATTTGCTGCCCTTCACCAATTGCCCACCTTGTTTTAGAATCACAGAATCATTCAGAATCACAGAACCACTGAGGTTGGAAAAGGCCCTTAAGATCATTGAGTCCAACCATCAACCTAACACTGCCAAATCCACCACTAACCCATGTCCCTAAGCGCCCAGGGATGGTGACTCAACCCCTTCCCTGGGCAGCCTGTTTCAGTGCTTGAGAACCCTTTTGGTGAAGAAATTTTCCTAATACCCAATCTAAACCTCCTCTGGCGCAACTTGAGGTCATTTCCTCTCATACTATTGCTTGTTACTTGGGAAAAGGGACCAAGCCCCACTCCACTACAACCTCCTTTCAGGTAGTTGTAGAGAGCGATAAGGTCTCCCCTCAGCCTCCTTTTCTCCAGACTAAACAGCCCCAGGTCCCTTAGCGGGTCCTCATAATACCTGTTCTTTAGCCTTGACCACTTTTCTATATATAAAGCAAAGAACAGGATATCGATTAAATGATAAAAATATTTTGGCTCTTAAGCAGAACTGACGACTTCATGCTCCTTCAGTTGCGAGAGAAATTTCATCTGGAGGGTTTCATAGAATCATCCTAGAATGGTTTGGGTTGGAAGGGACCTTTAACGGTCAACTAGTCAACCCCCCTGCCATGAGCAGGGACATCTTCAACGAGATCAAGTTGCTCAGAGCCCCGTCCAACCTGACCTGGAATGTTTCCAGGGATGGGGCATCTACCACCTCTCTGGGCATCCTGTGCCAGAGTTTCACCACCCTCATCATGAAAAATGTCTTCCTTGTATCTAGTTTGAATCTGCCCTCTTTCAGTTTAAAACTGTCGTCCCTTGTCCTACAGACCCTGGTAAAAAAGCCTCCCTCTGTCTTTCTTATAAGCCCCCTTTAAGTACTGAAAGGCCGCAGTAAGGTGTCCGCGGAGCCTTCTTTTCTCCAGGCTGAACAACCCCAACTCTCTCAGCCTGTCCTCACAGGAGAGGTGTTCCAGCCCTCAGATAAATTTTGTGGCCTCCTCTGGACCAGCTCCAACAGGTTTCCAAGGATGTCCCATAAACTGGGAGAGGAGTGGCTGGAGAGCAGCCCTGCAGAAAGGGACCGGGGGGTGCTGGTCCGCAGCAGCTCAGCAGGAGCCGGCAGCATGCCCTGGCAGCCAAGAGGGCAAACCGCATCCTGGGGGCCATCAAACACAGCGTGACCAGCTGGTCGAGAGAGGGGATTGTCCTGCTGTATTCAGTGTTAGTGTGGCCTCACCTGGACTACTGCGTGCAGTTCTGGGTCCCACTATTTGAGGAGGATGTGAAAGTCCTCGAATGCACCCAGAGGAAGGTGACAACACTGGTGACAGGGCTGAAGGCATGTTCCGTGAGGAGTGGCTGAGGACTCTAGGTTTGTCTTGTTTGGAGAAAAGGAGGCTGAGGGGCGACCTCATTGCTCTCTGCAGCTTCCTGATGAGGGCATGTGGATAGAGGGGTTCTGAGCTCCTCCCCCTGGGATCCGGATCCCAGGACGCCTGGGAATGGTTCAAAGCCACACATGGGGAGGTTTAGCCTGGACATTAGGAAGCATTTCTTTACCAAGAAGGTGGTCACACGCTGGAACAGGCTTCCTAGAGATGTGGTCGATGCCCCAAGCCTGTCACTGTTTAAGAGGCGTTTGGACAATGCGGTTAACAACACGCTTTCCCTTTTGGTCAGCCCTGAAGCGGTCAGGCAGTTGGACTAGATGATGGTTGTAGGTCCCTCCCAACCGAAATTAGTCGAGTCTATTCTTGACCCCGACAGCAATCCTTTCCTCCTGGGCCTCGCCAAGTACCACCACATTAACGCCCACACCTTTTGAACCTGGGCCCAGCTGCCGCCCCTTCCTCCGGCCACCCCGGAGCACCACGTCTTCTCAGGCTGCAGGTGCCGACACTTTCTCAAACCGATAATGGCGGATGAGGGAAGGGGTCTGGCCCAGGAAGCCCGACTGCGCAGGCTCAGCCTGGCGCGGGGCACGCCGGGAGTTGTAGTCCCGCCCCCGGGGCTGGGCGCGCTTCCGGAACGCCCAGTCCCGGGGCGGGACTACAGCCCCCGGCGTGCTCCGCGGGGGGCGGCCTCACCGCATGCACAGAATAGGACTACAGCTCCCGACGTCTCGCTGGCGCTCCTCCGCGCATGCGCAGCACCGAACTACAGCTCCCGCCGTGCCTTGCGGCGAGGCGGAAGCGGCGCGATGGCGGCAGGTGAGGGGCCCGGGCCGACGGCGGCTCCGGTCGCCCGCGACCCCCCGGGTTGATGGTCCCGCTCTATGCCCGCAGGTCGGTAGCCGCGTGCCGCCGCCATGGCGCTGATCGAGGGCGTCGGCGATGAGGTGACCGTGCTCTTCGCGTTGCTGCTGGTCGCCCTGGTGCTGGGGTTGGCCTGGGCCTCCACCCGCGCCCCCGAGCCCGCCGCGCCGCCCCGCGCCGCCGAGCCGCTGCCCGAGGAGGGGCCGAGCGCTGCCCCGAACCCCGTCGAGCACAAGGCCCCGGTGGCGGCAGCGGCGGCGGCAGGAGCGGTCCCCGATGGGGCGGGAGGGCTGGCGGCGGGGCTGCGGCCCCGGGCCGGCCCCGCAGCCGCGCAGGGTCCCCTCGGTGAGGGGGACGGCGGCCCCGCCGAGCCCACCATGGTGCTGCGGTTGAAGTTCCTCAACGACACGGAGCGCCTGGCCCGGGTGCGCCCCGGTGACACCGTCGGGGCCCTGAAGAGGTGAGGGGCAGGGCAGGCCGATTCTCCCGCGGCACCCCTGGGGGCGACCCTGAGCCCCGATGGCGGCTCCGTCCCTCCCCCCGGAGCAGCCGGGAGCTGCTGCTCTCGCCCTGGCGCAGGTGGTGTGCGCCCGTGCCCCTTGGACACCTCCGCTTGTGGTAATGCCTGGGGTGGCTGACGGTGAGGCACGGGCACAGGGCAGTGGGCGGTCAGGGCAGGTGCCTTCGCAGCCTGCTCCTGGGGGGGCAGACGGAGGGGGCGCTGTCCTGGCGAGAGCGTGACCTCTCCCTCCTCATCCCCCGTCCCAGGGCCTATTTCCCCGGGCAGGAGCAGCAAGTGCGGCTGATCTACCAGGGCCAGCTGCTGCGCGATGACACCCAGAGCCTGGCCGCCCTGCACCTCACCCACAACAGCGTCCTGCACTGCCACATCTCCCAGCACAGCCCGGCCCCCGCACCCACCGGCCCCCACGCCTCCGCCGACCCCGTGCACACTGCCCTCAACGTGGGCAGCCTCATGTTGCCGCTCTTCGTGCTGATGCTGGCCGTGCTCTGGTACTTCCAGCTGCAGTACCGCCACGTCTTCACCGCCACCGCCACCACCTTCCTGGCCGGCCTCACCCTCCTCTTCAGCTTCATGGCCTTCACCATGTACCGCAGATAGCACGGCCCCGTGACCCGAGAGGATCCACCGCACCCAGAACGCGCGAGGTCCTGGGTGGAGACTGCCTGCTGCCGCTGGACCTGGGGGGGGGGCTGAGCTGTGGACTGTGTCCCCCGGGGGCAGCAGGACCTGCCGGTGGCTGGGCAGGTGGCCCGTATGCTGGGTGCCCGGGGCCGGCTGGCACCACAACTGGAGCCGGAGCCAGGCTTGCTGCAGGAGGGAGTGCCGTGCTACCTCTGGGGGGGAAAGGGGTGTCCCGGTGCCACCCCCAGACCCTGCACGGAGCATCCTCCTGGCCCCCCCACCGGCCCACCAGCTGCCTCTTCCCGGGCCATGGAAGGGGTCAACTTCCCCGGGGAGGGGGCTGCCTCCCCACAGGAGGACGGGTCTGGCCGCCCGACCCCTCCCTGGGGGTGCCGGTGGGGTGGAGGCGGTTCCCGCCGCTCTGTTACAATTAAAGAGGAAGGACTGTGAACGGTCGCGGCCTCCCGGTTCTGCTGCGCCGCGGGCGGGGGGGGGGGGGGGGGGGGGCGGGACCGGGGCGGTGGGGGCGGGGCTTCGGGACGGGGGTGGGGCTTCGGGGCGGGGCTTCCCCACGGCGCGCTCCCAGCGGGCGGGGCGGGGCCTGCGCCTCCGGCCACGCGTTCCGCATGGCGGCAGCGCGCCTGCGCCGGCGGAGCCGCCCCCCGCCCCCTTCGCGAGGCCCTCGCTCATTGGAGAACGGCGGGCGGCTATTTACATATGCCGCCAGGCGCGCGCGGCCGGGGCTCGCGTGCCGGGCCCCGCCCCCGGAAGTGTGGGCCGCGCGGGGAGGGGGGGCGGGGCGGGGCCGCGGCCTCCTTCGGCCCTGCGGGGGCTGTCGGGAAGATGGCGGACTCGGTGTCCGGGCGGTGCTGAGCGGCCGGGGCGGCGGCGGGTCCCAGCGCGGCCGCGAGCGCCATGTAGGGCTGGGACCGGCACCGGGACCGGTGGGACGAGGGGTGGGGTGCGGGCCGGGCAACGCGGGGCCCGTCTAGGCCGGAGGAGTGGGGATGGGGTCTGGGTGGGACGGGTGTCGCGGTCCCGGTGCGGCCCAACCCGGCCCGGGGGTCTCGGTGGCAGGAGGGGAAGATCGGGGCGGCCGTGGGGGTCCCGGTACCGGACGGGGGATCCGTCCGTGCCGGCCGTCCTGGGAGAAGGGGGATCTGCGAGCCGGGGGGGCCGGGAGAGGGGAGGGGGCCGTGTGGTCCAGGGGACATCAGGCTGGGGACGCCTGTGCAGGCCGGGGGGCCCGGGACAACGGGGCTCGTGTGGGACGGGGGACATCGGGCCGGACAGCCCGTGCAGGGTGGCGGTCACGGTACCGAGGGGGTGCCTGTGGGCAGGGGGACCCCCGAACAGGGGGCTGTTTGGGCTAGGTACCCCTGCGCTGGGGCAGGTCTGTCCTGAGGGGGGTCCCAACGTGGGCTCCGCGCATCCCTCGCTGGCTCTAGCTGTCCCAAAGGCGCGAGCTCGCTGCCCCTCTCACCCCCGTCTTGTCCCCAGGGTCTCCCGGTTCTCCGAAGCCTCTCGAGCCGCCCTGCCCTCGCCATGCTGCGCCTGCTGCCATGGCTCCGTGCTCTGACCCGGGAGAGCGTGCGGCCGGGAGTCCTGCAGGGCCTGGCTGCTGGTGACAGGAGTGGGGCCGGGATGTATCCCACCTGCTATTGTGCAGGCAAAGCGAAGCAGCGGGCTGTGCTGCTCCCCCTGGACCCCTACGGCCATGGGCTGCTGCACACCTTTCCCCCGGATGCCTACAGGACTCGAGGCCATGGCAAGAGGAAGAGCTGGAACTTCATCCATGAGAAGATGAGTTATGACACCTTCTTCACAATGAAGCGTCTGATAGAGCGCTCACGCAGCGTGGGGGAAGTGCTGCGGTGGGTCACGCAGAACCCCAGCAAGGTGTCCGCCAGCCACTACCCCATCGCCCTGCACAAGCTGGGCCAGCTCTTGCAGCAGCAGCAGCAGGGCCAGGCCACGGTGAACGGGGAGAGCCGCGGGCCTGGCCAGATGCTGGAGCAGCCAGAGTTTCAGACTCTCTGTCAGGCCATCATCAGTGGCTGCTCCAAGTTTGATAACTTCAGCATTGTCAACTGCCTGTACGCTGCTGCCGCGCTGGGTGAGTGTCCCGGGCTGCCGGCATCTGCCTGTGCGGGGTCACCGGTGGAGGACAGGGGAGGTGGGCAGGGTAGTGGGACACAGGCTGGTGCTTGTGTTTGTGAGGTGAAAGGAGAGCTTGCTGGTCCAGCTGCCGTGGAAGGAGGAAGGACATACCAGAACAGGTGCCAGTGTCTGGGTTGGTGTGTGAATTTATGTGTGATGGTGCCTTTGTGGCAGATGGAGCCGTGCCCTTCAAAGGAGGAGGCTCTGCTTGGGGTACGCAGCAGGAAGGGAGTCAGGTGGACTGACTGCTACAGGGGGGATCAGCTGGCTGGAGCACCCAGCACACTGGCCCAAAAGGCAGCTGAAGCGGTGGCCAGTACCACCTGGCAGGGTGCAGGATAAACAGCTCCTTGAGTTTTGTTCCAGTCCCTGAAAATCGTCAAACATCTGTGGAAGCGCGAGACGTTGGCTAAACCCTTCGCAAGCCATGAGCGCTGTGTCATCGTGGGTTTAATACTCAGAAGAAGTTCAAGCTGGTTTGGATTCCTGGGCAGCAGCAGCAGCTTTTGGGCCGGCCGGCAGGCCATGCCCTGGGGGGCTCCCCCATCGCTGGGCTGAGGGCCCTCAAGGGCCCTGCAGATTCTCCCGCCTGTGAGGAAAGGGGTCAGGTCTGGCTGTTGCCTGCGGCAGCAGGTGCCTGCCCTCCCCACCCCAGTGGTTCCTGCCAGCCCTGCACTCCTCTGTCCCGTGTGCACGTCTCCTGCCATTCTGTTTGCTTTTTTTATTCCACCGCAGCTGCACGCTGGGCTGAGGCCTCGGCTGAGCCGCGTACGGAGACGCCCGGTGCCGGCCGTGGGTTGATGCAGTAACTCTAGATCCCGCTGAAGGGGGGAGGGGAGAAGTTTCTGCTCTTCCCCCCTCTGTCTCACGGCGCCTTGTGTTTGTTGACACTGAACTCTGGGCTGCCAGGCGCCTCTCCCCTCAGCTGGGCTCCCCCCGGCCTGCTCTGGTTTTGACCCACACTTTGTTCTCCGTCAGTTGCCCTTCCCTGCTCACCACGCTCAGCCGCTCATTAATAAAAATGCTAACCCGCCTTTTTGAGGCCTTTTTTAAGGAACAAAGCAACTGCTCAGACCAATTCTTCACTTTCCACCTTCTGACTCATTTTTGATTAATGATAAAACACAGCAGCTTACCCCATGCTGCCTCAGTTGCTTTAAAGCCCTTTTGAAAATTGAAATCTTGTCAGCTGGCTTAGGAGACCAGTGGGCTACCAGGGCCTCATACAGTGCCTAATGCTTCATGCATCTCCTGAAAATATCTCTCCTGACACACGAGGGATGGCCTTTGCCTTTTTTCATAACCGCACTGTGCGCCTGGCCTCTTGTCTTTCCATGGTTGAATAATACGTCCAGAGTTGGAGGAAAGTATTTTCCCCAGGAGCCGAGTTTGAAAGACTAAAGCTAAACTAGAAAATGGGAGAAGATGAGAAATGTGAAAGGATTAGTTCCTGTCCTACATGGACAGTTTTATTTTGGTAATGTGTTGATGTCTTATTTTCTAACCAAAACTTTTTTTAAAGTACTTCATGAGGTGTATCATTTGTCCATAAGAAGTTTGAGTTTTAAGAAATAAACCTTGCTTTTGTGGATGAGCTAAAGGACTTCCATTTTGGTGGAGTGAATGGGAATAATCCAACAGCTCCACATGACTTTCTCTGGGCGCAGATGCACTGATGTTCTGGTCAGGCTTTGCCAAACTGGTCCTCTTCGGTTTGATCACCAATATGGCAGAGCTGTCGTTATCTGGCTGTAGCCTCATGCCTGAGCTTATGAGGACAGTTGTGCCTAGTGAAGATGAGAGGTGGGATCTGGGCATCCCTAATCCCTTCTCTGTCGCAGGCCTGCCAGGGGAATCGCCGCTGGTGCGAGTGCTGGAGGATGAATCCCGGAGCCGCCTGGGCCGCTTCAACCAGAAGGACGTCTCCATGGTCTTCAGCAGCGTGATGAGGCTCCATCCGTCCAGCCCACACCCCTTGGTTGAGTCTTGCCTCAGCAGTTTGGAGCGGCACCTGGAGAAGGAGCGTCACCCCCAGACCCTCTTCCTCCTCCTCTCCTACTACCGGCTGCGGGCACAGGCGCTGCAGGGACACCCGGCCTCCGACCAGCAGCTGATCAACAACCGCAAGATCCTGCGCCTTGTCAGGCACACGCTGGGGCAAGTGAGTGCCATGCGGGAGCATGAGCTGGCCCTTTTGGACGAGATGCTGGCTCTGTGCGCCCAGGAGGCGAACAACAAGGCCCTGGAGGCCATCTTCAGCTCTCAGCTCTTCTACGAGAACCGCCAAGAGCGATTCATCCGCAGTATGGCAGGTGAGGGCAGGGTCTGCCCAGGCAGGGTCCCAGCCTTGCCCACTGTGTGAGCCTCTTCTCCGGTGCGGGGTGCGCTGGGCTCTGTCCGTGCACTTGGCAGCCTTGGAGCCTCCTTTCCTCGTCCCACAGGACATCTGGGTTTGTGACAGCACCAGCTGGGGCCTTGTTGAGCAGCAGGGCCTGCAGCAGTGAGGCTGGAGCAGGAGATGCTCTCCATTATGGCCACCCTGTCACTGCCTTCCCAGCCTAGCCCTTCCAGGGGCTGTGAGCCTACCTTACCTCAAAACTGGGAGCAGGTTGGTTTTGGTGGGGTTTTGACAGAAGGGCCCCCATTCTGTGCACGTTCCCGCTGCGCTCCAGCTGTGCCTTCTGGGTGCATGGGACGGGCATCTGCCCCAGCCTCTCACAAACCATGTAACTTGATGGTTTCTGGAAGCCTTCTGGGTTTCAGGAGATAAGGCTCTGCTGCCCAGGTCTCGTTACCTCCTACCTGCCTGCACTGCCTTTCCTGCCCAGGCTGTAGTGGCTTCTGGAGAGCTGCAGTTCGGACAGAGCTTCTCTGACAGATACCCTGCTGTGGTTTGCTCTGTGCAGAGTGGCTCCCCAGGAAGGCAGAGAACCTTACCCCCTACACCATGGCCCTCATTGCCAAGTATGTGGCCCGGCACCGGCTGCGTGAGCCACGGCTGCTTGATACCATCGCAAACTTTCTCCTGAAGCGTGGGGAGCAGCTTGACAGCAAGGTGAGTGTTCTCCCCAGTCTGCAGGGGATGCCTGGGACTGGCTCTGGGGCTGCCCTGGTGCTGGGGGGAACCGTGTCCCTTCTCTGCTATTGGGCTGGGGCATCTCACTGGGGACTGACCAGGATGTGCCCTGATCCTTATGGGTTGCCGGCTCTGGGCAGGCCTGGGCCTGACCTGTCCTTCATCCTGACTCCCTTTCCTCCTGCCTGCAGGTGATCCAGAAGTTGGTGTTTCCCTTCAGCCGCATGAATTACCGCCCATCCAACCACAGCGAGCTCTTCCCCAAGCTGGAAGCTATCCTGGAGCAGAAAGCTGGCAGCTCACCCCTGGCGACTGTCAACATCCTCATGTCCATGTTTCAGCTTAGCCATTTCCCCCAGTCCGTCCTGCACCAAGTCTTCTCCCCAGCCTTTATCACCAATGTTATGAGTAAGTTGGGCCTTTTCCAGGGTAAACCCAGCTGTCAAAGCTCAGGGCTGGGGTGGAGGTGGATTTTGAAAGCACTGGGCAGAACAGACTCCCCCTGGGAGTGCAGGACCACCTCGCTGGCAGTCAGCTCCCCCCCCCCAGGAGCGTGGCTGGGTTGGGAGGGACTGCCAGGCAATGTCTAGCCAGCTGTCCTCTCCCCGCAGGCAGCCCCTATGCGCTGATTGTGCGCCGCTACCTCTCGCTGCTGGACGCGGCGGTGGAGCTGGAGTTCCGCGATTACAGCGGCCCACGCCTCGACCCGCGCTACCGTGTCCTCATGTTTGAGCATGCCCTGACGGCTGACGAGGCCAACAGAAAGTACAGGTCAGTGGTGGGGGCAGGCGGTGTGCCGAGGAGGGGAGGGCTGCCCCAGCGGGGGAAGAGCACGGCTGGGAGCACAGTGTGCTGGGCACCCTGCTGCTTATCCCTTGCAGGTGGGCTGTGTGGCATCACTTGTGATATGGGGTCTGTGGCCTTGTTCTGGCAAGATCCCAGCCGGAGGATGGTGCCGGGGTAAAAGCCAGTATGTGAGCTCTGAAGCCTGTAGAGGAGCAATATAGAATCATAGAACCATTGAGGTTGGAAAAGACCCTTAAGATCATCGAGTCCAACTGTAAACCTAACACTGCCAAGTCCACCACTAAACCATGTCCCCGAGTGCCACACCTACACAGCTTCTAAATACCTTCACGGATGGTGACTCAACCCCTTCCCTGGGCACCCTGGTCCAGTGCTTGACAACCCTTTCTGTGAAGAAGAGCATGCTGTTGGTGTAGCGATATTGGGAGGAACTTTTCTGCTGAATGAGCTGAAGCATGTCCCCTCCTTGCTGCTGAACAGCAGAGCCCAAAGCTAAAGGCTCTCCTTGCTCCCAGGGGCCTTCACATCTCTGCGCAGATATGCTCAGTGAACGCGGGTTGGCAGTGCTTGAGTGGGCGGGCTGGTGGCCCTCCCTAGCGCATTCTCTGACTCTTCTTTTTCCCCTCAGTTACAAGGGGCTGGTGGCTGAGGCCCTGCGGCAGCTGGTGGGAGAAGAGTGCTATCGGCAGGACGAGGTGCTGCCCCCGGGATACTGCACAGGTAGTCTGGCTGGGCGCCCCGCTTCGGAGTAGGACTGTGGCTCCAGAGAGGGGGCTGGCAGTTGGGATTTTTGGGGCTGTGGGTGCAGCAGAAGCCCTGCGGCTGCCTGGGTGCTTGGGGGAGGCCTGAGGGTGGGAGGTTATTCAGTGCAGAACTAGGTTTGGCTGCTTTGTCACCACCTTCCCCATGATGCTGCCTTCCCCCAGCGCTTTGGGATGAGGCTCCCTGAGCCACCCCTGCTGCAGGAGGGCTCAGCTGGACCAGTGCAGCCGGGGGTTCCCTCTGTGCTCCTGTCTGCTGGGCTGGCTGGCAGTCTCCCAGCCTGGGGCACGCGGGGTCCTCAAGCCCATGTCCCATCAATACGGGGGTCTCGAGGCCCGGCGCTGATCCGTGTTCTCTCTCCACAGACTTCTTGCTGTGGATTAACCGCTCGGGCACTGTGCTGCCTCTCTCCCGTGTTCCTGCGGCTTCCAAGGCTCCCCCTGCCCACACTACAACGTCCCCTGCCGCCATTTCCTTGCGCTCGAGCGTCCTGGCCCTCACCTCGGACTTGCAGGACTTTGCCCCGTTTGCTCCAGAGACGCCAAGCAGCCCCCCAGGCTCCCGGGAGAGCAACCTGGCTGGGCGGTTCCTGCCCACGCTTTGCCCTGCCCCGGGGGGCCCCTGCTACCAGCCCTCCTCGGACTATTACTGCGGCCTGAGCAAAGAGTCTTCCCTGGAGAGCCAGGGTAGCTCCACGTTAAGCAGCCCTTCTGAGTGCCTCTCCGCGCAGCCAGCTGGCACCCCTGACTGCTCCCCCAGGGGCACTTCCACAGCCACCCTCTTCCAGTTCCCCATCGGCAAGATTCTGGAGGAGGAGGAGGAGACTACCACTGGGTGCCCTGGGCACGATCACAACTGCTTCCAAGGGGAGCAGGCCCAGGAGGAACCGGAGGAAAGGAGCCCACCCCCCAGCGAGGATGCCTGCCCTCCACCCTCTCCGTGCCGGCCCAGCCCCAAGAGAGGGCCGGGCGATGGACCGCAGGGAGCTGAAGAGATTCAGAGGTACCGAGCAGAGCCGGTCCGCATCCCCACTCCCTCCTGGCAGGACAGCTGCCCTGGGCACTGCCTTCAGCTCCTGTCCTCCCCGGCAGTCGGCCCTGGCCCCCTTCTGCCCTGTGTTGCCAGGTGCCTGGCAGCAGCCCAGGCTGCGCTGCAGAGACCCCCCCAGGCCCCAGGGTGCAGCACGTCCCGGCCTGGGTACAGCTGCCCCTGCCACCAGAGCTGGGCGTGGGGTGGGTGGGGGTGCTGCCCTTCATCCGCTGCTGTTCTGGGGACCAGGCACAGGTGACGCTGCTGCCCGTCCAGCCTGCAGGGTCTGCGGCGTGGGGTAACACTGCCCTCCTCCCCTTGCTCTGTCCTCTGCAGGGTGGTGCTGTCGGTCAACGACAAATGGCATTACTGCCAGAACTCCGACATACTGGTGGGCTCACGAGCCATGAGGGACAGGCACTTGCGATTGCTGGGCTACTGTCTGGTTCAGGTAAGCTGGGGGCTGCCCCCTTCCCCTCCTACCCCCGGGCAGAAACCGCTCGTGGCTGTGCGGTGAGATGGGTGACAGGCTGCGGGCTGGAGAGCCGGCGTCCCCACTGTAAATGCTCCTGATGGGAGCCGTCCTTCCACGCTTGCTGCTTGTGAGAGGAGAAGCGGTGCCTCATCCTCATGGCTCCTTTTTGCCCTCCTCCACCCCACCCTAAGACTTTTTCCAGGTGGCTGGTGGGCCATGCCAGCCCCAGTGCCGCAGTGGAAAGCACGGGCACAGGCGAGGGGACAGCCCCTCCTGTTTGCATCTGCTGTTCCGGCAGGAATTCCATCCTGTGGGTCTGCTGCCTGGAGCCCAAGATGGGTGTGCTGGGCAGGGAGGGGAGAAGGGGAAGCTGGCTCAGCCTGGGCCCGGCAGACACATCGGCAGTCATGGTGTCGGCTGCAGGGCCTCGGGGTGGAAATCAAGTGGGGACGTAGCTCAGCCTGATACCCGGCGCTGCCATCTCGGCTGTCAGTTCTGCAGCGTGCCTCTTGCCGCTGTGGGTGGAGGTGAGGTGAGGCAAGCCTCCCTTCAGTGCCTGTTTCGGAGCCCTGGCCTCTTTGGTTGCAGCCTCTGGCTGGTCTGCGGCGAGAGCTGCGAATGGAGAAGCCCTTGAGGCTTCACCACTGCCTTTGCAATTGTCTTCTGAGTTCTTTGGAAACTTCAGATGTTGTTTTAAGGTGTGCAGCTTCTACAAGACTATTTGTGGCATGATTTTTAGCTTGAGGATAGATCTTTGTGAGGAAAACAACTCAGAAATGCAGGCCTTTTATTCTGTTTACTTCTCCACTTCAGAGGTCACCTGAATTACAGTCATAGATCTACCAAGCAGTCCCATAGCCATTTTTTAAAGCTTCTTACCTCCCCCGCTACTGATAGTGCAGCATGCCAACACAAAGCTCCTCCTAATTTCATAATTTGCAACGTACATAGTTCAGAAGTCCTTTGTTTATGCATAGCTTTGGCGGTCCTGTGACTCGAGTTGTGGTATTTCCTTGGAGATCCCAAATTGCTGAGCTGTGGAGCAGGACCAGCTTTCCTGTGCAGTGCGCCCTGGGTATCCCTTGTGCTGGTGTTCAGGACAGGCTGCCCAGGGCTGGCTGTGTCCCCAGACAGTAGTAGGGCCGAGCAGCTTTGTCGTGTGGAGGAGGAAGGCTCCCCAGTGCCTGCTGCTGGGCTTGAGGCCAGTGCCACAGGCTCTTGCTGCGTGTCTGGGCTCTGGGATGCCCTCAGCTGAGGAGGGCACTTGGCACAGCTGCCTCCACTCCCAGCTTTGTGTCACCATGTCTGAGAGTCGAGGGCTGCCCTCACCTGCCTGCCCTCTGCTCAGTGCACCCACAGCAGCCAGGGACTGTGCTCACCCTGCACTTGGCTCAGCTGGGGGGTCTGTGCCCTGTCTCAAACCGGCTCTGGTAACTGTTACTGCCCAGGGCTGCACCCCTGGTGCAGAGTCAGGGCTGCTGTGAGAGGCTGAGGCTGCTGACCAGCAGCCTGACAGGATCTTTGAGGAGCAAGGTGGAATGGGCAGGGGTGCGGGCAAGCAAGAGTGCGCTCTTCTTCCCAGTGTGCACAGGATCAGTTGCTCCGTCCAGCAGCACGCAGTTAGGTGCCAGGACCCGAGGTCGCAGGAGCTCTTCTCCGCTGCTGAGTGTGCCTGATAGTCGTGCAGCTGCTAGTGCAGTTAGCTCCCATTGGGTGCCAGGCGCTCTGGTCCCATCCGCTCTATTCCCTCTCCAGCAGCAGACAGTGGCAGATCGTTAGAAAATGAGTTGGAAGTGGATCATGGATAGTCCAAGGACTCCTGCACCGGAGCATGTGTCTGGAACAGCTGTGTTTAATCGCCCAGATGGACCTCTTCTCCATGAGTGTTTTATTCCTCTTTGAACCTGTTCTTTCTTCCACACCCACAGCATCGAGTGCCAACAAGCTCCAGGCAGTACTACCTGCAACAAGCTCTGTTTGTTTTAAACCTGCTGTCTGGTCAGCTGACATAGTGCTGCTGGGTCTGATACTGTGAGGGAGTGAAGAGCAGCTCTGCGGTTACCTTCTTCTATGCTTGTGGTTCCAGAGGTCGCATCCCTTTGGCCACCCCTCTGAGACGAAGAGGCCCAGGCAATTCAGCTTCTTCCTCAGTTGAAGCTGCTTCAGAGCTCGGTTGTTATTCTTGCTGCTCTTGTTTGAGATTCATTTCCTCTTCTTCTGACACATTTACAGAATCACAGAGTAGTTGAGGTTGGCAGGCACTTCTGGAGATCATCCAGTCCAACCCCAGCTCAGCTAGAGCTGGTTGCTCAGTTCCACGTCCAGTCAAGTTTTGAATGTCTCATAGATAGGTTGCTTTTTGTGTACCCTCACAGTGAAAGAGGTTTTTCTTGTGTTTAGGCAGGCGGTGTGTGTATGTAGCTTTTTCTTAAGTTTAAATGGTATTTCCAGTATTTTAGGTTTGTGCCCACTGCCTCGCTCTCTGTTACTGGGCACCGCTAAGAGTCTGGCTCTGTCTTATTTACAACCTCCCGTAAGGTATTTGTACATGTAGATAAGATGTCCCCATCATTTTCTCCTGCAGCTCTGTCAACATCATCTCACGTATCATATGCTTTAGTCCTGTAATCATCCTTGTGGCCCTGCACTGGACATGCTCCAGTATGTCCATGTCTTGTTCTGGGGAGCCCAGCACTGTGTCTCACCAGTGCTGAGTAGCAGAGAAGGATCGGCTCCCTCGACCTGCTCGCCGTGCTCTTCCTAAGGCAGCCCGGGATGCTGTTGGCCTCCTTTGCTGCAAGGGAGCACTGCTGGCCGGTGTTCAACTTGTCTGTCAGGACCCTTAGTCCCTCTTCTGCAAAACCACTTTCCAGCCTGTTGGCCCCAGCCCGTCCTGGTGCATGGGGTTGTTCCTCCCTAGGCTCAGGACTTGTGCCTTCCCTGCCCGGGGGCCGTTTCTCCAGCCTGTTTAGGTCCTTCTGAATGGCAGCACAACAGTCTGGTGTGTCAGCCACTGCTCCGCATTTCATACTGTCTGCAGCCTCGCTGGGGGTGTGCTCGGTCCCACTGTCCAGGTCACTAATGAGGATGCTAAATGGCATTGGCCCCTGTACTGACTCCTGGGGTATGTGGCTTGTGACTTGGTCCAGCTGGATATCATGCCTCTGTTTGCAGCTCTTTGAGCCTGGCAGTTCAGCCCTCCTTATAGTTAATTTAAGGCCTTCTCTTGTTGGCTGTTGCATTGCCGTACGTCTGCTCAATCGGTATTGGACTGCCCGTTGTGCCTGGCAAACTGCTAAGCTGTCTGGGTTATGTCTGTGTGACTGTGCCAGGGCCGTGCTCCTCCTCAGATGCCATTGATCTGTAGCAGCAGCAGGTGTGGATTTGTCAGTGCCTCTGAACAGGGCTTCCTTCCAAGAGAGCCTGCTCCTTCTGTGGCACAGCAGGCAGGGGCTGCCTGCGGTGACTGCAGAGGACATCGCCAGGTCTGGTACTTGCGCCCTTCCTTGCCTCTGTCCTCCAGTTGGACCCGTGTGTTGCTTCCACCCTTCTGGTGGGTGGTGAGACTGCTGTTGGAGGGTCACCCACCTCAGACTTCTTCTCTGCCCACAGATGGTCTGGGTCTCAGCTGTTCCCAAGGTAGATGCTCTTTTCCCTGGTGGTCCTGACCTTTTATTGACAGCCAGCTCTTTTCCCTCAGAAGTTTCTGAGTGAAGACGCACTCCTTCCTTCCCAGGATCCTGCCCTGAATAATGGCCAGATTTGATGTTCCCACAAACCGTGTCCTGGCTCTGGCACTACTCACTTCCAGCCTGTTTGGTTGAAGGAGCTTTCTGTGCTGTTGATCCTTCCGTAGTGTTGGAAGGGCAAGCCCACTGGGGAGGCAGACCCTGCAGAGCCAGGCATTGAGGAAAGGAGCATGAAGCAGTGGAAGGAGGTGGCTCCATACCAGAGCTGCCAGAAATCTTTGATTCAAACCCACTGCAGCTAGAGGGCTTGGTTCCTTCTCCCCAGAGAGTTAGTAACCTTCTTCACCCCTGGCCTGTGTGAAACTATTGAAGAACAGTGCCTGTCTGCAGCCTCTTCACTGTCCTGGGGGCAGCGTGCGGTTTGTCTGTGTTTCCTGTCCCACTTGCTCATCTGTGATGGTTGCAAACAGATCCTGGACCCTGTGTAGCACCCATGTCAGGATCTAGCTTACCAGGGAGTCCCTGTGTCATCTGTGCCAAGTTTTCCCACCTTGTTCCTTTACAATGCCTCCTGTTAGCCCTCTTTCTCAATGAGCTGGTGAGAAAAAGCTTCCTCCTTTGCAGGCAAAATCCTATGTTCTCATGATCTGCAACTCCTGACGGATGGCAGTGGCCTCTCCAAGCAGCCTTGGATGCTTCTGGTATGAGAGACCAACCCCTTGCCATGCATGGAGCGCTTCCTGACCAACAGCTCTCCGGCTGACTTGGCTCCGTGCCGGCTCCTCCAGAGGCCAGGCTCCAGCCCTGCTCTGAGGACGTCTTCACAAATGCAGCCCCCCGGGTCTCCTGGTATCCATGAAGGGTGGAGGGCCAGATTAGTGGCACGGAGCTGAGTGGTGTGTCACTTCCCCACAGAGGGACGCTTTCCCCCTTGACGTGTCCCAGGCACTGTCTCTCGGAGCAGGTTGCAGTGCAGCTAGAGCTGCCGCTCTTCAGATGCAGAGCTTGTCTGCTCAGCTCCGAGGGCTGGAAAGGGCAGCTGAAGTTCTCGCTGAAAAACTCCCCTGCGTAGCTCCAGCCCTGTGTCACTGCCTCTCTTAGCAGGATCTCCAAGCACGAGGGAGAGTTTTTATTGTACTTCCATATTCCCAGGAGTGATGGGACAGGACTCCTCTCGTGTCTGAGTAGCAAAATGCACCAAGGGCTGGACTGCGGCTGGGGTGAGCGCACAGGTCCTGTTGCCGCAGTGTAATGCCTTTAGCTGTCTCCTGTGCGGCCAGACAGGGCTGGAGCGTGGGTCACAGTTACCCTTCGTTCTGCTCCACGGGCACTGGTGCTGCCTTCAGGGACGTTGCACCGGCAGAGCTTTCAGCCAGCCCAACAAGTTTTGGCCCCCAGTCGCTGATACCCATGTGGAGGGAACACTGGTGGTAGCTGGAGCCTCCTGTTCTTGACCCTGCAGATCGCTTCCCGCACAGCTGCTGCCGTGCAGGTTTGCTTGATTCCTTTGGTGCTTCCAGCCTAGTGCAGGGACGGGCGTGTGTCTGCACAGCCCTGCGTGCAGGCTGCAGCAGGGCCTTGAGCTGTGAATGACTGTTTTTAGGGATCAGGTGTTTTTAGAAAAGTGCCTGCTAGGTTGTCCCCAGACAGTGACTGGTACCAAGGGGAGGGACAGGGCAAGGGCCCAGACCCACCTCAGCTCTGACATGCGTGGGTGCATCTGTCTCGTGGTTAGGGTGGCCCAGGGCTTGTGGTCGGGGTGGCCTAGGGCCCGTGGCCCTCCAGCGGGGTGTTTAGCTCCAGGTGGTATTTGCTGTTCGGGGGCAGAGAGCACTCCTGGCTCCACAGACTGTTCAGCTTTCCTGGTGGGGTCTCCACTCCCCCTTGGCACCCCATACCAGCTCTGCTAGGCAAAGGGAGGCCTGTTTCTGTTTTTTTCAGTCCCAGTGCCTTCTTTCCTTACCAGACTGTGGTTAAAATGTGTTGGGGAAGAAACTGTTACCTGGGCTCGGCCCACTCCTGCAGCCCTTCTGTTGGGAGGCTGCTGAGGGGTGACTAACGAGCCTTGGGCTCCACGACGCCGTGCGCTGGCAGGGCGGCTGAGTTTTGCTCTTCATCCCTCCCTGGTGGTTGGCGACTGGGGTTCAAGGTTGGGATGAGGCTCGAGAGCTCCCCTAGTCCTGCAGCACCATGATGTGTCCTCCCTGTGTGCATGCTGGACTCGTCCCGTCCACGGTGGGGATGGGGGACGGCGCTGCTTGTGGGTGCTCTCTGCCATTGGCAGTGGGCAGCCAGGCTCAGGGGTGAAGCGCTGGGAGGGCAGTGGCAGTGCGGATGGGTGCTCGGGGACTTGTGCCCCCCCCTCCCCAGGAGGCAGTGAGGGGTCGGTGGGACACGGAGCTGGGGCTTGTCCACTCCTCCTGTGCCCACCCTTCCCTCGGAAGGAACAGCACTGTCCTCCTTCTCCCTGAGAAGGGTCCCGAGTCCTGGTTCTTCCCCCCCCACCGCCACAGATGGCTGTCCTGGGCAGCCTTGGGCTGGGTGCTGGTGGTGGAGCTGCTCTGACAGTTTCTCCCCGTCCCCTTTCAGCTGCCCTACACGGAGCTGGAGAAGGTGAGTGGCATCGAGGAGGCCAAGCACTACCTGCGGCAGAAGCTGAGGGAGCTGCGCTTCTGAGGGACAGACGCCCCGAGTCCTGGGCCCTGGACGGGGAGGGGGCAGAGTGGGGTGGGCGCAGGTGGGTGCTGCCAGCGCCTTGCCCCTGGGGAGGGGGGGAGACAGACCTGCCCCCCATCCCAGGGGGATACAGGGCTAGGCTGTGGGCGCCTGCTCCTTGATGTGGGGCTGGGGTAGTGTGAGATTATTTATTGCCGTTAGTGGGGGGGGGAAGGGGTGTGACTTGACTGGTGCGTAGGGGAGTGTTTGGGTGCTGGGGGGGGGGGGGGAGGTCACTCGCTGCCCCCTCTGCCCTGGCCCTGCCACCCCAGCCCTGTCTGCAGGAGTTGCTGCAGGGGTGCCTGGCCTGGCCTCCTGGTGGTACTGGGGGGTTGTCCCTGTGTCCCCAACACCGCTGCTGGGAAGGAAGGCTGGGCCTGGTTCCCACCTACGGGGTCCTGCAGGGTCTGGGGGGGCTGTGGCAGACTCCGCACAGGGCAGGGAGTGGGTTGGGAAGGGCCGGCTGTTTGCACAGGGGCTGCTCCCCGGGCTGGGAGGAGGGGGGTGCTTGGGAAGTGGGGGTTAACTTTACAATAAAACTGGTGAAAAGTGTGCAAAGTCCATTCTGTTTATTAGTACAAGGCAGGGGCTGGCCCACAGCCCCCGTCTGGGCTGGGCCCAGCACAAGGCCACCCCCTGTGCCCCCACCCCGGCAGCCAGGGCACAGCCCCCCAGCTGTCTGCCCTGGGGGTGACAGGCAGGTACAGGCCCCCCCTCGGCGGCAGCAGGGCCAGCACTGGGCCCTGGCAGCGCACAGTGCACAGGATGCTGCTGCCTGCAGCCCTGCTGTGGCATGGGCAGGGGTCCATGGGGCTCACCCTCCTGCAGCGCCTTTAGCCTCAACCGCCTCTGTGCCCCTCAGCCTGGCGTGCTCGTTATAAAGCTGTTTATTGCCATTTAAATTACTGTTAAATAAAACACGGTGGGATTTAGGCAACACCTGATTGTCTGGCAGGAGCCCAGGGTTGGGGCTGGGGCAGGGCCAGGACCTGCAGCTCTGCTGGGGGGTGACAGGGGGGCTCTGCCCCGTGGCGTGGTCAGGATGTGCCCGAGGGGGACCAAAGGCATGGCCCAGCCCTGTACCGTGTGGGAGAGGTGTGGGGGGGTCCCCAGAGGGGCGAGGCTGCGGGCCAGCATCTCTTTGGCAGGTGTCCCCCCCAAAGGCATGGGGACTGTGGGGTGCCTGTCCCCGGCTGGGCACGGCTGCGCAGCCGCTGCCCCTGTCCCCAGCACAGGGTGGCAGCGTAGGGGGGGCCTGGCCGTGCCCGGCCCCGCAGCTGCGGGTGGTTTGCTGGCTGGCGTGTGGTCACACCGGCATCGGCATTTCGTTGTACTCGTCCACACCTTCCCGCTCATCAAAGATGGGCTCAGCCTCGTCTGCATCCAGCTGCGGGGAGATGGTGGCTGGGTGGGCAGCGAGGCGCTCCCCCTCCCTCATCGCCCACCCACGTGGGTCCAGCCGTCACAGACCCGAGCACCCACGGGGACGAGGGACGCAGCTGGCTGCCGACCGCGGAGCAGGTACTTACACACTTCATCTCACGGTCGGTGAAGATGCGGCTGAGCAGGCACATGCGGAGTGGCACCGTGAGGATGAGGATGAAGGGGAAGGCCAGGGAGGCCACCGTGGACATGACGGCCCAGAGCACGGCCAGACATGCCAGCTGCAGCCCAGTGAAGAGGTGCATGCGCAGCGTGCGCACCTGCACAGGGACAGGTGTCAGTGCCGGGGACACAACTGCGCCAGACCCCTGCGTCCCCCTCCTGCTCTGGCACAGCCTGGCCCCAGCAGTGCCCCCTCACCGGGACACGGCTCCCCACAGCCCTGCCAGAGTCTGGCTGCCCCAGAGGAACTGCCCTGTGTCCCCCCCGCCGACCCCCTAAACGAGGCTTTGCCAGAGTCTGTCCCACAGATGCCCAGGTGCCCCCAACCCAAGGGTGTCCCAAGCCCAAGGGTGCCCCAGGCTGGCTGCTGGCCCAGATGAGGGTCCCACCCCTTACGCCCCCCCCCCCCCCCCCCCAAGAACCCCCCTGACCTTTTTGACGTAGGTGACGTCAGGATGGTGCTTGGGGGGCATCAGCAGCAGCTGCAGGCGCTCATAGAACTGGATGCCATTGAGGGAGGTGACACCCATGTAGAGGAAGATCCCGAAGAGCACGGCCAGCGGGATCTGCCGCAGCAGGTCCCCAATGACGATGGACAAGCCTGGGCCAGAGTGCAGTCAGCCACAGTGCCCAGGGAGGGGCCACCCGGAGTCCCGGCTGCGCCCAGGGCACAGAGCAGCCCCCTGGCCCCACTCCTCCCACGCTTGGGGAGGAACCTGTGTCACTGATGCCCATGTGGACAGGATGGCCACGTCAATTTGGCCAGGGCTCAGGGCAAGCCAGCTCTTGTGGGCACAGCCCCCCCTCCCCATGCTGCTCCCTGTGCTGCCACGGCTGCCCGGCCCCCCCATGGCCGCGCGGGAAGGAGCAGGGCTGGACCTACCGACGAGCACGGCCACCAGCAGCCCCGTGACCCGCTGCTCCTTCACCTCCTGGATTTTGGGCTTGTCCCCGGGCGCCACAGCCTTGCTCATGACGGTGAGGGCATTGGCATGCGTGACAGAGCGCACCGTGGCCGCGGCGAGCCACGGCAGCCCGAAGAGCGCGAAGAAGCCGCCCATGGCCACGATGAGCAGGAGGTCAAGGTGGAACCCAGAGCCCTTCTGCAGCATCCGCTCCTTCTTGCTGATGATCAGCCTGGGCACAAGGGCAGACCGTCGGCATGGCTTGACAGGGCTTGGCACAGCACGGCACTGCAAAGCTTGGCATGGCTCAGCATGGCACGGCACAGTTCAGGGTGGCACAGCACAGCTTGGCATGGCTCAGCCTGGCACAGCATGGCACTGCACAGCTTGGCACAGCTCAGCATGGCTTGGCACAGCACAGCTCAGCATGGCATGGCATGGCATGGCACGGCACAGCTTGACACGGCACAGCACAGCTTGACACGGCTCAGCACAGCACGGTACACCCTGCCCCACTCGTGCCCCATGCTGCCCTGCTGGGCCCCCAGCCCTGCCCTGCTGCGCTCACGTGGTGATCTGCGTCTCCATGAAGATGAGGATGAAGACGAGGATGGCAGGGAGGCCGCTGGCCACCATCATCCAGACGGGGAAGTCGCTATTCTTGCCCAGGGGGTTGATCACCCAGCCCCGCTTGTCTGTGGCCGTCACCGAGAACCCGCTGGGCACACTCAGCTTCTGCAAGGAGGGGGTGAGAAACGGTGGGGGAACTGGCTTTGCCCCCCCCCCCCCCCCGTGCACAGCTCCCCCAGAGCAAGGAGTGGCGTAGGGTGAGCCGCAGAGGCACTGGGACCCGCCGCAACCAGACTCAAAGGGCTCCTGGCAAAGCGGGGGGAGGAAAGGTGAGATGCCAGGAGCCGGAGGCGGCCGAGCGCCGCGGCAGCCATGGCGGGGACGGACGGTGCCGCACGTGCTGGGAGCCGCTGACCTGCGGCCAGGACGGCGGCAGGAGAGTGGGACTGGGGCTGGGTGGGCTGTGGCCCCGCAGGAGGGTGCGGAGTGGGGGGTCCTGCCCGGGGCGAGTGGTTGGGTGCTAACCTGCGTGTAGGTGTCCTGGATGCTGTAGTCCACCAGCACCATCACCAGGATGGCAATGGGCACCCCAAAGTCCCCGATGAGCCGCCGGATCTGGGGGAAGAGTAGCGTCAGCCCGGCCCCAGCCCCACCACCCGCACCCCCCCCTTCCCCCGCTCAGCCCTGCCCCCAAAGCTGGGCTCACCCCAGGGCCCCACGCAGCGCCCGAGCTGCCGTCCCGCCTGCCCCACGCACCCGTCCGGGGAAGAATCGGCTGTTCTTGAATTTGCGCAGGAAGAAGGCGATGAAGAAGGTGCCGGCCATGAGCACCAGCGAGAGCAGCGCCGTGTTGGGCTGCCCCGTCACCTTGGTTGCGGCGCGGCCGGCCGTGCCGTTGGCCGGGGCTGCGCTGGTGTTCCTCCATGCCTCTGCCTCTGCGCCCGTGCCGTTCACCCGCAGGCAGCCGTGCAGGGGGTGCTCCTGGAAGATCTGCAGCAGCGCAACGCTCAGGCCGGTCCTGCCTGCCTCTGCCCCGCAGATGCCCCAGCCCTGGCCCCGCCAGCTCACCTTGGCCAGCTTGGAGAAGGTCTCGTAGATGAAGATGAGGGAGATGAGGAAAGCGAAGATCTCCTGGGTGAAGCGGGAGACGAAGCGCACCAGGAAGCTGCCCTCAAAGGCCACCATGACCAGCACGATGAGAATGAGCCAGAAGCCAATCCAGACGCGCCCCACCAGGTACTCCAGCTCGTTGGACGTGCAGAACTGCCAGTGCCATGCCGACAGACAGACAAATGCAGAGAGATAGACATGCGTCAGCAGGAAGGGAGGCTGCAGGGCTGGGGCAGAGCCCCAGGCAGTGGGGCAGGGAGGGCTCCAGCAGGAGCAGTGGGGCCGAGGGGGGGATGTCTGCCCCACAGCACCCGGGAATGTCCACCCACCCCGTTCCCACCCACAGCGGCTCGCCCCGCTCTCACCGTGAAGAAAGCCTCCTCGAAGACGAGCAGGGGCCCCGAGAAGCCAATGATGAGCAGGGGCTGGGCACCCAGCAGGCAGAAAAGCACGCCCTGCAGCGACGTGGAGATGATCAGCTCAGACACCCCGATCAGGTCCTGCGTCTTCTCCCCTGCGGGCAGGACAGGCTCAGGCACACACCGGCAGGACGGGCCCTTCCTCCCCTTCGTCACAGCTGATGGCCCCGGGCAGCAGCTCCTACCCTCTCCCTCCCGCAGTGCACGCACGGGCAGCACACAGCACCCACGCCTGCAGTGACCCCCGTTGCAGTGCACCGCTCCAGCCCCCCGGTGCAGTGCCGTGCCCCCCCCAGCACTCACCCAGCAACCCTCCAAAGGTGATGGCTGGCGACAGCGCGGCGAAGTAGATGAAGATGACAGCTGCAATGCACTGGGGGTTCAGCGCATCCTTGAAGTCGCTCAGGTACTTGGGGTACCGCCGCCGCACGTCCCGGATCAGCCCCCCAAAGGGCCGGCCCGTGCGCCGCAGAGGGTCATCCTCCTCCTCGCCCTCGCCCTCCACCACCTTCAGCTTTAGCAGCGCTGCACCCCGCAGACAGACAGACGGATGGACAGTGAGACCCCACCAGCCGGGTGCCCCCACACAGACCCTGCCCTGGTCCTGCCCCACCGGCACCTTTCTCCTCGGGGGACTTGGGCTCCAACAGCAGCCGCCGCTCCTGCTCCTCTCTCTTCTTCAGCATCTCGCGCTGGAAGTGGGCGACGCTGCGCAGCAGCTCCTCACCCTGCACCTCGGAGGGCGGCAGCACCACGCTGCAGTCCAGGAACTCGTTGATGGCGTTAAGGAGGTCATGGCGGTCATCGGCCAGGTACGCGGCCTCGTGAAATTGCTGGTGTGGTGACAGCAGGGTCAGAGTGCCCGTCCAGGGGCACCGCGGGGCACTGAGCCCGGCTGAGGGGGCACAGTGCCGCCAGGGATGCAGCACTCACCTTGTCGGACATGAGGGTGGAGATGGAGCGCCCGATCTCGTGGTAGTCCATGTGGGTGCTGCTGGGCCCCAGGAGCACGAAGAGGAACCGCACGGGGACGGGCACCTCCAGCACCGAGTCCAGCTCCACCGCCTCCTGCAGCCGCACGAAGGCCATGGTGGGCTGGTCCAGGAACTCCACGCAGCCTGGGGGGCACAGGGGGTCACCACGGGAGCCCGGCATGCGGTCCCCAACCCCGCCATCCCCTTCCACTCCTCCGTACCCACGAGCACCACCGTGGCCTCAGCATTGTCCGGGATCTTCTCCAGCAGCTTCAGCTCATGCTTGGACTTGGAGCGAGTGATGCCGGCCGGGGGCGTGGGGGTGAGGACCTCCCTCTGCAGGGACAGAGCACGCAGCAGGGCTGGGGTCAGGGCCCTCCCGAGGATGAGGAGCGGTGGTAGGCTGGGAGGAAGGCACGGGCAGAGGGCTGGGGATCGTGTGGTGTGGCCACGGGAGCCTGGCTCACCTCCCGCTCCACGTCAACCCGTGTGTCGTGCTCCACGGCATGGCCGGCGATGAGGGGCTCAGTGACGGCTGGCTCACTGCCCTCAGCCACGTGGTTGGTGCTGTGGTGGTGCACGAGCAGGGAGCCCAGGCTGCCAGCCGAGATGTTTCGGGGGAAGGAGAAGTCCTTCTCATCGCTCGGGTGGCTGCGGGACAAAGCCGTGGCTGTCTGTGGTGGCTCGATGGGAGAGCGGCCGGCAGCCTGGCACAGCCATGCCTGCTGGCACACTGCACACCAGCAATCCTGGGGACAGCACTGTCCCCACGGCTGCGGGGAGCAGAGCGCAGCGGAGGGAGGGCTGCGGGTCGCTGCCCCCCACACTCACCTGTGCTTGAGCAGCAGCGCCCGCAGCACGTTGGCACGGTCCTCGGCCCGGATCTGGTCGGTGATGACCATCTGCTCCACCACCTGGTGAGCCACCCCCGGCAGCGTCTTCTGGTCCAGGTCAAGGAGCACAGCCCCTGGGCGAGGGAGGGGGGACTGAGGTGAGAGGGGCTGGGGACACCCCCCCTACTCGGGTCCCATGGGGCCAGCCCTGCCTCCCTACCGTGGGACAGGGTCTTGCGCAGCTCCAGGAGGCTGCGGAAGGACAGGGACGCTACGTGGGGCTTGCCCCAGCGGTCCGTCTCCTCCTCCACGTCCTCCTCAAACTTGATCCAGCGCGCCGTCTCCTTCCATTGCAGCTCCTGGTTCTTGTCCACCACCAGCTCATTCAGCTCCACGAACACCTGCCAGCACAGTCAGGTCAGTGCCGGGATGGCGGGGACCCCCCCGCCACGAGTGATGGGGCTGTGCACAGGCAGCCCCCCTCCACAGTGCCCCGGGCAAGATGCGCCCACCCAGCCGCACCCCTGGTCCTGTGCCAGGCTCCGGCTCCTCTGCTGCGCCAGGACTCCCAACCCTGCCCACCCCCCGCCCCGGGTGCCGGGACCCCGCACCTCGTGGGGCTGCCGGTCCTGCTTGCGGTGCCGCGTGCTGGGCTCCTTGTGGTCCTTGCTGACATGGACCACCTGCGCCTTGGCGCTCTTCCGGACGAGGTGCCGGCGCACCCCCGGCACATCCTCGAAGCGGTGACCTGCCGCCGACAGGGAGGACAGGGATGGCAGCGGGTGGGTGACCTGTGGAGCTCGCAGCCCTGCGCCCCGAGCCCCGGCCCGGGGAGACCACCGAGCCCCCCCCCCCAGGGGGGCCGGGGAGCTGTGGGCTGGCAACCTGCCCGGGGCAGCTCAGAGCAGAGGTGCCCGAGCCGGGGCTGAGCAAGGACCATCACAGCCCCGGGGTCCACGAGCACGGTGGGGCGGCACTCGGCGTGGGAAGGGGGAACGGGTCTGCGTGCTGGTGAGCGCTGCAGCACTGGGAGGGGTCCCCTGGTTGCTGCTTCTCCGCTGACAAGCAGGAGCCGAGGTGGCTCCTCGCACCAGGGTCACCCCAGCCCCCTGTGCCAAGGGCTGCGTGTGCCCGTTGCCACACGGGTTCTGCTGCGGGCAGCGCTCCCCAGGGAGCTCTGAGGCAAAAGCATCACCCGCCGCCCTGGGAGTCCCCGAGCTGCAAATCGCCAGGGGCCAGCGAGCACCCAGGGGAGGCACCGCCGCCGCCACTGGCTCCAGCCACCCTGGGCACTCCACTCCAGCTCCTGGCCGCGCTCCACGTGGATGCTGACCCAGCCCAACCCCGGCAGCCCGGGAAGCAGTCCCCTGTGGCCGTACCCAGCGCCTGGAGCGGGTTCTGGATATCGCACCCAGCCCAGCTCTGCTGCAGCCACAGGGCAACCCGGCACTGCCAGACCCGCCGGCCCCAGCCCCGTTCACCCCACACACGGCTCGGCTCCTGCTGTGCCGACAGCCGCTGCCGATGCAGCCCCCGGGGCACAGGGTGCCCCCCACTCACTCTTCATGTAGTCCAGGTCAGCCGAAGCCAGCGTCTGGGCCTCCGACTCGTCTGTCGGCATCTTCTGGTACCGGGCCTGCTCCGCGCCCGTCATGCTGCCGATCCGCCGCCGCTCGTGCAGGTTGTAGCTGCGGTGCCCCGGCTGCGACTTGGGAACAGGGCGACCGGGGGAGCCGGCCTCGGCGGCAGCTGCTCCCTCCTCCACCGAATCTCCTTCCTCCACATCGGGGCTGCGAGGCAGGTGCCCGCCTCAGAGCTGAGCCCCAGCCCTGCCGTGGGGCAGCTGGGGGGGGCTGCCTGGCCCCCAGGACCCCCAGCCCTGTCCAAGTTCCGGGTGAGCCCCGGCACTGCCGGGCCCCAGCCCCCCTCTCACCTGGCTGCCCGGGCTTCCCTGGGGGACGTGGACCCACGGGGCTCCGGTGGGGAGCCGGGCAGTGCCGCGCGTGCCGCCGGCTCCTCTGCCCGGCGGTCGGTCACCTCGTCCTCCTGCAGGAAGAACTGAGACGGGGCATGGGAGGAACTGGCTGCTGTGGAGCTGTGTCCCCTGGCCACAGCTGCCACCAGCTCATCTCCAGCTCTGGCGCCGCAGCCGCTCGTCCCAAGAGCCCCCAGAGCCAGGGGGCACAGCGCTGCCCCCCGCACCCAGCCCTCCCCTCACCTGCACCGCCTCAGGCTGGCCGGGCTGCAGGAGCTCCTCTGCCGACCGCTCCGTCTCCGTGTCGCACGCCTCGTCCTCATCCTCTTCGGCCTCCTCGATGGTGGGGGTCTCGCCAGGGACAGAAGCACGGCGGTGCTTCTTCTTGCCCTTTTTCGGCACCCCCTTCTTGCGTCGGGTGTCGGGGGGCAGATGCGTGGAGAGCGGGTGGTGGATGTGGTGGGACGACTGGCGGTGGTCTGCAGGGGACAGGGTGGGGTTGGTGCCCTGCCTGCTGCCTGCCCGCTGCCTGCCCGCTGCCCCCCAGACCCCACTCACACTCAAAGTCCTCCTCGCCGTAGCTGCGCCCGGCCTCCTCCGCGTTGCGAGGGTGCGCGTCGCACAGGATCTCCTCGAAGCGCTCCACGCCCAGCGCCTTGTTCAGGTCCTTCTCCTCCTCCTCCTCCTCGAACACGGGTGAGCCGGCGCCCAGCGCCTCCTGCTCAGGCTGTGGGCCGGCAGCGGGGCTGAGCAGGCACCCGGCACCACCGGCACCACCACCCGCCAGGTCACTGGGCCCCAGCACGCCCCAGTCACGTAGCCCCACACGATGGGCGCCCCAGACGGCGGCTCTCGGGGGTCCCCAAAGGCCCTGTCCCCAAAGGACATTCCTGCCAGTGCACTGTGGGCCATGCACCCACCACACCATTTGCACCCAGTGCACCCCACGCCCCACTATGCTCCAGTGCCACACTCCCCCTGCATGTACCCCAGCCCCTGGTGCCCTGCTCCCCAGCGCAGCCCTGACCTGGCAACCCCAGTGCTGCACCCTGGTGCCGTGCACCCCTGTGTACCCCCAGCACCCCCATTGCCATGCCCCGGCACCATGCACCCCTGTGTACCCCCAGCACCCCTATTGCCATGCCCCGGTGCCGTGCACCCCTGTGTACCCCCAGCACCCCTATTGCCATGCCCTAGGGCTGTGCCCCCACCATGTACCCCAGAGCCTGCAGCCGCGGTGCCCCCGGTGCTGTGCCCCCATCCCAGCGCTGCTGGGAGCTGCTGGTGCGTCCCAGCTGCGGGTGCTGGGGTGCAAAGGGGGGGGGGGGGGAAGTGGTTGGGGGGGGCGAGGGGGCTGCGGGGGTGCAGGGGGCTACAGGGGTGCGGGGCTGGGGAGGGCCGGGGCAGGCAGGGGGTGCAGGAGGGGCACGGGAGGGGGGGTGCGGGGCTGGGGGGGGGTACGGGGGGGGGGGGCGCGTCCCCGCCCGGCCGGTCCTACCTGAGTCATGGCGGAGCCGCGCTCCCGCCGCAGCTCCCGCAGCGCTTTATCGGCGCGGCGCGGCGCGGCCCGGCCCGGCCGGGGATGGGGGCGGCGGGGGCGGAGGGGGGGGGGGGTAGGGGGGCCGGGGGGCGGCGGCTCCTTCCCCGGCCTCGCCAAATATTGACGGAGCCGCCCCGCGCCCGCCTCAAGGTGACAGCGGCCCGCAGAGGGCACCGGCTGCGCCCGCAGCATCGCCCTGCGCCGGCCCCCCCGGCAAGGCAACGACCCCCCCGGGAACGCACCGACCCGCCGGTAATGCACCGACCCCCCCCCCCCCCCCGAGAATGCACGGATACCCCGCGGCAACGCACCCACCCCGGGACCCCCCCCCACCCCCACCCCCCCCCCCCGGCGATACGCTGATATTCTCCGGTAATGCACGGGACCCCCCCCGGCAACGCACCGACCCTCGCCGTGCTGCAAAGCCCCCGGCACACACGGCCCCCCCCGGAACGCTGCTCGCGGCCGCACGACCACCCCCCCCCCCCCCCCCCCCCCGGTGCTGCACGGGTCGGGTCGGGTCGCACCCCCCCCGGTTAATGCACGGCTTTCCCCCGGTAATGTGCCGCCCCCCCCCCCCGCGGTAGGGCGGGAGCTGTGCCCCCCGGCCCTGCTGGAGCTGTGCTGCCAAGACCCTGCCACCACCACGGGCCCCCCAGACCAGCCCGCAGTGCTCAGCTTGGGGGGGGGTGTCCCTGCCCTGCCCCGGCAACCCCCGATGACCTCCCCGGGACGAGGCAGCTCCCAGACCCCCAGGGTGGGGGCACCGGGAGGAGGGGGACAGGCAGGGACAGGGAGGACGGTGCCGCCCAGATGTGGCAGGGGGCCGGGGTGAGGACAGGAGCACCCCGGGCGCTGTCCCCTGCCGGGGCGGCGGGTGCCAGGCCCTGCCTGCCGGGACATCCTCCGGGCAGCGGCGGTGGGGGCTGCCACCCTCCCTTGGGACAGCCCGGCACCCCGAGTCACTGCCCCACAGCGCGTGCCCGGACGGGACTGTGCCACAGACCCAAAACTGCCCAAGCCCCCAGTCCAGCACATCCCGGCCCAGAGGTCGTGTCCTCGGACTGAGCCGTGGTTCCCCAGCCCCTGTCCCCACCATGGGGTGACCGCAACACCCCCGGGCCCTGCCCAGGATGGGGGGTAACAGGGAACAGGCAGACCCTTGCCATCCCATCGCACCCACCACCCACGGCATCGAGGCTGCCACGTGATGACGGCAGCGCCAGTCCGCATCTTCTGCCCGCATCCACCCGCTCCTGCCATGTCCCCTCCGCCAGCCCGTGACCACCTTCTGACACCCCACGGCCCCCCCGGACCCTCTGGCCACAGCCCAGTGCCTGCAGTGCTGCACCCCATGAAGCCGCTGGTCGCCCCGGACGCTCCTGCGGCACCCAGCAAGACAGGCCCCGGCCAGCCCCCAAACCTCCCTGCCCTGACCCCCCCGCACCCGCATGGCCCCGACCCCAGGATCCTGCCAGCCCCAAAATGACCTTGGACTCCTCATCCACTGCCCACACCGTGACCGTGCCACATGTCCCTGCTGGGCTCCTCCGGTCGCCGGCCACTGACCCTGCTCATGGTGACGCCCAGGACCCCCTCACCGAACCCGCCTCGTCCGCAGCCCGGCATGACCAAGTGCCTGCGTCCCCACGTGCGCTGTGGCCAGCTCCCCGACCCAGGGCGATGCCCCGCGTCCCTGCGTGCCCCGGCACGCTTCCTCGCCTGTGGGACACCCGTGGCTCCGCCAGGACCAGCTTTGGCCTCAGGACAGGTGGGGACAGGTGCCTCCGGCCAGGTGTCGGCGGGATGAGGGACCTGCCAGCCCGGCAGCCCTGGCGAGGCCGTGGCTTACCCGGTAGCCCAGAAGGAAATCCATGGGTGGCAGAGCCGCGGGGAAGTGGCCACAGATCCCATCCCCGGTCACGTGTGCGGCGATGGGGACTTTCCCAACGGCACCGGGCAGCCGCACAGCGCGACGCAAAGGGTTAATCATTAACTCCACTCTGGGGCAGCCCCACGAACCCACACCGAGCTCAGCGCTAGCCCTACGCGCGGCTGGGGCAGGCGAGCGGCACTGGCAGAGCCGGCGGCCCCGGCCCAACACGTACCGGCAGCACCTGCCTCAAGGGCACCCACCGCCCCGGCACAGTTGGCTCAGCCTGCCTCAGGGTGGCTGCTGTGGGGCACAGCCTTGCCCCACGGCCATGCAACGGGGTGGGTGCCACGAAGCCCTGCCGGCACCCCACAGCCCTGCCCCACAGCCGTGCAACGGGGCACCGCGCCATGGTGCAGCACGGCAGGAGGGCCGTGCCACGGCACCCCTTGCCCAGCCAGGCAGTGGCAGGGAGTACAGCCCCACCATCCCCCCCAGCAGCCATGGGGCCATGCCCGCCGCGGCACTTACGCTCTGGAAAGCGGAGGAGACGATGTGGTGGATCTCGGAAGACACCTGGGAGTGGGTCATGGTGCCGGCGTGGCACCCCGGGATGGCCGGCTTAGCCCTTCTCCTTCTCGCGGGGACTCAGGGGACGCTGTCGGGGCAGCATAACCTGGGGGCAAAGAGGGGTGCTCAGGGGCACGGCCGGTGCTCCCCCGCAGTGGCGATGCCCTGACGGGCTGCATGGCTGCCAGCTGTCCTCTCCCCCCAGGCACCAGGTGCCACCGCCGTCCCCGGGGCAGATCCGCGGGCAGGGGGTCAGGATCTGCCCCTCCTCGGCTGTCCGGGGGGAGGCACGGGCAGGCCTGGCCCAGGGGCCGGCTCCGGGCTGGTTTGTCTTGGCTGCTGGTGGGAGCGGGAGAGCAGGGGCCAAGACAAACGCCGGGAGGGGAGCGGAGCCGGGGCAGCGGGATGGGGCCCAGCCCCCCCGGCGGGACCCCGGGCACGCGCCCAGCTCCGTGGGGTACAGGCAGGGCAGACAGCGAGCCAGACCCCAGGGGGCAGCGGCACAGAGTGCCCCCCCAGACAGACACCGGGTGACAGACCTCCCCCCAGCCCTGCAAGCCCCCCAGCACCCCCATCCCAGCCCCCCACACCTGCCCACCGGCCATCTTCGCCCCACACTTGCCCCTCAGCAGCTCCCCGGGCACCAGGCTGACCCCTCCGGCACCGGCGTGCCGGGTTTATTGGCGCGGGAGGTGGCCCCACGTGACGGCAGGGACTGAGGAGGGTGGTGACGGATGACTGCGTCTCACATGGGTGGCTCACCATCACCGTCCTCGTCACCATCACTGGCACCCCTCCCGCCACACTGTCCCCCACGGGCACCCTGTGGTACAAGCACAGTGCCGCGGCCAGGCTCGAGGAGCCGCGGCCTTGGCATGTGCCAAGGCCGCGGCTCCTCGAGCCTGGCCGCGGCACCAGATCGTACCTTCTCCTAGGTTCGGTGCTACCCGGCTCCGGCTGCTCCCTAATCCCCACTCCCCATCCGGGGCCAGAGCCAGCACATCCACATTCCAGCCGAGCGAGCGCAGATTAGCCGACCTGCCACGCCGTTTTCCCGGGGCTCCCGCCAAGCCAAAGCCAGCAGCCAAAACTCCCCCCCTGCTCTGGATGGGGACCCTGCCATGCCCAAGGGGGGCTGGCTGCAGGACCCCACCAGTGGCACGGGTAGCAAGGAGCCAATCCGGCACAGCTCCAGTCTCACCAGAGCACCTGCCTGACCCACTGGGCTTGGAATTTGGGGCAAACAAGCCGGCGCCTCCGCTCCCCCTCGCCATATGGAGCCCGGACCCACAAACTGCCCTTGCTGGGTGACTCGAGGGGGGGTGCCAATGGGTCCCCTTCCTGGATGGGCCACCTAGTGCCCTGTGTTCTCAGGGTCCCATGCAGCTGCATACCCCCCCCAGCCCTGAGGACTGGGACCAGCAAGTGGGGTCTGGGGGCTCCCTGGTGCCATTGAGAGCAGCTGCCAGGAGTGGGGGGCTCCAGGGCAGTGGGGTGGGGGGCAGAGCCCATGGGGAGTGTCGACAGCATGGAGTGACCAGCCGGGCACAGCCAGCACTTTCGTGCCATCCTGGCCACACCATACAGACCCCACTGGTGTCACGCCTGGGCCGAGCTCCCTGCAGGACGGTGCCACCATCCCACCCATTGCGGGGATGCGGCGCTGGGCCACCATGGCCGGCAAGTGCCAGGGCTCCGGCGCAGGAAGGTGCTCACCACTCCCGACCCTAAGCAGCTTTTTGGGTTTAATCCCGTTGGCAGCTTGCGGGGATTAGAGCCCCGGGAACACACTTGGGATTGTTCTTGGGGAACGCCGAGCTGGGAAGCAGCCCCAAGCTGCGCTCTCACCGGCTCTCGGTGCAGGGGAGCCAGGTGCCTGCCCATCACCCGAAAAGGAGGGCTCCCGGCCCCCCAACCCCCAAAGGCCCTGCCAGCTCCTCACCCCCAGGCTTTGGCGGTGCCCCCGCGGGCACCCGGCAGGACGGTGCCAGGGCAGGTGAGCCTGCGGTGCCAGGCCTGGCTGCGCAGGGGACATGAGGCGCCCGGGAGCCTGTGGCCTGACCCTGCTGGAAAGGGTGACAGGCACCCAGCGGGGGGGACTTCTGCTTTCCATGGTGGCGGCTGAGTCACCCGGCAGGCATGGCTGGGCAGCCGGCCGGGAACTGCTCAGCGGCTCGTGCCATCCCTGCAGAGACGAGCCTGGAGCCAGCCCGCACCAGGAGCTCCCACGGCTGCCCCGGGCACCGCGCTGGGTCGGCGCCTGCCTGCCCTGCCCCGCTCCCCGGGGAGCTGCTGCTCCGCTGCAGCTCTGCTGGTATCGGCACTCAGCACCACGCCGCCGACGCCACGTGGCTCCAGGCACCGGCACGGCTGCGGTACTGCCGCCTCGCCCCGCTCCGGTCCCAGCCGCAGGGCAGGAGGGTCGGGGCCACGTGCTTCGGCTGCACCACGCAGGGCCAGGCTGGCAGGTGGGCTGGGGCGGTGGCAGCGCCGGCAGCAGCGCCGGCCATGCCGTACCGCGCCCCGCGTGCGGCCTCCCCGGTCCGGCGGCGCAGCACAATAGCCCCTTGTGCAAAGGAACAGGCCGCTCCGATAAGCGGGGCAGGTCCACAGATACGGCCACGGGTTGCCAACACCGCGCCGCGCCGCTAATTACTGGCTGGCTCCCATCAGTGCCTGTGCGCGAGCCGGCTCGGCGGCTCCCACCAGTGCCGGAGTCGCATTCCTGGGACCGGCCCCGGCCTGCCCGCCTGATCCGCTGAGGCGATTAGAGGCCCCAGCCCCACGCCCCGCACTGTGGGGGCTGCCCCACGGGGTCTGCGCGCCCCAGGACCCACCGCCGGCACTGCGCGGGCCGGGAGGCGAGGCCGGGCTGGCGGCGGGTTGAGCAAGGTGGGAAGTGAGGCAACGCTGCCGCCAGCCCTTCCGCAACTGGGACGTCCCCGTCCCGGGCAGCCTGTCCACAGCGGGACATCCCCGTCCGCAGCACGGACCCAAAAGCCTGCGACGGGGACGGGATGGGGAGCAGGGGAGCACTGGGGCAGCAGGGTCCGGTCAGACCCCGGCTGCCTGCTCCCCTGTGCAAGTGCCGCCGGCAGCACTGTGCCTCCTCACACCACGTCACCTGGGTTGGGGACAGGTCAGCAGCGGCAGTGCCGGCAGCAGGTCGCCGATGCAGGATCAGCGCGCGTGCGCACACACACACCACACACACACGTACGTGTCATGTGCGTTTGTGCCCACAGCCGGAGGTGAGGCTGGCGGTGACCACCGTGCCACGTCTGGTCAGGAGCCGGAGCCATATCTGCAGCCCTGGTGCCCGGTGCTGGAGAAGGCACCGCGTCCCTTGCCGCCCTCCCGCTGGCAGCTGCCCCCCGGGAACTGCTTGTGCCCAATTTCCAGGTGAAACTGCAGCAGGGTGAGCCTGGCGCAGGTCAGGCTGGGCCCATCATGCCAGGCAGACGTGCCCCGTGCTCCCCAGCCTGCCCAGCACAGCAAGGCTGCGCGCCGGCCCCACAGAAAGGTGGAGTGAGGGGCCCTGGCCATGCAGCCCCCCTGCCCCACAGCCCAGCCCAGGGATGAGGAGGGCTGCCCCAGGGGTCTCTGTGCCGCGCAGGCCTGTCGATCCCCCCTGTTCTACCACTGCCATCTTTACCCGCTGCCAGCGGTGATGCTGCAGCAGCTCCCAGCTCCCCGGCAGGCACAGGACCATCCCTGGGCTCCTCAGCCAGTGCTGGGGACACCGGCACGGGCCACCCTGCCCTTCTGCGGGCACTCGCCGCAGCCTGTCCTGCTGCAGCGCAGGGTCCTGGAGGACCCGAGGAGGGGAGGTGCACGGCCACGGTGCTCAGCCACCATGGGGTGACGCTCCCTGCCCACAGGCGGGCAGGATGGGCTCCCCCCATTGCCACCAGCCGCCATCAGGAGCACAGCCTGCAGGCTTTGCCCAGGCTAAAGCCAGCGCCTACGACGGCTCCTTGTCCACAGCCGGCTCCCACAGGCCTGTGCCGCAGTGGCAGAGGGGAGCAGAGCCCTGTCCCCGCATGCCATTCAGACCCGCTGCCTGCACAGACCCTCACCGCGGCAGGGACTGCCCGGAACCCGGGCTCCTGCCGGGACGGCTTCCTCAGGCACAGCCCAGCCTGTGCCAGCAGAAGGGAGAGGATGATCTGGCACAGCCACACTCACCGCGCTGCTCCTTGGGGCTTTCATGTCCCAGGTGTGGGACCCCAGAGCCGGCCCCAGCGGAGCCGCCCCGGCACCGTCACTGCCCCTGAGGCTGCACCAGCACCTGCTCCCCCATGGCCAGCACCCGAGGCAGAGCTGCATCCGCACCCCGATGGTGCCCAGGTGCCGCTGCACCACCGGGCAGCTCCAGCACGCGCTGCTGGCACCCATGGGGGCCATACACCAGCCGTGCACCGGCCTCCCACCTGCATGGGCATAGCACAAGCCCCAGCCCCAGCTCCCTGCACCTCAAAATGGGGAGCAGTGCCAAGGGGGGCCCCAGTGGCGTGCTCGAGCTCCCCTGCCTGTCCGCCAAGGACCGGAGACCACCCAGAGCTCCCAGCAGCCCCTTGCTTCCCGGGCACCACCCGTGCCCAAGGACCAGAGGCTGCCAAAGGCGGGGGGCTCTAGGCAGGCGGTGCAGCCACCCCTGCGCAGCCAGGGAGCCCAGCGCCAGTCCCCCCACCCGGCTCCGTGGGGTCTGCATGGCACGGGCCAGCTGCTCCCGTTCCCTCCTGCCCAGCTCACTTAGCTGCTCCGGGAGACCCCCGGGAGATCCCACCACCCTGAGCGCCTCCCAGATGCCCACCTGGCAGAGGGGAGCTGGGGTCCTGCGCCCCCCTCATTGCCACGGCAGCCACCGGTGGGACACAGCTGGACCAGGACAACGCCACCCGTGGCACGGCTCCCGACCCGGCAGAGGTTTTCTAGACACTGCAACTTTAGAAACCGCCACCAAAAATATCCTTCCCCCAACCCCCCCCCATGACCTCGAAACCGCTGGATCCGGGAGATGAATCACGGCACTGCGCGGCTCCACGCCCACGCCGGTGCCACCGCCGCACCCGGGGACCGGCCCGGGAAGGGGGGGATGGCAAGCAGGGCAGGCACAACAGCCCCGGGCAGGGGCTACCCCACGGACCCCGCACGATGTGGCCTGGCAGCGTGCTCCCTCCCACCACAGCTGCCAGCCCCCCACCACCCCACCGCCACAGCACGCTCGGCGCAGCCCCAGAGAGGCCAGGACCCCCCCGTTCGGCACCAGACCCCCGTGAGAGGCTCCTGCTGCCCCAGCCGGCGGTCCCCACTGCTGTCCCCATGCCAGCCCTGGGAAGGGGCAGGCACAGCTGCCTCCCCGCCCCGCGGACCCACTGCCCTCATGCCGTGGTGCGGGGCTCTGTGTGCCACCCCGGGGAGGACACGTGCCGGCACCGACCCCTCAGTCCCTGGTGGCTGCCATGGGGGTCCTGGGGCCCCGGGGAGGTCTGGGCGCAGCCCTCCACGCTGTCACCCATGGCAGGGCTGGGGGCCATACACCCACCCACCCACGGCTGCCCGGTGACCGGGGAGGTGTGAGCCCGGCTGCACCGCTCCCCGTCCCCCCACTGGCCTCGGCACGGGCAGGCGGCTCTGCCCCACTCACCCCATCGCCCGCCAACGCGGCAAGGCTGTGGCTCCAGCTGCGCTCCCGCTGCTGCTGGCTTCCCGCGGAGGCTGCCGGGCGTCTGTCCGGCCGGAGCGTGTCCCCCGGGACGGGGACCTGCACCAGCAGGAGATGAAGAGGGGCCCCCGGCCAGCGCGGCCGCTCCGGCTTCCCTCTCCCGTGGGCCGAGCTCCTGCCTTCTGCTGTGGGGCCAGAGCAGGGCTGGGGGCAGCGGGCAGCCGCGCTCTGCCCCACTGTGCCGTGAGCTGCCAAGCACCGGCCGCTGCCGGGAGCTTTTATACCGGCACAGAAGAAAAAAATCAGCAGCAGCAGCGGCAGCAGCGAGAGTCTTTGTTTCGGCAAGCCTGCACCAGGCCACTTTATCCAAACAGAGCAGCGGTGCCAAGTCCCGGAACGGCTCCTCGGGCAGCCCCACCTCTGGGCCGCGGCTCCCGCTGGGCACGGGGGCAGCCAGCGGCGAGTGCCGGCAGCCGGGGACAGGCAAGCGCCAACGGAGAAGCTGCGCTCCTGCCCCACGGAGCAGCCGGCCCAGGGGGGTCAGGGGGGTCACAGGGGAGGGACGTGATGGGGGACACAACCCCACAGCCCCATGAGCGTAGGCAGGAGTGGGCGCCGGGGGCTTTGCCTGCGCAGGCACGGGGCTCAGGGTCCTGCAAGGGGACAGGCAGCAGGACACGCTGGGCGAGGGCTGTGGGGCGGGTAGATGTGGGGCAGAGAGCGAGGAGGACCTGGGGGCAGCTCATGTGCCCCCGCCAGCCTCGGCGCCCCTAGCGAGCCCCAGCGCGGCGTCCTCGGGCAGCCAGCCTGGTCCCTGCGGCCACCCAGTCCCCTCTAATGACAGGGCTGCACTTGAGAGGGCTGCACAGAGGACGGCAGCCAGACCCCCCCCTCACCCCGCAGCTCAGCACGGGGACCCGGCCAGGCAGCGGCTCCCACGGCCCCCTCCCTTCCGCTGGCCGGGCCAGCATCCCCGGGCAGGGGGTCACTGCTGCGGGGCTGAGCTGGACCACCCCCCATCCCGTCACTAGGATGTTGCGGGGGACGTCCTAGGGATAGGATGGGGGACGGTCCTGCCACCCCTGTCCCCTGCAACATCCCTGCCTGCCCTGGGGACCCCCGAGCCCACCCTGCAGCGCTCTCATTGCTCTCGCTGCAGCGGTGCGGAGCAAAGCAGGGCAGGGAGAGGCAGCAAGCCACGGGGTGTCCCTTACCGGTGCAAGGACCCCCCAAGAGCTGGCCTCGCCGTACGTCTTCACCTACAGACACTGACAGCAGCGTCCCTCAGGAGGGCACGTGGCCGGGCAGGACCCAGCACCTGCCAGGTACAGGCAGGAGGGCAGCGGGCAGCGAGGGAGGGGGCAGCCGGAGTCCTCCCTCAGCAGCGCAGGGTGGCATGCAGGGGGCTGGGGGGCAGCGAAGGGGCATGGGGCAGAGCCCACCCGGCGCAGCCCCTGCCTGGGCTTGGGGCCAACCCTGCTCCTGGCCCCCGGTCCCGGAGGAGGCCAGGCACCGCGGGGGCCGGGGCGGAAGGGCTGCCTGCGGGGAGGCGCAGGCGCCGGTGCCAGGAGGGTTGTTAGGGCGATCAAATCCCGCGCTCCTGGCAGCCGCTTGAAGCGGTGCAGCGACCCCGAAGGGCACGACAGTGGGGCCGGGTGGCCCCCACCAGCCTCGGGGCTGATCCCCCGGTGGGACCCCACAGCCCATGCCCAAAGCTGCTGCATGGGGGGGGGACAGACCCCTCCCCGCAGCCCTGGGAACCACCACCAAGCCGCCGACGCAATTCCCCGCTGGAGCAATCCTGTCTTCTGACGCCAGATCAGAGACCAGGGGGTCTCTCCGGCAGGAGGGGTGTGGGGCAGCCCCGTTTCCCCCTGGGGGCCAGCTCTGCCCGCCTCCCTGCCTGCCCCAAGTGGCTCAGGGGCAGCCACAGGCACCATGACCCCCAGGACCTGCTGCTCCCCCCGCCCCAGGGACCTGACTCAGGGCAGCGCGGTCCCTGCTCCGGGGCCGTGGGAGCCTACACCAGCATTGAGTGGGAGAGCAGCGGGGCTGGACCCGTGCCTGGCGTTGCTCAACCCCTGGCAGCGTTTCGCAAGCGGGCAGCACCGCTCACCACCCAGCCCAGCACATGGCGGCTCCTGGCAAGCGCCGCGCGGGCGCGAACCCCTCGGCGGCAGCTCTGCACTGTGAGGCAGGGCCGCCCGCGGGGACATGCCGGGATGGGGCAGAGCCCCAGGACGATCCCTCCGCTCAGAGGGAGCTGGTGGGTGCAGGGTGGCTGCGGCCAGCCAGCCGATGGAGCCGCAGACGCAGGGTCCGCTCCCCAGGCCCGCGTTTCTCACCTGCTGAGGGTCGCCGGTGGGTTCAGGTGCTGGGAGGGAAGGGCATGGAGCTGCCTCGTGTCGTTCCGGCACCCGCTGGAAAATAAAAAGACACCAAGGGGTGAAGCACAGCAGCAGCATGATCCCACCTCCCGCGGCATCCTGGGGCAACTGCCACCCCGACAGCTGGGTCCGGCGCAGGCACGCTGCCAGGGCCACGTGGGAATGCCCTCGCACGCTGGTCTGGCCCCGGCGGTGCAGCCGGCAGGGACAGCGGGGCGGCGGGAAGGGGCCGAGGTGCGACGCCCCAGCCAGCAGAGCTGCGGGACCCGGGCGCGAGTTGGCAGGAGCAGGGTCTGGGGGAAGGGGTCCGGGGGGGGATGCCAGCAGGTGGGGGTGCTGCTTCCACCCCAGCCAAAGGAGCTGGGGGACCCCGGAGGGTGCACCGGGCAGCACGGAGCCCCACAGCCCCCTGCCCGGGACACAGCATGGGCTCCCCCACACCCGGCTCCCCCCATCCTGTGGCTGGGCCCCACGGGGGGGTCCCCGAAGTGGCAGCCCGGGGGCAGCGGGGCCGCAACCGGGCCGGGACTCGGCACCCCGGGAGGAGCCGCCGGGCCGGTGGAGCGCCCTGGGGTCCCGTCCCGGGACGGGGTGGGGGGGAAGCGGCGGGGGGCCGTGACCGGGACTCCCGTGACCGGTCGGGCCGTGCCCGCACGGGATGGGATGGGACAGGACGGGAAGGGACGGGACGGGACGAGAACGGAGCGGCGGGGGCTCGGGGTAGGGGGGGGGGCGCCGGGAGCAGCGTGCGGGGCACAGCGGGGAGGGAGCGGGGAACAGCACCGGGACGGGAAGGGACGGGCCCTGTGCCGTGACCCGCCCGCCCCGCCGCCTCCAGCGGGCGCCAGCGCGGCTCCAGCTCCCGCTGCCGGCCCCGGCCCCGCCGCTTACCGGAGAGTCCCGCCGCGCCGGGCGGGTCTGCGCGGTCCCGCGGGGCGGAGCGGCAGCGGGAGCGCGCCGGGGCGGGGCGGCACCGGGCGGGTCCACACGGGTGCTAGCACGGGTCCCGGCACCGATCCCGGCACCGTCGCCGGCGGGCGCGGTTACCGTCCCCCCGCGGACCCCGCAGGGGACCCCGCAGCGGCCGGGCCCGGTGCCACGGTGTCCCGGGGCGGGGCGGGCGGACCCGGGGATCGAACCCGGAACCACGGCGGTCAGGCGGGGCGGGGGAGGGAAGGTGTGGCTGGGGGCGTGACCGGCACCGGGAGGTGTGGTGGCGGGTGCCGGGGCGTGGCCGGCACGGTGGCTGCCGGGAGGTGTGGCCGGGGGGCGTGGCGGTCGCGGGGGCCGCCGGGAGGTGTGGCGGAGGGGGCGTGGTGGTCGCGGGGGCTGCCGGGAGGTGTGGCGGAGGGGGCGTGGTTGTCGCGGGGGCTGCCGGGAGGTGTGGCGGAGGGGGCGTGGCCGTCGCGGGGGCTGCCGGGAGGTGTGGCGGCGGCGGTGGGGCCGGGGCGGCGGGGCCGGGGCGGTGGGCCCGGAGCGGAGCGCGTCGCGATGCAGAAATACGAGAAGCTGGAGAAGATCGGGGAAGGTGCGGACGGGACGGGACGGGACGGGACGAGGCGGGGCAGGGCAGGGCAGGGCAGGGCCGGGACGGGACGGGTCGGGCCGGGCCGGGCCGTGTGGGAAGGCCCGGCCGGGACCGGGGAACCGGGGCCGGGGGGGCCGGTGCGGCAGTGACCCGGCTGCCCGCAGGCACCTATGGGACCGTGTTCAAGGCCAAGAACCGGGAGACGCACGAGATCGTGGCGCTGAAGCGGGTGCGGCTGGATGATGATGATGAGGTGAGGGGAGGGGAGGGGGGCTGGAGCCGGGGCCGGTACCGGTACCGGTGCCCCCCCACCCCGAGCCCCGCCGAGCGCTCCCCTCTCTCGGCAGGGCGTGCCCAGCTCGGCTCTGCGGGAGATCTGCCTGCTCAAGGAGCTGAAGCATAAGAACATCGTCAGGCAAGGGGCTGGCGGGGTGGGCTGCGAGGCTGGGGGGTGGCAGGGGGCGGCTGCCCCCCTTCTCGGGCGCCCCCGGGGCCGGGGGGAGCCCCATCCCCCTCTCCGGGGCTGGTCTCGCTCCGTGGGCTCGGCCGGGCCGGGCCGTGCGGGAGCCTCAGGGTCCCCCCCCTTCCCCTCACAGGCTCCACGACGTCCTGCACAGCGACAAGAAGCTGACCCTGGTCTTCGAGTTCTGCGACCAGGCGAGTGCTGGGACTGGTGCCAGGGCAGTGCTGGGGCTGGGGTCACAGCTCCCCAGCCCCTGCACCTGACACGGCCCCCGCTTGCTTCTTCCCAGGACCTGAAGAAGTACTTCGATAGCTGCAATGGGGACTTGGACCCAGAGATCGTCAAGGTGCGTTTGGGGGGACTCTGGAAGCCCTCGGGGACATGGCGCTCATCCTGCCCTGTCTGCGGCATCGCGAGCCGTCACAAGAAGCGGACCGCGGCGTCGAGGGGCTGATGCGTCCCACGCATCGGGCCTGCGCTCTTTCCCGTAGTCATTCATGTACCAGCTGTTGAAGGGCCTCGCCTTCTGCCACAGCCGCAACGTCTTGCACCGAGACCTTAAACCCCAGAACCTCCTCATCAACAGGGTGAGGGCCGGGGAGTGGGCGAAAGCCAGGGCTGCGTGCCAGCGTGAGTTGCGCCAGCTGAGCCTGGATGGGGTGGTTATGCCGGGGAGCTGGCGGCTGGCTGTCCCCAGCTTGCCGCTCTGTCTCTCCCTTGTTTTTCTGGTCAATGAGAGAGGGCGAAGGATCCGGAGCAGTGGCTGCTGTCAGCCCTGAGGCGTGGGGCGGGCAGCAGGACGGGGCATCCCCTGCGTTGTCCTGCTGATGCGGTGCTTTCACTGCAGAACGGGGAACTCAAACTGGCCGACTTTGGCCTGGCCCGGGCCTTTGGCATCCCCGTGCGCTGTTACTCGGCAGAGGTGAGCTGGGAGATCTGTGCTTTCGCTGGAAGCCTTCTCCTGGATGGGGGCTCAGCTGTCCTGTCCCCTGGCCAGCTGAGCATCTCCCCCGTCCCTCCACACAGGTCGTCACGCTGTGGTATCGGCCCCCAGATGTGCTCTTCGGCGCCAAGCTGTACTCCACCTCCATCGATATGTGGTCAGCTGGCTGCATCTTTGCAGGTAGTGCCGGCACAGGGGGCTGCCGGCACAGGGGGCTGTGGCTGGCAGGGCCGCGGGACCGCAGGGCTCATCCCTTCTCTCTTCCCTAGAGCTGGCCAACGCAGGGCGGCCCCTGTTCCCAGGGAACGATGTGGACGACCAGCTGAAAAGGATTTTCCGATATCCTTCCAGTGCCACGTGGGAGCTGCGGCGGGAGGGAGGCTACCCTTCTCTCCTGGGCAAGGGAGTGGGAGGGGGCTCTGCCTGGGTTAGGTGGGGGTGGGCTGGGTGATGGGTGACTCCTGCGCTGGCCACAGCGGTGGCCCTTGACCACTGCCGTCCCCACGCTGCTGGGAACCCCCACCGAGGAGCAGTGGCCGGCCATGGCCAAGCTGCCGGACTACAAGGTGAGGTGGGGGTGGGCCGGAGGGGGGGCACTGGGGCAGGTGGGCAGATGGTCAGTGCTCACCTCTCTGTCGCCAGCCCTACCCCATGTACCCTGCCACCACCTCCCTGGTCAACGTGGTCCCCAAGCTGAACGCGACTGGCCGGGACCTGCTGCAGGTGAGCGCTTTGCCTGTCCCTCTGCCTGTCCCTCCTGCCTGCACTCCGGGGCTTCCCCAGGAAGGAAGGGGGCTTTGCCTTCTTGGCATGGGTGCCCTCTCCTCTTGCAGCCCCATGCCTGTTCTGGGGGGCCTGTGGGGTGGGGGGCCCATGGCTCACCTCACCTCCCATCTCCCCCACCCCCAGAACCTGCTGAAGTGCAACCCAGTGCAGCGGATATCGGCGGAGGAGGCTCTCCAGCACCCCTACTTCACAGACTTCTGCCCTCCCTAGGGACCCCCTGGCGCTGGCCAGGCCCCGCGCTGAGCCGGGGGGCAGCACCCCGGTTCCTGGCATGCTCCTGGCAGCGGCGGGGAGGGGACAGCCTCCCAGGGCGGCGGGGAGGGACACGAGGTGAGGATTGAGGTGCCAGCACCCCGGAACTGCAGCCCCCTGCCCCCCCCCCCGCCCCCTCCCCTGGTATTTATTAGGTTTTTAACCCAACGCCACCCGGGTTCTGCCCCAGCTGTGGAGTGCTGGTGCAGCCCCCCCCTACCCCTACCCCCCCCAACCCCGCTGGGGGGCCAGGGCTGCTCCCCGGACTGGCCGAAAGGGCACAGAGCCCTCCCTGGGGACACGGGGACACGGTGCTGGTGGAGGGACAGGACACTCTGGGACCAGGCGTGGGGACCCTGGTGGGGGGGAACCCCCCACCCCTCCTCTTCCTGCTCCCCCCCCAGCCCCTTCCCTGGCAGTGGAGGGGGTCCTGGGTGCCAGCTCCCTGGGGGGGGGGGAGGGTGCGCCCTAATTTCTTTTCTACTGTACTGCTGTACGTGGGTGAATGTGCGTGTTTGTTACCTCCATAAAGAGCTTCCCTCTCCCCAGCGCCTGCCTCCTCCTTCCTGGGGCACTGGGGACCTCCCGCTGCCATGCACCAGCGCCCTCTTGCCACCCCCAGCCCCCCAGCACGGGCCTGCCCTGCACTGCACGGCCCCTGCCCGTGTGTGTGATCCCCCCACCAGCAGCACAGGAGCCAGGGCTTGGGGCAGGTCTTTAATGGGGTGGGGGGCCGCAGCGAGCGGGCATCGCATGTACAGCGCAGCAGGGAGGGGCGCGGGCGCAAGCAGCACATGCAGGTACACGGGAGCAGGACCTGGGGGGGCCCTGCCACCCCCAGCCCCCTGACACCCCCTCAGTTGTGGGGGGGGCCCAGAGCGGGGCACCTCAGGGCCCGGTGCCAGCCCCACAGCCACATGGGGTCCCCTGGTCCCAGGGTGGCAGGGGTGTCCGGGTCTGCTGCCAGCGGCCCCCCCAGTCCCATCCCCCCCGTCCCGGCCGGGGGGCATGGGGCTGGCCCTTCAGCAGGCGAACTCCTCGAAAGCGCCTAGAGCCGGGTGACGAGGTAGCACGTTCGGGGCGAAGCTGAGACTGTCCGTGTGGCAGCGCAGGGGGGGACGGGTGCTCTGGGGGAAGGGGGGGGGGGGGGGGGTGTTGGTCGGGGGCGGCCAGGGGCTCCAGGTGGCCGTGCCCCGGCTGTGCTGCAGCTGCCATCCTTGCTCCCCTGTGCCAGCCCATACCGGGGGGCTTTACCCCCTGCTCCCACCCCACACACTCCTCAGGCTGCCCCAGGACCCCCCCCCCCACGTCCAGGGGGGCCCAGCGCGCAAACCCTGCAGAGCAAGGCTGTCCCTGTCGCCCCTGTCCCCAAGCAGCCAGCTTCCCCCAGGACGGGGGCTCCCTCCTGCCCCACGGCGTTCCGGCGGGGGGGGAGCCTGGGGTGGCCGCTGGCCAGTGGGGGTATGGGGGGGGCCTTGGGCAGGGGGGACCTGGGGGACACGGTGCCGGGGAGCGATGCATGAGGATGGGAGCGGAGCCGGAGGGGGGGCGGCCCCCACACACCGGCTCCAGGGATGATGCCAAGAAAAGCCTGGGATGGAGGGAGAGGGGTGTGGACCCCCGGGGCCTGCTTGCAGGGAACGGGGTGGGGGTCCCTGCCCGGGGAGGGGGGGGGGGGGTCGCAGCCCCCTTGCGGGGCCGTGGCCACGTCCTCCTCGCCCCTCGCTGCACCCCGGCCGGGGACCCCCATCCTCCCCCGGGGGGGACGCAGCCCCACGGCCCCCCCCGTGCCAGCATTGCGGCGGCGGGGGCTCTGGGCACTGTCCCCCCCCCGGGTGTAGAGCCGGGATCTCTACCTGGGCCCCGGCGGGAGCGGGACAGCGGGGCTGCCCGGGACCGCTGGATGCTCCTGGCGGGCGGCGAGGCCGCAGGACGGACGGACGGACGGACGGACGGACAGAGAGGAGCGAATGAGTGCGCGGGGTCCGAGCGGGAGATGGTGCCGGTCCCGGGGCGGGATGAGGCCGAGCAGCAGATGGGTGGGATGAGGTGCGAGGCCCCCCCTTGCCGGCTGTGCCAGGGGAGGGGGGACGGGGCGGCCGGGTCGCAGCCCGGGGGGGTTGGAGGGGTGCTGGGGGGGGTGGGGGGGTGCAGCCCCCAGCGGGGCAGGGCCGGGCGGGCTGGGGGGGTTACCAGGGTGCTGCTGTCACTCCTGGGGGTCCTCCTCTTCTCCTTGTAGAAGCTGAGGAGTTTGTCCCGGAACACCTGGGGGAGACGAGTTAGAGCCCCCAGCTGTGGGCCTGAGCACCCCCCGGCCGCGGGGCAGCGTGGAGGGCCGGGGGGGCACTCACCTCGTACAGGTAGTCGAAGATCTCCAGGATGGTGAGGAGGCTGGCACCGATGAAGAGCCCCATCTGCCCCCCGATGTCGCCTGGGCAGGAAGGCAGCATTAGAGTGGGGGCTGCCCCTCCCCGCCCCCCCCCCCCAGTCCCCCCGGGCGCTCACCCAGCAGCCCCGCCACCTCGTACGCCTTCTTCTGCTCGATCATCTCGTAGTTCAGGGCCTCAAAGAAGATGTCCAGGACCAGCACGTTGTCCCTGGGGGGACACAGATGGGTGCGGGACGGACGGATGAGCCATCAGGCGGCATCCCCAGCTGGGTGCGGGCTGTGCCGTGCCACGGTGCGCCGGTGGGACGGGGTGGAGGGGTCTGCCCTGTGCTGGGGTGGCACAAGGACGTACTGTGCCATGCTGTGCTGTGCCATGCCATGCCGTGCCGTGCCATGTTGTGCTGTGCTGTGCCATGCCGTGTGGTTTTCCCTGTGCTGGGGCAGATTTGCACAGGGGAGGCAGTGCCGCGTCGTGCCAGTTCACGTATGCTGGGGCATGCTGTGTGGCCGTGCCGTGCCATGCCATATCACATTGTCACGCTGTGCCGTGCCGGTTCATGTATGCTGGGGATGCTGTGTGGTCATGTCATGCTGTATCACACTGTCATGCCGTGCCGTGCCGTGCCAGTTCAGGTATACTGCGGGATGCCGTGTGGCTGTGCCGTTATCACACCGTCACGCTGTGCTGTGCCGTGTGCTGGTGGGGCCGTGGGTCAGCGCGGTGGTGGCACTCACGCGATGTACTGCTCCGTCTTGTTGAACTTCTTGGCCAGGTACCTGGCGGATGCCTTGCTGGGGATCTTCACCATGGAGAGCTCTTTGCCGTAGCGCACCATGGCGCAGGGCGTGCGGCAGGCGCAGTACTCGCTGTCCTTCTTCACCAGGAAGTCTGGGGAGGGCACGCGTGGGACGGGGACCACCGGGACCGCGTTGCCGTGACCCCTGCCCGCGTGGGGGGGTCAGGCTGCTCTGAGAATGGAGCCCGGGCCCTGGCCAAAGCCCGGGTGGTGGCGGGTGCCGGCGGCACAGGACAAGCATGCTGTGGGCGCTGCTGGCAGGGAAGCCTGGACCTGCGTGTCTGGGGGTCTGAGCAGGCAGGGACAGCAGTGACCCCCTCCCCAGCGAGGGCACGGGGATGCTGGTGCCACATTCGCAGTGATGGAGCCTGGCAGGGGAGGCGAGGGGTCCCAGGGACGAGGCTGAGGGTGTTGATGGATCGCGGCTCCCAGGGCGAGACCCGGGGCTGGTTCGGGGACACCAGAGACAGCAGGGCTGGGGTGGGGGCCAGGGTGGGCAGGGTGCCGCCGGTACGTACCCAGCGCAGGGTCGGCGCACTCCTTGTACTGCTCCGGGGTGCAGACGTTGGCGTTGCCTGCGGGGGAGGAAGGAGTTGCAGGGGCAGGAGGGTCTCCCCACCGCCCCAACCCCGCAGTGGCTGCCCCCGTCCCCAGCTCACCTGGCATGTGCACCATGCGGCAGTTGCAGTTCTCAGCCAAGTAGCGGGTCTCGCAGTCCAGGCGGCAGGCGGTGATGCTGTAGTTGGTGAAGAAGTCAGACTCGATGGGGGTGGCCTTGCAGTCCCCCCAGGGTGGGGGCAGGTACACCAGCTGCCGGCCATGGCTAAGGAAAACACGGCGTCCCCCATGTCCACGGCTCCCACCTCCCAACCCACCGTGGTGCCCTGTCCCTCAGGCAGAGCTTGTCCTGTGCAGCCAGCGCAGGGGGGCCACACCACCCTGGAGATCCCCCGCTCTCACTCCTGCTCCCTTCTTGCCGGGCACAAGGATGGCCATCAGGGCCGGCATCGCCCGCAGTCGGCGCAGCAGCGGGATGGAAGGAGCCAGGCAAGGGACAGCGTGTGGCACCAGCTGGGAGCATGTGGGAGCCAGATGTGCCGGGGGGTTGGCACGGACCCCTGTGCTCCCCGAGATGGGCAGCACCCAGAGGGGCAGTAGGAGACCATGCCGTGGCCAGTGCCGGGAGCGTGCTTGGTGGGGGAACGGTGGGGCTCGGCAGGGTACCCATGGGCGCCGAAGGTCACGCTCCCGCCGTCACTGCACTCCCTGCCACCCACACCACGAGTGCCGGCGCACATGGAGACACCCACTCGAGATACCTAAATTTAGGTGTCTGGCTGCGCGAGCTGGCTGCCGCCCCTGCCGACGGTCTGTTCAGCAGGAGGCTGGTGGGGGGGGTGTCACTGCTGAGAGCCAGTGCCTGTGGCAGGACCGAGTGGTCCCAGCGTGGGCCTGCCCCACACCATGCCACGGTGATCCTGGCCGCTGCGGTGGCAAAGCCGCCGCACCGGTGGTTTGGTACCCGCCGTGCTGCACAGCTCAGCACGGGATGTCTCCGTGGGGATGGCTGTTGGCTGTGCCGGGACTGCCCGAGCCCCGGGGTGGTCTGTATGCCCACAGCCCTCTCCCTGCACCGCCGGGGCAGAGCAGCCGGATACCCGCTGCTGCTGGCAGGACACGAAGGTCTGGAAGCCGGGCGCCACGCCGAAGCCCAGCTGGTCAATGAAGGGGGGCTCCTCCTGGCTGTGGATCTGCACCTTCACCCCCGCCTCGTAGGAGGTCTCGTCTGCAAGGCAGGGAGGGCGTCGGGGGTGCGGGGCAGCAGCCGGGCCATGGGCAGGGCTGCGGGGGGGCTCTCACCCGTGTCCCCCCAGACGGGCAGGTATTCCTCTTGCTGGACATTGAGCATCAGCTCCAGGCCGTTCCCCGCGCCGCCCTGCAGTGTGGTCAGCACCTCCCGGCCCGGTCCCCCCGAGTTGAAGGTGTAGCACTTGCCGAGGCGGGTGAAGATCTGCAGGGACAGGGCAGGATCCTCAGCGCTGCGGGGGCTGCCCGTGGGACAGTGGCATTCGGGGTGCTGGGGGACGGGAGCTGGGCGCCCACCTGCCCTGTGCCCATTGAGCAGGGCTGGGGCGGAGGGACGCAGTGCCCGGGGACCCAGCACAGCCCCGGGGCAGGATCCCAGTGCTCCCCGTGCGGGATCCCATCATCCCACCAATCCGTGCACAGGGAAGGGGCTGGTTCCTCCATCCCTTCCCCTTTGGGGCCAGCGTGGGGCTGTGGATGGGGCGACTGCTGCTGTCCCTGCCCCAGCGTGGTGTCCTCAGCTCTGCTGGGTCCCAATGGCCCTGGGGGACCCCCGCCCCATGGCCTGCCCTGCAGACCCCAGCGCTCACTGTGGCAGAGGGATGGTCCGTCCCCAGTCCCAGCCAGGCGGGCTACAGGACCCCAGCCCCTTGGAAGGCCCCCACAGACCCCCCCCACCTGGGGGTGACCCACCTCTTCCCACAGCCCCCCAGCACAGGAAAAGCCCCCACAGGCCTCCACTACCACTTCTCAGCGAGCAGAGACCACCTGCCCTTGCCCCCCCATGGCACCCTTGCCCCCACAGCCCCACGCCCCCTCCCCAGAGCCAGCTCTCCTATGGGGACTCGGGCTGAGAGCTGCACGCTCCGGCCATCGCCCCCCCGACACCGGACCCCCGTGCCTGCACAGCAGCCGCAGCCCCACATCCCCCCGTGACTCCCCATCTCCACCACGCTTCCCCACGGACCCATGGGTGTAGGGTGGGCAAAAGGAGCCGCCCTGGGGCAGCATGGTGGGAGCTTTGCCAGGCACCTGGGGCTGAGGGACACACGGCAGGCACTGTCCCCCCCACCCCGCCATTGTCCCACAGCCTGCGCAACCCCGCAGCCGACCGCCCCACAGCCTGCACACCCCATGGCCCCAAAACCTGCTCAGCCCTGGAGGTCCTGCCCAAGCCCTGCCCAGGGCAGAGCCAGCCGGGGCTGGGGCTGCTGTGGGTCCTGCCCTGGGCAGAGCCAGCCGTGGTGGTGGCCTTGGCCATGGTGGTGGTGCTGGCACTCACGGCGGTGGAGTTCTCGGGGCCACAGTCCCGGCCGCAGGAGCGGCAGCGCAGCAGCATCTCAGGGGTGGGGTGCCCGGCGCGCTGGTAGAAGGCGCCCAGGTCGTAGCTCTTGCTGGGGAAGAAGCCGGCGAGGTCGGGGGGCCGCCCCAGTGCCCGCAGGTAGCGGGGGAAATCCTCCCTCCCCACCGCCAGCAGCTCCCTGCCCAGCCAGAACAGGTCGTTGGCGGTGAGCTGGGAGTGCTGGACGCGGTTCTAGTTGCAGAGGGTGATGGCAGGGAAGACGAGGACACGTCCCTCCGCCTCGTCCAGCACGGTGACGCGGGGGTACGTGGCGTGGTGCCGGACCCGCTCCCTGACCTTCAGCAGGAAGGCGCCCAGCGAGGCCGGGAAAGCGCCAGCCCAGAGCAGGCGGCACAGTGCTGGCAGCCCCGGCACAAAGACGGACCCCAGCCCGTGCAGCTCTGCCGGGGCTCTGCAGGGGGATTGGGTTTCAGCACGGCTCTGGGGGGACGCGGGGCTGCGTGGGGACACGTGAGTGGGAGGACACGAGCCGGGACGGTGACGGCGACCAGGGCTGGGCTTAACCACGGTGGCAGAGGCCATCATCCCCACCAGGACCTGGGAGCCGGCCCCATGCCAGGGACCCCAGGGACCAGCACCCACAGCCAGGGCCCCCAATGCCCCCAGAGCCCCCAGGGACCAGCACCCGGGGGCAGAGACCCTGCCCAGAGCCCCCAGCGTGACCCTGAACCGAACAACCCTGAGCCACCCCCCCCAGACCCCCGACCCCCGTTCCCCCTGACCTAACCCCTGCTTTGTGCCTCCGGGGCAGAGCCCCATCCCACGCAGGGGCCCGTGGCCCCCACCCCACGGAGGGGCTGCCCCGGGCGCAGGGGGCTGCAGCCATGGCCCCCCCCCCAAGTCCCGTCACTGACCCATTGCCTGGGGGTGGGGGGTGGCCCAGGGGGCCATAACTGCCCCATGGGGTCGGGGCCCTCCCCCTGCTATAAGGTGCCCCCCCCGTCCTGCCCCACTGGCGGCGGGGGGGGGGATGCTGCTGTGGCAACGGGCTGCTCCCAAAGAGGGGAGCCGTCACCATGGCAACGCGCTGCCCAAGGAGGAAGGGGGGGCGGCTGCCATGGCAACGGCTGCCCGGCACAGGGATGTGCTGGGCCCGGCAGCAGCTGGGGAGGGACAGGGATGGGGACAGGGACGGGGACACGGCCCCGGCACTGCCAGCCCTCCTGACCCCCACGCTCGGGGTGAGCCACCATCAGGCCCCCCCAGCCTTGCCGGCCCCGGAGGGGGAAAGCAACCGGGGGGCACAGCCCCAGCCCGGATGGCCCTCGCTTTGGACACTTGCCACGTGCCTGGGGATCTCGGGGACCCCGGGGATGGGGCTGGGACAAGACGCCGCGCACGGCCGACCTCTCCGGCCCAGGCACGGGATGGGAGCCCTGGCAACCCCCGAGCCCATGGCCGCTGGACGGGACACGGTGCCGGGAGCTGCTGGCTCAGCACCGAGGCCCAGGGCAGAGGATCGTTATCTGTGGCTAAGCCCCAGCATTAGCTCTATATTTTTAGCCGGCAAAGTTGCAGCGGGTGCAGTCGGAGGCAGGACTGAGCCGGGCTGAGCCAGGACAGGGCAGTCCCGTGGGGGGGCTGCGTGTGCCGGGGACCACCACGGCTGCTCAGGCAGAAGTTTCTCACCACCCGTCGGAGACGAGGCGGCAGCAGGACCGGTCGTGCGGCACACGTGGGCAGAGCCAGACCCTCCCGGCAGTGACCGTGACCCTGGGGGCAGCGGGAGCAGCACGGCACAGCGCGCACATGCCAAGATCATCGGCACAGGAGCAAAGACGGGTTCCCGCGCACCCCTGGGGCAGGCACCGGCCCCCCACACCGGCGGCACGCCAAGGCCCCGGTGGCTCAGCCACGCTCCTCGGAGAGGCGCCGGCTTTCAAGCTGCGGTGAGCTGCCGCCGTGCAGCATGTGCCACCCTGGGTCCTGCCCTGGGGACCCTCGACCCTCCTACGGCACATCCCAGCCCTCGACACCCCGAGGCTGCTGCCGCCTGACCCTGCCACAGGGGCAGCGGCAGAGCTGGTCCAGCAAAGGGCACAGGGAGCGTGGAGCTGCCAAAAGGGATGGTTTTCAACTGAGCTCCCAAGGAAAATTAATTTCGCGCACTAAAGAGTCTTAAGCTGACGGTAATTGCTGTTGTGATAGCGCAGCCAAGCCCATGGCGATGGCGACGGGGACTGAGCAGAGCTGTGCACAGCGGGCGCAGGCTGCCCAGCTCCACCGAGCACGCTGCTTCCCTGGCGCTGTTGCAGCACGAAGGATGCGCCTGTCCTGCCCGTGCCACCGCCCCTGCCCATCCCTCCCGGGCAGGTGCTGCCCCAGGTGGGTCTTGCAGGACGCAGCACAGGCTGCCCATGGCCAAGGTTTGCCTGGGGGAGCCGAGCCCTGGGTCGGGGGTCCCTGTGCCCACCTGGGGCTGCACAGACAGGGCAGAGAGGGCACCTCCTCCCTTCGCTGCCCCGCTGCCCACAGCAGCCCATGCCTGCCGAGGGACGTGGCAGCCCTGCTCCCCCCCGCCACGCTCTGGCAGCTGCCAGCACCCTGGCATGTCACCCAGGGGTGAACACACAGCCCAGGGGACGCAGCTCGGCCCCGCTGGCATGCCACCGGGGCATGGCAGGTGTGGTGGGAGCACACGGGCACCGGCAATCCCCCAGGTTGAGAGCAGAGCGGGTGCAGCCCCAGGAGCAGCAGGGGGTGCTGGGGGCAGCACCGGGGCCAGGCACCCACGGTCTGTGGGGGGACAGCTCTGGCGCAGGGGACCCCCACCCGCACCGGGGCAGGCTGCACAGAGGAGCTGCGGGCGTGGGAGCCTGCGTGCCAACAGAGCCCGGCAGAAACGGCTGCTGCTGCTGGTGCCCAGGTGGCATCCAGGGCCGTCGCAGGGAGTGGAGCTATGGGCTGTACCCGTGAGCATCCCGTACCCACCAGCATCCCCTGCCCGAGCGGCGGCACGCAGGCAGAGCCCCCCGGCCCGGCGCAGGGCCCCCGGCTCAGCATGGCTCCAGCCTGGGTGCCGTTCCCAGCCGCCTGGCACCCCTGCAGTGAGCGCGGGGTGGGGGCACCCCTGGCTGGCAGCCGGCCCGCCGCAGTGCCCGGGGAGGCGGGCAGGGGCTGACGTGCTGCAGGCGGTGGGACGCGCCGGCGGGACGGCCACGGGTCGGGAGAAGGGGCTCACCCTGGCAGGACACCCGCGTCCATTCACGGTTCCCGGGGGGCGCGTGGCCACCCCGCCCCGGTGCAGCCCCCTCCTCCAGCCGGGCACCGCGCCCCGAGGCCGGCACTCACCACGGTGAAGTTGCGGGCGGTGCAGTTGGCGCCGCGGAAGGAGCACTGCAGCAGCATGTCGGCCAGGTCGTGGCCGGTGCGGTTGTAGAACTCGGCCATGCTGAAGGGCTTCGCCTTGAAGTTCTTGAAGTTGGCCTTGTCGCGCAGGGCGGCCAGGACGTGGGGCTCGGCCAGCTGCGGGTTGCTGATCTCGTAGCGGTCGTTGAGCAGCGCCAGCAGCTCGCCCACGTGGTACATGTCGTTGCGGGTGATCTTGGAGAAGCGGAACTCGTTGAGGTTGCAGATGGTGATGGCCGGGAAGGTGAGGTTGTGGGCGGCCACCTCGTCCAGCTTGGTGACGTGGGGGTAGGTGAGGAAGTAGGCGACGCGCTCGGCGCAGACCAGCAGCAGCAGGCCCAGCGAGCCCAGGAAGAAGGCGCCCCACAGCACGCGGCGCAGCGACACGGCCCCGTAGGCGAAGACGTGGCTGATGCCGTGCAGCGAGGAGCTGTGGGCGAAGGCCCGCAGGCTGGAGAGACCCTCGCCCTCCCCGCTGCCCTCCGAGCCCGCCCTCATCCTTGCCGCCGGGCCCCCGCGCTCCCCGCCGCCCTCAGCCCCCCAGCAGCCCCCCCCGGGCCATCGCCGCGCTCAAGGTGCTGCGGGCAGGGCGGGCAGGGAGAGGCAGGGCGAGGGCAGGGCAGGGGCGGGCAGGGCAGGGCAGGACCGGCCGCTCCGCCCCCCCCGCGCTGCCGGTGCCGCCCGGCCGGTGCCGCCGGCCAGCGCGGCCCCGCTCCCGCTCCCGCTCCCGCTCCCCGTCCCGCTCCCGGTCCCGGTCCCGGCTCCGCTGCCGCTGCCGCGGCGCAGCCGCTGCCGCTGCCGGTCTGCGGCCGCCCCCCGCCCCCGCCCCTCCCGTGGCGGCTCCACCCGCCGCCGCCCCCCGGCGAGCATGGGGAGGGGGGGTGGGATCGGCGAGGAGCCGGGGGGCCGGGCAGGGCTGGGGGGCTGCCCCACTGCAGCTCTGCTCCTCTCCCCGCCTCCCCCCACCTCCCGCCCGGCCCTGGGCTCGGAGCCCCCGCTCAGCCCGGCGCGGCGGCGGCGGCGGCGGCGGGGGGAGGGTCCCGGCTGGGGGCACTGCCCGGGCGGCGGCTGCAGGACCCCCCCCGCCCCGGGCCCCGCTGGGCCCCCGCCCCGGCGGCTGCAGACCCGGCTTCGGCCCGGAGCCCCTCCCGGGAAGGTTGGGGTACGGGAGGCACAGACCCCGGGGGGCGGGGGGGGGGGGGTTGGCTCGGCAGGGCGGGCAGCAGTGCCGGGGGGGGTGGTCGCCCCTCGGGCCGTGCCAGCCCCAGCCCCGCCACGGTGGCCCCCGGGCCAGGGGACACGCAGCGAGTGACACCACGACTGACCCGGCACGGCGGGGGCAGAGCCACCCGCTCCCCTTTCCCGGGGCGGCCCAGGGGACCCCTACCCTGGGGGGTGGTGACACAGGGGACACCCCCCGCCCCTTCCCACGCAGGACACTGCCATCCCCATGGGCAGCACGGCCGGCCTGCAGGCAGCTGCCCGTCCCCGAGAATGTGCAGGCAGGGAGAGGCGGGGTCAGCCCCGCCCCCAAATCAAACGTCACCCCTTGGGGGTGCAGCGGGGGGTGAGGGGGGGGGAGAGCGGGGCCGGTGCCCCCCCCCGCTGCCCGGTCCGGTCCCGGCTTGGCGCGCCCTCCCCCCAGCACCGCACCACACAGCAGAGCCTCCACAGCCGCCTTCCAGCCCCGGTTTATTGGGGAGCAGCAGGGGGGCACCCCCGGAGCAGGCACCGCCCCCCCCCGGTCTGCCCCACGCTCAGGACCGGTCCTTGGTCTGCTGGCGGATGAGCTCGGCGTAAAGACCCCCCCGTCGCACCAGCTCCTCGTGGGTCCCTGCCTGCGGGGATGGCGGAGACGGTGTCACCCGTGGGGCTGCCCACCCCCTGCCCACCCACCCCCGGCACTGGGCACTGCTCACCTCGGCCACCCGGCCCTGCTCCAGCACCACGATGAGGTCGGCACCCTGGATGGTGCTGAGGCGGTGGGCGATGAGCAGCACCGTGCGGCCCGAGACGGCGCGGTCCAGAGCCTCCTGCACCACCTTCTCTGACTGGGCGTCCAGCGCGCTCGTGGCCTCGTCCAAGATCAGGACGGCGGGGTCCTTCAGCAGGGCCCGGGCGATGGCGATGCGCTGCTTCTGACCCCCCGAGAGCGCCGTGCCGCGCTCGCCTGACGGGGACAACCACAGGGATGCCGGTGTCACCCCAGCCCAGGGAGAGACCCCCGTCCCGAGGATGAGAGTGGAGGGGTGCAGGCGTGTTCCCACACCACCTCCTGTGCCAGAGCCAGGGAACCCCCCAGGAACGCCAGGATCCTCCTTCCGGTGGGGAGCCCGGCACAGCCTCGTGCCGGCAGTGGCTGGCAGCCGGTGTCCCCCAGGGGACTTGGGCTGCATTGGCCAGGGTCTCACGCTCTTCCATCTGTCCCGAGGGGTGGCTGGGCCGGCTCGGGGGTGCCTGCCTGCCTCCCACCCCTCCCATACCCCACTCTGTGGGACAGAGCCCAGCACATACCCACGATGGTGTTGTAGCCCTCAGGGAAGCTGCGGATGAAGCCATCGGCGTTGGCGAGCTGGGCCGCGGCATACACCTCCGCGTCGGAGGCTCCCGGCTTCCCGAAGCGGATGTTCTCCATGATGGTTGTTCCAAAGAGCACCGGCTCCTGGGGCAGCGTCCGGCCCGTCAGCACCGAGCCCCAGACGGGTTCCCTGTCCAGCACCTGGGGGAAGCACCCCATGGCAGCCCCGCGCCCCACAGCAGCCCCGAACCTGGCTGATGAAGCCGATGACCTGCCCTCGCAGCCAGGAGGGGTCCAGGGAGGAGATGTCGTGGCCGTCCAGGGTGATGGTGCCCTGCGTGGGCTCGTAGAACCGCTCCAGCAGCGCTGCCACCGTCGACTTGCCTGCAGAGCGGAGCCCTCAGCCCCACGGCACCGCCCGGCTGCCCACCCCCGTGCCCCCTGGCTCCGGCCATGAGCCCCGGCCTCATGGAGAGCTGCTGGGCAGGTAGGAGGCACGGAAGCCGGTTCCCAGTCCCTGGCGGCCACTGGGCTCACCGGGCAGAGGACTGGGGTGCAGGAGGATGCGCCTGGGGACTAGCAAAGGGCTGAGCTGGTGTCCCCGGGGAGGTCAGGCTGGCTCCTGGCCCTCTGGTTGGGATGTGCTGGCCAGGGGGTCCCCTGCCCTGGGGGTGTGGGGAGGGCCGGGAGGCCCAGGGGGCCACGGCCAGGCCGGTACCTCCTCCGGACGGTCCCACGATGGCCACCGTCTTGCAGGGGGGCAGGGTGAGGCTGAAGTCCCGCAGGACCGGGTAGCCAGGGCGGGTGGGGTAGCTGCGGGGAGAGGAGAGGAAGGCTGCGGGAGCACGGTGCCAGCCCCCCAGCCCGTGGTGTGGCTCGGGGGGACAGGGCGGCTCACCTGAAGGAGACGCGATGGAAGCAGATGCGCCCGAGCAGGGAGTGGCTGGGGATGGAGGTCCCCCCCCTCAGCGCCACACTGGGCTCCAGCGTCAGCAACTCGAAGACGCGGGCGCCGGCACTCAGACCTCGCACCACCTGCGGGGATGGTGGCGGGAGCAACCTCGGCCCCTGCCCCCAGCCCTGGGGGACCAGCGGGAGCCCCCGCCCCACCTACCTGCCCAAACAGGATGGAGATGTTGGCCATGGACCTGTGGTGCACAAGGGGAAAGGCCGAACTCGGGGCTGCGCCCCGGGCAGGCTGTGGCACGCCGGGGGAGCCGAGGGAGGCACTGTGCCGGGCCCTGCCCTTACCTTTGCATGGTCTGCGAGGCCACCAGGAAGGACATGAGGTCGCCCGGCGAAAGCTCATCCCCGGCCATCAGGGAGCCTCCCACGAAGATGGTTCCCAGGACGATACCTGTGGGGCGCAGGGTAGAGGTAGGACCCGGAGGGGGTCCTGCCCCACAGCACCACCGGGTCCTGCCTCACGGGACCCACTCACCATTGAGCGCCAGGTTGGAGAGCCCCTGGAAGGCGGCGATGCCCATCCCCAGCCGCTCGTTCAGCCAGCCGGCGCGGTCCACCTCGGCACAGTACAGCCTGCGGGCAGGGACGGGGCTGACGCCTCCCCAGCCCCCCGCCACCCCCACCAGGGGAGAGCCCCCGCTGCCCCCTTACCCTGCCTGCTGGTCCTCCATGGCGAAGGCGCGCACCGTCCGGACATTTCCCAGCACCTCGTCTGCCACCCCGGTGGCCTTGGCCACCTGCGGCGACAGGGATGGAGAAGGGGGCTGGTGCGGGACACCCCCTGCTCCGGCCCCGCGGGGATGGCGGGGTCCCTTGGGGGGCTGGTAGGGCTGGGGGGGGGGTGTCAAGCGCACGGTTACCTGCTCCTGCGCCTGGCGGGAGAGGCTGCGGAGAGCAGCGCCGATGAGGGTCCCGGCACCCACCAGCGTGGGCAGCGCCACGAGCAGGAGGCCGGTCAGCTTGGGCGAGAGCAGGTAGAGCGAGACGAAGCAGCCCGCCGTCTGGGTGCCGCTGCGCAGGCCCTGGGTGGGGGCAGGCAGGGGTGGGTTCTGGGGGCTGGGGCAGGGCCAGGGTGGGGGGCCGGTACCACCGGCTGCGGGCCTCACCTGGGAGATGGCCAACTTGAAGGAGGACTTGAACTCCTGGATGTCAGCCGTCAGCCGGTTCACCAGCTGTCCCGTCCGGTTGGCGTCAAAGAATGCCACGTCCTGCCTGCCAGGGCGGGAGTGGCGGTGGGCTGGGGTGGTGGGCTGGGGGTCCCCCCGCGCACGCTGTCCCCTGGGGCATTTTACCGTAGCAGGGAGATGAAGAGCGCCTTGCGCATGCTGCCCGCCACCTGCTCCCCGACCCGTGCCAGCAGCGCGATGTACCCGAAGGTCAGCAGCCCCTGCGGAGGAAACGGGCTCGGGAAGGGAGCAGGGGCAGTCCCCCGGGACGCCCCCACCTGGCTCGGGGTGCCAGCACCCACCTGCAGGCAGTAGACGGTGAGCAGGCGCAGGGCCGGGCACCGGGCCTCCTGCAAGTAGCCGGTGATGCGGCCACGGGCGCAGCGAGCCACCACGTTCACCAGCTGCCCCAGCAGCACGGGGATGCGGACGTTGAGCAGGGCTGCGCCCAGCGCCAGCTGCGGGAACAACGGTCGTCACGCTGGGGCGTCACGCCGGGGCACAGGGACGGCGGGCACGAGGGGGACCGTGTCTGCCCACCCACCCCTGCTCACCACCACGGCCGCCGAGAGGGCCAGGAGCTGGGGGCGCAGGAAGGTCCAGAACGCCGGCCAGTCGAAGGAGGGCTCCGGCCGGGGCTGCGCGGGCTCCGGGGTGACAGGGACGGCCGGGACGGGGACGGCGGCCTCCTGGCAGCGCGCGGCCGTGCCCAGCAAGCCAAACACCACACAGCCCGTGGCCGGGCCGGCCAGGAGCAGGCGGCGCAGGGCCGGTGGCACGGGGCGGGGGGGGGGGGCGAGGGGGGCTGGCGAGGCCCAGGCGCCCCCCTCCATACCTGAAACTGGGGAGAGGGGTGAACACGGGGCACCTGAAAGGGGGGCCAGCCCCTGGGACACGGTGGGACCCGGTGAGGGCTGTCCCCCCCTCGGCACGGCCGGCCTCCCCGTGCCACCTTGGGCTGTGCCGGGGCAGCAGTCGCTCTCGCCCCCCTCCTGGCACTCCTGGGGTCCCCACTACAGGACTCCCCGCAAGCTGAGCGCCAGCACCCAGACCCCTCCGCTCTTCCCCCGTCCCCCCACACCCACGTTTGGGATCCCACCGCCCCCAGCCCCGCTGCCCCGAGGTGCCCGCCTACCCCCGCGCCCCCCCCGGAGCCCCAACCCCCCCGCACTCCTGTCCCCGGGGACCCCGGAGTCCGGGCTCCCCCCACCGCACCCCCAACTCCCCAAAGGACCCAAGATTTCGGGATCCCCCCCACCCAAGGGACCCAGAAGTCCGGGCTCCCCGGTCGCCCCCCCCCCCCCCCCAACCAAAGCCCCCGGCTGCCCGGTACCTTCGTCCCGGGGCGGGGGACGGCCGCAGCGCGGCAGGGACCGAGCGGAGCCCGGCCCGAGCGCCGAGCGCCCGCAGCAGCAGCAGCGGCATGGCGGCCCGCCGAGCCCGGCCACCCCGCGGGGCGGCACCGGGGCCGGCGGGGGCGGCACCGGGGCGGCACCGGGGCCGGAGGGGGCGGGAGCGGGGCGGCGCCGGGGCGGGCGGCACCGGCGGCGGAGGGCGGAGCCCCAGAACCGCGGCCCGGGCCCTGCGCCGGCCCCGACCCGCACCAGCCCCCCCGGGGGCCTCGAACCCTCCCGCCGACACCCCTCCACCCCCCGGCCCCGCACCCCCGTCCCTCCTCGGAGCCTCCTCCGGTACCCCGGGCCCGCCGGGGGCCTCGCTCCTCCCCAGGCCCCGCTCCGGGAGCCCGGGCCCTGCACGGTGTGTCCCCCCTCCCGGGACCCGCACCCCCCCGCTCCGGGACCCCGCAGCGGTCCCGCCTTACCCGCGCTCGGACCCCGCTCCCTACCGCGGGGAACACCCTCCCCCCCTCGCGGTGCCGGTGCCGCTGCGGCCATGCCCGGCGGCGGGACGCGGTCCCGGCCCCGGTCCCGGGGCGGGTGCGGGACCAGGTGAGCGCCGGGCACCGGGGACACCGGCCCCGCGGGAACCGCGCCAGCGCCGAGCCAAGAGGTGAGCCGGGGCGGGGGCACGGGGGGGGCAGCGGGGGCCGGGGCGCTGAGCACCGGGGACGGGGGTCACCGGGCGACGGGGACACGGGAGCGGCCGCCTCAGCGCGGCCCCAGGCGGTCGCGGTGCCCCGGAGTCCCCCGGTGCGGGGTCACCCCGCTCCTCCCCGGGGTCCCCAGGCCTGGCCGCTGCGGGGTTGCCGCACCCGGGACCCCCCCACCCCCGCGCCAGGCCCGGCTGGGGGGACACCGGGGCACCGGCTGCCGGTGCCCGCACGTGGCAGATGTGTCCCCACGGGGTCATCGGGGTGCCCACGTCCCCACGGGGTGCGAGTGGGCCCATGGGGTCCGGGTGACTCCGTAGGGCCATCGAGGCGCCGCTGTCTGTCTGTGTGCGGGGCTGTCCCCACGGGAGTGTCCCCACGGGGTGGCAGCGTCCCTGCGGCGTGTGTGTCACCACGGTGCTATTGGGGTACGTGTCACCTCGGGGTGTGTGTCACCGTGGGGCTGTCACGCTGCCTGTGTTCCTGTGTGGGTGCCTGCGTCCCCACCGAGGTGCGTGTATCCCTGCAGGGATGTGGGGGTCCCTGCGTGACACAAGTGGCACCGCGGGGACACTGGGGCGTGCGTGTCCTCGCAGGGGTCACCGGCGTCCTTGCCAGGGGTGCGTGTCCCTGGGGGGCCCGTCTGTCCCCACGGGTGCCCGTGTCCCCCAGGGCCATGCCAGGGCGTGCAGGGGAGCAGCGTGCCGAGGGGGGGGGTCCTGGGCTGCCCTGCCCAGGCACTGGGGTCCCCTCGCCGGCCCTTGGCCCCCCCGGCTGTTTACACCGCCCGGGCTATTTTCAGGCGCCCCAGCCCCGCGGGTATTTTTGGCCGCCCGGTGCGGGGCACGTGGGGGAAGGGCCATGCCGGCGTCACCAGCCGGGACACCCGATCCTGGGGGACACGGTAGCTCTGTCCCCAACGGGGAGTTGCACAAGGCCGGGGGTCAGTACAGGGACGGTGTGTCCAGCAGTGCCTGGGTCTCTGCCGGCCACGGCCGCGTCCCTCCTGCTGAATCACTGCCCCGGGGCTCCCTCGTGCCTGCGGCCTCGCCGCACCGGCCCCGGTGCCGTGAGTCAGGCCCCGGCAGTGCCGTGGCAGGGTGGGGCTGGACAGCATCACCCACCTGCGGCCGCCGGCCTGGCCGGGCACTGGCACCGGCCACGGGAGGGGACACTGGTGACGTGCGGGGCTGCGGGAGCATCGGCCGGCAGCGGTAAGGGGAGGGCAGCGGGGGCCGGACGCGGGGGTCCCGTCCTGCTCCAGGGGGTGGGGGTCCCATCCTGTCCTGAGAGTTCAGGGGTCCCATCCTGTGCCGAGGGGTGGGGGCTCTTGTCCTTCCCCAGGGGGTGCGGGTCCTGTCCTGCCCTGAGGAGAGGGGGGTCCTGTTTTTCCCCAGGGCAGTGGGAGTCCTGTCTTGCCCTGGGTGCTGGGGGTCCTGTACTTCCCCAAGGGGCTGAGGGTCCTGTCCTGCCACGAGGGGAGGGGGGTCCTGTCCTGAGAGTTCAGGGGTCCCATCCTGGCCCCAGGGGAGGGGGGCCATGTTCTTCCCCAAGGGGCTGAGGGTCCCATCCTGCCCCGGGGGCCGGGGGTGCTGCCCTTCCCTGGGGCGGGTGGGCATCCCATCCTGCTCCAGGGGGTTGGGGGTCCCAAAGTCCTCCAGGGGAACTGGGGTCCTGTGTTGCCCCCGGGGGCTGGGGCTCCTGTCCCAAGGGTTTGGGGTCTCTCCTGCCCCAGGGCCCAGGGGTCCTGCCCTGCCCAAAGCGGTTGGGGTCCTGTCCTTCTTCATGGCTGGGGGTCCCCAGGGAATTACAAAGGCCACCGGGGCTCAAGAGCTGGCCCGGAGCTCGGTCCCACACCCCAGCTGCCGCCCGGCTCTGGGCTGCTCGCTGCCCCATGGCTCTGGCCCCAGGGTGGGCTCTGTGAGGTGGGGGTCCGTGGGGAGAGGGCTCCATGGGGATGGGGGTCTACTCCGCTCGGACTGTGGGGGCCCAGCACAGCATGGCCCAAGGGGCAGATGCGGAGTGAAGCGGGGGTCTCAGGGGGGCCAGGCAGGGGTCTCTCCCCGGGGAGCTCTGGCCCCATGGGGGGGGAGGACATGGCCGGGCACTGGCGGTGATCCATCCGGCGGGCCTGCGTGTTGTGGCCGTGCCCGGGGCCGTGGCCGTGGCTGCGGTGCGAGAGGCCAGCTCAGGCCACCCGAATTTGGGGCACGCGGGCGGCGCTGCGTGACCTCGCCGGCATTTCCGGCTCCCGGCCGCGGGGCAGACAGCTCAGCCTGGCTCGCCCTGGCTCGGCACGGCATCCCCGTGCCCCGCAACCGGGCTCTGGCTGCCCCGCGGCCCGTGGGGCTGGGTGGGGGGCTCCGTCCCCCCAGGCATCCCCGCTGCCGGGGTCCGTGCCAGGCGGGGGTCCCTGGGTCGCGGCGGCGGGTGCCGATGGGGGTCCCTGGTAGGCGGCGTGGTGGGCGATGGCGGCTCAGGGGGAGTACCGGCGCCTGGAGGACTTTGAGGAGGACTCACCCCCCGGCGAGGAGGAGCTGCTGGTGCATGTCACCGAGGGGCTGCAAGGTAGCGGGGGTCCAGGCTCTGCCGGGGGCAGGGGGTCCGGGCTGCTGAGGGGGAGCAGGTGCTGCCCTGGGGGGTGGGGGGTCACAGCGGGTGGTCTGGGGGGTCCTGGCCCCCCCATGGGGTGCGGGCTGGGGGGGCTCGACCGGAGGGGAGGCAGGGCAGCCTGCCCGGGGGGGGGCAGGCAGGGGGGGCAGGCCCAGCCCTGCTGCCTGTGGGGTGGCGGCACCGGCTGCCCCACGGCCCTCCAGCTGGTCACAGGTGGGGGGGATCGTGGGTCCCAGGCAGGGGTGCCCCACGGATGGGAGGCGTTGGGGGGGGCCGGGGTGTGGCGTGCCATAGCCCCGGTTCAGCCCACTCTGTTTTTCTCTCCTCGACAGACTCCTGGCACCACATCAAGAACCTGGATAATTTCTTCACCAAGATATCCTTGCAGGGCCCCTGCCTGGCCGCTGCCCAGCCCTGCCCGTGGCCGGCACTGCGGTGGGGAAGGGGGGGGGGGGAACCCTGGTGCCGAGGGGGAGCCGGGGGGGTCTGGCGCCGCAGGCACACACTCCTTAACACGGCCCCAACATCTACCACTTCCACCAGAAGAATGGCTTTGCCTGCATGATGCTCTCCGATATCTTTGAGCTGGTGTAAGTGCCGGTGGGACACCTGCCCCCACCCACTGTGCCGCGCCACGCCATGCCGTGCCGTGCTGTGCCGGGCGGTTGCGGGGCGAGGGGCCGTGCTGATCCTCCGCCACCCCCAGGCAGTTCCTGTTCGTTGTCACCTTCACCACCTTCCTGCTGTGCTGCGTGGAGTATGACGTCCTCTTCGCCAACCGGCCGCTCAACCACAGCCACGCCGGGGGAGCAGCCCCCGACCGCAGCAAGGTGACGCTGCCCGACGCCGTCCTGCCCGCCCCGCAGTGCGCCCAGAGGTGAGGAGCGGGGCCGGGAGCCACTGGCACGGCCACGCAGGTGTCCCGGCGCCGCCAGGTCCCCACCTGACACGAGTCCCCTGCCAGGATTCGGGCCAGTGGCTGGATCATCTTCCTGCTGGTGATGGCGGCCGTCTTCTGGCTGTACCGGCTGGTGAAGGTGCTCTGCAGCCTGCTGAGCTACTGGGAGATCCGCACCTTCTACATCAAAGCCCTCAACATCCCCTCGGTGAGCGGGGCCACGGGGAGCGGGCTGGCTGGGCAGGGGCCGGCAGCACGGTGCCGTGCCGGCGTTGATCGGTGTGTCGTTGGTGCAGGAGGGGCTGTGCAACTACAGCTGGCAGGAGGTGCAGGCGCGGCTGATCTCGCTGCAGCGCCGGCAGCAGATGTGCGTGCACAAGAAGGAGCTGACGGAGCTGGACATCTACCACCGCATCCTGCGCTTCAAGAACTACACGGTGGCCATGGTCAACAAGTCGCTGCTGCCCGTCCGCTTCCACCTGCCGCTGCTCGGCCCCGTCGTCTTCCTCACCCAGGGCCTCAAGTACAACCTGGAGCTGCTCCTCTTCTGGGGGCCCGGCTCCCTCTTCCAGAACAAGTGGAGCCTGCGGCCGCAGTGCAAGCGGGTGGGCGCCCGGCGGGAGCTGGCCCGGCGCCTGGCACGTGCCATGGTGCTGCTGGGGCTGGCCAACCTGCTGCTCTGCCCCTGCGTGCTGGTCTGGCAGCTCCTCTACGCCTTCTTCAGCTATGCCGAGGTGATCAAGCGGGAGCCGGGCAGCCTGGGCGCCCGCCGCTGGTCCCTCTATGGCCGCCACTACCTGCGCCACTTCAACGAGCTCAACCACGAGCTGCAGGCACGGCTGAGCCGCGGCTACAAACCGGCCACCAAGTACATGAACTCCTTCACCAGCCCGCTGCTCACCGTGCTGGCCAAGAACATTGGCTTCTTCGCCGGCTCCATCCTGGCCGTGCTCATCGTCCTGACCGTCTACGACGAGGATGTGCTGACAGTGCAGCACATCCTCACCGCTATCACGCTGCTGGGGCTGGTGGTCACTCTGGCCAGGTGGGTGTGCTGGGCCGGGCTGGCGGCAGGCATGGTGGGCGACAGGGTGGCCAAAAGGGAGGTAGAACGCCTGCCCTCTGCCCGCAGGTCCTTCATCCCCGACGAGCACACGGTGTGGTGCCCGGAGCAGCTGCTGCAGCGTGTCTTGGCCCACGTCCACTACATGCCCGACCACTGGCAGGGCAATGCCAGCCGCTCGGAGACACGCAGCGAGATGGCGCAGCTCTTCCAGTACAAGGCGGTGAGCACAGGCAGAGCTGGCTGGGTGGGTGGTGGGACTCCCTCCAGACACGCCCTGACACCGCTGTCGGCCGCAGGTCTTCATCCTGGAGGAGCTGCTGAGCCCCATCCTCACCCCCCTCATCCTCATCTTCGCCCTGCCCGGCCGTGCCCTGGACATCGTCGACTTCTTCCGCAACTTCACGGTGGAGGTGGTGGGGGTGGGTGACATCTGCTCCTTCGCCCAGCTCGATGTCCGCAACCACGGCAATCCCCAGGTGGGGGTGGTCCTGGGGGGGGGGTCTCAGGAGTGGGGGGGGTCCCAGAGGTGGCAGCCCCACTCACCCCCCTGTCCCGCAGTGGCTGTCGGCCGGGCAGACGGAGGCCTCCGTGTACCAGCAAGCGGAGAATGGGAAGACGGAGCTGTCGCTGATGCACTTTGCCATCACCAACCCACGCTGGCAGCCGCCGCCACCGAGCGAGCTCTTCCTCAGCCAGCTGAAGGAGAAGGTGCAGCAGGACGCGGCCGCTGCACCGCCCGCCCAGCGCATCCTGGCTGAGGGGCCGCTGGGCGCTTCCCTCCTCTCCGAAGACTCGGCGGTGGCGGTGAGCGGGACGGGCGGTGGGGAGGGGGTCCACGGGGGTCTCCGGCTGGGGCTACCCTGACCTGTGTCTCCGCAGCCGGACGGCTTGCTGGCCAGCGTCCTGGCCCGGCCCATCCTCTCGGCCAGCGGGCTGGTGTCCTGGGACCGGCGCTTCGCCCAGCCCTGCAGCACCGCCAGCGCCGCCGCCAGCGTCCTGGCCTCTCTGGCGTCACCGCTGCCCGGGCGGACACGCGGCACCTCTGCCGAAAGCCCCGGCTGCCACAGCGACCGCCCGCTCACCGAGGAGAGGTCCTGCCGATGGGGGGTCTGGGGGTGGCCCGGGGGCTCTGCACTCCCCTGGACCGGTGCTGGGAGGCTGGGGGGGCAATGGAGGCGGTGTGGGGAGGGGGTGTCATGGTGGGGAGGGGGTGCCGTGGCAGGGCCCCGCGTGCCAGCGCGGTGCTCACCAGCTCTGCCCACAGCCTGCTCCTGAGTGAGTCGCGGCTGCGCAGCTTGAGCCGCTCGGCGCTGCTCTCCGAGGTGGCCTCGGCCGAGATGAGCCTCCACGCCATCTACCTGCACGAGGTGCGTCCCCCAGCTCCCCTGCCCGTGGCACCCCTGGGACAAGGGTCCCTGGCCGTGCCCAGCTGCGCCCATCCGGGTGCTCTGCCCGTGTCTCCAGCCCACCACCTGCCACGGGTCTTGCCTGGCCCTGGCACTGGTCCCCAGTCCCTTGTCCCCAGTCTCCCGTCCCCAGTCCCGTGCTGGGCTGGCCCCTGCGCTCCCTGCTCTGCTGTGTGACCCCACCCCCCCCGCCCTGGTTTTGGCCGGGGACCCCATGGCTGCTGCCAGACCAGGTGTCAGGGGCGAGGCACTGTGGCCAGCGTCACCGAGGCCATGTCCCCCCTTCTGCCACTCCTTTGGGGGCAGGGGGGGGTGTCCTGCGCTGGGAGCCCCCCTCCCTGCTGCCCCAGGGGGAGGCAGCTTGCCATGATGGGGGGCTCTGACCACCTCTCCCACCCTTCCAGCTCCACCAGCAGCAGCAGCAGCAGCAGGGCCCTGGACCCCAGACCGTGTGGGTGGCCACTGGGGCACCCAAGCCTCCCTCTGTAACTGCAGGTGAGCACTGCACCGGGGGTCCTGGGGGACCGGGGACACATGCTGGGCCCCATCCCCTGTGGGGCTGTCCCCAGAGATGGGGCAGCCATGGGGGTCCTGAGGGCCAGGACCCCAGGCAGGGTCGGCTCTGACCCCCGCTGCGCCCCAGGCTCGGCTGCCAGGGCCTCGCAGGCTCAGCACCGGGAGATGCCGCTGGGTGGCTGGGCCGAGGAAGAGGAGGAAGAGGAAGAGCAGACGACGGGCTAGCCAGCCTCGGCTTCGGTGAGTGAGGGTACGGCACAGCCAGGCAGCCATCCCCGCCTCCAGGGTTGCTGCTGATGGACCCGTTTTCCTCCACAGGGTCCTGGGCGTGCCGAGAGCTCCCGGTGCTGCCGGGAAAGCTGCCAGGAGGTGCTGGCTGGGACCGGGCGCAGCGGGGGGACTTGCCGCTGCCTGCTGCGCTGCCCTGTGGCGCGGGATGGCCCAGCTAGCCTTGCCCGCATGGGCCCCCTGCTCGGGTGTGTGGCCTTGCCGGCGGCCCTGCTGTGGTGCGGGGCCGGGGGCGCTGCCGGGGGCAGCCAGCCCTGCAAGGTGCTATATTTGGGGGGGGGGGGGGGGGGCACAGGGTGCCTGGGCTGCCCCATCCTGGGGTTGGTGCCAT